>NC_138163.1:141127313-141727313 GCF_964165515.1 Mesoplodon bidens
AAAACATTTTGGATGTCAATCTTTATGGATGATTTGACAACATCCTGTTGATTGGATTCAAAGATCAATTAGATCCCACCCCCGTACTGGGTAATGAATCCATTTGCAGTGAATACAGAACATTAGCTGTATTTACTTTAGGATGAACTAACAGCTTTAAAAATAACTTTGAAGCCAAAGCACCATCGAATCAATCTAATCAGAAAGGTTCTGAGACAAGTTGAGACTTCTTTCCCGTCTTTGGAGAGGAGCTGCCCTGTTTGCATAGCTCAGCATTTGGCAGGACGCCAGTGATGGAATCTGAGCGCTCAGGAGCGGACTTCTTTTGTTTTGGGGAAAAACCAGGGCGGACATCACAGACGCACGTTGACACGTTTATTTTCCGCAAACACCTGAGCTCAAGAGTGTGGGACTGCAAAGGCAGGGGAGGCGGTTGCTTCCTGCTGATCTCGGCATCCCTGCTTCCACGATCAAGACACAGGAACCTACTTGAATTCTACACGTAGAACCATGACCACTTCCAGGGTGAAAACAGTCTCGGCTTTATTTTACATCTCTTCACCATCTGTGCTTTTTCTTGGCCGCCTATGGCTGTTTCCATCTGATGTTCCTTTTGACTATCCCACACAAATATTTGTCCTCTGTATTTATTTTCCTACCCCTTGATTACATTTGTGTATCCACCCCTCCAGCTGTTTGTTTCATGTGTGCAACATCTTATATAAATGGCTTTTTCCCTTCCTGTGTCTCTTAAACTCAGATATATTCAGTAGGAGCTAACCCAAGCACGTGGTTACTTTAACATAAGCTTGGTGAAATCACACGCCCAAGCATTCACACGGACATACAAATGATAACAGAGCTCGTTCACCTTTAATTCTCCTTTATTGTAGGTAGACATTGCATTTCCTTCTTTCTCTGCATGCAGTGAGGTTATAGGGACTTCAGTTGTAGGGCAGGAAGGGACTTGCAAGCTACTAATTATGACAAGGGGCCCCAGAGAACTGAAGGAAAGGACATCTGAAGAAAGAGGAAACTCTGGGATTCCCATACAAATTCACACGCTCGGGACAGACCCAATGAGTCCCCCAGAGCCCCTCAGAAATTTCTGAATCGCTCTCTTGTTTAATTTAGGCAGGATATGACAAGACCCATAACCTTTTTGTGTTTTCTTTGATTGCCCAAAACTGTAAGGTAAAGTAAAATCCACATACAATGTCCAAGAGAGAGGAAAGAATTCTGTCCAATTATGCTACCAAATGAAAATTCAAGACTCCTCCCATGTGTGCATAGAACCAGGCAAAACATTTTGCTTATTATATTAGGCCTTGCCTCCTTTGATTTTTCTAATAGCTCTGTCTGCACAAGGCATTTGTCCAAAATTATTTTGGTCTTCGCCACTTGTACGTAGGAAATGCAATCAAGCAAAAGAGCAGAGATAATAAACCATGAATTGTCTACTCAAGTAGCCTTCTTCTTATTTCCTAAATAAGACCACTCACCTAGGACATTTAACATCTATGAAATCTCAGCCCCGAGGAGATTTTAAGGTGTCTCAGAACACATGATTGGCTAGGGATTGAGTGTAAGGTCACTGACCCTAAAAGTCAACAGCAGACTCTGGGGTCTCCTTAAGCAACGACGGAGTGAATGACCAAGGGGTTGCAATTCAGGACCCTCCCTCCCTCATATCCTGCCTGAACTTGGAATCTCTGAGCTACGCTGATGTTAAGACCTAATTCACGAGGATGTTGGAATAATTAAATGAGGTAATGTCAATAAAATGTCGGACACATGGCGGCGGTTCAAGCATTGCTTTGATCAAAGAAAGAAACGTTTCCTTTCCAAGAAAAGAATTTGGTATATTACTTCAAAAATTGATTATCAGCCATGTACTGGAGGATTCCAACTCTATGACATTCTAGGAAAAGCAAAACTATGGAGACAGTAAGATTATCAGCGGTTGCCAGGGGTTAAGAAGGGAACAGGGATGAATAGGTGGACCACAGGGGAATTTTAGGGCAGGGAAAATACTCTGATACTGTAATGTCATTACACATCTGTCTAAACCCATAGAATGTACAACACCAAGAGTGAACCTTAAGGTAAACTATGGCCTCTGGGTGATGATGACGTGTCCATGTAGGTTCATCACTCATAAAGAATGTACCATCTGGTGGGGATGTTGATAGTGGGGGAGATTGTGCATGGGTGCTGGGGTGTAAGGGATGTAGGGAAAATCTCTGTATCTTCTGCTCAATTTTTAAAAAATGTTTGGTCACACTGCCCGCGGCATGTGGGATCCTAGTTCCCCGACCAGGGCTCGAACCTGCGCCCCCCTGAATTGGAAGATGGAGTCTTAACCACTGGACCTCCAGGGAAGTCCCTTTTCTGCTCAATTTTTCTGTGGACATAAAACTGCTCTAAAAAGTAAAGTCTACTAACAATAATAATAATACAATTTATTATCTGTGAAAACTTTGACGTATATTGGAAAACGTGTCGTACCCGATGCCAAGCAAGATCCAGGACTCACACCAGTCACTTTGCATATTTGTTGATTCATTTGACAAACTCGACCTAGGTGTTTATTATGGGATACGAACTCTGCGTGCAAGGCATACAAGACAGAAAGCCCTAAGGACCTACCCTATGACACAGGGAACTCTGCTCAGTGCTATGTAACAACCTAAATGGGAAAGGAATTTGAAACAGCATAGATGCATGTATATGTATAACTGAATCACTTTCTTGTACCCCTGAAACTAACACAGCTTTGTTAATCAACTATACTCCAATATAAAATAAAAAGTTAAGAAAAAGAAAGTCCTCCGTGTTTCCCTACATCTATGTGTAAAACAAACTCTACATAAAATCACATATATTTTTAAAAACGGCTTAACTTTTTGACTGTATGACTTTTTTTTCCTCACCGTAACTGGTTCGATGACGCAATTCTGCTTCACCAGAAGGGATTTCTGTGTTCAGCAGGCTTAGTATATTCAAATGTGTTCACTTCAATCTGATTGACTTGTGAATGAATGATGCTACTAAATACCACGTTGGTTACTTATGGGGTGTTCTATGAATTTCCCTGTGGGTCCCTGTGAGGCATAAAGAACAGGGACCCATCTAGAGCTGAGTCAGGGGGACTGCCTGGCCGAGGGCTGAGGTCACGCAGGGCAGAGACGCAGCCAGGACAGTTGCTACGGAAGCTGAAACCCAATCCCATTGCCCTCCGTCCACCATAAGGCAGCTTCTGCATTTACTTTTATGGTCTCATCGTAACTGATGCTCTTCCTGGTGTAAATATGCACCTCACTGCAGAGAACAGCCAGGTGTGAGGGCTCTGGGTGTGAAAAGTCTGAGACTACCCCGTGCACCTGAGAAAGAGGATGGCCAGCAGATGCAGGGGTATGTGGAAAGTTGAGGTTCAGTATACTTATTCCCTCCTTTATCTTGTTGGCCAGATGTTTTGTGTTATCTATTTATATCTATCTATCTATCTATCTATCTATCCATCATCTAATATCATTAAGTTATTTGTCATTTGTCATCTACCTATTATCCGTCTTCTAGCTACCTGTCATCCATCTATCTATCTACCTACCTACCTGTCATCTCTCTATCTCCCATCTATTTATCTATTCATCCATCCATTCTTCCATCCCACTTGTCCAGCCATTTATCTATCCTATCTATCTGTCTATCTATCATCTATCTCTATCTATGTCTATCCCTATCTCTATCTATCTATTTATCGCCCTCTATCTATGTCTCGTCTAACTATTTATCTGTAGAAACTCATCACATTTCCAAGTGAGCACATGGACACAAACATGAAAAATCGAATAGCCACTGCATTTCCAAGAGAATGTGCTGTGTAGGATGCTTTTGCAAAGAGTTCACATTCTTGTCCCTTCAGGAATTGATCAGAGCCCTTCAGCACGGAAGCCAGCTAAGCTGTAATTCCATTTGGACTCAATAAACAATTCCATAACTCTGCAAAAACAGCAAGTGAGTCTAGATTTCATGCACAACGTCACAAGATCTGGGATATGCATTAACTAGAGGCAATGATTAACTTAACATTTGTCTGATATAAATAACATTTGCCATAGACCTTTAAAAAAAATCTAGCTGTAGTTTCATCATCAAATTTTAAAATGACTCTCACCTGATTTTGATAAAAGTCATGGACATCTTATGGTTTATGGTATATCCATCTGTTCAGAGTTCTTCCAACATTTTAGCAATTTCCGTTAATATTTCAACTCGACAACTGATGATTAGAGAACTATAGAGTTTAGACTCTGAGTTGATCCCGCTGTTTCAAAAGCACCAGTTGGGCTTATACTATTTGAAATGGAAGAATTTTTTTTCATTGGAGTGGAATTTCCACTTGGTTTTTGAAAACCTGCTCTGATCCATGATGTGAGAGATAATATACATCCTCTAGAATTGGAGTTGTGTGTATACCAAGCATTGGCAAACCCAGAAAGGCATGATGACCAAGAATGTTTATTTAATTTTACCAATAACCTGTATTGATAGACACATTTCTTTATACACAGAATCCCACACGGATGTGTGAAGCATGGGTCCCTATGGGTTTCCTGTGCTCTGATATTGCAGAGATCAATCAGATTAACATAGGATATAAGAAGAGTTTCAGAGAACCATTGCAGAGTCACCTTGAACTAAGATGGCACTTTTATATTTCCAGCCACACTTTTCCTGCCAATATCAAGCAGTTTACTCCAAATCTTAGAATTCTTTCCTTTACAAAAAAAAAATACACTTTACTTTCCTTTATCTCTGAACCACCAAGCTTTGTTTTTAATGAAAGAAATCTTGAAAATTACTCTCTGTTCATTTTCCTAGCCGTGTCTACCCAGCTACGTTTTCCATTGACGTAGATGTCCATGTGGAATTCTGCTCGCTCTCCCTCTTGGAAATTATATTTCTTTTGCTGTTTCTGAAGCATGAAAGGTGTCTGGTGAGCCATCAGGAGGTAGTGAGATTTTTAATGACTTTTAAGATTTCCCTTTACTGCATCCAAGACTCAAATCAAACATGGAACAGTCGATTCCTTGCTGTTTATTGTAAAGATTCATTAAGCAAATCTAGGGAAATTTTATTGTGCTAAAATACCAAGTGGTATGTCAGGAATAACATTATTATTATTGCTGCCTTTTCAACCTTTAAAAACACACAGAAACCCACCTTAATCCACTGGCCGCCAGGCAAATACCTAATATAGAAACTGTAGTGGTTTGAGTGCTGACTCCTAAAAAAATATGTCCAGGTTCTAAGCCCAGAACTTTTGAAAGTGACTTTATTTGGAAAAAAGATGTTTGCAGATGGAATAAAGTGAAGGATTTTGAAATGAGGTCATCTGGATGAGGGTGGCCCTAAATCCAATGACAGGGTGCTTCTAAGAGACAGAAGAGGAGAGACACAGACACAGAGGAGAAGCCCCAGGAAGACAGAGGCAGAGACGGGAGGGAAGTGGCCACAAGTCCAGGGATGCCTGGAGCCCCCAGAAGCTGGAAGAGGCAGGAAAGACCCTCCCCTGGAGCCTCAGGAGGGAGCGTGGGCCTAGGACACCTTGACCTCAGACGTCTGGTATCCAGGACTGGGGAGGATGGATGCCTGTGGTTTTAAGCCCCCAGTTTGTGGTCATTTTTGTTACAGCCACCCCAGGAAACTCATACAAACACTTTCTTGGAACTCTTGGAGCTCCTTTTAAGTTTTTAGCTACGCCCGTCTCCTTGGTCCCTTGACGCAGAAACCTCTCCTGGAAAAGAGGAAGGCTCTGTGGCTGTTTTGAAGTGACACTGTGTATGTCTGGGCTTCATCGGCACTTTCAGATGCTACTGCCCTTCAAAGAAGGTGTGTGGGGACTGCCAGCGGAGTCTTGCTTTCCTGACATAATAAAAAATTGTCCCCCATATGCTCTCCTCTCTGCTACATCTACCACTCATAGAATTGCACACAGAAAAGAATGGAGACAATACATCTGTCTACCAACTTCCAACTGTCAGAGATGCTTCCTGTAGGAAATTAACCAGGCAGGGTAGAATGCATTCCCTTTAACAGAAAGTAGGAAAAGCAGATGCATATGGGAAAACAAATCATGTTTAGAATGAATAAGTATGATGTGTTTAGTGTATGAGTTTTTCCCAACGGATTGTGGTTTTTGGAAATTTATAGATCCAATTTGCTGTCATCCTAATAATGAGAAGGTGTGCCTTCAATCCAGGAGCAAGTCTGATTTTGAAATCATTGCAGTAACACTGGTGCTCTCAATATTTTTTGGATCCATCTCCTAAAGTAAAGGAAATAAAAGCAAAAGAAAACAAATGGGACCTAATCAAATGTAAAAGCTTTTGCACAGCAAAGGAAACCATGGACAAAGTGAAAAGAAAACCTACGGAATGGGAGAAAATATTTGCAAATGAGGTGACCGATAAGGATTTAACATCCAACATATATAAACAGCTCATACAACGCAACATCAAAAAGACAAACAACCTGATTGAAAAATGGGCAAAAGAACTGAATAGACATTCTTTCAAAGAGGGCATGCAGATGGCCAACAGGCACATGAAAAGATGCTCAACATCGCTAATCATCAGGGAAATACAAGTGAAAACCACAATCAAGTATCATCTCACCCCTGTCAGAATGGCCATCATCAAAAAGAACACAAATAACAAATGCTGGAGAGGGCGTGGAGAAAAGGGAACCCTCTTGCACTGCTGGTGGGAATGTAAACTGGTGCAGCCACTATGGAGAACAGTATGGAGGTTCCTTAAAAAACTAAAGATAGAACTACCATATGACCCAGCAATCCCACTCCTGGGTGTATATCTGAAAAAACACTGGCGCTCCCTCTTCTATTCTTGTGTCCCCTGGCTCTTGTGGGATAACACAAGCGTTCTGCAAATTCTTCTTCAGCTTTGAGAAGGGCCCCCAAGTGGTGTCTCCTGGGCTCACGTACAAAGCAGATCCACGTGGATTCAGAGTTCGCCCCCCTCTCTTTGTTGTTTGCTCTGTGACGAAACCAACGAAACCAAGTCCAAACCCAATGTCTTTCCTCTCTCTTTAGACCTTCTTACCATTCCCCATAAAGACTAGAGGTATAGATCAAAACCTATAGTAACAGTATGAGCCCATTCACCGAACATCTTCACATCATAGCTTTGGGGATGTTCAAATGACTTTACATCGTAGTGCGTTCAAATGACTTTACATCGTAGCTCTGGGGGTGTTCAAATGACTTTACATCGTAGCTCTGGGGGTGTTCAAATGACTTTACATCATAGCTTTGGGGATGTTCAAATGAGTAACGTGATAATATGTTATCAGTTGGAGGTATAACAATCAACATGCAACTCTTATAGACTCCTCAGGCTTGAGTAGACTTTTATTCAATTTTTGGTCAAGTGTGGATGGCTATCTTCAAGAAAATGTTGGAAACGGAAAAGGTAAAGAGATGGGGAATGTGACTGGGAAGAAAGAATGCTGAGGGGTGAATGTAGCTGGAGAGAGTGAAGTCAAGACATGACCCAGCAACTCCTCTCCTGGGTATATATCTCCCCAAAATGAAAACACTAATTTGAAAAGATACACACACCCCAATGTTCATAACAGCACTGTTTACGATGGCCAAGATATGGAAGCAACCTAAATGTCCATCAGCAGATGAGTGGATAAGGAAGATGTGGTACATGTATACAATGGAATATTACTCAGCCATGAAAAAGAATGAAATATTGCCATTTGGAACAATGTGGGTGGAACTCTAGGGCATTATGCTTCGTGACATAAGTCAGACAAAGAAAGACAAATACTATATGATATCACTTATGTGTGGAATCTAAAAAATACAACAAACTAGTGAGTATAACACAAAAGAAGCAGATTCACAGATACAGAGAACAAACTAGTGGTTACCAGTGCGAAAAGGGAAGGGGGGAGGGGAGAGGTGGTGGAGGGGGATAAGAGGTACAAACTATTATGTACAAAATAAATAAGCTACAAGGATATATTGTACAGCACAGGGAATAGAGCCAATATTTTATAATAACTCTAAATGTAGTAAAATCTATAAAAAGATTGAACCACTATGCTGCACACCTGAAACTAATAAAATATTGTAAATCAACTGTACTTCAATTTTTAAAAAGGTACAAACTTCCAGTTCCTAGATAAATAAGTACTAAGGATGTAAGGTACAACATGATAAATATAATAAACACTGCTGTATGTTATATATGAAAGTTTGTTAAGACAGTAAATTCTAAGAGTTCTCACCACAAGGAAAATATATTTTTTTCCATTTAATTTTATGTCTATGAGATGACTGATGTTCACTAAACTTATTGTGATAATCATTTCATAACGTATGTAAATCATTACACTAAACGTATACAGTGCTGTATATCAATTATATCTCAATAGACCTGGAAGGAAAAAAAAAAGCGGTAAGCAGTGAGATCTGTAGAAACGTTCCCACCGACCACTTTCGTGAACTTGCCTCAAGCCATAAAATCAGTGACAGACAGAGCCAGGAGTGGAGTTCACAATCCCCAAGAGTCCAGTTAGCCATGCATTACAGGAAACCATGGCAGTTCTTGACTTAATTTTTGGAAAAGAAATATGGTCCGGATTATACTTACTACCTGTCCAAGCCAGAAGTTTTGTCCATATCACCCTAAGGAAATGCCCTGTGAAAGGACAACCCCCAGATCTGGAAGTTATTTCTCTGCAATTTGGTGGGAGACCACAGGCTTCACCTGATCAGACTACTTCCCTACAGCAGCCCCATAAAATTCCCCCAGATACCGAGGTGGGGATTAGCTCCTTAGTCAGCCTTGATGTGGTTCCATTATGGCCCTTTATTAATGGACCAAAAGCTCAAAGAAGATCCTTCATGAGAGTACAGCTTCTTTCTCAAACATGGTACAGAAAAAGGAAGAAAGGAAAATATTGAGGTAGATTCATCCGAGGGTGTGGCTCTAATCTACTCTCTCTGTCTTGTTGCTTTAACCTAAATATCTCCCCCAACCAGCCTAAACCCTTCCAGCTCTGATGCCAGGGGCCAGACTAAAGGTTTTATCATCTCTTACTTTCCTGATTGCAATGCCTTTCTCATTGGCATCTCCTCAAGACCCACTCTTGTTTAGTCCAAAACCCACTTGACAGCCAGGAGGGTGTAACTGTATATCCGTCCATCTTGCGTCCTATGGAAACTCACTTCTCCCAGCATTCATTAGGTAGGAACTGTTCAAGTCCTTAGCACACTCTCCTAAGTGTTTGTTGAATGAATACATAAAACAGGTGAAAAACCGGCTTCAAAGCTGCCTTGAATTCATGAGCTAAAATAATGACATCAAAACAGATGTGGTCATGAGTCGTGTAAATAAGAATTCTTTCATCATCTTGAGCACTGGAATCACACATAAGAAATGGTTCTCTGCATGTGATTACTTTCTACTCCTCTGGAATCTCAATTCCATGCAATGAAGTTGGGTTTGGAGGTTGTTGTCTGTTTTGAATTGTATTTACTTGCCTCTTTCACGAGGGTTGTTTTCTGGTAGCACTAACAGGACTTCTTTATCATGAATATCATGGAGAGTTCTTTGAAGTACCTGAAAAAGAAAAAAAATGTCATATTGCCAATAGGAAAAAAAAAAGAGGTGTGGTCATATTCTAAGAGCTGAAATGTAGAAACAACTTCTGATATTTTCTCCTAAAATGCCACCAGGAGCCACCACTTTACCACCCTCCTAGAAAAGTATTTTATCTAAGATCACCATATAATGCTCAGTTCCGTGTCACAATGCCGTTTCATGATCTAGCTACAGACAGCTCTGCTAACATAACAAAAATTGCTCTACAGAAACACTTTTATGAGATTTTGTCCATAGCGCAGTAACACTAAGGAAGGAGTCCTTTGGGCAACATATTTGGGTACCATGACTATATTTGTTTACCCAAAATATTAAATATTCTTAATTAAATTGGCAATGATTTTCTGGGGGAAAAAAAGAGATGGTCAGTTCCTGATTTTACCTGGTCACGCATCAGTCCCTTTACCTACCTAAAGTTAGGTAATAACTTTATCGGCACAGACGGCAAATGATGTTGAACTTACTCTGTTCTTCAAGGGAGCATCGGTTGGCATTCTTGGAGCCTCAGAAGAGAAATAAAGAGTGACCTTGTTGAATTCACGTCCTCAGAAGGCAAGAGCCAATTTGAACTAGCACAGGACATGATCAAGGAAACCAACAGGTGTGGCCGGAACCAGTCTCCCCAACTGCTTCTTTCTCATCTCCAGACCAACGGGGTCCTCACATCTAGCCTCCCCTTGGTATTTCCACTTGGGTCTCTTGGTGAGAGCATCTCGAACTCAGAGCCTGCCGTGTGTACGGTTTTCCCTTGAGCGCCATCTTTGCAAATGGCACCAGCATCCCTCCAGTGGCTCAAACAAGAAAACAAGAAGTCATCAGTGATCAGTATCCTGTCCGTTCTTCTGCACCCCAGCCCACGATCAATGACCAGCAAGTCTGGTGACTCCTATTGCCAATATGGGTCTCAAATATATGGGAGACTGGCTCCACCCACACCAGTTGGTTTCCTTAGTCATGGCGTTCTTTGCCATTTCTAGTGCTGTTACTCCGGGCAGGTCTACCATCCTCGCCCACGTAGCCTACTGTTGCCAGTATGTCTCCGATGTACTGGGTATTACTTCCCACCACCCCTTCTCTGCATCTCCCCATGTGGCAGCTAGAATGAGTGTCAGGAAAGCCATGCTTTTCTTATAACCCACCAAGGTCTTCCCTTCCCATTTAGAACATCCTATAAGCTGTTCCTCATAATCTTCAGGACCTCAACCATCATTCTCCCATTTTACAAAGACCAGCACAGTGTTGCTGGAAGCCACACCGCTTTGGCCATAAAGCCTAGTTTCACGTCTTTTCCTCCACTCCCGGCTCTTTGCAATGCTGACTCTGTCCTGTCTTTCAGTGCTCAGCCAAAATAAAGCTCTTACCTTAAACATGAAAAGTCTAGGAACGGGTCTGTGCTTGTCCAGCCCCACCTAAAATTCCAGAGATGCTTTTGATAAGGACCGAAGCTTGTCCAAGAAGGCCACTTCGGATTCTAGAAGAGATTCAGAGGGCTGACACCCACCAGCAGGGCAGGCTTTGTGATGTGTGCCCTAAAGTGTCCTGCACGGTGCCCCTCTTAGAAGGGCCTCCTTGCACTTGGCTTAACACTCTGCCATCACCATCCCAAAATTATTAAGCCTTCTTAAAGAAGGAGCCTGGCATTTCCATTCTACACTGGACCCTGCAAGTTATACAGCCAGTCCTGACCACAAAGCCGGGCAGACAAGGATTGAACTTGTCTGGGGCATAATCATTCAGTCTGAGAACCAGCGTGGGTTTAAAGATATGAAACAATGCCCTCAAATGTGTGTCTAGATTTTTGGAACATTCCTTCAACAGGGACCTAAATTTTGCTCTCCGGGTGAAAGTTAGGAAGTTTGAATCACTAATTAAAATTCTGCCAAAAAAGCAGGGATTTCTTGGCTGTTTAAAGAAAGGATACAGGCGACGGAGATGTAGGGGCAGGGGGGTGTTTTGCATTTTCTGAGTGGAAGTTTGCTTGCCTGTTGTCCTAGGGCAATGGAAAATTGAGTAGGAGATTTTGGGGGCAGCAGCTAGAAGCCTTCTGGATCCGAAATCTGTATCTTTCGTTCTGCCACAACCTGCTGGTCATCCTGGAAAATGCGGCTGGAAAATGTCCACTGCTCCATCCAGAGGTGGCTGGACTACTGTCCCTCAGCCAAGAACCTTCACCTCAAGGAATCCAGGCAAACCACGCAGACTGTACTTTTCGAAGATGCGGGCTCTTCTGTATCTCCCCCTGTTTTCTGGAACAGTGTTAAGGAAGCTCCTCCTGGCCAGAGGCTGGACTTTCCAAAGCCATTTGCTCTGAGTTAACAGGAATCACGTAATCTCAGCCCTGGGAGTCTTTACCATCTGGAAGTCCATCCTGGAGTTAGACTTGTCTCCTGAAACCCAGGAGCCTCCAAAGTCAAGTTTCATCAAGGGGGTCTAATGGTTGCATTCACTCATCAGTAACACACCTACGAATGCCTTGAGTGAGAATGTAAGCTCCACTCGTGTAGAGACCTCCTTAACCACAATAAACACAAATACTGTGTCTGTCACAGTTTGAATGGATAAAGAAACGGTTCAGGAGAATAAGGAATAGGGACCAAGTTTGGACCAGGGAAGGCAAAGCACAAGAGTTAAAAAGAAGCAAGAACTCAGAATCAGAAATGAGCACGGGAACGTAAATTGTCAGGAACTCACAGAAATATTGGGGGAGATACTGGGCTTCCCACTGGACGTGGGATGAGAGAGAAAGTTTTTTCTTCAAGTTTCAAATGTTAGAATGACTTCATCTAACATTGAGATTTTTCTTTCTCTGCTTATATATAATTTTACAAAAAATGTGTAATGGTCATCATGCTATGCCATAACTACTGGAACATGTTCTTTTCACTTAGAAGTAAATACGGATTTACATTTTAAAAAGTCAAGTTTCATAAAAAAAAAAATTGGATTTTCAAATGCCATTCCAGGTAGAGGCACTGTTTCCTTAGATAATTTGTATCCAAGATCAGAAGAAGGGATACTTATGGCAGCGAAACATATTGGAATTACTTGTGTGCAAATCTCACCTCCAATTCTTGTTTGTTTTGTTTTGTGTTTTCATTCCTGGAACAAGAAGGTCTCAAGACAGAAGAAAGGATGCACCTTTGTTCTACGCCTAGCTCAGTGCCCGGATTCATCTAAGTGCTCAATTAACGCTCTCCAGCGATGGGATGAATGAGTCGAATACATTGTAATCAATATATTATTACTCAGAAAAATCCAGATATTAAATCATGCACTTCGATTATTCCCTCTTTCTGTGACTTTTGCTTTTTGCTATTCCTATCAGAACATTTACATCATACATCCTATCCCACCAAAGTTATTACCGGTTTGAGGGGTGTCTATAAATTATATTCTTTAAGATGCACAAGCTGGGGGTGAACTTCTTAATCCAATTGAAGGTGGAAAGTTGTAAAGTGTGTCTGTCCCTTGCAAATTCCTTTTTTAGGAATAAAGTTTAAACTGACTTGTCACGGTCAGCTGCGTGACCCCAGCAAGCCGCTGGTAGTCCCAGAATCCATGCCAAGATCCATAAAAAGAAAAAAAAAACTTATGCTACCTTTATAGAAATGAAAGAAACGTAGACATTTTAAAAAGTTGTTTCAGGATTTTGAGTCAGACAAGTTCGCAGCTATATGAGTGTGCCCCCTAGTGGTTAAATAATCTAATGATTGAAAACACCTATTGGGCTTCCCTGGTGGTGCAGTGGTTGAGAGTCCGCCTGCCGATGCAGGGAACACGGGTTCGTGCCCCGGTCCGGGAAGATCCCACATGCCGCGGAGCGGCTGGGCCTGTGAGCCATGGCCGCTGAGCCTGCGCGTCCGGAGCCTGTGCTCCGCAACGGGAGAGGTCGCAACAGTGAGAGGCCCGTGTACCGCAAAAACAAACAAAAAACACCTATTGCCCAGTAAGTCTTTCGATTATTGGCTGTTGGGGATGGGAGAAAATAATTTTTTATATGTATATAAATACTTTTTCAAGAGAAGTTTTAGGCTCACAGCAATATTGAGAGGAAGATACAGAAAATAAGGAGGAAGATACAGAAAAAAATTTAAAGTAACTATATTTGCAGCCAGAATTTTATAATTTATACCTTCATTTTGGGACAATGGTTAATTAGTGATCCATTTTAGAGTGTTTTGACGAATGGCAAAGGTTTGTATCATTTTGATATGTGATATACCTTCCATTAAAATTTTTTAAAATTTTTATTGGAGTATAGTTGATTTACAATGTTGTGTTAGTTTCAGGTGTACAGCAAAGTGAATCAGTTATACATATACATATATCCACTCTTTTTTGAGATTCTTTTCCCATAGAGGTCATTTCAGAGTATTGAGTAGAGTTCGCTGTGCTATACGGTAGGTCCTTATTAGTTATTTATTTTATATACAGTACTGTGTATATGTCAATCCCAATCTCCGAATTTATCCCTCCCCACCCTTTCCCCCCTTGGTAACCATAAGTTTGTTTTCTACATCTGTGAGTCTATTTCTGTTTTAAAGTATCTTCAAAGCAGCTATTTATCTAGTGCTCCGTACAGGGCTGCATGCTAAGTCTTTTCTAGGAGTCATCTCTGTGAATCTTCCCAACAATCCCATGATGTGGGCACTGTTTTTACTGGCATTTTACGAATGCAGTTGAAGCAGAAATTTGCCCCAAGTTACTTGGCTGACAAGAAGCACAGCTGCTATTGAATCCAGCCTGTCAAATGTTTTAGACCTTTTTTTTTTCGCATCTCTATAGATACCACTATGCAGAAAAGAGAACGTTTCCTATCTCTAGAAGGCTTGTTTTTCTTTTGTTGTATGATTTCACTTATTAAAGAATAAAAGTAGAATTTCCTTCCAGTATATTCTGTACAACTATGAAATTCATTTAAATTCTTTTAGAAAGAGCAATTCCAACTTAAAAAAAAAACTGGGCAGCTAACATACTCTGGTTCTCAGATTTTTTTTAAAAAATGAGGCAAGATTATATAGTTTCATGTTTTGCTTTTATTTCAATGAAATTTTCTTGAAAGATTAAAAAAAAAAAAGACATCGAAGTCCTAATCGCCAGTACCTGTGAATGTGACTTGATTTGCAAATAGGGTCTTTGCAGATGATCAAGTCAAGATGAGGTCAGTAGAATGGACCCTAATCCAACATGATGGGGGTCCTTATGTAAAGGGGAAATTTGGATGCATGCACACAGGAAGAGCACCATGTGAAGATGAAGGCAGAGATGGGGCTGATGTGTCTTCAAGCCAAGGAACACCAAGGATTACCAGCAGGCCCCAGAGGCTGGGGGAGATGCATGGAGCAGATTGTTCCTCAGAGCCTTTAGAAGGAAGCAACTCTGCTGAAACCTTGATTTGGGATATCTACCTCCAGAACAGCGAGAGGATGCTTTCTCTTGTTTTAAGCACCCAGCTTGGGGCACTTAGTTACAGCAGCCCCGGGAACTAAAAGCACTTTTTATCCATGCTTTTCCACACCCTGCAAGCATCCACTGGGTACCACGGCAGCCTCTGCCACAGAATGAGGATGCAGGAGATCAGCTTCTCTATCCTCTCGTACTGACACCTCCACCGCTTCTCCCTGTATCACCAGCCATGTGATGTAGAGCTCAGCAGGACCAGGGCACAGCCGGGTGCACACCAAGCTCTCGTTCACAGTCAAAGTCTGATGGGGGGACACCAAAGCCATGGCGGCCGAGTTACAAGGCCTCGTAGAGTTTTGTGAAGACCATGTGTTGTTTGTTTTGACTTCTGGGCAGTGTTCCCCAGTTAGAGCACTGGACAGGGAGCCGACTGCCAGGACAGAGTTCAACCTTGACTCAAAATCCGTCTTCCCTCCAATCCCAAAGTTCTATTGCCTGGTCCAGCTCATCCTTCTGGCTCTGTCCTTTGCCAGATGTGTTTCTCCAGGGAGGACTATGCCCCCAGGCACCATTCAGCAATGCCTAGAGGCATTTCTGGTTGTCACGGTGTGGGACTGGGTGAGTGCTACCAGTAGTATCTGGGGGGTGGAGACTAGGAGTGCTACCCAACACCTCACAACGCACACGACACGCCCTCTATACACAGTAAAGACTTACCTGGCCCCAAACATCGGTAGGGCTGTCCTAGAGATGAGTGTCACATCATTGAGCAGAGAAGAGTGCGCTGAATCTCAGGCGACCTGGGAGTTGTGACTTGGATCCCAGAAATGTGTCTCCTTTTCCTTGAAGTTGCACAAAATAACTGCAAACGTCTCGACAAGCTTCCCTCCTGAGCAGACCTGACCCAGAGCGGTAGGTCTTCCTAAGTAAAAGGCAAATACGCTTTATTCTTTTGACCTGATACATTCATAAAGAAGTTTTGCATCTGTGTAGTTCCAAGACGGATGTTTGGCAAGCATGCATCTCACATCAGAACACGTCAAAGTTCAGGCCACAGAGAGTGAAAATGCAAAATGGCTTTACAGATGGGTGTCTTTACACAATTCAGCACCTAGAAGTGGGCAGAAAGTTCCTCTTATTTGAAAAAGTCTTTGAGAAGAATCATTCTTACATAAGATGTCGACTGAAATATATGTTCTGAGAACATATAGAAAAATGTTTACATTAGCGAATAGAAAAGAAAAAAATTGGCATGCAGCCAAAAAGGAGTTTCCACAGAGAGTCATGTTATCAGGTAATTAAACATCATTTGTGTCTAGAGGTAGTTACAGGTTAGTCAGAGCTATTTTCTGTCTTCTGTTTATTTTGTAGGCGGATGCCAGAGCGGGCAGAAACACGACATTTCAGGACTGTTCCAGAGGGATTGTCAAGGCAACTGCTTTCCTGCTTTGAGACACAGCCAGCAAATGCCCCGTCTGAACTGACCAGAGGCCAGGCGGGTTTCAACCTACTTGTGAATGAAAGACTCCTTGTTTCCAGCAAGGAGATCAGAGATCCCTCTGCAAGTGTTAACAGTTTGTAAATGAGAATAGAAGGTCTTCTGTAGAAACCCGAAAAGCACAGACAACAGACGCCAGGGACTTCCCGGCCCCTTCTCTGGACAACCTAACTTGGTTTCGGTAAGATCCTTGTTGCTTTGAAGAGTGAATCAGCCGGCACATGCGTGGACCGGAGAGAGGTCCTTGACTCAGAGCTGAGATCGTGTCTCCTGGCAAGAGGACCCAGAAGACTGGTCCCCCGGAGAAGCAGCCGTTCGCTTACCTGCAGCTGGCCTGGCCCAGAGACAGCCCTTCAGGTAACCGGCTTTTCTTGGGATGCTAGCGAGGCCGCTCCAGCCCAGCCAGCGACCCTTGGCAGCCTCCCTAAGTACGCGTGACTGCAGGGCACACTGCAGCATCTGGCCGTATTTTAGAGGCAACTTTCTTTAAAATGGAAAGCAAAGATATCCATGTCAGATTTTTGCCTTGGGTGATTTCTACAAGGAATGCAGAATTAAGTTCAGAAAGAGAGCGAATGTAACTACATGAGACGCTAAGAGATTTTGGAGCATGTGGACTGGACGTTGAAGAGATGCTAAGATTAAAAACTGAACCGGGTTTGGGAACAGGGCCCAAGTGTAGTGGAGAAATGAGACATGCTGCCTGGGGTCTGGAGGACAGCGGGGAACCAGGGCTTGTAATTCTTTCTCCCCTGGAAGAGCATCAAAGGCTACATTATGGGTAATACTTCATTGCAGGACTTTCTCTTTTTCTGTATCTTTTTTCTTTTAAATGGTCAAAGTATTTGACTTTTTTTTTTTTTGGTAAGTATTCTTTTTTTTTTTTTTCCTCAAATCTTTATCGGAGTCTAATTGCTTTACAATGGAGTGTTAGTTTCTGCTTTATAACAAAGTGAATCAGCTATACATATGCATACATCCCCATATCCCCGCCCTGTTGTGTCTCCCTCCCACCTTCCCTACCCCAGCCCTCTAGGTCGTCACAAAGCATGGAGTTGATCATGCGCTTATTGAGATATAATTAGCAGATAACATTGTGAGAGTTTGCTGAGTACAAAGGGTCAGTTTGATACATTTCTATGTTGCAATATGATTGCTACAGTAGCGTTAGCTAATATTGCTCCCACCTCCTGTGTTTGCCATTGCTTTTTTGTGTTGAAAACAATTGAGATCTAGTCTCTTAGCAACTTTGACACTTAACATTACAGCAGTGTTGAGTGTAATCCCTGTGGGGTGGGTTAGCTCTCCAGAATGTATTCACCTACATGTTGCAAGTTTGCATCCTTCAACACCCACCCATTTCTCCTACCCTCCCACCCCCTGCCAACCACCACCCTACCTACCCTCTGCTCTTTCTTTGTCTCTTTCTTATGGAAAGTCTTCTCTGGTAGCAAGGAGCCACCATGAAGAAAAGCATGCAGTGTTCTAAGGGATAAGATGCTGTGTTCATTGGAACAGAAGAATATGCTCCTTCTGTGTAGCTAAATATAGAGAGACTATCACTTAAGAGGTAAACCAAAGATTTGATAAAACTAAACCTCGTAGGACGTTTCCACCATGCTCCAGCGGCGTATATACACTCAACTCTAACCCACCAGTAGAACAAATATAACCAGTCACATTTCCCAGAAAAGTCAGAAGCAGCCCATAATATGCTTTTTCTGGGGGAAAAAAAAGATTAAAATAGATGTAAAGAAAACAATCCTATCTACTTGATAATATATTATATATTTTCATATTTTTATATATGATTATTGTGTATTATATATTGTATGTATACATGTATCTCTACATACATATACATAAATGTATATTATTTCATCTATAAATACATATAAATAAAAATGTTCATAGAGCCCTCCTGAGAGGTAAAGATTTGTAGCCAAAAATTGCAAAATGGAACCGATGAAAGGGTAGGGCGAATGCTGATGGTATGAAAAGAAAGCATTTCCAGCTTCTCTCCTCTGCTCACGGGATTTGAGATACGCCATCCAAACGGTCTACATGTTAAAACAGGTCTAGAGGGCAAAGTCCGCAGTGTTCTGTTCTTCCATCAGAGAGTGGACTAATTTCATCCACAACATACATCTTGTATGAGTCCAACTCCATGACATTCTGGAAAAGGTAAAGTTATGGAAGCAGTAAAAGGATCAGTGGTTGTCAGGGGTTAAGCTGGGAAGACGGATGAATAGGCAAAGCACAGGAGATTTTTAGGGCAGTGAAACTACTCTATATGGTACTGTAATGGGAGGGGGTACATGGCATTGTACCTTGTCCACCCACGGGATGTATAACACCAAGAAAGAACCCTAAAGCTAACTCTGGGCTTCGGATGATACAGAGAGCAAACAGACACAGTCACCACGCAACAGGTCACCCACCTGTACACCAGCTACCAGAAGCGAAAAAGAGGCACCAAGCCAGGTAGCTCACACCTCACTAAAATCCTTCTTCCAAACGTATAAGGTAAATAAACAGCCTGTGCCTTGGTTCTGGACCTTGCCCAGTCACGGTAGGTCTCACCAGGAGGGATGGGACCCCTCAGCCTTTATCCCAACTGAAAACTTCCCCGCTACAGAGGCAGTGGCCACAGAGAGCCATCCAAAGAAACCTGTCTGTGGGGTTTCTTGCTGCCCAAGCCCTATCCCAGTTGCATGCAATGGTCATCCAGCTGACCACAGGTGCACTGACCTGTCCTTGTGCTGAGGAGGACGCAGCTTGGGGAGGTGTGAGAAAGCACCTGAATTGCAAGGGGGCTTGGAAGGAACCACCTCTGTCTTGTGGGCAAGGGCTAATGTCCAGAGAACATGAAGAACCAGGAAACATCAGGCTAGCTCAGAAGGAGAAGGATGGAAGCACACTGGGGCATTTCTCCTTGGAGAAGGCCCCACATACAGTGGTCCACGCCACTGCACACACAGCCAGCCAGCAGCTAGTCTGCATCTTCCCAGGGGACAGCTTAGATGGAGAGGGTGTAACTCCGAAAGGCTGGATGCCCCCAGCTCGGAAACTCGCCCACCACGTGAGCCAACTTCTCTTCAAACAACTCATGAGCAGAGCTTCTGGGTCACTGCAAAAGCCATGCCAGGTCAAGGGCCACTGACCCCCTGGAGCCCCAAGTTGGCTTCCCTCATGTCTTCACGGTTCCTCATGGCCACAAACAGGCTGCCAGGGACCAGCATTTTTACTACACATAATGTTGCCCAGTCACCCATTGACATTCTACCTTTATTGGGTTTCCAGGGAAACAGAGCTAGAACGTTAGCCCAAGGTCTGATTCTCATGCATCAAGGGACAGGATTGCCAGTCATCTGCAGAAAGCAGCTGTTGTCACCAGATGGCTTTATAGACAAGCAAATATACGTGTTCTTCCCCTTTCCTATGTTTGTTTTGTAGGGACAGAAGCATACCACACACTCTCTCGACTCTTTTTTTTTTTTTCATTTAAAATATATTGGATAAACAGAGAACGTGGTCCATCCACACAATGGAATATTATTTAGCCATGTCAGGGAATTCTGACACAGGCTACAAGGTGGGTGATCCTCGAGGACATTCACTAAGTGAAATAAGCCAGACACAAAAGGACAAATACTGTGTGATTCCACTTATAGGAGCTCTGTAGAGTCATCAGATTCATAGAGACAGAAGGTAGGATGATGGTCTCCAGGGGCTGGGGGAGTAGGATGGAGAGTGAGGGTTTAATGTGGACAGAGTTTCCGTCTGGGAAGATGAACAAGTTCTAAAGATGGATGGTGGGGATGGCTGCCTAATGATGTGAATGTGCTTCATGCCACTGACCTGTACACTTAAAAATGGGGCTTCCCTGGTGGCGCAGTGGTTGGGAGTCTGCCTGCCGATGCAGGGGACGTGGACGTGGGTTCGTGCCCCAGTCCGGGAAGATCCCACATGCCGCGGAGCGGCTGGGCCCGTGAGCCATGGCCGCTGAGCCTGCGTGTCCGGAGCCTGTGCTCCGCAATGGGAGAGGCCACAACAGTGAGAGGCCCGCGTACCGAAAAAAAAAAAAAAAGATTAAGATGGGAAATTTTGTTATCTGTGTTTACCACAATCAAAAAAATTTTTAAATATGAATTGGAGATCATTTCATATCAATATTTTATCACTTAATTTTGCATATTCCTTTATACTCCTGCCTTCTATATCGGGAATCAGGAATCTCTGGTCTGTTTGGCAAACTCTGCCTATTTTTGGAAATCAAGTTTAATTGGAGGACAACAAGGGCCAGCCATCTGTATTGTCCGTGGCCATTTCCATGCTATGACGGCAGAGTGAAGTAGTAGCGACAAGACCATCTGGGCAGAAAAGCCCAAAATATTCACCATCGGCTATTGATAAACACATGTTCTACATTCTTTTTTTTTGGCCGTGCCTTGAGGCTTGCAGGATCTTAGTTCCCCGACCAGGGATTGAACCCCTGCCCTGGCAGTGAAAGTGTGGCGTCCAAACCACTGGACCACCAGGGAATTCCCTACATTTTTTTTTTTTTAAGTCACATCAGGACTCAAACGCAAAGGCAGACACCCCAAACCAGCTGGTTTTTCCTCGTCAGGCTGGAGCAGAATTCCAACCAGGACGGAGCCACTCCAGCTCTGCCCACAGCCTACCTCCAATATTCTGCTCCCAGATACGTTATTTGCACATTGGCTCCGTTTCACCCAAGGGCCTATCTCAAGGGCGTTCATGGCTTCCTCAACCTGAAACACGTTCCACTGGAGTGAAACATCCACTTTGTCCAGAGCTTGTGCAAGTAAGAGCCGTGAACCGTGACCTGGGTGAGGCCCCAGAGTTCCAGAACCTTCAGCAGAAACGTGGCTTTGCCTACTTGCTCCATGTATGGGATTTAAGATCCATCTGGACCAAACACGGTTTCTGGCAGCCATTCCTGGATCTAGGACACCTCGGGGACTTTCACCTACAGGGAGATACCTTTCTGTTCTGACAGAGTGCCTCGAAACCAGTCACACTCTGACCTAAGCTAGAGCTAACAAAGTCCATGTTCTACATTCTAAAGAGAGTGTCCAGCGTTTGTAAAGCTTTTTTAGTAGGGAAGAACATTCATTCCTTTATGAGGTTTTAGTAGTTAAGACGTCATGGATAGCATCAGAGAGAATCAAAGTTTCCCTTCTCATTACAGACTTACTATTTAACTTCCTGCATTTGTTCATTTTCTGCTGCCTGTGTTAATATAAACCTCTTTATTTCTTACAGGAAATACAAGGAAAGAGAGGATATGTTACAACTGGAGCACTCTTGGTAAGATAGGATTATGGGCACTCGTTCATCTTCTATGTCTGCCTCTGTGTTACTTCATGTCACTTTCTCAGAATGCATTGATAGTAAACTGATCTTTCTCAATTAGTAATTGTTCACTCCCCTCCTGAGGATTCACGATTAATATACATGTTCCATGCACCCTTTCCTGGGAGGTACTCCCCGGCAGCTACAGAAAGAATTCCATCTCACTCTTCCCAATGCAGCTGCGCATCAAGCCTTGCCATGGGGCAGGTGTCTGGTTTTCCGGGAAGCCCACGACCCAAATTCCATCAGATTCAGATTTCCATCTTTATTTCATGATGCTGCTGGGCATTGGAACACCATTGTCCTGCTGTTTATTTGTGTGCCCAGGGTGGCATCCATAAAAGGATGAGTTGTTTTTAACTTAAAAAAAAAAAGGCAAGAAAGAGAGAGAAAAAAATCAAATGCCTAAGAGGTATATTCAAACTCTTCTGAAATGGAATGATAATATCAAAGTCCCCTAAAATAGTGAACCCAACTTCCCACTTACAGAAGTCGTGTAAATAAGATGGAAAGCAGCACGAAGCCTTGTTGGGTGGCTTGTTTTTCAGGAGCTGGCTGGCTCTGACAGTCGGTGTGCTTCTGGATTTGAAGCCCTCAGCTTGCAGCAGTCTATCTGGTTCCCGTCCAAATATCCTTCTTCTGATGGCAGATGATCTCGGCATTGGAGATGTCGGCTGCTATGGCAACAACACCATAAGGCAAGGACCAGAGAATTGCTCATCTGATGCCCCGGTGCAGAGGCCACTGATATCGCATCTGACCCTTGGTCTGTGCAATTCAAACTATAGCAGAATTGTATGCACATTTCTTTGAAAGCCCTTAATCCTGCCTTCTTCCCACACCTGCACTAACCCCAGCTCAAATGCATCCTGTGTATGCATAATCACTTTACTGTTAAGTATGATCTCCATCAGCACAGTCTCTGGTAGACAACGGTTTTTAAATCCTTGCTCTTGCCTGTAAACTAAGACCAATATCAAGTTTACCTCACTCTCCAACCTCCATCCATCAAGCCAAATCCACGCACTCATGCATGATTTCAATGCTCCTGGATCAAAATCTCTGCTTCAGACAAGTCCCTGTCCTCCTCACCCAAGATATGACATGCGCATGTTCACCTAGCGTAAGGTAAACCCACCCCATCAGCTTGGTCCCTTTCTCATTGTCCTTGAGTACCAGCACAGGCACTACTAGGAAGCTGCATCTGAATCCCACCTTCACGGACCACCGACAATGTGTTGGTACCGTGGAGTCAAATCTTCCAGTTAGGATTAGCGTGTCCACACAGCTGTGCTTAAAATGCATAACCAACAAGGACCTGCCGTAGAGCACAGGGGACTCTGCTCAATACTCTGTAACGACCTAAATGGGAAAAGAATCTGAAACAGCATAGATACATGTCTGTGGATAGCTGAGTCACTGTGCTGGACCCCTGAAACTAACGCAACATGGTTCATCAACTCCACGCTAATATAAAATAAAAAATAAAAAAAAGAAGACTGTGGGAAGACTAAGTGAGAAGTCACTCTGGCCTCTGAATTCTGGATCTTTTATCATATCTGCCTCAGCACCAGTAGTATATTGTGGAAACTTGGTAAATAATAATGCAGTGGATATTTCTTTGATGTTTCAGAAGACATGTGAAGTTTTTCCACTGCCTTTTTAAAAATTATTAATTGTTATTGGACTAGAGTTGCTTTACAATGTTGTGTTAGTTTCTGCAGCATAACAAAGTGAATCAGTTATATGTATACATACAGCCACTCTTTTTCAGATTTCCTTCCCATTTAGGTCACCACAGAGCATTGAGTAGAGTTCCCTGTGTGATACAGTAGGTTCTCATTAGTTACCTATTTTATATATAGTGGTGTGTCTATGTCCATCCCCTTCTCCTAATTCGTCCCACCCCCCTCCCCCCAACCCAGTATCCATTAGTTCGTTCTCAACGTCTGTGTCTCTATTTCTGCTTTGCAAAGAAGTTCATCTGTACCATTTTTCTAGATTCCACATAGAAGAGATATTATACGGTATTCGTTTTTCTCTGACTTACTTCACTCTGTATGACAGTCTCTAGGTCCATCCACAGCTCTGCAAAGCCGTTGTCTTTTGGTCGTTCCGAAGAACGCATGCATGTGTTAATTGGTGACTGGCAGGTTTTCTATTAAGTAGGATGTCACTGTGCTTATGGAAAAAGCCTCTGTGTTTGTTTGCTAAGGAATAAAGCAGTTAATGTTTCCGTCTGTAGGACTCCGAACATTGACCGCCTTGCCGCGGATGGCGTGATGCTCACCCAGCACATCGCTGCTGCTTCTGTGTGCACACCAAGCAGAGCTGCTTTCCTGACAGGCAGATACCCTCTCCGATCAGGTTTGTCCTTCCTTCTGTCTAACCACACAGTGGACAGGAACATGCTTTTTTTGACTAATCATGTGTGGATTCTCCAGTACAGTGGGAAGAGAATGCTCTAAGTCCCCCATATTTTTGACCATCAGATTGGAGTCAGTAAGAGCTCTAGATAATGAGGTGATACCGGTAGAACCTGGTGCATTTGATTGTCTTCTGTGATGTGGATATAACCATATAAGGCAGGCGTTGGCAAACTTGTTCTCTAAAGGGCAAGATATTAAATACTTTCATCTTTGTGGGCCATGTAGGCTGTGATACAGCTACACAGCTCTACTGTTGTAGCTTGAAAGCATCTATAGACCTTACATACATAAATGAGCATGGCTGTGTTCTGATAAAACTTTATTTATGAACACTGAAATTTAAATCTCATATAGTTTCATATGTTATAAAGCATACTACTTCTTATTTTTTCCCCAACCATTAAATAAAACGTACAAAACCATTCTCCACCTGCAGGGGTTATGCAAACAGGTGGTAGGCAGCATTTGCCCCAGGGGGCATAGCTTTTCAACCCCTAGTATAACATACATAATAATCTACCCCGAGGGATATTAAGGGACCTAACAGGCATTATCATGACTCTGGTTGTGCAAAAGTTTAAGTAATCAAATATGTTTAATCTGGAGAAGAAGAGATAGGGGTCTCCGAAGATTGTTTTCAAATCTCCACCTGCCCCGTGGAAAAGGAATATCTTTTGCTCTCTGTGGCCCCAAGAAAAAGATCTGAGACCTCGGAATGATTTTAAAGAGGGAAATAACGTCGACAGAATATTCCTCCCCTTCCACCACAGGGGCTCCAAAATCATCCTCTTTTGCATTAAAAGTCATGCAGATCTTTTGTTATAAAGTTCTGGAGTTTTTGTTTGGTTGGGTTTTGGTTTTGGTTTTGGTTTTAGTTTTGTGTTTTGGGGGGTTTTTGGTTTGTTTTCTTTTGTTTCTTTGTTTTTGTTTTTTTGGCTTTTTTGTTTTGTTTGTTTTTGTTTGAGGTTTTTTGGTTTTTTGGTTTGGGGTTTTTGTTTGTTTGTTTTTCAGAGGGGTTTTGAGGGTTTTTTTGTTTGCCTGTTTTGGCTTTGCTCTGTTTATTTCTCCCAATCTTTTATCTCCCTGGGGATTTGGGTAGGAAGTAGACTAAAAGTTTGAAAGTCTGTATGATGTCCCTCTGCCCTTTGACCCTGAAGCTGACTCCTGGGAGTAGGGACAGACTTCAGACCCTATATCAGTCGGAGTTCTCCAGAGAAATAGAACCAACAAGATCGATCGATCTACCTATCTATCTATCTATCTATCTATCATCTATTATCTATCTATCTATCTTCTATCATCTATCTATCATCTATTATCTATCTATCTATCTATCTTCTATCATCTATCCATCTATCTATCATCTATCTACCTATCTATCTATCATCTACCTATCCATCTATCATCTATCTATCCATCTATCATCTCTCTATCAATCTATCAGCTATTTATTTAGGATCTACCATCTCTGTCTCTTACTCTGTAAAGAGATTTATTTTAAGGAACTGGCTAGTGTGACTGTGTGGTTGGCAAGTCCAGAATCCTCAGGGCAGGAGAGCAGGCTGGAGATGCAGGTGGGATCTGGTGTTGCAGTCTTGAAGCAGAATCCCTTCTGTGTCTGGAAACCTCAGCCTTTGTCCTGGAGACCTCCAACGGACTGGATGAGGCCACCCACCTGCACAGGGGTCACCTCCTTTAGTTGAAGCCGATTGATTGAAGATGTTAACCAAATCTACAAAAGGCTTTCACAGCAACACCTAGACCCATGGACTAGTGTTTGCATGACTGGGGACCATAGCCTGGTCAAGTTGACCCATCAAAGTGACCCACAGAGGCCCTCCTATATATAGTTCTCTGGAACCTGCTCAGGGAAGAATAAATCCTGGACAACGTAAGCTGAAACACCCCAACTTTCTTTGTCCTGACCAAGAACTACTTGGTTTTCACTAGCCTTCATTGAACCAGACACATTCTTGAGGTTTTGGAAAATCTCAGAATTCTCCACATTCCCAAAGAATGATCACTGAGAACTTCATTCGCTCTTTGAACCAAGTGGATCCTCTCTGATCAGACTGAGCTGCAGTCATCAAAAAGGTCTAGGAGGCAAAGAGCATCTTCTAAATCATTGGTTCTCAACTGTACACTGCAGAGCTTTATAAAAATATTGAACCTACACTTTTTTAAATGATTGAGTAGAGGTCCTGGATCTATCAGGGTCAGGATGAATTATATCCATGGTTCCCTACCTTTTCAGCACATTAGAATCATTTGGGGGAACCTTTTAACCATTCCAAATTCCACCCCAGACCAACTAATATCACAATCTCTGGGGTGATATGATAACCAGGTGTCAAGATATTTTGGAAACCCCTCCCATGATTCCAATGTGCAGACCAGTTTGAGAAGCACTGGATTCTATCAAGAGTTTGGTGAAATCATAAAATCATTTTTAATTCTGTTTTCCTTTTCATTTAATTCTCTTTTGGCTTACAACCTTGACAGAGCAGGACCGTAAGTCTTCTCACTAACATTTTCAATTAATGAATCATTTCCTTTGCTGACAAAAATAAAACCCATGTGGCCAACCCACGTTGGAAGTAAATTTTCAACTGAATTTTGAATAATGGAGAAATTTCACCAAATGTTCTAAGTTAAAGTGATAATAATGATGATACAAATCGATGTCTGATTGTAACATTTCTTTGAAAACGATTGATCAAAGGGATGGTGTCCAGTAATGGTTATCGTGTTCTTCAGTGGACGGGCGTATCTGGAGGACTTCCACCAAATGAAACAACTTTTGCAAAAATATTGAAAGATAAAGGCTATGCCACTGGACTCATAGGTATGGACATTTTCTAAGTATTAAACACATTACTTTTTTTTTTTAACATCTTTGTTAGAGCATAATTGCCTTACAATGGTATATTAGTTTCTGCTTTATAACAAAGTGAATCAGCTATACATATACATATATCCCCATATCTCCTCCCTCTTGCGTCTCACTCCCACCCTCCCTATCCCACCCCTCTAGGTGGTCACAGAGCACCGAGCTGATCTCCCTGGAGCACGTTACTTTTATAGGGAGGTTATAGTCAAGTAAGAAGTTTGGAAATGAAATAGTTGTGACACAGTGGGATTTCTCACTAGACAGAAAGCCCATGCATGCTGGAATCATGTTACTACCCACATTGCTTCGCGCAAAGTGGATGCTCAAGAAATATCAGCTTAATGACACATTTGGCATTTCATACAATTTTCTGAGGCACCGTGATTTAAAAAATTAAAAGTTTTTGGGTGGAGGGATAGATTGGGAGGTTGGGATTGACACATACACATAGCTATATTTAAAATAGACAACCAACAAGGACCTACTATAGAGCACAGGGAGCTCTTCTCAATGTTATGTAACAACCTAAATGGGAGAAGAATTTGAAAAAGAAGAGATACATGTATATGTATAACGGAGTCACTTTGTTGTACACCTGAAACTAACACCACATAGTTAATCAACTGTACTGCAATATAAAGTAAAAATTAAAAACAAAAATAAAAATACAACTGCAAATCACCTACAAGACAGCTTTGGTGGCACCACAGGTGTGACAGTAAAAAGTTTTCCACAGAAGGCAAAATCCAGTCCCAAGCTCCCCACTGCAACCCACACGGAATTCTAAACTAGATGACAAACAACGAGAATCAGGCAACTCAACAGATATTTTAAACGATGCTCAGATGTAGAAAGATTTTGACTATATTGTCAGTTCTGACTTTTTACTCAATACAATGAAGAGTTTTATGAGCAATCATTTCCTGAGGTATCTGATCATACTAAGTCATGATAAAAGCAAAAATAAATCCATTAATGATCTTTCAAAACATTAGCATTTTTTTTCTAATTTTACCAAATTACCAAAAATTTTCATAATGCTGTTTTTCCCCATTTCCTGCCTAGAAATGTGACTACACAGCTTAGAACCTTCCTCTCTGCTTCCATAAAGAGCAGGCTTATCTTTCTATACGTCAACAAACCACTTACGTCATGTGTAGAATGAATTAAAATTAGGGACGGCAGTTTCTTGAAAGGGGTCCAAGGAGTCATGATCATTATCATGTTATATTAATAAATTTTGCTAACAGTCTCTTTTGATCAGAAAGATCAAAGCTAACTCTTTAGTTCTTTGAATATAGAATCCAATAGATTTGTGGATATTGCTCGGGAAATCACATGAGGTTTTCTGGGTGACGGACACCATTGGGCTGCTGAGAAGGTACACAGAGCGTATCAACACTCCAGCAGTGATAACAGGGAAGCTAATCACCTTCCACTGACTGAACACGACAAGTGGGGTCTGCAAAACCTGTCACCCACCACCACCCTGACTATGATTATAACGAATTAGCAAAGGGACGGAGAATTCTAAAGTCGGAAAATCTTTCGCTCACGCTGGTCACATCAGATGGAGTTTTCTAGAGCAGTGTGACTACTGTGTGCCTTGATTATTGCTCTCCTGTAGAAAGTCGCAAAGTCAGGTGGAGTCGACTGAATAAGGGTCACCAAAGATAGCAGGTCCTAAATGCTGGAACCTGCAAATATAACCTTACATAGGAAAAAAGGGTCTTTGCAGATGTGATGAAGTGAAGGATCTTGAGATGAGATGATCCTGGATTATCCAGGTTTCCTTATATACAAGGACAAGGGTCCTTTCAAGAGGGAGACAGACACATATCTGACTACAAAGAGGAGATAGTGAGGCCATTGAGGCAGAGACGGGAGGGATGCGGCCACAAGCCTGGGGACGCCTGGAGCCCCCAGAAGATGGAAGAGGCAGGAACGACCCTCCCCTGGAGCCTCAGCGCTTTCCAAGTAGACAGGAATGGGACCTTATTTGGAAAGAGGGTCTCTGCAGATGTGATGAACTAAAGGGTCTGAGATGAGGTCCTCCTGGATGAGGGTGGCCTTACATCCAATGACAGTGTCCTTCTAAGAGACAGAAGAGGAGAGACAGACACAGAGTTCTAGCCCTGGGAAGACAGAGGCAGAGACGGGAGGGAGGTGGCCATGAGCCCAGGGACACCTGGAGCCCCCAGAAGCTGGAAGAGACGGGAAGGACCCTCCTCTGGGAGGCCCTGCCCACTTGCCTTGATTTTGGACTTGCTCTCCAGAACTGTGAGAGCATAAATTCCTGTTGTTTCAAGCCACCAAGTTATGGTGCTTTGTTCCAGCAGCACAGGAAATGCTGCTACACAAGGTCCTCATTCCCTTGAAGTGACCTGGCCAGGCTGTGGTACAAACAACAGCAAACACTACCCCCACCTCCTCTACATCCCCACCTCATCCCACCACCCAGCAGAGAGCCTAGAACTTGGCAAGCACACCATACCTACTCCCCCAGGGATGATCGGACCATTGTCACGTGTGCATGCTTCTTGCCTTTCAGGAAAATGGCATCTGGGTCTCAACTGTGAGTCCTCCGATGATTACTGCCACCACCCGCTCAGCCACGGCTTTGACCATTTCTACGGAATGCCGTTTTCCATGATGGGAGACTGTGAGCCCTGGGAAATGTCTGAAAAGCGCGCAGGCTTGGAGCATAAACTCAACGTCTGCTCGCATGTCATGGCGTTGGCCGCCTTTACGCTCACCGTTGGGAAGCTCACCCGCCTGGTAGCGGGCTCCTGGACTCTGGTCGTCTGCTCAACCATCGCGGCCCTCTTGTTCTTCACGACCTCCTATTTCATGGGTGCCCTGATTGTTCACGCGGACTGCTTTCTGATGCGAAATCACTCCATCACCGAGCAACCCATGTGCCTTCAAAGGACGACAGCTCTTATGCTCAAGGAGGTCTCATCCTTTGTCAAAAGGTGAGTGTCAAAGATGGCTTCAGGATGAAAATGAATTCGGAATCTGCTTCTTCTGTAATAGGTACTGGCGTGGTGAAATGGTCCCAGCTCAGAAAGACATTTTTTGGTAAAATGGGGCATAAATGATGTTCCATGGAACTCAACTGGATCCATTGAAACAACTGACCAGTCAGCTGAAATTTGCTGCTGTTCCTTCTTATTTTAGAGCCAGACCAGGGAATTCCCTGGGGGTCCAGTGGTTAGGACTCTGAGCTTGCACTGCAGGGGGCACAGGTTCTATCCCTGGTCTGCCAGCCACGTGGCATGGCTAAAAAAGAAAAAAAAAAGAGCCAGTCCAATTCTTTTGAGCACCCCTGGTTACCACAGGGGTGGTATTTAATGAACATATGAAACTGAATCACCTGTAGGTTTTGCAATAAATTCTAAGTATTTTTAAAGCTCTACCATCAGGACCAAGTGGTCCTGTGGCTAACTTCAGCCTGGATGTAAATGTGAGTGACAGTGACAGAGAGACTTACCAGGCCAGACTAGGAGGGACACAATGAAAAGCTACACCAAACAGAGGCCACTTCGTGCTCCCCAAAGGGATTCCAGTAAAGTGGGCGACTCCATGGAACCCCAACTTACCTGGGTGGTGATCATGTTCTGGAACATTCTTAGAGAGTTCTTGATGGAATTGCCAAATATGGGTCAGGTCTGAAGCGAATACTTCGCTTTCAAATTAAAACAAACTAACCTGATGTGTCCTTATTAAGTCTAAGAGCTTCACCTTTGCTTCTGTCCTTTAAGGGGGTAGATTAGACCATAAAGATCAGGTGAAGATGGGGGAAGATGGGGAATTGTCTAGATTTTGGGGAGAATCAACTTGAGATTAACAACCCCATATACATCATTTTGAAAATGTGTTTTTTCATGACTATTCCACATCCTAAACTTCATTGCATAAGAGCAGTTGTAAAGAAAACTAAATGTGCAAATCACTTATTCTTTCAGCTACATTTGAAATAGAAAAATATACTGAAATAACAATAAAATAAAAGCCAGACCAGATGGCATCCTCGTATTCTATTTTCCTTTCAGTCATCCGAAGTCCATAGAGTTAGAAAACGATAATCAGGAAGAAAAAGATGTATAAGATCGTTGTGGAGGGAATTCTCTGGCGGTCCAGTGGTTAGGACTCTGCGCTTCCACTGCAGGGGGCACGGGTTCGATCCCTGGTCGGGAAGCTGAGATCCCACATGCCGTTGCATGGCCAAAAAATAAAAAATTAGTGTGGACTTTTCAAAAGACTTTAGAAGGAAGAAAGTCATCACACTTAGATTCTCAGATGCAGAAACATCGTGCCGTGAAACAGATCTACGCATTTGCTTCTGGTGGGTAGAGCAGCAAAGTCATGTATCTGAGTAAGGACGTGACAATGGAGATTTGTATTTAGCATCTGTAGGACCTCAATCTCAGGTTGACCAAAAAATAACTCCCATCACATTGTATCTACTTTCAGAAACAAGCAAGGACCTTTCCTCCTCTTCGTGTCCTTTCTACATGTCCACACCCCTCTTATCACTACCGAGAACTTCCGAGGGAGGAGTCCCCATGGGCTGTACGGGGACAACACAGAAGAGATGGATTGGATGGTGGGTAGGTACCTTTTCCAGGTGAGAAAGTGATGGTTCCTCGTCCAGAAACTGCAGGAGGGAAGGATGTAAAGAATGAGAAGACCAGACTAATTAACGTTACCGATAGGAGAGGCATCCTTTGAATGTCAGGGGTCCTCCTCACTCTTGTGTTTTATTTCTCTTTCTTGGATGGGTTGACTTTCTCTTTTCCCCCCAGGAGAATGTAAAATGCCTGTGGGTTGGGACTGCCTTGTCTTCTTCTCCCACTGCATCCCCTGGGTTTAGTACAGTGCCAGGTGAAAAAAAGTGAACATTTCCTGACTGAGTCAGCGCTTGAATGCCTGTGTGGGTGTGGATGCAGCCACTTCGCTGATTCTCCAACAAGGGCTCGGTACCCCTGGGTTTCCATGGTGGTGAGCTACAGAGTAATCATCCTCAGAGATTTTAGAGAAAATGTACCTTAAAGAATCTTTTCACAACGTCATCTTGGAGTAAAAAGTATGATTTCGGTGAACTGTTGGGGAAAATGAGAAAAATTGGAAGACAGTTGTGCAATTACTCATGTCAAATCTCTTCCCCGGAGGGCCTGGCCCCATTCCCTTCAAGACAAATTCACTCATCTTTGGGTAGAAAAGATTAAGAATGACTGGAAAATATAGGCTATTTTAGGTGATGTCAAACATTGAGTGTTTAAAATGGAATTTCCAACACCACAATTTGGGAAAAAAATATTTTAAACGAATAAATGTACAGATGTATGTAATCAAATAAGTATTGAATGATAAAGACTGAAATTTTACAGTACAGAGTTAAGAACCCGTAAATTCATCAAGATAAGAAACTCTTCATGAGATACATGTAGAGAATCTTTTGTTTTTTTTTAAATTTTTATTGTAATGTAGTTGATTTACAATGTTGTGTTAGTTTCTGCTGTACAGCACAGAGAATCAGTTATACATCTACATATATCCCTCTTATTTAGATTCTTTTCCCATGTAGCCCATTACAAAGTACTGAGTAGAGTTCCCTGTGCTCTACAGTAGGTCCTTATTAGTTATCTATTTTATATATAGTAGTGTGTATGTGTCAATCCCGATCTCCCAATTTATCCCTCCCCCTGCCTTCCCCCCCTCCCCGCTTTGGTAACCTTAAGTCTGTTTTCTACATCTGTGACTCTATTTCTGTTTTGTAAATATGTTCATTTGTATTATTTTCTTTTTAGATTCCACATATATGATATTTGTCTTTCTTCTTACTCACTTCACTTACTATGATCATCTCTAGGTCCATCCATGTTGCTGCAAATGGCATGGTTTCATTCTTTTGTATGGCTGAGTAATATTCCATTGTATATATAGACCACATCTTTATCCATTCCTCTCTTGATGGACACTTAGGTTGCTTCCATGTCCTGGCTATTGTGAATAGTGCTGCTGTGAACATTGGGGTGCATGTATCTTTTCGAATTATAGTTCTGTCTGGGTATAGGTCCAGGAGTGGGATTGCTGGATCATATGGTAGCTCTATTTTTAGTTTTTTGAGGATCCTCCATACTGTTCTCCGTAGTGGCTGCACCAGTTTACATTCCCAGCAACAGTGTAGGAGGGTTCCCTTTTCTCCACACCCTCTCCAGCATTTATTGTTTGTAGATTTTTTTTATGATGGCCATTCTGATCGGTGTGAGATGATAACTCATTGTAGTTTTGATTTGCATTTCTCTATTAATTAGTGATGTTGAGCATCTTTTCATGTGCCTATTGTCCATGAAGAATCTTTTCAATGTCTCCCCTTTCTCTCTGTCCCAATTTAAAACTCAGTCAAGCAACTGAATGATACATTTTTTTAACAAAAATCATTTAGAATGTAGGTTGGTGTAGCTCAGATTATTAGGGCAGGGAAACTCTTCTGTTGACACTATAATGCTGGACACAAGACATTGCACTTTTATCAAAACCCAAAGAATGGGGCTTCCCTGGTGGCGCAGTGGTTAAGAATCCGCCTGCCAGTGCAGGAGACACGGGTTCGATCCCTGGTCCAGGAGGATCCCACATGCCGCGGAGCAACTAGGCCCGTGCGCCACTACTGAGCCTGTGCCCTAGAGCCTTCGAACCACAGCTACTGAAGCCTGCGTGCCTAGAGCCCGTGCTCCACAACAACAGAAGCCACCACAATGAGAACCCGCGCACAGCAACGAAGACCCAACGCAGCCATAAATTAATTAATTAATTAATTAATTAAAAAACAAAAACAAAAAAAAAACCCCCACAGAATGCACAACAGAAAGAGTGAACCCTAATGTAAACTATGGACTTTAGTTAATAACAGTGTATCAATATTGACTTATCAATTATAACATTGTTTAGCTAATCTATAAACCTAAAACTGTTGTAAAAACCAAAATCTATTAATGAAGGGGGAGGAAAATCAATAGGGATACAAATTTTAAAATTCCTTTCCAAAAGAAAGCACCTAAAGAGGAAGAAATGGCCAAAGTACAGACGGAACAAAGAGAAAAAAAAATAAAAGCAAAAAACAAACAAAAAGAAGCAATATGGTTGATTTAAAACTAACCGTATAGAGACTTCCCTGGCGGTCCACTGGTTAGGACTCCATGCTTCCACCTCAGGGCGCCCAGGTTCAATCCCTGGTCGGGGAACTAAGATCCCACAAGCTGCAGCATAGCCAAAAAAAAAAAAAAAAAAAATGCAGACCTGGTCAGACTGTATAAAAAAACAACACCCAAACACCAAAGAAATACACTCGTTTTTTTAAATCTGTAACTTTTAACCAACCACCTTCACCCATTTTTCCCCACCCCTCACCCTCACCTGCAGTAGCCACCAATCTGTTTTCTCTTTCTGTAGGTGTGGCTTTTTGGACCTCACATATAAGTGAGATCACACAGTATTTGTCTTTCTCTGTCTGACATATTGCACTGAGCATAATGCCCTCAGGGTCCATGCATGTTGCTGCAAATTGCAGGATTTCCTTCTTTCTCAAGGCTGGATAATAGTCTGTTGAATGCATACACCACATTTTCTTTATTCATTCATCCATCGATGGATGCTTGGGTTGCTTCCATGTATTACCTATTGTAAATACTGCTGCTATGAACATGGGGGTACAGATTTTTTTATGTGACTCTAAGAAACCTAGAACTGCCACTGAAAACTATTCTTCATCCATGTACAAATGCTTTTGTCAGCGTCCTTCCTAGCCCATCCTGTTCCCTATTTTTCTCTGTAATCTTCTTTTGCCTCATTTTTAAGGGTTCACGACGTTGTCCTATGCAGCATGTACACTTGTAGCTTTCCTGAAACTTTTTGGAAACAGGATTGGGCACATACAAAGACATATATCAATCTTAGATCAAGGATGCTTAGAATAGCACAATTATATTACTGCTCACTCCCATTATGCTTTAACACTAAAGACTCATTTTAATGAAGCATTCCAAAAATTTGGTGTAAGAGTTTCTTCTATTTTGACTGGCACAAATGCATCTATTCTTTGCAGGGCAGATCCTTGATACTTTGGACACAGAAGGTTTGACCAATAGTACCCTCGTTTATTTTACATCGGATCATGGGGGATCCTTAGAGGCTCAGTTTGGAAACAATCAATATGGTGGCTGGAATGGGATATATAAAGGTAAGGGTGACACATTCCCAGATCCATGTGTACTGTCTTCATCTCTTCCCAATAATTCCCAACCCTTTCTCTGGAATGGGAGTTTACAAAGCAAGGTCACAAAAACCAAAGGAACCCAAATGATTGTTGTGGTCAACAGGATAATGTCCCCAAAGATATCCATGTCCTGACCCCCGTGTGGTAGAAAACCAACACCCAGATTAATCAATAAAACAAAATCTATGCTCTGCTAGGGAGGAACTAAATGTCATCATGTAATTAAAGAGGGAGGGAGAGAAAGAGAGATTTAAGACAAATGGAAAGGTTAAATCACCCAGGTAAGCAACCACTTTGGATTTTCAATCACATTCTTTCCTGTTGATGTCTAAACACAGGTGGCAAAGGCATGGGCGGCTGGGAAGGTGGGATCCGGGTCCCAGGGATACTCCGGTGGCCCGGGGTGCTGCCCGCTGGCCGCCTGATCCACGAGCCCACCAGCCTGATGGATGTCTTCCCCACCGTGGTCCAGCTGGGGGGTGGCCAGGTGCCCCATGACAGGTACAGAGAAGCTCAAAGAAGGCAGTTGCGTTTTGTGTACAGCCAACATGTACGTCAAACATCGCTGTCACTTTTGTTTGGCATAAAACATCCATGAGATCAGTATCTGGAAAAACGCTCATCGCTCTCTGCTGGGATCCAACGTCTGCTTCATTTTATGCACAAAATGTCCTTCTCTTCTCAATCTTAAGTGGAGCCATTTGATTATAAGGACGATTGTCACTGAAATGCATCAATGAATTTACTAACGATTCATCACAAGAGATTCCTTTTGATGTAGTGTGGTAGGGACTTTTCATGATCCCAGTTTTTCTTATTTTTTAATTTATTTATTATTTTATTTATTTATTTTTGGCTGTGTTGGGTCTTCGTTGCTGCATGCGGGCTTTCTCTAGTTGTGGCAAGCGGGGGCTGCTCTTCATTGCGTTGCGCAGGCTTATTGCGGTGGCTCCTCTTGTTGCGGAGCCTGGGCTCTAGGCACGTGGGCTTAGCAGTTGTGGCTCGCGGGCTCAGTAGTTGTGGCTCGTGGGCTTAGTTGCTCCGCGGCATGTGGGATCTTCCTGGACCAGGGCTCGAATCCGTGGCCCCTGCACTGGCAGGTGGATTCTTAACCACTGCACCACCAGGGAAGCCCGATTCCAGTTTTTCTTCCTTTAAAAATTATAGAAAATTTGGGAGGAATAGAAAACAAAATTATTTCGTAAACTTGACAACATAGAGATGAATGCATAATTAAGTTATATGATACCTATATACTATATATATTTAGATATACTTTATATTTTTTAATATATTTGTATAAAATGTCAGTATATATATAGAGATATATATGTACATACCTATATATATTTAGACACTTTATGCATGGGCAAAAATTTTAATGGCTTTACAGTATTCTTTCAACTAACCTCTTACAGGTGGACATTAGCCCTGTTCTCTTTTGAAAAAAAATCTGGCTTTGTCATTTTACTGCCTGTCATAATTATCTTCTTAGTAAAAATCCCTGGAAATTGAATTCCTGGGTCAAAGTGTATGGCCATTTACTAAATCTCTTGATACATTTTGTCAAATTGTTCCCTAGCAATTGCTACTGGCTGTAAGTGAGAGTATCTATTTTTAAAATAATAGAACTAAAATAAATTTAATTTATACATGTAATTTATTTATTATATATATAGATGACACATACAGTATGTGTGTATGCACATATACATATATGTGTGTTATCATTCCCATTGCTTTATCAGCAAAGATGTTGAATATTACATTCTCCTGTTTTCTGTTTTCTTACATTGAATATCATGTCTCTGGTTGATTTTTTTTTCTCCTAATTGGCTGCTAATTTTTTTTTTCATAAATTTATTGATTTTTGGCTGCGTTGGGTCTTCGTTGCTGCGGGAGGGCTTTCTCTAGTTGCAGAGACCAGGGGCTACTCTTCCGTTCGGTGCGCGGGTTTCTCATTGGGGCGGCTTCTCTTGTTGCGGAGCACGGGCTTGGCGGGGGGGGGCTCTAGAGCGCAGGCTCGGTAGTTGTGGCGCACGGGCTTAGTTGCTCCATGGCATGTGGGATCTTCCCGGACCAGGGCTCGAACCCGTGTCCCCTGCATTGGGAGGTGGATTCTTAACCACTGCGCCAGCAGGGAAGTCCCTGGCTGCTAATTTTTAACATTAATTTATAATATCTCATTTGTTTTAAAAATAAAAATTTGTCCATCATGTATATCACAAATGTATTTTGCTAGAAGATAAAATTCAGCTATATATTGTTGCTTGGTTTTATTTATATATACATTTATATATATTTATACACACACATATGTAAACATGTGTGTATGTGTACATGAATACACGTTTGGAAATGAAATATATATTGTGTATATACATGGTATATATATATGTATGTGTTATATATATGGTGTATCTATGCAGTATGCATATATTTTATGTATATATGGTGGGTATATATATCACATATCTATGGTATATGTATATGGTATGTGTATATGTATATATATTGTATATACAGTATATATAATATATAGTGTATATACTGAATATATAATACATATATTGTGTATATATTATATATTCCATATATAGTGTATATATGTATTTGTATATAATGATATATATTGTGTATATAATGTATATTTTTTATATAATGATATATATTGTATATATACACTATATATGCATATACATTTCTTTTATTATATATATATTTATGAAATGATTCCAGGTCTTGTTGAAGAACACTGAATATTCTATAACGACTTAAAGCTCAAATCAATATAGAACCAAGCAGGTGTTTCCATTTTGTTCACCTATTTGTGCCTTCAGAATTAGTCTGGGTGGACCGTCACTTCAGCCGAGCAAGCTGGACCCTCCAAGATCTTTTAGCCGAAGGCGCTGTGTGCAGGTGGATGGGGTGCTGACTGCCCCGGGGCTGCCCTGGGCTTGTTAAGGCTCACTCCCACCTTCCAGCAGCCCCGCCCTGAGTCCCTGTGCTCCTGCCTGTAGGGTGATTGACGGCCGGGACCTGCTGCCCTTGCTCCTGGGGACAGCCCAGCACTCGGACCACGAGTTCCTGATGCATTACTGCGAGAGCTTCCTGCACGCAGCCCGGTGGCACCAACGGGACAGTGAGTAGCCTGCCTGAACGAGCCATGTCTTGGCCTCTGTTCTCATTTTCTGCTTCTTTATGGTTTGCATTTCCACACGAGCTCCTTTATTTCCTTCTTGGCGGTATTTTTCTTCTGACGCCGGCAACATCCTTTAGCTGTCGATCATCCTGTGGTGATCGGAGGGAATTCTGTGGTTTAGGCTATGGCTATGGCTTTCCTGTCCCCCAGCCCCATGAGGTGAGGTGCAACTTTTATCATCACACACACACACTTGTACACACACAGGTGTTCCCACCTGATTCTAACCTTTCCAGTCTGTCCTCTTAATCTATATTTGCTTTCCATGTGTCTTAACTTCATGACACCGTCTCATGTCTGTTATATTAATGATAACTTTGTAAAACAAGCAGTAACATGTTTAGTGAATAATTTTTGCATCTCAAACTTTTCTGGGCTGTTTTGGCCCAACAGTCCTTTCAAAAGAATTGTAAAATCATGTGCAAGTATGTTTTTTTTAATCCCACAGGAATATCAATGGCCATTGTCTTCAACGTATAAATGATTTTGGGGGGGAAAGTGGTATCTTTACAACATCAAGTTTTCCCAAACTGAAGCGTGTTATGTCTCTGCACTTCTTATTTAAAAACTATTCGTCTTACCAAGCACTTTATTCCCTTACCAAGTCATTTCATTGTATTTTAATTGCTTCCCTATTTATAGCTGGATTCTCCATCATCGTCTGACGGGAGTTGCTTGAGGTTTTCTGTTCCTATGAATCTGTTTCTATGAATCTTTTTAAATCCAGCTCTTGGATTTACTAAACAACTGTATTTTTAAATTTTCTAACTGCTTGAGTTCTGCCTCTACTTTGGTCTGTGGCAACAGACTTTCAGCTATTTGAGTTTCTTCTCTTTTCTTCATTTCTGTTTCCCTCTCTATTATCCTGCCTTGCCCTGACATTTTCTCCCTTTTTTGTGGATTTCCCTTAAGGATTTGGTTTTCTTCCAGGGTTTGGGAAGGCCTACAGACCTCTTGCAATTCAACTCACTCTTTTTTCTTTATCCCTCAAAACCATTCTCTGGACATGTCCAGTTGTCTGAAACAAGAATAAAAGAATACCTTTTGGAATCCCCCTTATTTGAGGAAGTTACCAATAGATTTTTAAAAAATCTCCCTCCTTTTCCTGTCCATCCTTTTCAGCAGTGTCATCATCTGGGATGATTTTTATTGCTACATTTTTGGGTTTTTAAGAATTACATATCATAGATTTCCTCTTTTAAGATTTCAAAAAAATTTTTCATTCAGGGACTTCCCTGGAAGCCCAGTGGTTAAGACTCCGTGCTTCCACTGCAGAGGGGGGACGGGTTCAATCCCTGGTTGGGGAACTCAGATCCTGCATACCATGGGGCGTGGCAAAAAAAAAAAAACTTTCATTCAATTACCTAGCACAATCTACAACTATTTATGCTTCCGGATAATTTTTATTGCTACATTTTTGCTTTTCTAAACTTACATACTATAGATTTCCCCTTTTACGACTTTTTAAAAAACTTTCATTCAATTGCACAGTTCACTCTACCAGCATTTATGCTTAGGGATGATTTCTATTGCTACGTTTTTGATTTTTTTAAAGTCACATATTATAGATTTCCCTTTTTAAGGGTTTTTTTAAACTTTCCTTCAGTTCCGTAGCCCAACCTTCAAGCACTGCTGTGAGTGGCACCGATACCTGGGATCAACGTTCATACTCTTTTCCTTTACCCCGTGGCTGCCCCATTACTGGACCTCTCTTCTCTCAGTTATTGGGCAAATATCTCAATTTTTTTTCAAGGTAGATAAGGAGTGTGTTCCTACTTTCTTTTTTTTTTTTTTCTAATTTTTGTGTTTTGGCCGTGCCACGCACCATGTGGGATCTTAGTTCCCCAACCAGGGATTGGAACCCGTGCCCCGTGAATTGGGAGCGTGGAGCCCTAACCACTGGATGGCCAGGGAAGTCCCCTGTTCCTACTTGCCATGTCTTTTCGACAGCCCCCTCACCGGCCTCCCCAGGTCCACTCTTCATCCCACTCCCATTGTCCACTTAGCCCTCCATGAAAACCTTTCCAGGACCACCCACCATACCGATTCCTCCCTGTGACGTGAGCCAGCCCCTCCCCTTCTCTGGAACAAGAGCTCTGACCCTAGGAGCCCCCAGTCGCCAAGCTCCAGCAGAACCATGCCCTGTGATTCTAGAACCTGCAGTTACTGTCTCAGGGCCTTTGCACGACCCGTTCCTGCCATCGGGAACATGCTCAGAAGGCTGACCATCCTCCGTTCTTCACCTTCACGTCCCGCATCCACTATTACCCCACCCTGCACACACACAAACCTCCACGTCCACCTTCCATCACCTGGACTGCTTGTATTTTCTTCCAGGCATTCGTCACTCTTGGCAATCTTCTCATTTCTGGTGTCTATTTACCACTCTCTGGCCTGAGTCCCCTGCCTAGGACTCCATCTGTCTTCTCTCTGTACTCATCTGCCGAACAATGAAAACAATCACAGACATTGAATCAGTGTCCGCCTGATGCCAGTGAACTCATTTTACTCTGAAAACCCCAGCAGATGACAATTCCTGTCACCAGTTCACAGGTGAGAAAACTGACACTTGTTAAGACAACAGGTCGCAGGGCTTCCCTGGGGGTCCTTTGGCTAAGGCTCCGCGCTCCCAATGCAGGGGGCCCGGAGTTCCATCCCTGGTCAGGGAACAAGACCCCACATGCCACAGCTAAGACCCAGCGCAGCCAAGTAAATAAATAAATATCCCAAACAACAACAAAAAAAGACAACAGGTCACCATAAATGCTTAGAAGGGGACAGAAGCCAGAGATTTTAATCGTGTTCCCATAAAAACACCAAACCACAGTGGTGCCAGCCTGGGAACCAGGGCTCAGGCAGGGAAATCTGGTGGCTGTTGGGACGAAGAGAACGGGATGCCCGTCTGAGCATAGGTCTTGGTTGCCCACACTTGCTGGCTGCATGGGGATCCCTGGCTTCATCCTCACTCTCCTGTCCAGGTCCCAGGAGCAGCCCCAGCCCTGCCCCATCTCCCTCCCTGGTCCCTGGTCCTCCTGCACCAGGATCCCAGGGAACCCTCCCGCCTGGTCCTGGAAGAGGCACGGCCACCAGAGTCCCGCTCACTGCCCTCTGGTTACACGTGTGGCTTCCCCAGACTTGCTGCCCTGCGAGGATGCCGGGCATGCCAGAGGGAGAGTGGGGGCCTCCTTCGCCATGCAGCAGGAAGCCGCAGGGCTCAGGCTGTGCAGTTCTGGGTCTGACCCATGGCCGGGGGCAATGCTGGTGTGAGGACAGTCTCTCCTTCCATTTGGTCAAAATCGCTTCCTGAGGCTGAGCTAGGTCTGGTGCCAGCTGACCTCTAGTTAGTAAGTCTTCTCAGACGCTGGAGGATGTCTGTTACGGATGCGTGCTGCTCTCTCCCTCCCTTCTTTTCTTCCTTCCTTCCTTTCTTCCCTCCTTCCTTCCCTCCTTCCCTCCTTTTCTTGGTGGAACCTTCACAGCTAGAGAGAAGCTCGGGAAAAACATCATGGAGAATCCACTTAGGAAACCACCGACCACACAAGTAATTCATTCTTTTTTGTAAACAGCTCTGTGGCGCTGTCATTCACCATCTTAGCTCGGGCTGCCATAACAACATACCACAGACCACGGAGCTTAAAATAACGCACACTTATTTCTCACAGTTCTAGAGGCTGGAAGTATGAGATCAAGGTGCCAGCACGGTCTGGTTCTAGGCAGGACTCTCTTCTGGGTCAGATTCGGCCGCCTTCTCCCTGTGTCTTCATGTTGGGGAGAGAGAGCTCTGGTCTCTTCCCTCTTTTTAAAAGGCCACGAATCCCATCCTGGGGGCCCCACCTTCACAGCCTCCTCGAACCCTAATCACCTCCCAACGCTCTATCTCTTAATCCCATCCCGTCGGAGCTCAAGGCTTCCACAATGAATTTGGGGTTGAAGGGATGGAGGACACACAAACGTTCAGTCCATAACATTCACATAACCATGAAATTCACCCTTTTCGAACGTAAAAATTGAGTGACATTTAGCACATTCACAACGGGTGCAAACCTCACCGTCATCTAGCTCTATGACATTTTCATCACCTCCAAAATGAAACTCCAAACCCATTAAATACACATTCCCCATCCCCGTCCCCCAGCCCCTGGTAACCATGAACCCACTTTCTGTGTCTGTGGATTTGCCTGTTCTGGACGTTTCCTATAAATGGATCACACACTGTGTGTCCTCCTGTGTCTGGCTTCTTTCTCTGAGCATCGTGTGTTTAAGGTCCATCCATGCTGTAGCCTGTGTCAGAGCTTCACTCCTTTTCATGGCTGAGTCATATTCCACTGTGTGGATGGACCCCATGCTGTGTATCCACCCATCACTTGATGGACACTTGGGCTGCTTCCAGCCCCTGGCACTTGTGAATCACCCAGCTCTCCAGCAATATGTCCTGTTTCTCCATGCCAACCCTCCCCAATTCTTGTCCTTCCTCCAGGAGGGGCAGTGTGGAAAGTCCACTACGTGACCCCGATGTTCCACCCAGATGGAGCCGGTGCCTGCTACGGGAGAGGCGTCTGCCCATGCTCTGGGGACAAAGTAGCCCATCATGACCCACCGTTGCTGTTTGACCTCTCGAGAGACCCTTCCGAGGCTCACGCCCTCACGCCAGACACGGAGTCCTCATTCCATCAGGTGATGGAGAGCATCACAAAGGCCGTGCAGGACCATCGCCGGACGCTCAGCCCGGTTCCACTGCAGCTGGACATGCCGGACAACATGTGGAAGCCATGGCTCCAGCCCTGCTGTGGTCGGTTCCCCCTCTGCTGGTGCGATCGGGAAGCTGACCCATAATAGCCGCCCGCCTGGGAAAACTAGGTCCCTGCTCCCTAGAGATCTCCGTTGGGGTCAAAATAAAATGGCCTGAAGTCAAGCTGTCTGCTTGTGTGGGGCTGAATCGTTTCACCAACTCTAAAGAGAAAGTGTTACCGAACTCAGGTTCAGCTTCTCACCGCTGAAGAATATGATACTAAATTGGTACAAATGAACTTATGTACAAAACAGAAATAGAGTCACAGACATAGAAAACAATCTTATGGTTACCAGCGGGGAAGGGGGGGGGAGGGATAAATTGGGAGATTGGGATCAACATATACACACGACTATATATAAAATAGATAACTAATAAAGACCTGCTGTATAGCACAGGGAACTCTACTCAATTCTCTGTAATAACCTATATGGGAAAAGAATCTTAAAAAGGGTGGATATATGTATATGTATAACTGACTCACTTTGCTGTACACCTGAAACTAACACAACATCGTAAATTAACTATACTCCAATTTAAAAAATTAAATTATTTAGGGCTTCCCTGGTGGCACAGTGGTTGAGAGTCCGCCTGCCGATGCAGGGGACACGGGTTCGTGCCCCGGTCCGGGAGGATCCCACATGCTGCGGAGCGGCTGGGCCCGTGAGCCATGGCCGCTGAGCCTGCGCGTCCGGAGCCTGTGCTCCGCAACGGGAGGCCACAACAGTGAGAGGCCCGCGTACCGGGAAAAAAAAAAAATTTAAATTATTTTAAAAAAAGAATCAATACTGAGAGACAAGTGTTGGGTGAAAAGAAAAATCGCTTTATTGAGGAAGCCGTCAATCCTGGGGAGAAGGTGGACTCCTGGCTTCCTGCCCCCCCTCCAGGCCTCAATCTGTGTGGTATTTCCCCAGAAGTCCTCCACTGATAAAAGCGCCTGTAGAATCATCAATAACCCAGGACAAAGAGTGAAGCAATAAACAACGCCCAAGAATGAATCCAGCTAAAGCCATCACCCCGTCAAAAACAAGCCAACTAAATCTCCCCATGAAAAGGCAAGGGTCTCTTTTCCAAACAGACTCTCCAGCCCCATTTCTGTAAATTCCAACACCCCGTTACGCCCCAGGCTTTTGGTTAACACGGATTTCCAATCCCCATCTGGTAAACACTGACCACCAGGCAAACTCCCACCGACCCGCAGACGCACAGAAAGCCGCCTGAGGGGCCAACGAGGCTAACACATTTAAAAGCCTCTCCCCTTGGCCACAGAGTAGAAGTCTGGCATCCTGGACCCTCGTGAGTCTGGATTCACATCCTGGTGGCCAGCCTGCAGGAGGAAGACGGGCGGGGGAAGGTTGTTCACCGTGCCCAGGCCCGGCCAGGATTAATCAACTCCTTCCTGGCCCCAGTCTCCTGGGAGTGCCCGCCCCGAAAAAGCCACCCAGGAAAACCTGTTTAACAGATCAACTCCCCGGAGGCCCCAGGACTTTAAGCGGATTAGGGAGGGAGGGGACGCCACACCCCGGATCTCGTGGGCGGGCCGGGACACGGAGCGCTCGCGGCCAAATCCTGCGCTCCGGGCCGCGCTCGGCCAGGGGACCCACGGCACACACGGGACGCGCCGCGCCCACTGCCAGGTGCGCGGGACCCTGCGCCCCGGTGCCTACTGGGTCCTGGGGCTGAGGGCACGGAGTCGGGAAGGGCGGGGGGGAGGGCGGTCCACGGCGAGCGCGGACGCCCAGGAAGGCCTGGCTGAGCATGCGCGCCTCGGAGTCACCAAAAGGCAGCTAGAGGCCGGCTCTCTGGCCTGTACACCCGCGGGACGAAAGCGCTGGGGGGCACGCGGGCAGTGCTCACCCCACGAAACGGGACACTGGGGATGGCGAGGAGACCGGAAGGGAAAGGAACAAGAGGGCGGGCCGCGAAGAGGAAGGGGACCTGGCGAGCCGTGCCCCGGAAGAGATTGGCCCAGCCCCTCCCCCCACCCGCTCTCCATACACTTCCGGTCCAACCCCCAGGTCCCCGCCCCCTCCCCTCCCCCGCTCTCCATACACTTCCGGTCCAACCCCAGGTCCCCGCCCCCCTCCCCTCCCCCGCTCTCCATACACTTCCGGTCCAATCCCCAGGTCCCCGCCCCCTCCCCTCCCCCGCTCTCCATACACTTCCGGTCCAACCCCCAGGTCCCGCCCCCCAGACGCGGCCGTGTCCCCTCCCGCACTCACTAGGGCGCCACCCCCTAGGCTCCCTCCTCCAGGCGGACCCCCAGCGCAACCACATCCTCCTTCCTATATTCTCTTGCCACGCCCCCCCGTACCTCCATCCCGAGCGCCGGCGTGTCCCCTCCACCCCAAAACGAAGATGCACCCCGTCCTGCACTGGGACACCCCCCCGCCCCCGCCTCCCCCGGAAGGGTGTTGGTGTTCCCCAAACCCTCCAGGATACGCTCCGTCCGCCCCTGGGCCCTCCCCTCCCCCCCTCCAGCTGTCTGGCCGCGGCCCGTCCCCGGAACTCAGCGGAGGCGCGGGAAAGGCACGCCCGTCCTGCAGTGAGAATTTACTTACACAGCGATGGGAAGGTGGAGGCCTGCATGCATTCAGTGAAAGAAACCGAATTTGGGCCGACCCGGACTTTCAAAACCAAAAGCTAGCGCGTTCAACTTTCCTGCGGCGCGTGGGATTAGGCAAAGTCTTTGGGACCAAAGGATTCAAAAGCTGGAGGCCGTCCTTTGTTAAATCCTAATATAGTGGAAAAATACACACACCTTCCCAGCAACCTGGTTTGAAAGGCCGACTTTTCATTCCAAGGGAGAGACGTTTATTTCTGCGTTTTTTGTTTTTTGGGTTTTTTTTCTGTCCAGGCATTCTTTGGCGGCTCTACTCACTGTGTGTTTGCTTCTGAGGACTTGAGAATTAAAAGCAGCGAATGCGTTTAAACCGAATATTCTACTGACAATGGCAGATGATCTTGGCCTAGGGGATCTTGGTTGCTATGGGAACGACACACTGAGGAATCCATTCCTGTGCTGATGGATAGTTTGGATTCTTTCCACTTTTTAACTCTGAGCAATAATGCTGCTATGAACCTTCCTGTACAAATCTTTGTGTGGACACAGCTTGTTCCATGTCTCGGGTAGAAACCAGGAGTACAATGGCTGGTCCTAGGGTCCCGATATCTTGTTTTACATCAAGGAAACCCTTCAGTTGGAACATCACCTTCTAGCTTTTGACCAAAGCAAGCAACAATTTAGATCCAAGTCGACCCCTCTGTGGCCAGTGGGTTTGGATTGACCTTGAAAACCACCAAGATGTTGGGTCTGACTGCCTAGCACCACCCGTAGTAACAGCCTCTGTGATTTTATGTCTGTAGTTTGTCTCTTTCTACCCCAAATGCAGGCACATTGGGAGCCGGGTCCTGGGGGCGCCCTATAGCCAGCAAAGAGGTTCTCTTAATTTGTTTTGTTTTTGGCCACGCTGTGCAGCTTGTGGGATCTTAGTTCCCCGACCAGGGATCGAACCCGTGTCCCCTGCAGTGGAAGCGCAGAGTCCTAGCCCCTGGACCGCCAGGGAAGTCCTGAGATTGTCTTCATTTAAGTCATTGATTTGTTGAGGAAAACATTGAGGCCACTGGCCACGGGCATTGCTGCATGCCACGTCCAGCTGTGGGGCTAGACCCCAAGAGCATCGTCCACTAGGAGATTTGGCATTCTTCCACAACCTACTGACTCGCTTGGTCCTCCATCCACCACCAGCCCCACCGCAAGCAGGGCACACCCTGTCTAGGCATTCTGCCAACACACGCTCGTAAGGTGACAGGTGTACAACTCACCTGGTTTAGAGAAACTACCTTTGGTTTCAAGGCGGGAGGACGCCACGCCCGGTATACCATCCTTGACTTCACCTCTCAGTGATTTGCTATGAAATCCTTCACCTTCCAGCGTAAGCCACTCTCCTTCTGTAAGTCAGTCCCATCTCATTCTTTCCGGCAACCAGGTATCAGAAATACATACCAAACACGCTGGAAGACTTTTTCGTTCCAACTCAAGGGGTCGAGATCAGCAGTGCTTTTTTGTGAGGGGCCTCACGGGACTCTGGTAGGCTGCGTGGACCACATAAGGTCTGCCTTCCATACCCTTCTTTTTGTTCTGTTTATCTTGTCCAACTCTTGAAAAAAAACGTGAAAACCATTCGTCGCTCCCGAGGGACTTACAAAAATAGATCCCGGGTCAGATTTGGCCATCAACTGCTGACCTTTGTCCTAAATCATCAGACAGTGAGGCCTCCCTCACAGAGGGAGCAGAACTGGAGGAGTCCGTGGACGTGGGTCCACAGGTATCCTCTTTGGCTGTGGTTAAACACTTCGCGCTTTCGTCTGCAGGCGAGGGTAGGGTTTGAGAGCCTGGTGACTCGATTTGGGTTTGTGATAGCGACACAGGCTCTCCCTCCTTGCCTAGAAGTGAGGTGACGCTGGACGTGACCGTATAGCCCGCCGATGGTCAGGGGGACGGGGGTGCGGACAGGAGAGGGAGCCCCCGAGACCCCCAGCTCTCTGGCCACCCCCGCCGTGCTTCGGGGTAGCTGTGCGATCACTCATGCATCCCGCCCGTCTCTGGGCCTTACTTTTTCCTTCGGCCATTGGATGATGTCCAAGTTTCCTTCCAGCTCCGTGGTGCAAAATAGAACAGTGAGCCTCTGATGTTCTGACAGCAGAGCGATACCCGGAGACGTGTTCCAGACGGGGCAGAGACTTCTGTAAATAAACACATGCCACCTGTTCGTTTTATTAACCTACTAGGAAGAAAACCTATCTGCTCTCTTAGCAAATCCCCTTGACACATTGCTGCTCCATCCTTTTGCTGAGAGCAAGATATTTCTCAGCATATCATCTTCAGATGCTCTGGAACTTTCTCTTTTTTTTTTTTTTTGTGGTACGCAGGCCTCTCACTGTTGTGGCCTCTCCCGTTGCGGCGCACAGGCTCCGGACGCGCAGGCTTAGCGGCCATGGCTCACGGGCCCAGCCACTCCACGGCATGTGGGATCTTCCCGGGCCGGGGCACGAACCCATGTCCCCTGCATCGGCAGGCGGACTCTCAACTACTGCGCCACCAGGGAAGCCCGAGCACGGGGATTTATGATGATTTGCTTAAACGTTCGCAAGTCTCCCTAGCGCCCCCAGGGTCTGTTTCTTTACTTAGACTTTGCACCTTTACAACTGGCCTAGCCGGTTAGGTAGGCTGTCGTAAACAGGTGACCGCGAAGGCATGACCGGTCGGCAACCCCGTCCCCGCGCCCCCGAGGTCTGCCTGAGCCCTTTGGAAAGCTCACTCGCTCTCAGAGCCCTTGCTGCTCCGTCCACAGGCAGGACAGTGGGGCGCTGTGCACGGGCTGTTTCTGACCCCCCGTTACTGGCCTGCTTGCACGTTTGTCTTCCTGCCTCTCCTCCGCCTCTGGGGGCAAAGAATGTCACCTGCCTTCTCAGGAAACAAAGGATGTTGCAGCCCTCAGCCTCTGCAGCTGCCCCCGACGGTGGGGATTCAGGGTGGAGAACAGGATCCTGGCCTTAGAGAGTTAAGGTGCACATCAGAGGAGTGATTTCAGTGAGCCCACACTCTTGCATCTCCCCATACACAGAAAAGCGATACATTCACGCACTTGAGAGGTCTGGTTTTCTTTAATTAGCAGTCATCTTTTCATGTTCAGCTACCTGGGATGTTGTGTGTTTTTTTAATCTATCTATCCAGGGTCCTCCCGGACCCCTTGGGAACAGTCCCTCAGAGCGATCTGAGAGCCTGTGTCCAGAGCTTCAGTCCTCACAAAGTCCACTGAATAAAGCATACTAATTCTCACCTTTTAGGTTGTGCTTTTTTCCCCCATCAATACCTCTAAATGAAAGATTTGCAGGAGTGTGAGTATGCTCTGCGGGGTCTGGGGAACCCACTCAAATACCCAAACTAGGGAAATTTCACAGAGAGGATAACAAAGCTTTGGCAGCCTATTAAAACATGCAGTGGAGGATTCAGCAGATGGTGTTGACACAACTGGATTTTCAAAATATGCGAAAGGACAAATTTAGCTCCTTATCACACCGTGCACAGAAATGAGCTCAAAATCCACCAGAGACCCACACAGAAGAGACAAATCGACAAAACTTTCCAAAGAAAACTTAGGAGAAAATCTTTGTCCTCTTAGGTTAGGAAGGAATTTTCTAGATAAGATAGCAAAAGCCTGATCTGTCGGGGGTGGGGGAGTGGAAATTAGAGTTTATCAAATTTCAAAGCACTCATTAAGAAAATGAAAAGATATACTGCAGACTGGGAGAAAATATTTGCAAACGAATGCAACTCAATAATAAGACAAATGAAAAAAAGAAAACAAAAGAGTGGATGTATGTATAACTGATTCACTTTGCTGTACACCTGAAACTAACACAACATTGTAAATCAACTATACTCCAATAAAATTTTTTTTAAATAAGACAAATGATCTAATAAATGAGCAAAAGATGTCAACAGATATTTTACTAAAGATGACAGGAATGGCCAATAAGCACATGAAAAGATGCTCAACATCATTACTTATTAGAGAAATACAAATCAGAACCACAGTGAGATACCACTTCATGCCCATTTGGATGGTTAGAATAAAAAAAAAAAAAGACAATTGTTGGTTAGAATATGGAGAAATCAGAACCCTCATCCACTGGGTTTTTATTTTTCTCCAGGGTGGTTACAAATATGAGTTTGGAAGCAAGCAGCCTTGGGTGCAAATTCCTAGTTCTGTTTCTTCATCATGATGTCTTTGGGTTCATCACTGAAACTCAAGTTCAGTTGATGCCACTATAGCACGAGACGTCTACAGCTGTCAATTTTCTTTTTATAAACTTTCTTACATTGAGATAATCATAGATTCACGTGCAGTTGTAGGAAATAACACCAGAGCTTCTATGTGCCCTTTACCTGTTTCCCCTCAACCATACAGCTCTAGTAATACAGTATGGTAACCAGAATCCGGGCATGGATGCAATCTGTCAATCTTGCTCAGATTTTCTCAATTTTGCTTGTGAGGACACAGGGAGAAGACGGCCATCTACACGCCCAACAGAGACACCTAAGGAGGAACCAACCCTACCCACACCTGGATCTCGGACTTCCAGCCTCCAGGACTGGGGGAAATAAACGTCTATTTTTTGAGGGACCTGGTCTGGGGTGCTTTGTTATGGCAGCTCAAGAAGACCCACCCAAGCATTCTAAGAGTCCTCTATCAAGCTGTATCATTTTGCCTATGGATGTCCAGTGGTCTCAGCATCATTTGTTGAAAAGACCGAACTTTCTCTAAGGCATTGCCTTTGCACTTGGTCAAACCCTTGCCTTCACTTACGGGAAATAGTAGGTGCCCCTGCCCAGGGTTTTGGAAGATGAAATAATCAGGGACATCAAATGCTTGGTACACATCTGGTCACCAATACTGGGCGCTTTCTATACTGGTTTTGGCCCACTACTGAAACCTGGAAGGTCTATAAAAGCTTTTCTGGAGGAGGACACAGTCTTGTTGAAGAGCTAAGATCTAGACAGGCTGACAGAGAGTGTGTGTATTAGTTTCCTGGGGTGGTTGTAATAAATGACCACAAGCCAGAGGCTTAAAACACTAGAAGTCCATCCTCCCCCATCCTGGAGACCAGACGTCTGAGGTCAAGGTGTCCCAGAGCTGCGCTCTATCCAGAGGCTCCAGGCGAGGGTCCTTCCTGCCTCTTCCAGCTTCTGGGGGCTCCAGGCGTCCCTGGGTTTGTGGCCGCATCCCTCCCGTCTCTGCCTCTGTCTTCACGGGGCTTCTCCTCTGTGTCTGGGTCTCTCTTCTTCTGTCTCTTAGAAGGACACCTACCAGAGCAGATTGCTTTGAAAAGGAAGCAGTTCAAGGGTTTCTTCCCACTTGTTTTCCTACTGTGTTTTCCCAAACTGCCATGGTTATATTTTTACAAATCTCTTGTAGAGGTTCCTCATTCCTTGAACAGTAAATAATCAAAAAATAGTTCTTGGATGACTTAGTAAAGACTCATTCCAAGAACTTACAGGAAAAGGCAGGGGGTAAAAAAAGTCCTTGAGAAACTGCTCTAAAAGGGCATGGCTTTCAACATTTCCTACAAAGCACTTGGCCAGAGAAATATTTTTGTGTCTTTTGTTGATACCAAGGAGTGGCCCTCCAGAAAAATTATTTCACATAACAAGCAGCAACAAGCTGGCAGTTAACTAACCCCACCAGGAAATCCGTGCATGTATCATGCAGACTGGGGGTGTCAAGCCCAAACATGGTAGGGGACCCACCAGAGACCAATGCATGTGATTTGTCTTTTCTTTCTTCCCCAGCTTTATTATCATTGACATGCAAACATGGTGTAAGTTGAAGGTTGCAACGTAATGATTTCATATATTTATTTATTTTTGAAATTCTGTGATCCATTTATTTATTTTTAGGCCACACTGCATGGCATGTGGGATCCTAGCTCCCTGACCAGGGATCCAACCTGCACCCCCTGCATTGGAAGCTCGTGGTCTTCACCACTGGACCACCAGGGAAGTCCTGATTTCATATGTTTTTTTTTTTTTTGCGGTACGCGGGCCTCTCACTGTTGTGGCCTCTCCCGTTGTGGAGCACAGGCTCTGGACGCACAGGCTCAGCGGCCATGGCTCACGGGCCCAGCCACTCCACGGCATGTGGGATCTTCCCGGACCGGGGCACGAACCCGTGTCCCCTGCATCGGCAGGCGGACTCCCAACCACTGCGCCACCAGGGAAGCCCTGATTTCATATGTTTATAAATCTTGCCAAACGGTCACCACCAAGCATGAGCTCACACTTCCACCAGGTCACATAGTTGTGCCCTTTCTTTTTGGTGACGAGAACTTTTAAGATCTACTCTCCTAGCGACTTCCGAGTACGTAATACATATCGTCAGCTTTCATCACCTTGTTGTACACTAGCTCATCCTGTTCCGTGTTCTGAATGTCTGTCCCCATCCCCAAGCTGTGTGTCTACGTGACATCAAGTCCCATCTTTCTCTCCCCCATTAGCAGTTTGTTCTAGCAACAGTCCAGTGTTAGGTTTTTTTTTTTTAACTTTAAAAAAATTTTAATTGACATATAGTTGATTTACAATGAGGTGTCAGTTTCTGCTGTACAGCAAAGTGAAGCAGTTACATGTATACATATGCCACCTCTTTTTGAGATTTCCTTCCATTTTTCCCCCTTTTTTAAATCATACAATTTGATTATTGTATTAAACTTGCTGATTCTCTCTGCTCATTTTCTTGGTTAACAATCGGTGCTGTCTAGAGACTGTCATACAGAGTGAAGTAAGTCAGAAAGAGAAAAACAAATATCGTATATTAACACATATATGTGGAACTTAGAAAAATGGTACAGCTGAACCAGTTCGCAGGGCAGAAATAGAGACATAGATGTAGAGAACAAACGTATGGACACCAAAGGGGGAAAGCAGGGGCTGGGGGGTGGGGGTGGGATGAATTGGGAGGTTGGGATTGACATGTGTACACTAATATGTATAAAATAGATAATAAGAACCTGCTGTATAAAATAAATAAATTTTTAAAAACCCCGAAGAACAAAAAATATTCCAATTTTGTTTCTTAGGATGATGGAAAGAGATGGTATATAAGACAGTAGTGGTATATGAAACATTACCTTAAGACAGTAAGGTAAAAATGGCATGGTACTCTAAAGGGCAGAGATCTATGAAATGGGGAAGGAGAATTGGTCTACTTTTCCTAATTCAGGTGTGGTGGCTAAAGAAACCCCATTTTAGTTCAAGTTGTTTGCATTTCCACACCAAAACTCGTTAGCATTAGGATAACTCCTGTGCATTCAAGCACCAGGATTTGACCAAGTGACTTTGAATAACAAAAATACTTGCTGTGTTCCTGTAAATCTACACACCTTAACCCAGCTGGCCGGGTCAATACATCTGGAAATGCTTTTTCTTCACCTGCCATTTCATCCTGCCCCAAAATAATTGGATAATATTTCTAAAACAATTAAATGTGTTTTTTTTTAAAAAACTCCTATGTACCAAAATGTTAGTGATAGTATAGGTCAAATCACCTCTCTCAAGGATTCAACTTATGTAATTCTGCTGTCCTGACATTACACAGCACAAATTCTGGCGTTGGCATTCTTCAGGAAATAACATCGTATTACACCTCTTGGATGGATATTATTTAGACGTCGTTAAAATGTTCTTATAGGTTCTTGTATGTTCTCATGTATTGATTTAGCACATGTCAGAGTGCCTGCCATTTGGAGAGAACTCAAAAAACCATGTGATGGGTGGATAGATGGATGATGGATGGATGGATGAAAGGATGGATAGATGATGGATGGATGGATGGATGAAAGGATGGATGGATGAAAGGATGGATGATGGATGGATAGATGGATGATGGATGGATGGATGAAAGGATGGATGGATGAAAGGATGGATAGATGATGGATGGAGGATGGATGGATGGATGGGTGAAAGGACGGATGGGTGAAATGGAGAAGTCAATGCTAGGAGAGCGGGCAGCCTGCCTGGAGAGAACTGATGAGATTTCCGAGGGTAAGAAGTAAACAGTTCTACTCATTCTACTGCTACCATCAATTCTGAAAAAACCCATGTGGTTATTTAAACTTATGGCAGGACGAAGGCATCACATTCCTGTGTTATTCCAATGGCTCAGAACACACCCCAACACACATCAGAAGGAGACCCCATTGCTGTCTTAAAATTTTAATTGCGGTGTGCTAGCCTTTGTCCAAACGTGAGGACAGACCCTAGAAGGCACCACAGAAGTCCATTTTAAGCGTACACTTTAAGGCAATGAGCAATCGACCATAGGCACTGGAGAATTCTCTTCTCCAGAGAAGCTAGACCGGACTCAGATGTTCATTTTCTGGAATCCTCCTCTCACGTATGCCAGACTCAGGTGTCCGTTTCTTCTAGTCCAACACTATGGCTCAGAGCACAGACGTTCTTTCCCCAACACAAAGTTACGGGATAACTCTAATGGTTGGTGATCACCCCATGCAACCCACCAAGGACTATGTCCCTATGGCTATTTCCAAGTAGCCCCTGAAGCATCATCTGTGTGAAACCAACCAAGACTACCGATCATTCACCCATAGATAAAAAGAAACAACCCCTCCGTAGCTCACACCTCACACAAGTGAATGCCACAACGAACCCCAGAAGTCCAGCCAGATCTCAGATGGATTTGAACACAGCCCTCTCAAGCTTCTTCCAAACCTGTGTCTAATGAACTCATGATTTTCCACTGCACACGTGTGCTAAACCATTCAAACATTTAAAAACTGCATTTCCTTCTCTTCAGCATAGCGACTGACATCCAGCTTTAATTATCCTATGGTGGCAACCAACAATGACCCTGGAAGAAGCTCCAACATATGGCATTCATTTCCAGATGCTTCTGGAGGTGAGGCTTTCTCATGGAATAAAGTGTCTAGTGTCATCAAACGGAGAACTGTCCCGAAAGAACCGAGTTGACATGGCTTGGAGAGCACAGTAACTCCATACTGTGAAGTGAGGTAGTGTGACCCAGCAAAGGGCAGCCCGGTGTCCTGGACCGCAGACGGGTTTGCCTCGAAACAAACAGCCTCAACCAAACCCAGTTACTGTGAGCGCATGGCCACCAGACACCCCTCAGTGTAAACCCTTGGTTCTTCTACACCAGTAGGTCAACCAGTTTGGAAGCGGTCCCCTCTCCCAAGCCAGCTGGAACCTTCCTTCCAAACATCTCTGACACATCTCCATGGGGCATCTGTCAAGGCACGTGGAAGTCCTCTTGGGTATTTTTGCCGAAGAGGAACCACAGCTGTGGTGTTTCTTAGCTTTGCTTGGAAAAGTCCACACTGGAGTCACACTCAAGACATCCGAACGTTTGCTTCGTCGTCACGGAAAGGACTTTTCATTCTGCAGAGTCCCAGGGCACCCAGTAAAGGTTCCCAGGGCACTCAATACCTCTCCTCGTGTTACGAGCCCTGGGACAGAAGCTCTGCAATGACATCTAACCCTACGTAGGATGGACACGGCAGCACCTTGCCCAGGATAGAATCCTGAGATCCTTTGAGCAAGACCAGAGACCCAGGGTTGACCAGAAGGTTATTCCTGTTCCCTTTTGCTGACCAGGTGTAAAGGAGATGCAACCTCCTGGGGAACCCCCAGGAGGCATGGGTAGCTGGGGTCACACGGGCCTTTGAGCTGGGTTTTGAATGGACCACGTGACTGACATGAGGCACTCAAGCTAGTCAACCATAAAGAGAGGCACATCGTTGAAGACTCTTTCCCTTGGAAAGGACTCGAGATGTTCATGGAATAGGACCACCCAACGCAATGGCACCATCACTGCAGGAAGCGGTCCAGCTTCTCCTGAATCCGGACAAACGCATCCTTCCCCAGGTAATCGATGCATCCCTCCTCCCACTTCCTCCGTCCCTCCTCGGGACTCAGTGCCTTGACCTTTTCTTCGATGGAAATCTCAGAGACGGAGATGGCCAGGTCCACCTAGGGAAGACAAGCCCACAGGAGATGGTGTTAGAAAAACCGTTGGCAGAGAGTGAAAGCCGGCCCGGGCATCCACCTGGCTGAGCAATCGGTTCCACAGACAGGCCTCACCACGTCTCAGGGAGATGATGCCGACAGTTCCCACTTTGCTTTTGAACAAACCACACGCTGAATTTAATATAACCTTCTTACAAGAAGATGCTGTGTTGGCCTGACTGGTTTGAAATTTTATACTTTATCATTGTACTTGTGTCCACTTGTTCCTAAGACTTGTTTCAATGTCTAGCCACAAAACCCTTTCACACACACTTATATGATCATCTTAATCTTTCCACCCACCCAAAAAAAGGTTCTGTATCTGCTGTAATTAAAATGGATAACCAACAAGGACCTACTGTAGAGCACAGGGAACTCTGCTCAATATTACGTCACAAGCTAAATGGGAAGAGAATTTGAAAAAAGAATAGATACCTATCTATGTATAACTGAATCAGTGTGCTGTATACCTGAAAGTATCACAACATTGTTCATCAACTAATCTCCAAAATAAAAAGTTTAAAAAAAAGTTCTGTATCCCTGTGTGTAACCAAACTACGCAAGAAACGAAGAAAAGGTTCATAATGTGTAAATAAAGTGTATGACATTTTGGACACCCTGGCAAGACCGTTTCAAGACTAATGTAAATCGGTTTTTTTTTCTTGCCATGGCAGGGTTTCCATATTCTTAAAGGATACGTATGAGGAAAATTATAAATATGCAAACGTGTACACACACACACACACACACACACACACGACTTTTGGTTGGCACTCAAATAGATCAGCAAAAGGGGTGGGGTGGGGGGAGGACTGTACTGGACACCAGACAGTTATGCTACAGTTTCTATCTACTAGGCATGCAGCACTTTCTCCACTGTTTATCTGCCACGATGCTTTCAAAGAGTTTTTCCATATAAGGTTCTGCTTTCTACACTCATCCCTGCACATTTCATTGAAACATTGCCAACGTGTTGGTAAAAGAAACTGCAAGAGTGAAAACAAGATCTTTTCCAGGATAACTCAGCACATTTCCCTGCTAAGAGCGCTTGGACTGGGGCTCCGTGAGTTCCCGGGAATGAAAACTTTCTGGAAAGAATGGGACACAGGGGCCCCGTCCCCGCTCTAGTTCTCGGCAGAAAGCAGCATGGCGCTCGCATCTTCCTTGGTAACAAGAGGAGGTGAGCATCTGAGAAAACAACATACTCCCTTGATTTTATGAAACACGGAACGACACCAGATACCAACTGAGGGTCCTCCCGCGTCTAGCAGAACATCAAAGCGCCCCAGTAGAGCAGATAAACGGGAAACTGAGCCCCTGTTTCTTGGGTGCTCACAATTCCAGCCTCACCGGGATGCCCTCCCAGGTGTGTGCATCTCCCCAGAAGGCGGGGATGCTCTTGGTACCCTCACTGGGAGCTGTTGGGCTGCAGCCCCGGTGGGGGGATCAGAGTTTTTATCTTTATGAGCCAGGCACTAACCAGGGTTTCCTCCAGACCACCCTCTGGTCTAATCCCCCGCCAGCTCTACAAGGTGGGCACCCTTGTCTCCATCTCGTGGGTGTTCAGAGAAGGACGTGGACTCACCCACAGTCCCAAACCTCCCGCACGGCTGAGCTGTGAGAGGGAGGTCTGACCCACATCCCTCCCACCCATAGCACGCTACCCACCGATAACTCTACGTCCAGTTCCGGGAGCCTCAGAATCATTACGCATAGGCTGAACTGGTGAAGGGACTCCCATTCCACACGCAATACAACACTGTAAATCAACTATACTTCCATGTAAAAAAAAAAGTAGAGTTTCAGAAGAAAGCTTCACCAACAGCGCCAGACATACGTTGACAATACTGAGGCTGGCAGCTGCTAGGCGGACAAAGTAAGAGGGAGAAAAAGTGTTCCCATTTTCTCCAAGGGTAAATTCTGGTCAAAGCACCCAGCAAACTACAATATCGAGTATATCCTAGACCATATTCCAAATATATGCTCCTGTAAACTGCATATGTGTGTCCCCCCTCAAACTCATATATTAAATCCTAACCCCCAAAGGGATGGTGTGAGGAGGAGGGGTCTTTGGGAGGTGATGAGGTCATGGGGTGGAGCCCCCTTGATGGGATTAGTGCCCTTATAAAAGAGACTCCAGAGGAGAGATAAATTAGGAGTTTAGGATTAACAAATACATACTATTATATATAAAACAGATAAACAACAAGGACCTACTGTAGAGCACAGGGAACTCTACTCACTATCTTATAATAACCTATAATGGAAAAGAACCTTAATAAAAGAGAAAAAAAATATATATATATAATCACTTTGCTGTACACCTGAAATTAACACGACATTGTAAATCAACTATACTTCAATTAAAAAATAAATTCAAAAAAAGAGAGACCCCAGAGAGCTCCCTCACCCCTTCCTTCATGTGAGGAACCAGCAACAAGACACCTTCTGTGAGCCAGGAAGCGGGCTCTCACCAGACACCAAGGTCTAGCCTCCAGAACTGCTAGAAATACATTTCTTATTATTCATAAGCCACCCAGACGATGGTGTTTTTGTTACAGCAGCCTCAACAGACAAAAACACAATACAAAAAATCAATACGAATTTTCATCCTACACCCAACACTCAGCTCTAGAGCTGTATTTGCTCTAAAAGACCAAAAGGTGTTACTAGATCATGGTTAGAGAGAAATGAGCCTTCATTAAAAGCATCATCGCAGAGCCTGAAGTTTAAGACCAGAACATCTGTAAGAGGAAGAGTCAGGAAGAAAGCATCTTTCATTTCCTTCTTCAAGAAGAAATCAACGCATGCTTGATTTGGATTGAAAGGTTCCCCCCCCCACCACCAAATTTCCCAGCTTTTATGCTCGTCTTTTTAGACAATGTGCATGAACTTCCAAGCTCACTTTGCAGGAAAACACAGCACAGCGCCATAACTTCAATTAACTTTTGCAGAACAGCTTTTGAAGAGAGAACGGGCGTGATTATCAGAGCGGAGGACAGGAAAGAGGGTGGACCGACCACTGCGGGCAAACGCCAGAGAGAAGACAAATGGGTCTCAGGCAGTAGGAAAAGCAAGCGGACTCTTCTCTCCACAAGCGAGGCTTGAAATGGGGGTAACGCCAGTGCGTGTACACAGCCGGCCCCTGAGTTAGCGCACAGCATCCATCAGGAGAGCTGGACAAGGCAAACAATGAGGACACCACCTCCAAAGCATCCTGGAGACTGGGGTCCCTGGTGACATCCACAGGGGGCTCCCGGCCTGGCTCCAAGGCTTCCTCAGATGGGCCACCTTCCGCGCTCTCCACGGGCTGCTAGAAACATAACCGTTCCATCGTTAGTCTGCAGGGGGCTTCACAGGACCGCAGTCTTAACCAAAATGACAGAGAACTCTTTTTTATGGGAAAATAAGACCAAACAAATGGGTTGTGCTAAATAAATAAGCCATTTAGTGTGCTTTGCCACTCTGAACTTTTCCCCAGCTTTTTCTTGCACAAGATGAGATGCTGACATTTGTCATGTGATGTAAAGGTTAACTTTTCAAATTAGGAGACTGGGATTGGCACATACACACTGTTATATATAAACTAGATAACTAATAAGGACCTACCATATAGCACAGGGAACTCTACTCAATACTCTGTAAGGACCTATATGGGAAAAGAATCTAAAAAAGAGTGGATATATGTGTACGTATAACTGATTCACTTTGCTGTACCCCTGAAACTAACACAACATTGTACATCAACTGTACTCCAGTAAAAATTTTAAAACAACAACAAAAAAACTTTTCAGAGAGGGATACAATTAGTTTAGACCAAATGTCTATGGAAGCATTTGACTAAGACGGTCTGTCAGCGAGATTAAGAGTCTGTCTGGGTTTAATCTTCTGAGGATGCTTGGGAACAAAAGCCCAGATTCATGCGGGTAAATTTAGGAGGGAAAAAAAAGGGAAAGCCATAATCCTTGAATAGTGATGTGAAACACGGGTGCACAGTTGTCCCGAAAACTTAACTAAAATTAAGGAAGACATATAGGCCATTTTGATGTTGCATCTTTTTCTTTTTTGAGTCTTCCTAAAGAAAGATATAAGAGAATGACCAAAGGACCAACACAAAACTCAGTGATGGAGGAGGGAAAAAAAAATCTGAATAGACAACCCAGGTCTCCTATCCACCTGGAAAATAAGGAGACTCATCACAACACAATGGAAAAACCATTTAGGAAGGTCACGGGATGGCAAAGAAGCCCATGGGGCATCTCCTTGGGTGGTCGATGGACAGGCATCCAGAGACACGGCCATGTTTAAGAAGCAGAAGTAGGGAATTCCCTGGAGGTCCAGTGGTTAAGACCCTGAACTTCCAAGGCAGGGGCCGCGGATTCAATCCCTAGTCGGGGAACTAGGATCCCATATGCTGTGCGGTACAGAAAAAAAAAAAAAAAAGAAAAAGAAAGAAACAGAAGTGAGTTATACCGAGCTGATCTGGGTCTCTGTGAAGTCTGCGCATTGGGCGGAGGGTGGTGACAACGGGTCACACATCACTCCAGCGGAAGTCTCCCTTTCCGGCCAACCTATCATCTAAAAAAAAAGAGCAAACGCCAAGTTAGGACAACCCTTCGTGCAAATAACTACAAACACCAAATTGATGCTTTTCTGCCTCCAAATATGGCAAATATGGCTCAGAGGAGCTCGCCCATGCCTGTGCCTGCTGTTTTGTCTTGGGCTCCTTGCATCTAAGAAGGACCACGTGATGAATTCTCACCCACGGTGTTGAGGAGATGTGACGTGAGTCCCCCCCAGACTGGGTGCTGAGGTGGGGGACACGTTTCCTACCCTCTGTCCCCACAGGTCAGGTGAAGAGCAATGTCCCTCTGCAGACAACCTCTTCCAATTTCAGCCGGATTTCCACAGGAAAACGAAACCCTACGGAAAACCATTTGAGCAACTATTTTCTTGGCTCTCCCCAGACTGGTACGTAGCAAAGATCATCCCAGATGCACAGGACACGACTTAATGCATTACAGGCGATGGATGGCTTCCTCATGGGAGCCTAATCCTTTCTTAAGGAGCCACCGTGGACAAGGGCTTCCTTAGATGGTGATGGAGCAGGCCAAGGGGAGGAATCCTGGATCCCCGGAAGACTGCATGGACCACAGCACATCTTTACCACCTCAGCTGAGTGTGACACGCATCAGAATTACACTTGTATGTATTTGGGGGGCTATTTATTACAGTAGCTAGCCCACCCTGATGAATTCAGGGTCGGGGGCCAAGGCCGTGCCCCCAGGCTGGAGCCCATTCAAGTCCAAAGGCTCCAGCAATGTAACTAATGAGTGTCGGCCACAGAGAAGAGAATGTGGACACACCTGTCCGTCCTCACGGCAAACACATGGCAGGAATCGTGTTGTGGGCTGGGCTGACCCCGACTGTGGCGGTCAGACAGAGCTAAACAAGTCTCCATCCTGGGAAGGCAGATTCTCCAGCCACTGCCCCAGAAGATTTTGAGTGAGCTGACCTGACATGGAGGCTGGCAACTCATACTCCCAGCTCCCAAATCTCTGGTACCAGCTTTCCCATTGTGGAGAAAGGGCAGGTCATCCCTGTATTAACTGAGGCACCTATGTATGCGTCCAAAGGATATTCACAGAGAGTAAAGTAGGAAGACCAAAGAGCAGGCCACCCTCATGCAGCTTACTGTCTAAGGAGAGAGATGAATGTTCCACAAATAACAACTATAAGATGACAATCCTGTAAAATTCTGCAAAGGAAAATGACAGAGAATCAAGGGCAGGTTTATCAAAGTCAGATCGACCTCGTCAGGAGGGGTAAGGACTCCTGAAGGAGTAACATCTGGAACAAAGTTTGAAAGATGAGCATGAGATGCGGTGAGAAAGAGACAATGGTGAGAAAAGCAGGACAGCACGCACGTGCAAATGTCCTGAGGCAGAGGTAAAGGAGGACATTAGGAAACTGAAGTAAGTTGGCAGTAAAAAGTGCACAAAAGTACATTTTTGGTGAAATTCAGTAACAAATTTTTTAATGTAGAAGCTAACACTGTATTCATAAAGTTGCTCTTTTTTAATTTTGCTTTTTCTATCTTGTCAACTTGAAAGTGCAAATTAAAATACGGGCTCATAAAAAAGAACAAAATCATGCCATTTGCAGCAACATGGATGGACCTAGAGATGATCATACTAAGTGAAGTAAGTCAGACAGAGAAAGAAAAATTATCGCATGATATCACTTATATGTGGAATCTACAATATGACACTAATGAACTTATCTATAAAACAGAAACAGGCTCACAGAGAACAGACTCGTGGTTGCCAAGGTTGAGGGGGAGGGATTGATCAGGAGTTTCAGATTAGCAGATGCAAACTATTATATATAGGATGGATAAATGACAAGGTCCTACTGTAGAGCACAGGGAACTATATTCAATATCTTGTGATAAACCATAATGGAAAAGAATACGAAAAAGAATAGATACATGTATAACAATCACTTGGCTGTACAGCAGAAATTAACACAATGCTGGAAATCAACTATAATTCAATAAAATATTTTAAAAAATAAATAAAAACAAAAAATATGGGCTCATTCTTCCTGATCTTGATTATGTACGTGAAAGCCAAAAATAAAATTAAGTTCTAATAATTACAGTAGAAAATAAAATGATAACTTTATCCAAAACATGAAAGGCCAGGATAATAACAGCTCCTTTTTATTAGGTGTTCAACACTGGTTCCTAAATTATACTCATAAACTTTTTATGCATTATTCCTTTTAATCTCACAACAACCCTATGATGTAGAGAGTCTGATCCCTTCTCTTACTGAGGAAAAGTTGAACTTTCAGACAGAGATACTTGTTAAACATGCCAGACGTAGCAAGTGAGAGAGGGGGGATTTGAATTCACACCTCTCTGACCACCAAGCCCTCTACGAGCCCTATTCAATCCACATCATTAATGCATCCTAAGTCTCCCTGGTGTACAAAACACCAAAACAACCTTTAGGGAGAAAAAAATGATGAATGAGATAATTGCACAAATAATAAATACCATATAAATAAATAATTTCCTTATCCAATCAGGGTTGGGGAGTGGAATTTTCTAGTTTGAATCCTAACACCCATTAAAAAAAAACCATCAATTCCAGATCAATTATATACTTTAATGTAAAAAGTAAAAAGAATAAAAAATCCGTAAGACGTCAGAGGTGATTAGCTTTATGACCCTGATTTAGAGACAGATTTCCTAAAAGGTAAACAAAACCCACTACTCATATAGGAAACATTAACAAATTGGTCTAAACTAGGTACTTCTGTTCATCCAAGGATACCATTTAGAAATTAACCAGAGCAAAAACAACCAATAACTTCAAAAAAACAAGGAAAAGCATCCCTAATCTTTCCACTAACTGCATTTCCCAACCCAGGAGGCTATAGGACAGGACACTTGGCTGAGAAGATAACAAACTGCAAAAATATTTATCTAACACATGCCTTTATATGGGAAATAAATGAGATATTCAACTTTTTTTTTTTTTTTTTTTTTTTTTTTTTGCGGTACACGGGCCTCTCACTGTTGTGGCCTCTCCCGTTGCGGAGCACAGACTCCAGACGCTCAGGCTCAGCGGCACTGGCTCACCGGCCCAGCCGCTCCGCGGCATGTGGGATTCTCCTGGACCGGGGCATGAACCGGTGTCCCCTGCATCGGCAGGCGGACTCTCAACCACTGCGCCACCAGGGAAGCCCGAGATATTCAACTTTTGAAAACGGAGACCTACTCCTCGACACTGCCATGGTTATACATACAAAGGCTGCTTTTTGGAATAAGGATCCCAGATCCAGACACCCAGCTCTTCCGCAGTTACAGGAATTTATGAAAATAACCGTTTTGGTTTTTTGGACTGGTTCCAAATCCCCAAAATAAAGAACCCAGAGTGAATCATTCAATGGATGGCCGGTAGGTGGCAGCAATGCTGCATAATTAATTACAAAGATGGCCTGGGAGTGTAAAATAATGAAATATACACACACACACTGCCAAAAAGTACCCCTTCCTTATAGAAGGGCCATGATCTTCTCATTTTTAGAGACACATGCTCATCATAAGATAGTCCATCAATAGAGACTTTCTTAAATGCTAATCTCTTCCAGAAACACACCCTGAAATAATGTGTTTCACCACCCATCTGGGTAGCCCTTTCTCTGGTTAACTTGACCCCTAAAATTAACCATCACAGTTGGAACGAGTTTTCTGAGAGATACTCCACAGCGGCTAAGTGTCAAACATCTAATGGGAATGCGGACTCTTCTCAAAAATCCGGGCACAAAGGACCTCCTGTATAGCACAGGGCATTAGATTCAATATCTTGTAATAACTGATAATGGAATACAATCTGAAAAAAATAACTGACGCACTTTGCTGGACACCTGAGACTAACACAATACTGTAAATCAACTCTGCTTCTGTTTTAAAAAGTCCCGTCACAGGCACGGTTCCTCCTGGCAGAACAGGGAGCCACTTCTCCACGTAATGTAAGAGCTTAATCGACAGACTGTTCACATTCCTGGAAGCAGCAGATGCTCTTTATTTAACTCACAGAAGGCACTTCCTGGGGCCAGAGCCAAGCAATGGGGACCTCCGGGTACAGGAGAAGGAATAAAAAAACTAGGAAAAGCTCACTTTCGACCACTTCCAGAGTCCAAACCTAGAGCTTTTTCAAATGGTTTGGATGGCTATGAAATTGCAACTCAAAAATTATTAATGCATGGAAGTTGCCTGGACATAATTGATTCCACATTATAGTAGAGTGTAGGGTGCCTTCCACAGAAACGTTTGCTAAAATGTATCCATCAACTGTTTATAATCATCAAGAAACAGCTCTCCCAAAGCTATTCCAAATACCCATAAAAGGACACCTTCCCTTCCATCCAGTCCCCAAATCCATCCCCAGCCATTAACTCATGTTAATTGTGAGACATGAAGGGACTTAAAATGGCTTTGAATGTGAGGATTTAAAATGGGAACTCTGTCATCGCCAGACACTCATCCCACCTATTTCCCAGAAATCAGGGATGGATAAACAGCAGCCTGATTTAGCCTTATTGTTTTGCAAATAAAGTGCGCTTTTATTTTTCGTCTCTGTGGGTAGAATTTCTGAGGATCCAGCCTCACTAGAAGTGACCAGATGGGTCCACATGAATCGATCCAAGTCCTCTTCAAGCTGGGGGTTTAACTGCAACCTCTCAGGACGCAAAGGCAGGTGGCTTGGAGGAGAATAAAAGCACTGCCCTTTCAACCTGAAAATCTGGGGACGCCGCTCATATCTGGAGGAGACTGAACATCTGTTCTTCGCGCTATTAGTTTTCTGTGGCTGCCGTGACAGAGGACCACAAACTAGGTGGCTTAAAACAATGCCACCATCAAAAAATGTACAAACAATAAATGCTGGAGAGGGTGTGGAGAAAAGGGAACCCTCCTGCACTGTTGGTAGGAATGTCAACGGGTGCAGCCACTGTGGAGAACAGGATGGAGGTTCCTCAAAAAACTAACAGTAGAGCTAACGTATGACCCAGCAAGCCCACTCCTGGGCATAAACCCGGAGAGGACCACAGTTAGAAAAGACACATGCACCCCTCTGTTCACTGCAGCACTGTTTACAGTAGCCAGGAAATGGAAGCAACCTAAATATCCATCAACAGAGGAATGGGTAAAGAAGATGTGGTACATATATACAATGGAATATTACTCAGCCATAAAAAAGAACGAAATAGTGCCATTTGCAGAGACATGGATGGACCTAGAGACGGTCATACAGAGTGAAGTAAGTCAGAAAAAGAAAATCAAATATCGTATAATATCACTTCTATGTGGAATCTAGAAAAATGATACAGATGAACTTATTTGCAAAGCAGAAAGAGAGACACAGATGTAGAGAACAAACCTATGGTTACCGGCGTGGGTGGGGGGGGGAAGGTGGGGTGGGATGAATTGGGAGATTGGGATGGACATACATATACTACTATATATAAAATAGATCACTAATGAGAACTTACTGTAGAGCACAGGGAACTCTACTCAATGCTCGGTGGTGACCTAAATGAAAGGGAATCCAAAAAAGAGGGGATATATGTATACATACAGTTGATTCACTTAGCTGTACAGCAGAAACTCACACAACATTGTAAAGCAACTACACTCTAAAAAAAAATTAGTCTTAAAAAATGGACACAAGAATAGTCCTCTTGTGGTTTTTAACAGGAACAGTGTACCGTACAGTGCTTAGGACTGCACCTGGCAAAGAATCAACCTTCAAGAAGTGTAAAAACCAAACCAAAACAAAAACAATGCAGACTGATGATGTTAGCAGTTCTGGAGGTCAGAAGTCCACGCTGGGTCTCACTGGGCAGGTGTCCTCAGCAAGGCTGAGCTCCTTCTGGAGGTTCTAGCCAGTGCCCCATTTCTTCGCCTTTTCCAGCTCGTAGAGGCACCTGTGTCCCCTGGCTCCTGTACGTCTTCCAAGCCAGAAGCTCAGCATCTTCCCATTGCTCTCCCCGTCTCGCTCCTGCTTCTATCCCAGCTCATCAAGCTTCCTTTCGCCTCCCTCTTACGAGAACCCTTGTGACGACACTGTGTGCCCCCCGGATAATCCAGGACCACGTCCCCATGTCAAGGTCCTTAACTCAATCCCGCCTGCAAAATTCCATTTCCATATAAGGCAGCATTTCCAGGTTCCAGGGATTAGGACGTGGCTCTCAGGGGCTTTACCGGGACGTGCAATTTTGCCATTTTCTCTAAAGAAGCTCAGGAGGCCCTAATACCATAGAGCAAACTGAAGACAGGTTCCTCCCATCCCCCCAGCCCCTCCCCGGGAGCCCGGGGAGCATCCTCTCTGCTTCATCTCGCGGGGGAACCAGCGTCTGTGTCCCCATCACACCGGTGAGATGAGCACGTACTTACATCTTCCACGGGGCATGCGTCAGGCGAAGCGGGGGTCTCCTCCACCACCACCGTGGTGCTCTCAGGCCAAGGCTGGCGGGGCCCCTCCGCCCAATTGGTACAGGGCTCCCCGGAGCGGGGCACAGCATTTGCACACGACCCCTCAGCAGTGGGCGCTGAACTTGAACAAGGCACCCCAGCGCCCCCGAGGTGAGCCTGCAGAAAAGGTATTCACACTTAGCAAGGTCCTCCTGACATCTTTCCCAATCTCCTGTTGCCCTTCCCCTCCCCTGTGTGGCCAGTGGTCCCCAGTGCCGACATCCGCGTTCACATTACTGCTCCAGGTGAGAAGGATCCCAAGGCACAGGGTCCCTACACTGCTCTCTACGTTTTACTGCTTAGAACCACCTGACTTGGTCTTATTTTCCTTCATAGCCAACCCAGTACCTAGCATACTGCTTTGCAGGAAAAAACAGCAACTTCCTATCAAGAATCTGAATAAAACCCTCCTCACTCGTGTCCCAGGGTCAGAGAAAGCTTTAGTTCTCTTGAAAAGCAGCACCCAGCTGCACAAAACAGAAACCATAGTAAAAACGCTAAAATATGAATTCGTTTCAAGATCCCAACACAAGCATCTACAGACGCTGGACTCTGTTGTACCAATACATGCACTAGTCAAAAACTGACCAGGAAATAAAATTTCCTGGGACCTTATTTTAAAAGGTCTTTGGCAAGGCACGTGTCTCCCTGTTAAGCCCACTGCAGAGGGACTTCCCTGGTGGTCCAGTGGGTAAGATTCCGCGCTCGCAATGAAGGGGACCCAGCGTCGATCCCTGGTCGGGGAACTAGATCCTGCATGCATGCCACAACTAAGAAGTCCGAGTGCCACAACTAAGAATTCCGAGTGCCACAACTAAAAGATCTTACAGGCCGCAACTAAGACCAGTCGCAGCCAAAAAACAAACAAAAAAATTCACTGCAGAAACTCTACTATGGAGAGCATGTAGGGTTACAGTTATAAAAAATCAAATGGGGCTTCCCTGGTGGCACAGTGGTTAAGAATCCACCTGCCAATGCAGTGAACACGGGTTCGAGCCCTGGTCCGGGAAGAGCCCACATGCCGCGAAGCAACTAAGCCCGTGTGCCACAACTACTGAGCCTGTGCTCTAGAGCCCGCGAGCCACAACTGCTGAAGCCCGCACACCTAGAGACCGTGCTCCGCAACAAGAGAAACCACCGCAATGAGAAGCCTGTGCACCACAGCGAAGAGTAGCCCCCGCTCGCCGCAACTAGAGAAAGCCCGCGTGTAGCAACGAAGACCCAACGCAGTCAAAAATAAATTAATATAAAAAAAGAATAAAACCACTTATAAAAAAAAATGAGAAGAGACTCCAAAAAAAGAGGGAGGAACACGTATGTGAAGAAAACCCACAGGTGTGGATCACGGAGAGTTTATCCCCGGTCTGAACTCTTGGATGTCAAGGGAATTGTGTGCTTACTGTGTGTCCTGGAGATGTCTGTTCGTCCTCGGGACGGATATTTTCATAAAGAGGCAGAATGCTGCGGTGGTAAATCCCCCACCACAGGTTAAGGAAGGACATCTGATGCTGGCTGACAGACCCGGAGCCCTCCTCCAAGACGGAGCCCGTCTGGGGATTGTACTTGTAGTTCCACGGCTTTGTGGACCCCAAAAAGTGGACCACCTTCGCACTCGAGCCGAACCTGAGGAGGAAACACAAAGCATCCTGCCTTCCTCTTGGAAGTGACCACACAAAGAGAGCCTGGGACAACCACAGGACTCATCACAGACAGCGGGACGTAAAGATGCATCTCAACGAGTTATGGACGATCCTGTCATTAAGGACCACCTAGACTTGCAGTAAAAATAACTGCTTCATCAATCCACGTTTGCAGCCTTTCATTTTCTACAGACCAAGAAACATCATCATCACCCACTTGGGATGTTCCCCAAAACGGGAAGAAGAAATCAGGAGTCTTTTAGAAAGATGGGCAGTACCGTAGCCGAAATCATCTTATCCTGAAAACGATAAAAACTTTAAAAAGTAGATTTTATAGTAGATAATGCAAGCTGCAGACCAGAAAACTGGCTTCTTGTACAAGATGGTGAATTTTCCCCTCTCGACCTTTTTTTTTTCATTATCACCACTCCCACCAACCTCAAAACTTTTTAAACATTTTTTTCTTAATTGCTTTCCTATGAAATGTTAATATCATATTTGCCCTGTATATCTACGTTCTGTAGGTACAGCCGTGCTTTTTACATTAAAAAGGATATGATGGCTTCACGCCCCACAAACCAGTGTCTGCCTCCTTGGCGGCGGTGCGGCCCCTATTAAAAAAGCATGCTCAAAATCTTCTCAGATTTTCCATTTTCACTTATAACAATGTCCCCTAGAGCAGTGGATCTCACACGTTTTGGTTCTAGGACCTCTTGACATTCTTACAAATCACAGAGGAACAAAAGATGTTTGTTCACATGGATTCCATCTGTCCATATTCACCGCAACAGAAGTTAAAACCGAGAAATTAGAAAACCCATGTACCAACTCAGTAAAAAACCATGGGCCCATTATATGTTAATGTAACTTTTATATTTTTTCATAAAGTATAACTATAACTATATATTACTATATATCTTTTAAGTGTGTAAAAAGTGACATCTTTTGTATTTGTTCATAAAAATATAATTATAACTATAGCTATATTTTTTAAACGTACAAAAAGTGACATCTTTCATATCTCTTCATAAACTATAACTATATATAACTATATTTTTAAAAATGCGTAAAATGTCACATCTTTTGTATCTTTTCATAAAATATAACTCTCTATATAACTATATTTTTAAAAATTTGTAAAAAGAGCAACATTGACTATTTTACGAGGAGACGGTTGGTTTTTCATATCTGCACCTGCATTCAGTACAATGCTTTTTATCACATCATGTCATGGAGTTTCTGTAAAATCCCACTGTCCAATTATGAGAAAACAAGAGTGAAAAGATGAAAATGACATCTTAGAATTAATTTTTTTAAAGTCACTTTGATTTCAAAGACCGTTGAAAGAGGGGCGGGGAACCCCTGGGGTTCCCTGGGCAACACTTTGGGAACCACTCTCATTAAGTCTAGCTGCCTTGATTACCTACCATGTAAAGCAATAAATAAGCAAGCAGAAGGATGATCTTTTTTTTTTTTTTTCCTTCAAAGTGCCAAAAGCTGATATTAGATTCTGAGAGAGGATGGTTGACCAGGTATAGAAGAATTGGGCTTGGCATGAAACTTACTGTTTGAAAGCAGGGCTGTAGGTGTATGCCGTGTTGCTACTCAAGTTATAAATGAACGGCAAGTGTTTCTGGATGTCTGCTGTGGACCAGCTACTGAAGAAACTGTTCAACAAGCCTTGGTCTGCCCCTAGAGAGTTAACAAACAGCCAAAGAAGTTAATAAAGCATGGTACAGTGCACCAAGAGAATGCAAGACATGTTTGAAGACATAATGGAAAAACACTGGTACCCCAGTGCATAAATTACGTTTCCTCTCTCAACCCACTAAAACATGGTCGTTGTCTCAAAAGTGGCTGATAACCCACACCATTCATTTAAAAAGTGCATAGTCTCGGGACTTCCCGGGTGGTCCAGTGGTAAAGAATCCGCCTTCCAATGCAGGGGATGCAAGTATAATCCCTGTCCAGGAACCAAGATCCCACATGCCATGGGGCAACTAAGCCCACACACTACAAATACTGAGCTCACACACCTCAACGAGAGAGCCTGTGTGCTGCAAACTACAGAGCTCATGTGCTCTGAACCCTGCACACCACAATTAGAGGAAAAAAAAATCCAAACGCCACAACTAGAGAGAAGCCCGCGTGTCACAAAGAAGAGCCCACACCTCAACCAAAGATCCTGCGTGCCACAACTAATATCTGTCACAGAGATGATATGCCCCACGATGCTGAAAACATTAATTACCTGGTCCTTTTTTATTTTATTTTGGCTGCGCCGTGAGGTTCGCGGGATCGTAGTTCCCCAACCAGGGATGGAACCCGTGCCCCCTGAAGTGGAAGTGCGGAGTCCTAACCACTGGACCACCAGGGAAGTCCCCTATCAGGCCCTTTAAAGAAACGTTGTGTCTACCCATCCTATGTGATCAGGACTGGGGAGTTCTTCCTTCTACCCATCGAAGATATTTTCAGCGGTTCTCTCTACCGTGTATTTACTTACTTACATCTTCACCTCTTCCTGGACTTGTTCTTCAATCCCCATCTTTAACTTGCTGCTCACAGATACAGGGTGGTGGGGACTAGGTGCCGGTGGAGCAGAGGGATGGGTTCAGGACCCATTCTCTTCCACAAATGTCCAGCTACCCTTCACCTACCGTCAAAGCTGCCATGGTCGGTGGCATGCTTCAGCAAGAGGCCATGCGTCTCTAGGGAAGGTTGGAAGACAAATACCCCGCTATTGAAGCAATCCGGCCATCCGGGATCCGGGGCCGCAGAAAACTCTCTCCTATTGAACAGCTCATCGATATTGGACAGCACCTGCAGCAACAGAGCATGGGGGACCCGTACGATCTCATAGGGAAGAACCAATCTGACTCCATATTGGACCTGCTTCTCTTACTTTAACCTTTGCATTCTACTGCTTTTGCTGCAAGTTAATCACCAAAGGGATGTTGCCCATAAGCTTAAACAAGAGATAATGGCCCATCTCCGGGAACCCTGCCTCCAGTGCAATGAGTGTTAAGCTAAAATACCTCTGTTTCGCTCACAGGAAAACCTCCTCATCAGGCCCACCTGTGAATGGCTGCAAGAAGGAAGAAATTCTGACCAGAAGCAGGACTTTAGCCCCTCCCCTTTTAGTATAAAAGAAGCTTGAATTCTAACTCAGGGAAGATGGGTCTTTGGGACACGAGTCCATCATCTTCCCGGTCTGCTGGCTTTCCGAATAAAGCCATTATTCCTTGCTTCAACACCTCGTCTCTCGATTTACTGGCCTGTCTCGTGTGGGGAGCAGTACAAGCTTGGACTCAGTAACAGCGACACTTCTCTTAACCTCTGGGGCACAAGTGAGAAATGCAACAGGAACTTCACAATGGGCCAGACAACATTCAGTGATGGGAAACTTATACCCAATTTCTTGACTGACTCTCTTCTTTTATCTTTTATTTATTTATTTTTTTGCGGTACGCAGGTCTCTCACTGTTGTGGCCTCTCCCCTTGTGGAGCACAGGCTCCAGACATGCAGGCTCAGCGGCCATGGTCCACAGGCCCAACCGCTCCGCAGCATGTGGGATCTTCCAGGACTGGGGCACGAACCCGCGTCCCCTGCATCGGCAGGCGGACTCTCAACCACTGTGCCACCAGGGAAGCCCCTGACTCTCTTCTTTTAGATTTATATTCAAAAGAGAAGAGTGTGTGTGTAAGATTGCTCCCTGGTTTATTTCAAGGGTTTGAAGTAACACTGTCACTGAAATGCAATTATCATCTCGAGGCTCTTAAGATCCTCCATGGAATGCTCTTAATTGTATCTATTCTCTTTCATCTAGCAAATGTGACCTACAAGACTGGAAATCCATAAACATAGAAGTTTGCAAGTCAATATCATATAATCCACTGTCTTCGAGAGCTTGACCACCAACAGTAGTTCTCTCCAACACCTACTGGCTTTCTGAATTGTGCTGTTTGGGAAAGAAATTACTCTGATTATGCACTTGTTATCTTCCTCTGCACCCGTTTTCCTACAGAGCTGCTTTTGCACAACCAAGACAACCTCGAATGTATCTCTGACACTCCAACCTCATTTAACATTTCAACTTCCCAATGGCTGTTTATGAAAGTGCCCATCCTGGGCTCCTACACCAAAGGTAACTACCCCAAATGACAATGGGGGATGCCACAGCTTAAGAAGCCAGGTGTACCAGTCCCTTCAGGACTCTGTAATTCACGGTACGATCAAGGAAGAATATTTCTCTAATAGTTTACTTTGTGTAGATGAAATAATGTGATTACAAGCCCCTCCTAGGGAAGGAACATGCCTTCAAGTATCCCAGTGTACTCAGCAGGGTCTACTGCAGTAGGTGTGTTCTATCTGATGCTGATTGACTAACTGATGTTGGTGATAGTGATGGAGGTTACCTGGTGGGGATCCACCAGCACAAGCTAGCAGCTTGCTTAAGGAGGGGGAGGCATGGTCTTTGTCGGGGGCTCCTCAACAAGTGGAGGGTCTGGTCCTTACCCTCCCTTGTACTCACCAGGGTATCTGCATCCAGGAAGACGCACTTGCTATAATGGGTGAGTGTCCAACAGTGAAGCTTGGTGAGGGTGACTCTGAGCTCAGGTCTCTTCAGAAAGGCCAGGTGGATGTAGTCTACACTGTCTATCAGGTTCACCTCGATGACCTCATCAAACACCCTCGAGAGGATCACCCTGGAAAAGACATGCCAAATCCTAGGAGAACGGCCCACCATCCAACATGAGACATGCTGTGCCCTGCTGCTGCAGTCTTCATACCAGGTTTTACTTTCCCCATGTGGGTCTCGTGGCTTTGCCCACGTTTCATTCATGCTTAAAACTTAGGCAAACGTGAAAAGCAAGACATATTAAACCATCTTAACATAGACTGATTCGGGTCATCTCTTAGGAAGGTACTTTCTCTTTCCAAAGTGCATGGGCAGTGAGAAGGAAAGGCTGGGTAGATAGAAACCAACAGAAGATCTCCATCCATTTTTACTTTATATATTCAAAACCTACTTCTTATATTCTATTTCTTCTTTCTTGGATTCACATTTCATTGTGCTTGAGTATATCCTCAAGTAATTTTTTCTCAAAGGTCCTTGAGGGACCTTCTGTTGACCTTCTGCATATATGAAACATCTTGATTTTGCTTTCAAATTGCATTTAGCTGAATACAGAAATTTCATTTCAAAATTAGTTAGTCTAAGAGCTTTGAGGCATCAGCTCTCTGAACCAGGCTGAGACCCGAAATGCATTTAGTCCTTTTTCTCCATTCTTCGTGCTCTGAAATGGTACCTTCTGTATCAACACTTGGGTTTCCTTCCTTCATTCTGCTCAACGCTCAGGGAACACCCACAATCTAAAATCCTCCCTCAGAGCTGAAATATTTCCTTGAATCCCTTCTCTCCACTTCTGTCCTTCCTGAAACTCCCAGTCTTAGACAGATGTTGGAGCTTCTGGGTCTATCTTTTCTATTCTTTAGTAGCTTTTCCACTTCTACTCTACATTTGTACTTTCACATTGCACAGTATTCAAAGTAACTCTCTCTCTAAGAAAATACCACGTCATCACCAATTTCCATGGCTGGGACCTGCTCCAGCGCAGAGGACCTGCTTCTTCAGGAGGACCAGGTGTGTGTCTGAGTCTTACCTGAGCAGGGTGGACACCTGAGGGGTGACCAGCACCACCAACCTCCTGGTGGCCCTGTGGTCCCGCAATGATTGCCCCAGCACCAGGGCCCCCTGGCAGTAGACATCATTGGTAGCCAGCGTGACAAACGCCTGGTCAGACACTGTGGACGTGGACAAAAACAACAGGGTTATGTTTTCGACGGGTCTCAGGGGACGGCAGGGCTGACGGTCACCTCCAACTCTCTCAAGCTTCCCGACTCTAACTGAATAACTGTTCGCTGTTCTAAAATACGCATCAAGGACATTTCACATGCATCCTTTTGTTTCAAAATAAAGCAAAAAAAATTCTTCTTCAAAACAAAAAAAAGAAAAAGAGAAAAACCACACACACACACACACACACAGGAAAAGAGGAAACCCTAAACATGAGTGAGACAAAGCCAAGTAGAGCATGATTAAAATTCCCTGGTTCAGATTAACAGATACGAACTACTGTATATAAAATAAACATGAGGTCCTACTTGTATTGCACAGGGAACCATATTCATTATCTTGTAATAACCTATAAGGGAAACGAGTCTAAATAATATAGATATATACGTATAACTGAATCACTTTGCTGTATACCTGAAACCAACACAACATTGTTAATCGTCTATACTTCAATTTAAAAAAACCTTCCTGGTGCTGCAACACGGCCAATGGGCATAGCTCAGACCCCTTATTTGATTCTGCATTCAAGTCTCAAAAACTCACCCAAAATATTTGGGTCTTGGGCGAACACAAAGCAAAAGGTGGAAACAAAGTTTGGATTGTCTGAGTTACCATGAGGACTCCTGCCCAGCTCAAAAGAACTGGGCTCAGAAGGAACGGCCAAAGCCATTAATTAAATTCCACACAACCCACTTGTTGGAAAGACTTCAACTCAAGGATATATGAGGCCAAGGAGATGGGAGAAGGGAAAATATATTGTCTCATTAACCAAAAGGCTCTCAGTTTCCTAATGTCTCCACAGCAGAGGAAGAAACTCGGATGGCCAATCCGATTTATGGCAGTTTTGAATCTAAGTGTGAACTCGTGAAGTTGACTTTTACAGGGACTTTGAAACAATGTGAGTCTGGGGCCCCCAGGAGCTGGTTGCCAGGATAAAAACAATGGGATCAAGAAATCCAGGCCTTGGCTCCCCTGCTGTCGACAGAAATTAAAATTCAACAGCCCACGGCTGGAACACACAGAGCTCAGTTCTCAAAGACCAGACGGTCTTCCCCTCCAGCCACTGTGCCCTCCCCAGAGCACGGCCCAAAGACACGGTCACGCCAAACAGAACACCAGGACCAAGCTTCTGGCTCTGGTTTTCCTGGAGCTGGCATCTTAACCTTGACATTCCATTGGGGTAAACGCCCAAGCATGCCTGTTCCAACGAGCTCCTGTCTACACATTATCCTGGATTAAGAGGGAATGAGAATTCCTGGCATTTCCACTGTGGGCTGAGTATTAAAGACAGCAAACCTCAGAACTCAAGTCTGCAGCCCAAAAGATATGTCTAGCTATCCACCCATCCAGCCATTTTTCTATCCATCTATCATTATCTAACATCTGTGTATCCAACTGTTTATCATCCACCTATCTATCTATCTAGATCTATCACCTATCTCTATCTATAGACAGAGCCACATCATCTGGGAGGTCTCTGGGGACCCAGAGGGCTGAGGCATGGGGCAGGTGGGCTACAGTGGGAAGAGGCAGCAGTGACAGGCAACTGTCCAGAACAGGGGAGGAAGACAGACAGGGCTGGGTCTGCAGAGAGGGTTTTATGGAACTACTGGACTCTCCCTTTGCTAGGGGGAAGGATTATGGCTTCTATTAACAGGATGACAAGACAGCCCCAGTGGAGAGAAGACCCCCTTTCTCCAGCGACCCCAAGACTCAGCCTCACGTTCTAGGTCAAAGACACATGACTCCCAAGGCCGGCCCCCAGGGGCCGGGGCATGACGGTGCAAAATCTTGCCTGGATAAAATCTCCATCTCAAGTGCAAAGGCAGACCAGTGGATGTTAATGTGACAAAGGCTGAGAACTTCATGGACAAGTCTGCAGATTCCAACACCACCCTACCTTTAAGAAACTCCCAGCTGTCAGGTTTGGGCATGGCATCAAAACAACACACCACAATTATCCAAGCCTCCTGCATTGAAAGGCTGAGTTTCCACCAGGCAGGGCGCTGGGGAGGGGACTTTTGGCATGCGTGCAGGGTGGGAAAACAGAAATAGAACGGGTGGCTGTCCTCCAGCCCCAGGTTGGGGGGAAAAAAAATGTCGCAAAATCGAGTTCATCCTGAAGACGGCGGTGGCTGACAGTGTTATAACGGGCCTGGGAGAAATGTTTACTTCTCTTCCACCCACCTTACAACCAACCCCCGGACCCTGCCCCGAAATAACATCCCGGCTTCCTCCTCTGCCTCTCTCCTCTTTTACTCAAAGGTGTTTTTTGTTCCCGGCAAAATGCTGAATACCCAGATGGGCTCTTTCTAGCACATTCCGTGGCCGAAGTGTCCGAACGTCCCTCCTGAATGCTACCATTATATGGACCCCAGCGGGTTGGCAGAAAATGCGTTGTTCACTCTGCAGAGCTCCAAACCGCCGCCTGGAACACAGACTTGGCTGCTTCTCGGCGAAGACTCTGAGAGCACACGGCAGGAAATCTGCCTTTTCTGCCCCAACATTTCTCCTCTCTAAAGCACAGAGGAGGAACAGAAGCATGGAAACAGCTCGCTGAAATACCAAATCGCTCCTCTGAATAAATGCGCTCCTGCATGTTCAGGCCCGTACTGGTGCAAGCACGGGCTGTCTTCATGATAAAAACAGGACGGGCATCTTTCGCATGGGTGGAGATGATGTTTCATCATCACATTTCTGGGGAGGTTTTTTTTTTTTTTTTTTTTTTTGGCCATGTCGCAGCATGTGGGATCTTGGTTCTCCCACCAGGTAAGGAACCCGTGCCCCCTGCATTGGAAGCACGGAGTCCCAACCACTGGATCCTCAGGAAACTCCTCCACCATCACGTTTCTAAGCTTTGGAAGTCTACTGTCCAAATCGGATGTGCCCCCCCCCCCAGACCCAAGAGAAGGCAGACAGGACCGAACTGCAGCCCTGGGGGGCCAGGGCTCGCCGAAGTCCCAGCATCTGGCCACGGTCGGTCTGCTGCCCGGCTTCGGGATTAACCCTGGGTCTTTATCGGAAGACCCAGTTCCGCCTCCAGCCTGACCTCGAGGGGCGAGGCTGGGAGAGGGGAACCACAGGCTCTGTCTTCCCAGAGCCACAGGGACATGAACTCCCACGGGTCTCCGCGTCCGTGAGACGCCCACGCGTTTCCACGCTGGCCAACAAACCAGCCCATTTAATCTCCAAGGGCTCCTTTTTTACAGAAGGAAAATTACCAAATCTCAGCGCCCGTCTCCCAGTTGCTGAGACCCCCATCTCCACCTGCCCCAGGGACACCAAGCTCTCCAGCCCCGGGGGACACTGGGCAGGCGCACCGTGGGAGCTGAGGGGTTGGGGGCGACCTTGCGCGCGCACAACTGGGGGTGCCCCCAGCGCGGGCCAATCTGAGCCGCGCCAGCAGAGCAGGGAGGCTGAGCACGAGGGGTCTTCCCGACTCACCCGGCATGGTCTGAGGCCCAGCGCGCAGTGGGCACCGGGCGGCCAAGTGCGCCTGGGCGCGGGGGCGGCCTCTAGCCGCGCCTGGCGGAGGCGTCGTCTCTGGGCGACCCGCGCGGAGCTCCAGGCCTGCGGAGACAGCTCGGCATTCCAGACAGACCCCCGGGGCTGCAGCACCGCCCTACAGCGCCTCCCCCGGGTCAGCCCCTCCCCGCCCCGTCTCCAAACGTTCCCTCCGCGCTCCGGGGCTGCCTCTGCCTCCCCCAATTCGTCCCCCGGCCCCTGCCCACCCGGGTGTCCCCAGTGGCCTCGCCGCGCCCCGGGCAGCCTGTGTCCCAGGCTGGCCCGGCGTCCCTCGCCCCGCAGGATACTCTTCGCCCCGCGACCACCACTGCGCCCCCCACCCGCGCCCTTCCTCAGCGATCGGGCAGCCCGCGCGCCCCCCTCCGTCCCCAGGCCCCGCGAACACCCAGGCCGCCTCCGCGCCCCTCCCCAGGCCCAGCACCTCCTCTGCGCCCCCGAAGCTTCCGCCTGGCGCTGGCGCCTCCCCTGCCTCCCGGCCTTCCGCACCCCTGTGCCCCGCCCCGTTCCTCCCCCGCGCTTGGGCAGCTTCAGCGCCAAGTCCCCGCCGCGCCCAGGCCGCCTCCGCGCCGCCCGGCCCCTGCGCCCCGGCACCTGCGGCGCTGCGGCAGCCTCTGCCCGGGCCGGCGCCCCTGCCCTGCGCCCACCACGCGTCTCCGGCGCCCCAGCGCCTCTGCCCGGCCGGCTGGGCGGCGCAACGAAAGCCCGGCCCTGCCCCCAGCTCTGCCGCCCGGAGCGCTGGTCCACCGCCTCGCGCCCGGCCCCTGACGCCCCGGAAGGAGAGCCGGGAGGGGGCAGCGGCCACCGGGCACCCTCGCCCCGCCCCGGTCCCCCGACCCCTCCCCGCCCAATCCAGGAGTCTGCGGCGTCTCCGCTCGGACATCTCACCTTTAACCGGCCAGCCCCAAAGTAAACGTTTGCAGTGGCCTCCCGGGCCGGGCCCAAGGCCGGCGCGCTGCCCGGGCAGAGGCCACGCTGGAAACGTGATCTCACTGCACGAACGCTCAGTGACAGAAGGAAAGGGGCCTGCAAGCGCGCACGGCGCGTGGACGCGGGAGAGAGGAGCCGAAAATACATGCGTGAGTGGCGGAGTGACGGGCACCTCGGCTGCTCAGTACGTGCGTCAGGGAGTGAGAACTATGAGTGAATGAATGAAGGGAGTAGATCAACGAGGGAATCCATTTATGAATGAATGCGTGAGCGAGTGAATTAATGAATGTGTGAGTGCCTGCGGAGCGGACGAATGGAATGAATGCATGCACGTGTGAGTGCGTGCCCGCAGGAGTGGACGCGTCGCCAGCTGAACCCTGTGAGGCACGGCGGGTTGTAGACAGGGAGAGAGGAGTGGGCCAGATGCCGTCCTCAGGCAGGATGCAGCCACTGGCTGGGGCCAGAGGATCGCGTAAGCACCAGGGGCCCGAGGAACCAGGCGGTGTCTCGGGAATTCTCCCACCTGCTGGACCTTGCCCATCCAGCACGTTGTCATGTCCTGCGGGACCAAGGGTCCAGGGAACACGGATCGACCGAAGGAATGGACGTTCCTCAGCAACGGGGCTTCCTGCTCTGAAAATATCCCCTGGGGGGTGGGCGGGAGGCGTCCCAGCGGGGATCACCTCTCCACTACACCAGCTACAGCCCCAGCAGGTCTCACCACACCCCCGCGCCTCCCCCACAGATGGTCGCTTCTCCACCATCTGTGCAAACTTCAACGTAGTTTTAACAAAGACAAAGGAGTTCTTCCCACGCGGATGGCCTGATCTCGGGGAACCCGCCCCCTCAGGGTTCCACACCTCACACTTTGGGAACCGGTACAATTTAAGCTCAAGAAACGACAGAAAAAATCTTAAGAGAGGACAGCCTGCGAAACCTCGTCAGCGATCAGCGCGGAAAGGCGTGGATGTCACCCATCGCCCAGCAGCCTGGGATATCTGTCTGGGCTTTTTGCTGGATTTCATGCTCCATGGGGAACAGGGGGCTTTGCAGGCTTAAAAGCCATCGGGGCCCACTTGCCTTGGAACAAGAAGGAGACTCCCCGTGACAACTGGGGAGACAGATGAGGCAAAAGCCCAGAGTCTCAGGGCATCTGTCCACAGAGACAGCACTGTGGATGGAGAGCCATCGGCCTCGAGGGACAGATGCCGCAGGTGTTTTCAGCATCCCGTCACAGGTGGGCTCAGAGCTATCTCAGAAATCGCATCCAGGTGAGAGAGCCGGGCCAGGCCGGCTGGAAGACGCTAGGGCAGGACCGCACCTCATCACGCTGTCTCCAAAATGCAGATCTCGTATGCGATGAAAGTGTGGCTGATCTCGCTCAGCACGAAAAGGGCACGGACCCCTCTGCCCGCCCCCTGGACACTATGGGCACGTACTTATTATCGGAGTGCTGCAAGATGTCTGCAGGACTTACTGAGCCTCTAGAAGTCTCCCTGAAATCCCTGCAGCTTCTGAACCATTGGTGGAAGCATCAGGACCTGAGTAACAACCAGGGGAAGACTCTTCTGCAGTCAGTGCTGGTTTTCGTTTTTTGTTTTTTTTCCTTAACCTTTTTTTTTTTTTTTTTTTGGCGGTACGCGGGCCTCTCACTGTTGTGGCCTCTCCCGTTGCGGAGCACAGGCTCCGGATGCACAGGCTCAGCGGCCATGGCTCACGGGCCCAGCCGCTCCGCAGCATGTGGGATCTTCCCGGACCTGGGCACAAACCCGTGTCCCCTGCATCGGCAGGCGGACTCTCAACCACTGCGCCACCAGGAAAGCCCTTCCTTAACCATTTTTAAAAATTGAAGTATAGTTAATTTACAATGTTGTGTTACTTTCTAGTATACAGCAAAGTGATGCAGTTATATGTATATTCTGTTCAAGATTCTTTTCCATTATAGAAAAGAATCTATTTCTTTTTAATAAAAGATTAGTTAAAAGAATCTACTTCCATTTATTTTCCATCTTGTTATAACAAGATACTGAATATAGTTCCTTGTGCTATACAGTAGGTCCTTGTTTATCTATTCTATGTACAGTAGTTTGTACCTGTTAATCCCGTACTCCTAATTTATCCCTTCCCCGTCCCTTTCCCCTTTGGTAACCGTAAGCCTTTTTTCTACATCTGTGACTCTGTTTCTGTCTTGTACACAAACAGAGTTCATTTGTATCATTTTTGGAGATTCCACATGTAAGTGATATCAAATGATATTTGTCTTTCTCTGTCTGACTTACTTAATATGACAGTGCTGGTTTTCTGTCCCCTGCCAGGCAACCTGAAAGAGGTCGAGGTGCTTCTGATGCAGCCCGACAGTCTCAGGAAGGGTCCGTTCTGAGACCCGAGGTCTCCTCAGCCCCCAGCGGCCCCCTGGCTTCCAGTGGAAGGGGACGGTTTCCCAGCCTCTGTGCTTGTCTGGCTGTTGTCTCCAGTGTTTGCCAAGTGTCCCCACTCATCCGTGCCACAGGGTTATTCCCTTTGGCCCCATTCTGGCCTCTTTCTGCCGCAGGGGTGCAGTGCTCCTGTGTGACACTGGGGATGGGGAAAAGGACCCACCAGAGCGTTCCGACAAGAGGTCCCCTTTGAAACGTCCCAGACAGCGTCTGTGTCCTTCAGTCCACAGTGCGGGGTGGTGAGAGTCTAAAATTTTCCCTTTGCCCTGGGTTAGAAGTTACCTGCCAGCAGGATTTCCACCTCAGGACTAGGGACGTTCAGAAGTGGGTGACTCTCGGATGTGGGTGTCCTGTGCACTGGGGGGTGCGGAGCAGCATCCCTGGTACCCACACCCCACAAAGCGAAGCCAAGTACGACTCCACACATCACCAACTGTGCCCCTGGGGAGAGAACTATGCAGGGTTTCAAACTACAATAGTAGATAGATAATGATAGACAGATAGATGGATAGATAGATAGATAAATCATGGATAGAGATACATAGATGATAGATCTAGCAGGTAAATGTTAATAGAATTATAATAGATAATAGATAGGTAGATGATAGATATGATAGGTCCAAAGATAGAAAGATAGATAGATAGGGGGCCAAAGTCCTTGCTGTCATGGGCACGTCCTGTGCCCTGTGGGGGGTGGAGCAGCGTCCCTGGTCTCCACCCATCAGATACTAGTAGCTCTTCCCAGCTGTGACACTAAAAGCGTCCCTAGGCATCGCCAAGTGTCTCTGGGGGAGTAGAATTGTCTCTGGTTGCGAACTACAGCCAGAGAGAGAGGGGGAAAGACAGAGGTGATGGAAGATGATCGATGATTAACATGTGGATAGATTGACAGGATAGACAGATACACAGATATATGATAGATAATAGGTAATAGAGAGAGAGAGAGGTTGATTGATAAATAGTTAGATGATAGAATCTCTGATGCTAAGTCAGGGCTTCTCAGCCTCAGCACTACTGACATTTGGGGCTGGGTGACTCTCTGACGTGAGGCGTCCTGTGCCCTGTAGGGGGGCGGAGCAGCATCCCCGGTCTCCACCCGCCAGGAGCACCCCCTCCCCAGCTGTGACAGCTTGCCAACTGGGTCTCTATTTTGACACCAGCTGAGAGAAGGAGGGGACTTCTTTGGCCCAGAGGGGAAGGGAGGGTAAACAAGCTACAGTCCAGGTTGGGGGAGGGGGCGTGGATCACGGCACGTCCTTGCCGGGTTGGGGAGAAAATGAGCACCTTCAACGCCAAGTTGAAACCCACACACTGCGCAGGCGGATTCCTCCCACCCCATCCCTAAACGCACCATCTCATTATGCTTTCCCGCTGGTAAAGAATCCTAGGAATTCCGAATTCTACCCAAGCCAAAGGAGGACGGGAAATAACGCCAGGCGGTTGATACACTTGGGAGAAGTAAGCAGCGCCTCCCACCCACCCACCCACCCAAGCCGGTCCCCCCCCCGAGGCTGTATTTCACTCCGAGCGGTCCCCCGCCCCCATCTTTTGCTTCCCTGGGTCAGCCCTGGACCGGCAGCGGCATCAGCATCCCCTGGGAAATTCTGAGAAATGCACATTCTCAGCCCTCCCAAACAGCAGGAAACTGAGTCTCTCATACATACCCTGGGTTAACAAGCCCCCCCTTCCCCGCACCATCCACCCTCGAGGTTGACAACCGTGGTCCTGATTGCTGACATCTGGGCTTTGTGGGGAGGGACCGGTAGCAGCCTGAGGGGCTAGAGAGGGTGGGAAGGAAGCTGCACCCAGAGAGGAGTTGGGGGCAACTGCAGAGATGCTTAAAGAGAAGGCTCAGGACGCCCGAGCAGGTTGCCTCGCCTCCCAGCACCCACTTCCGTAGACGCGCCTCCAGCCCCTGCCCCCACACTCTCCCACCCGGTCCTTCCAGCTCTGCCTTGGAGCCCGGAAAGCAGGGCAGAGGGCAGTCAGCCCCAGGCAGTCCTCCCAGATCTCTGGGCAAAGGTCAGGTCCATTTTGAAACCCAGAGCAGGCATCCTGCCGGGGGCGCTGCCGGGTGCCTCTGGGGGACGGGGAGGGTCTCCAGGAAGCCAGGAGGGTGGGAACCTGGTGAGCCGTGGGCGCCGTCAGCGGGAGGCGGTCTCTTCTCGGGGTGCCGCACGAAGGAGGTTTGCCCGCGGCGGAAGTGAGCCTGCCTTTTCCCCAGGAGCCATTCAGAGAAATTGAGTCTTTCGTTGGTACGTCAGTTGCAACATTGTTGGAAAGTTACAGGGCCCTGTGGCGGACATAGTTCAAGCCCAGGAGCTAGAAGAAGAGGCCAATCAACAGCGTCACTTGCCACGTTTTTGTGACAAAGATCCTATGAATTGCCTTGAAAGAAAGATAAGTGAGAGAAGGAGAGAAAAGAAGTCTGCAGTATGTACACATCCATATATGTGTGCGTCCCAGCTGCAATGATAGATCCGTTTGTGTTTCTTTTTTTAATGTTTTGGCCACGCGGCATGTGGGATCTTAGTTCCCCAACTAGGGATGGAATCCACGCCTCCTGCATTGGAAGGGCACAGTCTTAACCACTGGACTGCCAGGGAAGTCCTTATATATCTGTATTTTATCTGTACACATTAACCTAGTAAGATATAAAGGACCACAACTGCAAGAAAACATGAAGCAAAGCATTTACGTCACATGCTACTGGTTACCACTCAACCGCCATTTATTTTTCTGTTATTTGTTTTTAACAGAACTGGGCTATTCCTCCAGGATTTATGCGTCCCAATTTCAGCGAGGGGCTGTGTGGCCCATTGTGTGTGAGTGAGGAATGAGGCGGGGTCAGTTGCTGGCTTCTGGAAAGAGGTCTTCACTCTCAAAAGGGGAAATGGCCTTAATTGGGCCTCCAGATATTAGTGGGTGAGGCTGTGATGGCTGGAGCTACAGAGCCATTTTCTGCCATGAGTGAAACTGGTTAATGCCCAGTGAACCATGAGAGAACACCATTAAATCCTCAAATTATCCCCAATCCAGACGCCCTAGACCTCAGTAAGTCCCCTTACAAGATACTGTCCTTATAGTGTTAGCTATTTTGAGATGAACTTTCTGCTACTTCAGCATAAAAGCATCCTAATTTATACCACATGGCAGAAATCCTAAAGCAGCTTGGTGACTGGATTCCTGACACTCTAAAAGACTAGTGAGAAACCCAAAGAACTTTTGCTTATGTAGGTTTTAAATATCCATATTTTCTGTATTAGAAATTAAAACTGAAAATGTTAGATATTTATCTAAAGTATCTGTTTTCTATATTCAAATTTAAAACTGAAAGTTTTACATATTTATAAGTATCCATATTTTCTGTATTAGAAATTAAAACTGAAAAAATTTTATATTTATTCATTTAATAAGTTTAAAGATAACAATAATAATAAACCCATTCCATTTTGTATAAATAACATATTTTTACAGAAAAATAAATTTATTTTCCCAAACGAAAACTGGGGGAGAGAGAAAGAGTAGCATTAATTTACACATTTGTACATCTCTTTCATATCTCGCTTAATAGAAGATGACTGATTTCTCATATTTACTTCTACATTTGTTCTGTTGCAATAATAGTTTAGGTTGAAATGGGTAAAGAAAATCTGGCCTCCCCCAGATGGGTAGTTAGAAAAGAGAGGAATGTTTTAATAGGGTTTTCACATAATTGACATTCTTCTTTGATGCCACAGCAAAACTTGATAATTGGTAGTTTCTTTAAGGTTCCATGATTTCAGCATGGAATCTGGATACCAATCAATGAGTTCTGTATTCTCTATAAAGTTAGAATCCACAGCTTTATCTTGAACTTCAGAAGGATCTTTTATCCACTTAGGATCTTGCAATATCATGCATGGGTCATCTGGAGGTGTTCCAAATGTTGGCACATTTTATTTCATAATATATATATTTTAAAATCTCACATTTGTTCATATCTCTATTAATCTCATCACCTAAAGGTCTTTAGCTAGAATAACAAGAGGAAACATCTCTGTAATGTGAAGTTTGTGGCCTAAATAAGAAATTCTGGACTTCACTGGTGGCGCAGTGGTTGAGAAGCCACCTGCCAATGCAGGGGACACGGGTTCGAGCCCTGGCCCGGGAAGATCCCCCATGCCGCGTAGCAACTAAGCCCGTGTGTCACAACTACTGAGCCTGTACTCTAGAGCCTGCGAGAGACAACTACTGAGTCTGCATGCTGCAACTACTGAAGCCCGCGAGCCTAGAGCCCCGGCTCTGCAACAAGAGAAGCCACCGTAGTGAGAAGCCCACGCACCACAATGAAGAGCAGCCCCCGCTCGCCGCAACCAGAGAAAGCCCGCATACTGCAATGAAGACCCAACGTAGCCAAAAATAAAATAAATAAATAAATTTTTTTAAAAAAGAAATTCTGCTATGGACTGAATGTGTGTCCCCCAATGGTGAAGCCCTGACCCCCAATGGGATGTGTTAGGAGATGGGCCCCTGGGCAGGCTTGAATGAAGTCATGGGGGTGGGGCCCCCATGATGGCATTAGCGTCCTTAGAAGAAGAAAAAGAGGCACTAGAGCTCTCTCTCCACCATGTGAGGACACAGTAAGAAGGCAGCCGTCTATAAATCTGGAAGAGAAGCTCACCGGGAACTAATCTGCCCACCCGGTGATCTCAGACTCCCAGCCTCCAGAACAGTGAAAAACAAACGTCTGTTGTTGAATCCCCGCAGTCTGTGGTGTTCTATTATGGGAGCCTGAGTTGAGACAGATTCATTCATTCTTCCAAGTGTTGACTGAATAAATAGTTATTGAGCACCTACTGCATGCCAGTCACTGCTCTAGTAGTTATGGACACACCCATGCTTTTATAGATGTGCCTTCTGGGGGCGGGGGGGGGGAGGGGAAAAAGCCAGGCAATAAACAATAAAAAGTTATACTGCATAAGATGTGGGCAGTGGATACAAGATAGAGAACAAAAGTTTGGGCAGAGGGGGTGGGTGAGGGAATGCGCAGGGTTGGGGACAGGGCTGGGACTGCAATGGTCCCATCTCCCTAACTAACTCCCCTCTTTGGTCTACGGCGTGTCAGATTTTGCCCCCAGCCCTCCACCCCAGGGGCAAAATGTTCCATGTTTGTCAGGTCCAAGTACTGTTTTTATTTTCAGTTGAGGGGAGTTTGGGACGTCGTCTGTGCTTCCACAGACCATTTATGCATCCCCAGCTATTCATAGAGGAGCAGTTATGTTGGACGCATGCCAGTGTGAAAAGGGGTGGATGGCCAGGATGAGGAGGGAGATAGCTGCAAGGCACAGATGTGCACTGCATTTATATTTGGAAACTGTGCGGGACATGCCTCCGTTAGGAAGATGGGACTGGGAAGGAGGCCAACCCACATCCCCGAAGCCCTTCAGTGTCAGGAACCAGAATAGTCCATGGTGTGAAACCAGACAAGCTAATTCTAATCCCTTATGGGTCTGACTGGCAAATAAGGGCTCACAGGATGGGGCTGGCCCATGGACACCTTGACCCTCTTTCTCTCTTTCCCAGGAAATCTCACGAGCCTTTCACCAACAGGCTCAGACAGAAGTTGTGTTAGAAGACATTGGATTTCTAAAGAAAGCAGAATAGGCAGCAAATAACCCCACCAAGACTAACATTTACGTTAAAAACACCATAGCAGATGGTGACCTTTTCCATGGGACATCCAATGGGAATCTCTGATTCCCTAGTGTGCAGGGGCTATAGCAATTTGCAAGGTATTGATGATTACCCATTTTTTTTCCCGTGATTTTTAAAAATGCTAAACTAATTTTAAAGCCATTTCACAAATTTACAATGGCTCGACAAGTAATTGAGCACTCTGGGGGAGACTTCTTTTGTAAATCTCCTGAATTCTATAGTTACTACTTTGACCCTGGAGGGTTCATGGTGGCGACGACAATACACTATGCCTGCCCAGTCAACCTTGGAACTAGTTATATCTTAACTAACAATTTACTGTCTATGACACCCATGTGTATGTGTACATGTGTAAAATATTTAATGTATCTTAAAAGTTTTTTTTTTCATGTCTTCCTACTAAAATAGAACATATGTATATGTCACTGACATTCCTATTACTCAAACTAGCACTTGGTGTTTCTAATCAGAACATCAGTTATTTTTTTCACTTTCTAGATTGCTACTCTTTGACTGATAGATTTAACATTGGCTTGATGATCTAATAAATCATTCTCTGTTTGCCAAATTGAAAATGTTTATTTCTTTCAATTAATTTATTTTTTAAAATGTTATATAATTAAGTTTTTTAAGGTTTTTGTGTCATTTCTTCTTTTTTTAATATTCTTTTTAATATTTTTTTCCATGATGGTTTATCACAGGATATTGAATAGAGTTCCCTGTGCTCTGCAGTAGGACCTTGCTGTTTATCCATCCCATGTACAATAGTTTGCATCTGCTAAACCCAAACTCCCACTCCATCCCTCCCCCACCCGCCTCCCCCTTAGCAACCACAAGTCTGTTCTCTATGTCTGTGAGTCTCTTTCTGTTTCATAGTTAAGTTCATTTGTGTCATAGAAAATGTTTATTTGTAAAAATAAACAAAATGGAGCTCGGTTTAACTGAATTAATTAATATAAAATGACTATGGGCTTTCACAGTGTCAGGAGACTCTAATTTTACAAGATTCTTGGGGATATATGAATTGGAGGACCGCCTCTGTTTTGGGAAATTTTCATTAGTAAATTTAGTGAAAACTAATATCCAATACTTCCTCTTTTGTTTACTGAATTTTGAAATTGTTGTGCAGGTTGTTTCAAAAGATTTTCAAGACTATAGACCTAAGAATAATATATTGGGAAAAAATGAAATTTCTGCAGCTCTAAGGCTTAACTCCCCTTAAGTAAAACATATTTCTATTTTTACAGAATATATATACACATCTTCTCCCTTTACAGAAAAGTCATTAGAATCACAAGACAACACATGGAATTCTGCATCTCACTAATTCTTTTCTCCTCAGGTCCAAGGTCTCGTCTGCATGGAAAAGTTTATCACATGGAATAAAATCCATGCACCATACAGTATCCCTTCTGCACAGAACAAAGCTCTGAACGCTTTCCGGGGGCCGCCAGGGCAAAATGTGAAATGTAATTCTCTCATGCACCGGAAGACAGCAACCTCTCATGGGCTCAAAAAGCAATTATCACCTAGACCCAAATCCTCACAAAGCTGCAGAATCTCACACTTTACCCGTCTGCAGGGTAACTACCCACCCTGTGTTTTGAACCAAGAGACCAAGAGATGGGAAAGGGGCCACTTCTGCATGAGCTCTGAGTAGACGCACTGTCGGCGTGTCGGGGTCACTTACACAACAGGCAGAGAACAGATCTCCGGACAACAACTGGACCTGGATTCATGGATGGCCCCTCCACAGAATTCCTAACCACAGGAATTTGGAGGACCCCAAGAAGCAGCAAAAACCATCCCCTGGGAATAAAACAGGCAAAGTGCTCAAAAAGTCATTTGAAGAGATAATAATACTTTGAAAGTATTGAGACAGGCTGGGAACCGGGACCCTTTGCTGCAGTGCTTGTGCCTGGACAAAGATATCTTGGAGCAGCAACATACAAAGAAAATATACGGGACTAAAAATAACTGCGTGCATGGGCAGTTGGGGCAAACGATGAACAAACAGTAAGATACAAAGAAACCAAAAAGCCCATCTGCCACTTCTGAAGAGCCCGGAGCAAAAGCAGGGGGTCGGGAGCAAAAGCAGGGTCCTGGGCATGCCCCCTGCACACAACATCACCTAAGGGGTGGGCAGCCCACCTAAGCCTCCCCTCCAGCCCGACCCCTGGACCCACCCGTACCCTCAGCCCATTTAAGGAACAAGCTTGCCCCCCACCCTGCCACAGAGTGAACAAGCAGGGGAACTTGTTATTTGTTCTCACTCCCCCACCTGCTGCAGCAGGGACCCCAATAAAGCCTGGCCTGAATTTCTTGTCTGGCCTCTGATCAATTTCTATTGCTTAAGGAGGCCAAGAACCGTGACCGGTAACAGTACCACCTGCTTTGGGGGGCAAGGTGAAAGCTGCCAGGGTTGGAGATGTGATTTACACCAAGGGTGTGTCCCCAAAATGTGAAGATTCAAGAAATACATTGTTAACACAGAAGGCGGCTCTCCAAAGAAAGCTTTGCCCCATCAGAATGGTGGATTTCAGGAACCACAAGGGCTTTTGTCCGCCTGGTTTCAGCATCATCGTCATGGTAAGAAACAGGATCAGAAGACAGCTTTCTGCTCTTTCTACCAAAGCAGGCAGCTTTCCAGAACTAACGTCCCCTCGTGAGTTTACTAGTGAAAAGAGGAATCATTTTCTCAGAAACGGTGCCTGAACCGTCGGTTTTTTAAGGCTGGTGATTAGCTTCTGATGACTTTCTTCACTATGGTTCTCACTGTCTGAGTGGGCTTAATTGAAAAAAAAAATTCAAGGCCCCTGTGAAAATGGATTAACGTGTCCTGAAAAGGTTGATGGGTTCAGAGCAAGAATTACAGGAGAGAATTTCATGGTTGGCTGCTGCTATTAGAATTTGCATTCTGAAAAGCTGTCGAAAACGAGCAGAACTCATCTGTACCTGCCCGAGGCTCGCGGTTTTACAGATGGGGATCCGAAATCTGTCACCTGCCTCATGAGACATTTCAACGTGACCCTTGTCCATGAATGAAAAGAAAGATCTGTGAGATTTAAGAATGACTATCTTAGGTTAACACAGCCAGAAAAGTAACAGAGGGTTTGGATGAATGTGTCCACCTTTGGGGGAGCATAAAGCTGCTTTCATAAGAAACCAGAGGGTGCAAAGAAAGAGTGAATTCAATAAACAAACAAAATGTTAGAAAACATTTGCTGAAGGTAGAAATGATTCTACTACAGATGATGGCTCCTCGCATTTGAAACGCGTGAGATGTTGGAGACCTCGAACGTGAATCACAAGGAGTTTCGAAGAATCACAAGAAGTCGTCCAAATGTCTGCAAGAAAAAGCCACCAGATCTACACTAAATTATCTGAAAGAAGATAAAAGAACAGATGCACATGCAGATCCTATTAAACAGTCTCAGAAATGAACAAGCTTCGCCGCCGTCAGAAGTAAACATCATTTGAAAGTCAGATTCTATGACGTCAGTAGAAACATATGGTCATTGCGTGAGCTGCACTCCCCCAGATACATATATGTGTGTACAAAATGAGCTATCACAGAATATTAAATTTATAGTGAATGTGCCATGGAAAGAAAGAAGAAAATCTTGCCAAAGCCACTGAAATGATCATCTGTGCATGTGGAGTGTTGGATGCCTACAGAACCCAAGCAAAAAACGCTTCCAGAAGAAAATGTCAGAAAGAGCCCTTTTTTTCCCCAGCTTTATTGAGATAATAATTGACATGTAGCATTGCGGAAGTTTAAGGTGTACATTGTGATATATACAATATATATACAATAAGGTGTACATTGTGTATGCATTGCAATAGGATTACCAACCCAGCCTTAGCTAACACCTCCATCCTGTCACATAATCACCATTTCTTTTTGCGGTTAGAATACTTAAAGTCCACTCTCTTTTTTTTTTTTTTAAATTAATTAATTTATTTATTTATTTTGGCTGCATTGGGTCTTCATTGCTGCGCGCAGGCTTTCTCTAGTTGGGGCGAGTGGAGGCTACTCTTGTTTGCGGTGCGCAGGCTTCTCATTGTGGTGGCTTCTCTTATTGCAGAGCACGGGCTCTAGGCGTGCGGGCTCAGTCGTTGTGGCTCATGGGCTCTAGAGCACAGGCTCAGTAGTTGTGGCGCACGAGCTTAGTTGCTCTGCAGCATGCGGGATTTTCCCAGACGAGGGCTCGAACCTGCGTCGCCTGTATTGGCAGGCGGATTCTTAACCACTGCGCCACCAGGGAAGCCCCAGTCCACTCTCTTAAAAACTTTCACGTATAGAATACAGTATTGTTAACTAGAGTCACCATGCTGTACATTCGATCCCCAGAACTTATTCATCTTGTAAGTGGACGTTTGTACCTTTTGACCAATATCTCCCCATTCCCCCCAGCCCCCCACCCCCTAGCAACCATTCTACTCTCTGTTTCTACGAGTTTGGCTGTTTTAGATTCCACATGTAAGTGAGATCCTACAGTATTTGTCAGAAAGAACGCTTGGGTTTTAGCCATTACCAAGAGAGGAATAACTCATGACTGTTGGGTGAGAAAAGGTTGATATCCTAAGAAAATGCATGCATCAGAAAAGAAAAAAATGATTGAGGGTGAATTTAAATTTGAAAATTTCAAAAACCATCCTTCCAGCCCTGATGTTCTACAAAGGGCATTTGCTGAGAGCCAGGGATAGCTCAGAGAGGTAGGCTGTGAGGACCAGAGCCTATGCCCACAGGTCAGGACCACAAACGAAGGGTCCCTCCATCCAGACAGTTGGGTCCTGACATAGCCCTCTGTCCCCCGAAGTGAGATACACTGGATACACCCATCCTGGTGCTGGCCAAGCTGGAAGATGCTGTTATGCGGACAACACGAGAGTCCTACCTTTTCTGAAATGAGGTGGAACGCCATTGGCCAGAGCTGTCATGTGACCACATCTACCCACAAAGGATGCTGAGAACCTTGGTTCACCTGGGAAACCATGAGTCCAGGTGCAGAGCTATTAATTCAGAAAACGGAAAGAGGGGATTTGGGTTATTAACTCAGAAGATAGAAAAAAGGGATTTGGGCAGACAACCTGCATTCTCCAACACTCAGTGTTTTTAGTCAGCTTTTGCAGTTTTGATTTTATGGTCCGGACTTTCAACCGGGTTCTGTGGAATGTCCTATGTATTGCAGTGAGCTGAATTGTACTTACATTAAGAGAAAAAGCTTATTATTATTTTTCCCCTCCTACCTGCAGCCCTTGCTGCCTACCAGGTACAACTCGGAATGCTTTTTTAACACTCCTACACCACTGTTTGGTGAGGCAGATGTGATTATTATTACATCCATTTTTTGGATGAGATAACTGACATGCAGAGACATGGTGCAACTTGACTAAGGTCACACAGCTTGAGCTGGAGAAGCCAGACTGTGAGCTCATCATGCATTGGGCCTCAGAGTCCAGAGTTTAATCATGACTGGCTTCCTGTACCACCTGGAGAGACAAGCTAAATGAGTTCCCCATCCTCTCTTTTAAATTAGGAAAAAGCTATGTACCCCACATGTACTCATGTATGCATGAGCTTTTTAGGGCTTCCTTAACAGACTCCCACACACTGGGCGGCTTAACCAAGAAATGTTTATTTTCTCCCAGCTCCAGAGTCTGCAAGTCCAAGGCCAAGGTGTTGGCTGCACTCCCTCTGAAGATTATAGGGGGCTCCAGGTCTCTCTCCCAGCTTCTGGTACTTCCTTGGCTTGTGGCAGCTTCACTCCAAGCCACTTACAACCTCCTCCCTGCGTGTGTATCTGTGTCCAAATTTCCCCTCTTGTGAGGACACCACTCCTATTGCATTAGAAGCCACCCTCCTCCAGGGTGACCACATCTTAACTAACTTGTTCACCTCTGCACTGACCCTATTTCCAAATAAGTTCCCATTCCAAGATCCCAGGGGTTGGGATACCAGCGTATGAATCTGAGAGGGGCCACAATTCAACCCCAAACAATATGTTAATACACTGTGTGTGTGTGTGTGTGAGAGAGAGAGAGAGAGGGAGAGAGAGATTTGCTTTTCCAATGCTAAAAGTCGGAGGTGAGTCAGCATCCTACAACTGGAAAGCCTTGCACATAGTGGTTTATACTTGGAAAAAAAGGTGTTCTTTTTTGGTTTTTTAAAAAGCAGAGTTAACTTACAATGTTTTGTTAGTTTCAGGTGTACAGCAAAGTGGTTCAGTTATATATATGTATACACACACATATTTTTTTTCAGATTCTTTTCCATTATAGGTCATTACAAGATATTGAGTAGAGTTCCCTGTGCTCTACAGTAGGTCCTTGTTGATTATCTATTTTATATATAGACTGTGTGTATGTTAATCCCCAAATCCTAATTTATCCCCCGGCTGCCTTTCCCCTTTGGTAACCATAAGTTTGTTTTCTATGTCTGTCAGTCTATTTCTGTTTTGTAAATAAGTTCATTTGTATTGCTTTTTTTTTTTTTTTCTTGCTGTACACGGGCCTCTCACTGTTGTGGCCTCTCCAATTGCGGAGCACAGGCTCCGGACGCACAGGCTCAGTGGCCATGGCTCACGGGCCCAGCTGCTCCGCGGCATGTGGAATCCTCCCGGACCGGGACACGAACCCGCATCCCCTGCATCGGCAGGTGGACTCTCAACCACTGCGCCACCAGGGAAACCCTGTATTGCTTTTTTTTAGATTCCACATATAAGTGCTATCATATGATATTTGCCTTTCTCTGTCTGACTTACTTCACTCAGTATGATTATCTCTAGGTCCATCCATGTTGCTGCTAATGGCATTATTTCATTCTTTTTTTATGGCTGAGTAATATTCCATTGTATATATGTACCACATCTTCTTTACCTATTCATCTGTTGATGCACATTTAGGTTGCTTCCGTATCTTGGCTATTGTGAATAGTGCTGCAATCAACCCTGGGGTGCACGTATCTTTTCAAATTACCGTTTTCATCTTTTCTGGATATATGCCCAGGAGTGGGATTGCTGGATCATATGGTATTTCTAGTTTTAGTTTTTTAAGGAACTTCCATATTGTTCACCATGGTTGCTGCATCAATTTACATTCCCACCAGCAGTGTAGGAGGCTTAAGGGTGCTCTTTTTAAGTGTACATAGGAACCTGAGGATATCCATCCACGGAGCACCAGACATATCCATGCTCCCAGGAGGCAGGTGCTGCTTTGAACACTATACACAATGCTCTCATTTCCTTGCTTCAAGACCTTGGAGATTGCAGCTAATTGTGACTTTTCTCCTCTTTTCAGCTTGGAAAAAACGTCCTCTGGGTGGTCCTGGTGATGCCTTAAAGAGAGGCTTCCCGAGAGATCATTATTCACATACTTTAATTTCAACAACATTGAACACTAACCATATTTTCCTCTTGTCATCGGGGTGACGTTCATCCTGCTGTTCTCTAACTATATGTTTCTTTATGTGTTCATAACCCATCTTGTTCCACATGGTACTGAGGAGACCATTTCTTCCTTTGGAAGGTGACAGATGCCCCTCTGGTTCTCAAGCAACTACTGGGTCCATCGGAGCTGGCGGGGGGGGACCATCTCAGCCATAATCCTCCAAGGCCATGCACCCAAAGGATGCACAACGGAGTAGAAAGGGATTTCCTGGATGCATGCAAAGCTACGTAGCTTCATGACTCTTTGACCCTTTCACCGCTGTCTCATGGTTATACATGCAAAATAGAGCAAAGAGAACACAACCAACAAGGCCGATTTTTTTTTCTCTTACATGTATTTTAAATGATGAAGAGTTGCCCATGACGGTTACAGAAAATGGGTGGAGTTACCTTTAAAAATGCTTAAGTTCCATTTATGTGCATCTGTGTGTAAATCTGTGTGTGTACATACACACTTTTTAACAAGAGTTAAATTAAACTCCCCACTAAAACTCATATATGGGATGTGTTTAGTGATCATCCTCAGTTATGGGGAAGCTCAACAAGATTTGGGAAGAATCCTAGGATATTCATATTAAAATAGGAAATACAGGCTGTCTTCAAATGGCTCAAATCTTTGTAAATCCAGGACGGAAGTCATGCAATTCTGAGACATCTAATCGGGAGCTTTAGTTTTAAGTTCTTTTCCATTTTGGGGACGCTCTTTCAAACGCTTTCTGCTTTCAACTTCTCTTCGGAGACCTAGGTCTCAATCCTTAAGGGTGAGCAAAAGCATGCATATTTGGAATTTTAATGTGTCCTCTTTATGAGATCCAGATTCTAGTGACTGGCTTCCTCTTTGGTTCTAATATTTAAACTCTAAAATTCTATCAGCATTAATCTCAGTTGAATCAAACTATACTAATCTGCCCAAACCATCCTTTTTCCTCTCCCCTAAAGTATTACTAAAATAGAAGCAAACAGCTAGTATACGTTTTAGATATTTGAGGATAGAAGTAGTCCAGTAAACAGAAAAGTATAAACCAAGGAAAGCACTGCCGTCGCCTTAAGAACTGGTACCCACAGAGGATCAAAGACCAAAAATAATACGAAAAGCCTCAACATCTGCAAATCTCTATTTCTACCCCACGTTCTCCAAAAAAATGTAGAAACTGTACTATTTCACAGGAAAAAAGCACCCCATGATCTCTTCCCCGAGACGGATTCCACATCAGCGATTTTGCACTTAAATTTCCCCAATGCAGCCTCATCCTGTGCAGGTGACAATACTTTTGTGAGCTGAAATAATGTTCAAATTCTGCCGTTAGGGTCGGAAATCACTCATTCCCGATTCACGGGTGGTGATGAACGGGTCTGGATTCCTGACATAACTAAGGAACTTACAGCATCAGTCAAGCTTCTTACCCGAGCCTGTTGGAAACCCAAACAGCAGTCTCCATCTTTTAGAAGCTGATGGCATTCCCGCCCAAGACCCTGGTGCCATTCTGCTGCCCCTGTGCTCTGTGACCACGTCCATGGCCTGAGGTCACACCAGGAGGTAGTTTCGGAGCTCATTCCAGAGCTGGAATCTCTGTCCAGATTCACGATGGAACAACAGATCAAGCAATCTTTTTACAACCCAAGGTCCAGCTCTCTACCTTATCATGATCGATGTGTCTGAGGAATTAGGAATTCTTGGTTAGGGAGCACGTCTACTGCAAACAGGAGAGAAAACCCTTCAGGGCAGCTGCTTAAGCCAAGAAGGAAAGGAACTTTGCACGGCAGTGATGAAGGCGGTTCTTGTCTGGGTGGAGCTTTTCTCAAAGCAAAGGGTGGATTTTGAGGGCCTCAGATGTTTTCTGGTTCTGTAAGGAAAGATTGGATGCAAGATGTCATAGCCAGGAAAAAAAGAAAAAAACTCTACGGATTGATCTTAAAGCACTGGTATCTTTTTTACTGCTTTCTATTTGACGTGTATTTTATGTAGTCCCCAAAAAGGCAGGAGGGAGCTTCAAGACAGGACACTGCTTTAACCAAAATGGGCTTCCGCCTCAGATAAACGGGAAAGGCATGATCCAAAACAGAATAAAAACTGCTCCTGCTTCAGAAATTCAACTAGGGGGAGGTGAGTGGACACCAAGTTGTAGCAGGTGCCAGAAAACTCAGATGTCGTAATACTTGAATGCAGTGTCTTTTTTTAAAAATCGTAATGAATGCCCAGAAAAGCCCACCGTGAGCATAGTATCAAAATGTGAAATAGACGTGGGATCCCGTCTTGCATTTGTATATGGTGCCTTACTTGCCTCTGGCTGCGGTAAAACTTTATTGACATAAACAGGCAGCAAGCCTGCAGGCTGTAGTTTGCCAGTTTGTTATCTTTTTTTAAATATGGCACTAAAATAGTATTTATCTTGGTGACTTCGCTTGTTGGGGCTCCCCCCACCCCCTTACATTTGTGTCTGAGATGATACCTCACTTTCCTTGCCCACTTTCAGCCCTGAGCTCCCAGGGTCACAAGTGCTTACAGAGTTTGACCAAAGATGCAAGCGAAATTAATGCACAGTGTCTCTGTAATGATAAGGCATGGTGCCCAGAAAGTAATGTTGTTCTTCATAAACTGTTTGTCCCCCGCCCCCCAAACTTTCAGGGTCCGGGGTTATGTACACCAAGGCTCGCCCCGGCCAGGGGGTTGCTCAGTACCCCCCACCCACCAGCAGAGGGAGGCCAAGGGCAGGTTTTGGGATTTTGAGGATTTTGCCCAAATCCTTAAAAAAATACTCCTGGAATAGGCTTCTGTTTTATAGCTTCCTTCCTGGAGGTGGAGGCCCCCTGGCAAAACACAGACAGATTCAGACATGGTTGGTCTCAGGACCAAACCTTGGGAGACCCCGAGTTAACATCTGAGCTGTTATTTCTGCAATAAAGCAACCCCCTCTCCACCCACACCCCGCCCATCTTCCCTTTACGGCATTCAAGGATTAGCAGACAGGATGTCTGCTCCCAAGGACGGCTACCCACCCGTCCTTGGGCGTGTTATTCTTCAAACCCGGAAGCCTGGACCCAAAGGTGAAGCAGAAAGTCCCAGCACGCCCCCAGCCCTGGCCCCAACCCATTTCCCTGGGGTCTGTGCACCTTTCTACAGAAAGGTTTGCCATTTAGTCCTTCTGTGGTTTTCTTTGGGGAGAAGGGTCCAAAAACTGCAGATTCCACCCAAATATCTTTCCTGACTCCCTTGTGATTGAAAGTTCACTGAAAACAAAAGCAAGTTACTTATGTAGGGTCTGTGGCAGTAAAACCAAATCTTAAGATGAGAAAACCTTAAAAAATTAATAAAAGTGTAAGCATCTTTTCGAAAGCATTTCTCAGGTCCCCCGTGTGTCCGTAATAAAATCCCAGCTTTAAAAGCCCCCTCATTATGCAAGGGGGTCTACATTGGACTTTATCAGAAATAACATTACCAGCGAAGGACCCCCGAAAGTATTTTTTAATTCAACATATGCTATCAGTTATTGAGTGTGACACTTGAACACAGCTCACACAGACGCGTTGCGGGTGACTCTTTTCAACTCTATTTGCAATAGTTTTAAACACATTGCCTTATTAAAGAAAAGCAGACAGAAAACCTTTTACTCACAAAATCAAAGTATGTATTTTGCTTGAACTTTTTTGACAGATTGTATTCAAGAGGATTTAGCCTTTCATCATAAGTTAAATAAATTAACTAACATATATTTGTCAAAGAATTTTATAACATAATATAGCCAATATTCCGTAATACCTGTAAATGGAGTATAACTCTTAAAACTTGTGAAACACTATAGTGTACACCTGTAACATATAATATTGTACAGCAAATATACTTCAATTTAAAAAAATGTATAACAAGAAGAGATCTTAAAAGCCATCATTTAGGTGTGGTTTCAAATCAGCTCTAAAGGCCTATATTAAAAAGAAAACAAAACAAAACTACTTTAAGGACTTTTTGAAAAGTAATAAGTTCTAAATAAAATGAAACATTTTTCATTTTAAGAACAAATTTCCGGGGCTTCCCTGGTGGCGCAGTGGTTGAGAATCCGCCTGCCAATGCAGGGGACGCGGGTTCGAGCCCTGGTCTGGGAAGATCCCACATGCTGCGGAGCAACTAGGCCCGTGAGCCACAACTACTGAGCCTGCGTGTCTGGAGCCTGTGCTCCGCAACAAGAGAGGCCGCGATAGTGAAAGGCCCGCGCACCGCGATGAGGAGTGGCCCCCACTTGCCGCAGCTAGAGAAAGCCCTCGCACAGAAATGAAGAACCAACACAGCCATAAATAAATAAATAAATAAATAAATAAAATTAAAAAAAAAAAAAGAACAAATTTCCTAGATACATATGATTCGTGTGAAGATGTGCCACTGTCTTTACTGGATGTAAGTTGTTTTGGCTGTTATTTTATTTATTTATTTTTTGCGGTACTCAGGCCTGTCACTGTTGTGGCCTCTCCCGTTGCGGAGCACGGGCTCCGGACGCGCAGGCTCAGCGGCCATGGCTCACGGGCCCAGTTGCTCCGTGGCACGTGGGATCTTCCCGGACCGGGGCACGAACCCGTGTCCCCTGCATCGGCAGGTGGACTCTAAATCACTGCGCCACCAGGGAAGCCTGGGTGTTATTTTATTAAAATAATTTTTAAGTGAACTATAGTCGATGTACAATATTATATCAGTTTCATGCATGCAACATAGCGAGTCAACATTTTTATAGATTGTATTCCGTTAAAGTTATTATAAAATATTGGCTCTATTCCCTGTGCTGTACAACATATCCTTGTTGCTTATCTATTTCATACACAGAAGTTTGTTCCTCTTACTCTCTTTGCCCCATCTTGCTCCTCCCTGCTTCCCGCTTACCTCTCCCCACTGGGAACCACTAGTTTGTTCTCTGTATCTGTGAGTCTGCTTCTGTTTTGCGATATTTATTCATATACTTATCAGGCTTTACACTTAGGGAAAATAAAATTGGGAGGGAAACTTGCCGTTTGTCCTGCAACAATTCCTCCTCCTGTTGTACTGGAAATAGCTGGCTATTGCCCCCACCAGGGTCACCAGCACCCCGCACACGATAGGAGACATGATGTTTGCTATCCTGTTGCCTGCGGGAATCCAGAAAAGCAAGATAGTCTGTGAGAAACACAGCCAGCCAGAACACCGCTGATTGTAAATAGCTCTGCAATAACATCCCTGGCCCTCCCCACCGTCCTATTCACGGGAGGATGATGGAATTCACACAAGAAGCCCGAGGAAGTGATTCGGCGTTCACCCGAGGGGAGCTTACCAACCAGTCTTATCGGACTGGGGCATCCAACAGTTTTGCGCAGAAGATAGGCTTGATATGGTTTTTCATGTATTTGTGAATTTGGATGAATCTGTAGCTTTGGGGACATAGAATGTTCACTCATGCAAAAAAATTTTTTTAACCAAGAAGTGCCTGGTAGCCCGATCCTCAAATCATGCTGGGGCTCTGAACACAACCATATAGCAAACATCAATGCTTTTAAGGGAAGCTTAGGTTGTCCTGCACAAAATCCAAGGTATGGAACTTTGATATGACAAAAATCAACACTTCCCCAGAAGAACAAATCGTTGCTTCCATCTAAAATAACCACCCACGTCCTACATCAGATCCAGGCAAGTGCCCGGCGTGTCGCAGGTGACGGATGAGTGGCCACGCCGTGGATGTGACTCCCGTGATGCTTGGAAGAGCGTTACCATGGTGCCCAGGGATCTATCCCCCCCTTGTGTTGCTATCTCACCCTGTCCCCTGCTGGACCCCGCTCTCCAGGGCTCACAACCCCCCATCCACACCCTCTACCATGTGGCTTGGTGGCATGGGAGGTGGGGGGGTCCAGGTCATCATCCTCAGAATTGGGTCTTCAGCCAATAGAACTGGCAGACATGAAGCTGTGATGCTTCTTATCCTGGTCATGCTTCTCTTTATTCTCTGGTACCATGTCTGGCTGCCTTGTGGCCCAGCCTGGCCTGGCCTCTTGGACGGATGTGGGCTGGTTTTAGCCCAGTTGCGACTCACATAATCATAATCAATGGTGGTTGTTTCAAATCACTATGTTTGGGGCTCTTTTGTTACATAGCACTGCTAACTGATACACCTCTTTCCTCTCTGCCATCCCATACAAATCAACCACGTGATATCAATGGTGACTACCAAATGGTCCTCCAGGCTGACCTCTTACCCCCATGTGCACTGTCTCTACAACATCCTCTTTAGTCTGAGAACTAAGTGGGTCTCAACACTGATCTCCCTGACCGTCGCTGGCCCTCTGATCCATGCATCACATAGGTATAAATAGGGGCAGGCTTTTTCCCGTGAAGCATGTATAAAGTGCAGACGTGCCCATGGGGTCGCCTGGCCAGTCACCAGTGTTGCCCCCTGCCCATCACACTCCACACCCTGGCCCCATAAACTACTGTTGTTCCCGGGGGTGTACCCAGCGCGACCTAGCACAGCACCTACCTCTCCTGTCCTGGCTGCCTCTCACCCATCCTTTAGACCCGGCCTTGGAGATGGTCCCCTCAAGGAGCATCCTTACCCACCTCCATTCTGCCCCAGTCTAGGATGAGTCCCTCTGTCCTGCCGTGGACCCCATCAAACCATGTGTCAGACCTGGATTCTTGCCCTGAGATGCACCCCTCCTGCCCCACCTCCTGCCCACGAGAAGAAAAGCATCCATGGACTTCCCCAGAATGCCCATACACCCAGAAAATAGCAGTACTGAGACTCTGCATGGGGACAGGGTCTTAAGGTTGGAAAGACACCTCAATACCTTTCTTCTTCCCAAAGCCTTGGGGTCAGCTGGGCGGATTCACTGTCACCCTCCACCTAAATGCCAGATCACCAAGAGGCTGGACCCCATCCACCCAGTGACAAACAACAAAAGCCCACCAGACTCCAGCCTCCACTGCTGGACCTGTGATGGGGCTGGCAGTGCCCTCTGGGCGTTCTCCTTGGCTGAATGCCATGACTTCCCCTCTCCTCTCCATTTTGGCTACCGGTCAGTAGTGGTCAATGAAAGGGACACCATTGGTGGCCCAGCGGCAGGTCCACGAACCCCAGCCGGGCTCTCAGGGCTCCGAGGCATCTTCCAGCCTGAGGACAGTCCTCGCCCTCCTTCTCTGACCCCCACAGGATGGACCCCTCCCTGAAGGACAGACATGTGTGTTCAGGAGCTTCCAGACAAGCATGGGAACAGGAGGTGCTCCCTGAACACCCTCAGGTTGAAATAATTACACGTGTACCCCACTTCATCCCACAGTGATGTGGAGAGCTCGCTCCTGGGAAAGGTGGGGTGCCCCGTCCCTGTGTGTTACCTTGTGGGTTGCCGTACGAGGAATGGCCATCTCCACCTGGAAGGGGACAAGCACACGGTCATTCATTTATTCAGAAGAGTTGGTCGGGCTGCCTTCTGCTGCCAGTGCCATGAAGATGATAGGGACGTGGCCACGAGCAGAGCAGACCAAACCTCTGCTCTCACGGAGCTGACCTCCCAGCGGGCAGGTGGGGACAGAGAGAGCTAGGAAGGGGAGATGCAGGCGTTACAGCTAAGCGGGGAGCGGGACCAATGGAGGTGGAGGGGGCGTGGCTCTCACCTCATGGCTCAGGGAATACCACACGTATGTGCACACACATGCAGCACACACCCCAAATATATACATGCCACACACAAGCACACATACTCACGGATGCACACACGTGCGACACACAAGGGCACATACTCACGGATGCACACATGTGTGACACACAAGCACACATACTCATGGATGTGCACATGTGCGACACACAAGCACACATACTCACGGATGCACACACGTGCGACACACAAGCACGTGTCCACGTGTATATATGTGCACACCCATACACACATAGGCACCCAACACACACATACACACATGCAGCCATGCACGCAGGCATCACATGCATTGTGCCCATGTGGACATGGGCACAGACACATATATGCATGTCTCCACACAAATGTGCATGGTACACATCCACATGTGTACATGTGAACACACAAGAGCCACACTCCTATATACACATGCACACAGCCACCTTTATGTACATGCACATAGTGCACACACATGCACGTGTATTTCAAATGCATACGCATGCATGCATGGACACAATACACAGGCGCAGATGTTCACATGTGAACATATATCCACATGTATAAACACAGGCATCCATGTGTGCGCCCAGCCACGTGCACATGCACATGCATGCACGCACAGGTGTGCACATGTGCATACACACATGTGCAAGCACAGTAACACGTGTAAGCAGGCCTCCAATTCTTGACAGGATTTCAATGTGCAGCCCAGGCAAAGCCCTCCCCAGGTTTGGTGACCGGTGAGGACACATATTAGCAACCCAGGTGGTCAGGGAGCTTCCATGCAGGACCCATAGGACATGCTGCCCAGCGGCGCCCACACGGGGTTTAGTTCTTCAGAAGGAGAATTTCTCCTCATGCAGCTTTAAAGGAAGAACTCCTTTACCATAATTACTCCCATGGTCGCTGGGTCTGTAGCGTCCTCCCCCTGCAGGACAGAAAGGCCATGTGAAGAGGAAGGAAATCCCAGTGACATCTCCAAAGGAAGTGCCGACGAGAAAGCCAAGATCCTGAAGTAGAGGCTGTGACATCCCGCAAAGACCCCACCTGCCTCTCCCCAAGACAGTGGTAGGGACAAGGTCACCCCAGGGCATCCCCTGAGCACACAGAGACAGCTCTGGGCTCACCCTGCAAATCCAGCGGGTCTGCTAACAGCAAGTCCGAACCCGCTTCCCAGGGCAACCAGGGAAAACCCCAGCCCCCGAGACCAGGAAGTGTCTCCCACAGAAACACAGACAACAAACAGCCATCTCAGCTAGTAAGGAATAAAGGAGATTTCTCTACACCTTCTTGTGTCCGGACAGCATTTTCTTTTTTGACCGCTTGCGGAATCTTAGTTCCCTGACCAGGGATTGAACCTGTGCCCCCTGCACTGGGAGTGCGGAATCCTAACCACTGGACTGCCAGGGAAGTCCCTGGAGTGCAATTTTTAAAGACAGATCTGAGATGAAAGCAAAATGCTTGGTGCGAAGGTGGCTCATTTTGAAGCGAAATAGTCTATGTGGGTATGAGTTAAATATTGAGAGGTCATTTAATAAAGGCCTCTTCCAAGTGGACACAAGCTGTGATGGGCTGAATTGTGTCCCCATAAAATTAATATGTTGACGTCTTGGTCCCAAACACCTCAGGATGGGGCTGGATTTGGACATGGGGTGTTTAAGGAGATGATTAAAGTAAAATGGGGTCATTAGGGGGGTCCTGATCCCATAGGACTGGTGTCCTTATAAGAACAGGCAACGTGGCCCCACACGGCTCTTGAGAAGGGAAGTAAAACTCAACGGAACACCCAAAACAGAGCAACCAAGGACAAAGATCATCCCCTTCCTCCATAGTGACGTGAGATGTCTTTGGGGCGCATTGCATTCTTTCAGCCCAAAACAAAACAAAACAAAATGCCTCCTCCAACAACAGAGGGATTGCTAAGAGCAGGTGGACTCCTTGTTAAAGAACCGCTGCATAGTTCAAACGCCAACTCGTATTTCACCGCCCGAGGACAGAGTTCCAAGATGGTCCGTTGCAACCTTCCCAATGCTTCCAGAAGGCGTCTCAATACTCTGGACTCACCTGCAACGTTGTCAGAGCTGCCAGGCTGGGGACGTGGCAGTGGCTTTGGCCTTGGATAGATATCTGTTGGACAACACCAAGGTGATGTTAGGAGAAGAATGACATCTTCCCGCAGTGAACCATTCACACAATACAAAAGGCCGAAATACAACATGACATTCCAGCTTATTTATATTTGCTGTTTATCGCTTTCACAGAACCTCTGGTACTCAGAATCTCCAAATCTTTAAAAACCATGTTGATCTCGGTGCCCAGAACCTCCTCCTTTGGTTCTGAAAGCAAGAAGGTCACAGATTCCTGAAATGAATCTGGCAGACGCTGCCCTGTGAATGTTCCAATGTTTAGAGTTATCTCAAACATCAGGTTGTTTGCAAAAGCCCATCATTAATATTAGGACAAAAGCATCTCACATTTTTGATGACGTGTTACCCTTCCTGCTGTGCGTGTGTGCATTCCCTCACTGGAGTTAATCTTAACTTTTGTCACAAATGCCCTTAATCTGTCCTTCAAAATTAGCCCAAGCTTCCTGCCCCAGAGCCTTGGCACAAAACACTGTCTCTGCCAGGGTCTCCCATTCCACCTGCAGGGCCTTTCTTGCACAGCAGAATGTTCCAGAACGCCCTGTATTCAAGGGACTGCTCACCACTACCTTCAATGACTCACCTTTCTTATCAAGAGACACGTACAGGAACTGGGTGAGCCGGGGGCAAGCATGAAATTTAAGGAGAGATTCTACTCCTGTATCGCTGTTTCCATACTTAAGTTCTAATCAAGTTCTTTCCCCTCTTCGTTTGCTGTGTGTGTTGAGTTTCCTGCGTCCCTGTTTTTACATGTTTTATCATTTCATTATGAATCATTCCAAATGGGTTAGGCAGAAAGCATATTCACTGAGTCTGATCAGTGTTCCAAAACCTCTTAATCAAGACGTGTTCCCCAATAAACAATAAACCATCAGCAGAACTAGCTTCTAAGGGACAGTCAGGCTGATACCAAAAGCCGTATCACTCATATCAAATATAAATTCAGTATTTGCGGGCACCATTTTAAAGGCATCTCCCCACTGGGTTTTAGCAGAGCTTGAAAACAAAGGCCAGAAAGCAACCTTCCTCTAATTTGGAATGTGTCAGCTGCTGGAACCCTGAGTCACAGAGGGACCCCTCCCAAGCGTGAGGCTTGTTACCCACGCCCTGCCCTGGGGTGGATGAGTCACCCTGGTCCTGGTGACTCATCTTACAGGATGGCCAGCATCAAACACTCTCTGGACCCCATACGTAGGAGGGAAGCCCATGGGAACACGTTTAACCCAAGATCCCCAAATAGACTGTAGCAAGAAACACTCCCCAGGAGGTATTTCCATTGGCACCTTGTAGAATAACAGTGCTCCATCGGACAATAGTTTGTTGAAAAGGTTGGGAAGAATTTTTACAAGAAAGGAATCCATGGAGCTAGGATGTTAAAATTGGAGGGGAAAAAAAAGGGGGGGGGATGAAACCGAGCAGGGCCCTGTGGAGCTCCTGGGCACAAAAGCCTTTCTGTGTCCCCCGTTTCTTGATTACAGGAAGTAGGCTTCCTTTAGCCCCCATGACCTTCCCTGAGTTCCAACGGGCAGGTTCAGACAGATGCTAATCAGGGAAGAGAGGGGATGCAGATACAAGAGAGGAGCCGTTAGGAAACAACAGTGCAGCCTTGGGGAAGGGTTCTGGTTTCCCCTCAAGAGATACACATGACAATACTGTTTGGCAGATATTGAAACCCCCAACAAACGGACGGTGTTAACTACTTGATAAAGCATTCTTCATTCCAAAGAGAAGGCCACAGTTTGATAACCTCTGAGAAGCATAGAAGCCCATCAGGAGACCACCTGAGCCCAGGTGATGTCTACACTGAAGGAGTGCAGGCCCTGCAGGTACCGTGGTCCTTCTCAGCAGCCCCACCCTTTGAACCATTGCTATAAAACTCCTCACCGAATCCCACCCCAGGTAGGGACACAGTTTTGAGGGCAGGAGCCCGCTGTGTCCCCCTTTGCCAGGCAAAGCAACGAAGCTACTCTTTTCTACTTCACCTGAAACTCTGTCTCTGAGATTCAATTTGGCACCGGTGTACAGAGGCCAAGTTTCGGTATCAAGCATGACAAAGTAGTAACGTAAGCGTCCATTAACTAACGCAGTTAGTGGCCTGGGTTGCTTTGCAATTAGGTAACAGCTTCGTAGAACCTTACGTCTTACTTTTCGTGACATCTCCCTCACCGTGGCCATCACCACCGCAGAGGAGATGAATTTCCACCCATCTCAAGGCCACACCAAGCTTCCAGGAAGCTTCCGCAAGCTGTCAACTTGGCCAGTGTCATTGGTTACCTCTGCCTGGTCAGCTTTTAGGTCTTTAGGGTTTTTGAATTGCTGAGGACTTTATGGGCTATTGGCTAATATTATCCCCCTCCTGGCCACCCCCCCTTTTTTTTCGGTGATCTATAGGCACAGTGTCTGCCAAGTTTTTAAAACAAAGGAGAAACTGAAGATAAATGACCTAAAACGCACAGTGCATGGCAAGTTATTAGGAACCACGGAAACAGCTAGAAAAAGACTCGTCCTCCAGCCTGATTAAAATTCCAGCACAATAATGCACAACGTCCCAAAATGCTCAGTATTCTCCAAGTGTCTGAGCAACGTGGAAAGAAAATAATGCAAACTGCTCCCCGCCGCCCCCGCAAAAGCTGAGTTGGTTCTTACTTCAGAAGCAGCCAGACGAAAACTCATAGTTAAAAAAAAAAAAAAAAAAAAAAAGAGGCACCTTTCATCAAACTTGTTTTGAAATGAATGAACATTCTTACTTCCACTGTTGTCCGGATTTCCAGGCTGTGGCTGGTAGGGAGGCGTCAGCTTTGGGTAGATATCTGTGGGGAAGACAACACTGCATGTTTAGAAGAGAAGAATGTCCTTCCATCAGTAGCAGCCTATAAAATAAGATCTAGAGCTTATATTTTATTCACAGTTGCTGCTCACAGACTTACAGATCACCATCGAGCTGCTAAAAATCACTTAGCCGCTAGAAGTAAAACCTCAGAATGTAGAACTTAAAGAAAAAACTGCATACACACAGTTACAAAAGTAACCGTTTAGCCTTTACATTGTATGCAAACAAAACAAAACAAAACAAAAAACTGTTTATTCCTTGAAGATTATTTTGTCTGACATTGCTACATGATGCCATTTTCCTCTGGTTAGTATCTGCCTCCAAATCTTTACCCAAACATTTACTTTCACTTTGTTTAATAGCATATAACTGATTTTAAGCCCTGTCTTTTAACATAGTCATTAAATCATTTTACATCTACAGTAATTAATGTTACGTTATTCCTACTATTTTATCTTTTTTCCTTTCTTTTCTTTTTTAAAATTTCTGGACCTCTACTTAGTTAATCAAGTTTACTTGATTCTTCATTCAATCAAGTTTATTTTATTCTTCATTTAATCAAGCTTATTCTTCATTTTTCTCTGTTTAGTTAATCAAGTTTATTCTTCATTCAATCAACTTTATTATTCTTTTCATCAACTTTATTCTTAATTTTTCTCTCCTGGACTAATGTAGGAATTATACACGATCAACCTAAGTGTGTGTGTTTCTGTTGAAATCCTTGTTTTCAGTTCATATGGGTCTATACCCAGGAGTAGAACTGTTGCATCATAGGGAAATTCTATACGTAGCTTTCTGAGCAGCTGCCACTGTTTTCCGCAGAGGCTGCACCATTTTCTATCCCCACCAGCAACGCACGAAGGCTCCAACGTCTCCACACCCTCACCGACACTTGGTATCGCCCATAGTTTGATTCTAGCAGTCCTAGTAGGAATGATGTCTCACTGTGATTTTGATTTCCAGTTCCCCAAGGACTAGGCTTTGCTTTAAACATCTGCCTCTCTTTCACACACTCCACGTCCCTGGAAACACCTTCAAAAACCTCATCTCCGGGGCACAGACTCATTTCTGTGCAGCCAGGTAGTCACTCACCTGAGCTTGGCTTCTTGGTGGGCTCTGTGGACAAAGAGAGAACATACATTCAATACGCATTGAGGATTTACGTGCAGCTCAAAGGAAGAATCGTTAATGCCCTAATAAACAATGAGAATTTCAAGGCACTAACACAGACATGATATGAACACAAATTCCACTCTGTATTGGGGAGGGGGACAAAAGCATCCTTAAAACCCATGCCCCCCAGTCTCCATGGGAGCTGTGCAGAGGTCCCGCTGGGGGGGCAAAGCTTTCCTGAGGTGGTCAGCTCAGCTCCTTAGGAAGTAAGTTTCATCTGAGCCTTGCAGGAGGTGAGGTAGTGAGATTTCGGACGTCAGGATGACCGACAGACCAAGAGCATCCAGGGCAGGGGGGCGCAGAGCTGGTGCCACACAAACGTGCAAGGTGACCACATGCCTGCAGAGCAGAGGCAGATCTGGAGAGAAGCTTCCCCCAATTCCAGGACAATGCTTCTCTCACTTTCTTGCACGTGTTTCTTCACGTGACAAAAGTTTGCGGAGTGCCTGTTGTTGCCGGGGGTGTGTAAACGCGGTGGTCCACAGCTTCCCAGGTGGTTTCGGTTCCCTGAGGTCAGCACTCATGGACGGGGCATCAGGTGCAGAGTACCTGTCTGCCAGGCTCAGTGAGTCTGGGGGTGCAGTGTGGGTGGCCAGACAGGGGCAGGAGGAAGAGGTTTGGGGAAGGTGCTCAGAGGGGTGGCACCTGACAAGGATAAGGGAGGTTGGAACTGCCAGGTGCACAGTGGACAGGGTCCTTCCTCTCGGCAGAAAGCCCTCTCTCACTGAGCATCGTGGGTTCAAGGTCCATCCACGTGGTAGCCTGGGTCAGAGCTCCACTTCTTTTCGTGGTTGAGTCATTGTCCACTGTGTGCATGGACCCCAGGCTGTTTATCCATCCATCCGTCCATGGACATTTGGGTGGCTTCTGCCTTTTGGCTTTGATGAATTACGCCGCTATAAACATGTATGTGTCTGAGTCTCTCCTTTCAATCCTTCCCTTTCTTCCTAGGAGGGGAATTGCCAGTTCACAGGTTGATGATGTTTTTTAATCGATAAAACGCCTCTGATGATTCTGCACCACAGCTCTCAGCTGCGTGTGCCCTACCCTGGGCGTGCTCCTTCTTTGTCCATCCCAGACCCTGTGCCGACCACCCAGGCTGAATTTGGGGGGTACCTCCCAATGCCCCGCAGTGTGGCTGCAACCACTGGCCCTCCTATAACCCTGACCTCGCAGCCCGTCCACTCTGGGGAGGACTGAGCCCTTCACCACTGCAGTCTGATGGGGGAAGCAGTGTGTCAGCCTTGACCTGCATCGTTAGGTTTGTCTGGTGCTCTGACAATAATTTCATATCTGCTCTGTCATGGTTACCACTAGCAAAAGCCTCAGTTAGTGGGGAAAATTGGGGAGGGAGCAGGTCTTGCATCACTGGTTGTCATCCTTTTTCTTTTTTTCTTCATCCATTATTTTGTTCTATTTCTTACATGTCTGCAATTTTTCTGATTACAAAATAATACATAGTAAAACTTCCAACATATCAGAAATGTAAAAACTTAGATAATGAATATCTTGCAAAATGCCATTCTCTAGAGAAGAAAGATTGTTAAAATTTTATTATTCCTAAGGTGTATTTTCATTTTAAAAAGCAGCTCCTTTGAGAGAACAGAAGTACTAAGTGTCGCCCCCGGCTCATAATCTCTAGGAAATTGTGGAGAAGTGGTGACAGGTTGGTATTGGAGGTCACCCTGTCCCCTGGTTCTCAAGCTTCTGTTTTTGTTTTTGTTTTTTTTTTTGCGGTACACGGGCCTCTCACTGTTGTGGCCTCTCCCGTTGCGGAGCACAGGCTCCAGACGTGCAGGCTCAGCGGCCATGGCTCACGGGCCCAGCCGCTCCGCGGCACGTGGGATCTTCCCGGACCAGGGCACGAACCCGCATCCCCTGCATCGGCAGGCGGACTCTCAATCACTGCGCCACCAGGGAAGCCCTGGTTGTCATCCTTTTTTAAGTTGAGTGGGTCTGGTGATCACGTCCCTTCTTTACTTCTCGGAAAATCCACTGTAATTGATGTGCGATGAGTGACCTGGGGTTGTCCTGATGACAGAAGAAGCTGATTTTTCTGAGTAGACAAGCACCGATCTTTCTTCCCACTATGCCTGCAGGTCACAACCTTTCCCCAAGCCCCCCAGGTCTGAACACTCCTGCCACCCAGCTTGACTGTGGGCCTTAATCCAGACCTTCCTCCCGGGCCCAGGAGATGTACAGTCAGCTTTCCAGCTGGCAAGAAGGTGAAGCTGACCTCAAGGGTAGTGGCCACACACAGGTGGGGTGTAGGGGGGTCTTCCAAGTCGTAGATGCCCCGCGAGTAGAGGTGAACCACATTTAAGAGAAGGAAAACCCTCCAGCGTATGCGCGGACCCCTGGCTTGGGGAGCCCAGACCTACCAAGACATAAGACGGAGCCCCACAGCTAAGGCCGGATGTGAAGGTCCATCTCCCGGGAATTCGGAATCCCCGCCACCCCAACCCCGAGGCACCACAGAGCTGACACAGGCTGCGAAGCACAGCATCTCCGAGAGAAAGACGGGCACTTACCAGGGTCCTCGAGAGCATCGGCCAAATCAAAGTCACCTTGACCTGTGGGGAGACATAGGGCACTAGGTCACACCGCGATGGGACCGTCAGGGCCCCCGACACCTGTCTCCACCCCCTCGGCCCCATCTGCCCAGACATCCTCCCTGGTGCAAAGGTCAAGCCCACCACCCACTGTGAGGTCAGCGGAAGACCAAAGTCCCCCTCTCTCTCTCCACCTCCCCTGTGGTGTGTTTGTCAAACCAACATCTTAGCTTTCCTGGCAGGCTGTGCCCCTCACCAAAGACGCCTCCGAAGGAAGATGACGGCACCCCTGTCTTTTTTTTTTTTTTTTGAAGGTTTTTTTTTTTTGCGGTACGTGGGCCTCTCACTGTTGTGGCCTCTCCCGTTGTGGAGCACAGGCTCCGGACGCGCAGGCTCAGCGGCCATGGCTCACGGGTCCAGCCGCTCTGCGGCATGCGGGATCTTCCCGGACCGGGGCACAAACCCGCGTCCCCTGCATCGGCAGGCGGACTCTCAACCACTGTGCCACCAGGGAAGCAAATATTGAAGTATAGTTAAGCTACAACATTGTGTTAGTTTCTGCTGTACGCGAAAGTGATTCAGTTATACATATGTATTTTTTTCAGATTCTTTTCCCTTATGGGTTATTACAAGATATTGAATGCAGTTCCCTGTGCTCTACAGTAGGTCCTTGCTAATTATCTATTTTATATACAATAGTTGACATCTGCTAATTCCAAACTCCTAATTTATTCTCCCCCCGCTTTCCCCTTTGGTAACCATAAGTTTGTTTGCTATGTCTGTGAGTCTGTTTCTGTTGTGTAAATAAGTTCATTTGTGTTATTTTTTACATTCCACGTATAAGTGATACCATATGGTATTTGTCTTTCTCTGTCTGACTTATTTCACTCAGTATGATCATCTCTAGATCCATCCATGTTGCTGCAAATGGCATCCCCATCTTTTTTTTTTTAATTAAAAAAATTTAAAAAAATGTTTTTTTGGCTGCATTGGGTCTTTGTTGTTGCGTGCGGACATTTCTCTAGCTGCAGTGAGCGAGGGCTACTCTTCATTGTGGTGCACGGGCTTCTCATTGCGGTGGCTTCTCATTGCGGTGGCTTCTCTTGTTGCAGAGCACGGGCTCTAGGCACACGGGCTCAGTGGTTGTGGCACGTGGGCTCAGTAGTTGTGGCTCACGGGCTCTGGAGCGCAGGCTCAGTAGTTGTGGCGCACGGGCTTATTTGCTCTGCGGCATGTGGGATCTTCCCGGACCAGGGCTGGAACCCGTGTCCCCTTCATTGGCAGGCAGATTCTTAACCACTGCACCACCAGGGAAGTCCCTGGTATCCCCATCTTAAAGAGGAGGGAGATGCTCCTAGGATCTCAGCTGCCTCGAGCAAAACACATAGACGTCTTGGAAAGCCAAAGAACCCATGCATTCTGCAAACATTTACGAACTGTGACTCTGATCCAGGCACACTGTTACCCAATGGGGACGGGACCTTAATGACACTAGCCCTGCTTCCTGGTTCTTTAGGGGAGAGAGACCCGTGAATATCCCTAAAGGTGGGGACAGGGTGCAGCGGAGACCACAAGGCAGCGGGGGCAATTTCATGTCTTGTGTGAGCCGGCCTGGAGGTCTGCCTGGAGGAGGTGACACATGAGCCGTGTGGAAGATAGTGGTTTATGCACTGGGAAACACTCTGACCCTGGTTTACAGCTCAGGGGATGCCTTCGGGAAATGCGGTACGGTGGCAGCTCTGTGGCTGGAACCGTGGATATTTTCCTTTATGGCTAAGCAGAATGCATCTTGGACTGAGGCCCAGAAGCACGCTGCCCTTGCCTCTCCATGACACCCCTGCAAGCATTTCACAAACATTTCAACCCCGGCTCCCTCCCAGTGTGCAGGGGCTCAGAAATTTTGTTGGCATGCGAGTTTCAGACTTGCTAAAAATACTATGAGGAAGTTTAGGCTCTGGAGAGAAGCGGAGGCTGGATTTCAGTTTTCTTACAAGCTCAACTCGGAGAAGCTCGGGTGGATAACAAGTGAGTCGGGGGACTGGCACCGACTGCTCAGGGGTACGGGGCTCCTTATGGGGGTGATTAGAGCACTCTGGCGTTCGATGGTGGTGATGGCTGCACAAAATTGTGAATGTGCTAAACAAAAATGTCTGCACTCTTCACCTTCGAAGAGTTCACAGGGTGACTCTTATGCGTGTGAATTTTATCTCAAAAAAACCCCACAAAACCTTTTTAACGAGCTGAGGGTTCCTCTCCTGCCAGTTTAAGGGCTTCTTCCCCCACACATCCCACCCACCACCTTCGCCACCTCTAAAACTAAAGAAGCCCGATCAGAAAACCTCTGAGCTCCTGACCAATTTGTATCTCATCTTTGGCTGATAAAAAAGAGCTTTTTCAAAGAGCTTTGTTGAGACAGAATCCACAGATTATACAATTCACCCGTTTAGAGCGCGCAATCCAGCGACATTTCGTATGTTTATAATGAATGCTATGCAACCACCACTTCTCTCTGGTTCCAGAAAACGTTCATCCCCCAAAAGAGACCCCGTCTGCATTAAGACTCACTCCCTATCCCCCCTGCCCAGCCCCTGACAGCCCAGACCCACCCTCTGCCTCTGTGGACTGGCCTGTTCTGGACTCACACACGGTGTGCCCTTCTGGGTCTGGCTTCTCTCACCGAGCATCCTGTGTTCAAGGTCCATCCACGTGCTCAAGCATCTCAGTGTGAAATCCTAAATCTGCACAGGGCAGGGTTTCCTCAGGCAAAGACACTGCTCTCAGGCCCCCATGACCTGTTCCCTGCTTTGTCGCTCTGGCCGGCAGGCTCTCGGACTGCTCACCGCCCGGCGCTTTGCTCTCCAGGGCCTCGGCTCTGACGGCTGCCACGTGCAGACAGGCCTGGAGGCACCACCCTGTGCCCCCTGCTGCCCTGCACCAGACCTGCCTCGAAAACGTCGCTGGGGGCCTATTAGGATGCTTAGCTGTCTATGAGCACCTACTATGTACCAAGTCCCACTGCAAGCATCTGCAGGTCACCCGAGCATCCCTCTTCTGCCCACGAGGGGACGTCAGTGTTACGACCATGCACTTGTCCCAGCCGAGGGGCCTGAGTTTCCAGGAGCTTAAGGGCAACATCAGGTTTTGCACCCAGACCCTCCAGGAGCCCCAGTCCCAGCCCCTGTGCCTGGAAGGGGGCTGGCGGGAAGCGGAGGGACACCGTTTTCCTAGACCCTGGGCGTCCTAGACTCCCCGAGTCTGCCTGGAGGTCGTTTTGACCCGTCCAGCCTGGGGTCAGGGAAGCCCTTGGCCTGGCCCGGCTGGCATGCTATGGGGGCAGCTTCTGGGGCTGCTTGTCAAGGGAACTGGGACCCCGGTGCGTGGACACCCCCAGGCAGGGGTTTCCGGAGCTGGGACCGGCCCAGGCACTGGACAGCAGAAGAGCTGAGGTCAGAGCGAACCCACCGGCAGCCTCACGGTCCGGACTGGAGGCCGGGGCTCGGTGCGTTTAGAAGGCCAAACCCCGGAGAGCCGTCTCTGACACAGGGAGGTCCCACATCTGTCCCCATCGCCCCTCTCTTTGGCCAGGGTCTGTGTCCCGCCAGCTTCTGCCAGGTCCTCTTCTGGGGAACAAGCTGGCCACTCTCTGCTCTGGGTCATTGTCCGGGGGCTGAGGGACAGGAATCAGCGTCAGCCTTGGGGATTCTGAAGATACATTCCTTCCAGGGCTGCCAGTGGGGCTGTGGCTGACCCTCCCTCCCCGTTTGAAAGGACAGATACCGGCGCAGGGCCCACAGTGCCCTCAGCTACAAGGACAGCTCTGGAATTTGCATTCTAATCGTCTGTTGACAGTTTACAAAGGACTCTCACCAGGCTCATCCCAGGCATCCCGTAAAGAAGCCCCTAAACCGTGTCCTCCAACCTGAGTGTCAGGCCACTCCCTGTTCTGAGATGATCGAAGCCTCTGCTATCTGTCTCCTCCAGGCCTCTCCCAAATCCGTTGCACACCCAACGGGCTGGGCGGGAGCTGGCTGTTTTCCAAAAGGGCCTTGGGTCGTCTCTGGGGATGTGGTAGGCTCGCCAGCTGGCCTGCTTGCAGCCGGAAGCCAGGGAGCGCCCTCTGGGGCTTTGAGAACAGCCACGTCCCTCCACCCTGCCCTAACCCCGTTCTGTGTCCCCTTTTCTTTCCAGCAGCCTCCTTCCGTTTGGAGATGCTTCTGACGAGGAGAGGTCGTGCAGGCAGCTGTCCCTAGTTGTGGCGCTACTGGGAGGCCCGTGGCCGTGACTCACGCACAAAGCCGGCGGACCGCACCCAGTATGAGGCGCTCCCCTACCCTCGGCTTGGCGACGATCCAGTCCCGCAGGCCAGGCTGGCGTGCATCCGACGCCCTCTGCTCTCCAGAGGGGCTGCAGCCAAGACCCTCCCCATGTGCTTTCAAATTGTAGCCCCACCGGGTGCAGCCCTGCCAGGCGCATCACTCAGGTGGACGATGCTGATTCAGAGGCTCCATCTCGGTGGAGCTGGGGGGCAGGGGGGATGCAGCTCCCCAGGGCAATTACTTCCACTAGCTTTTTTTTTTTTTCCACTCAGAGCCTAAGACGGGGCTGGGAACATAAGACGTGTTTCTGATCTGCTTAGTTTAGCTGGCTCGGCGGTTTCTAATCAATCCCACATGTTCTGGGATCTGTAAACACCGAGGGGAAAGCAGCCGCCTGGGTTCTGGGATCATAATGCTGGTCACCCATTGCTGACATCCTGGAGATGGGGGTCTAAAATGACTCATGCTGCTGGGTGGGAGGTCTTAGCATCATACCCAAGACCCCCTACCCTCCAAAAAAAAAAGCTATTTAGGACGGATTTTGAGACCACCTGAGTGGCACTTGCAGGAATTCTTTCGTTATCTCTAGTAACCAATCCCCTCCCTCCCCAGTCAAATTCTACCCCAACAAGATTCTAAGATGCTTTGTATCAGAGTTCGCTTCTCTGAACTTCTCAGACCCACAAGCCTACAGGACAAAGGGCATTTTTGCAAAGGGAAGAGCTGTTGGAATAATCATGGCACGGTGCCGAGGATGACACCACGCACTAGAAAAAACCCACCACGCCTCCACGGCAGTGACCACGATAGAGGCACAGTTCCCACTAACCCCTGAATTATTCCTTCTGAAGGAGAAAACCAGCCCCAGGCTAGCTCTGAGAAGAGGGGGGGAAACTGATTACTATCTAAAGCCCTGGCACCAATTACAGCCGTTAGCAGCAGAACTTATAGGTGCTGAATTTAATTACCTTTGAGTGGGTCCATCAGGGGATAAGAATGCCACCCCTCACAGGCAGGCAGGATCTTAGATTTTATTATTCCAGCCAGTGTCCTTGTATCTGTGTCCCCTTCGGGAAGGGCTGCGCTTCAGGACAATTGCTTTCCATAGGAATTTACAGGCTTCATCTGAAGCGTGGGTTAATTTAAGCCAGTCCTTCCGGGAATCAGCGGTCACAGATTAAGCCACTTTGCATGCCGTAGTCTGTAGGACTCTCTTGTCCTTGAGAGATTTCACCCAGCTGAAGCAGGACTCCCAGGGAACAAATCCCGACTTGCTTCAGGCAAATTGAAGGTGCCCCTTTTGACTCTGGCTCAATTGTCTTTAAAAATACTATACTTCAGGGGACTTCCCTGGTGGTCCAGTGGTAAAGAATCCGCCTTCCAATGCAGGGGACGTGGGTTCGATCCCCGGTCTGGGAACTAAGATCCCGATGCGGCGAGGCAGCTAAGCCTGTGCGCTGCAACTACTGAGCCCGCACGCCTCAACTACCGCACGCCTCAACTAGAGCCTGCATGCCGCAAACTATGGAGCCCACGCGCTCTGGAACCTGCAGGCCACAACTAGAGACAAGCCCGCGAACTAGAGGGAAGCCCGGGCGCCACCGCAAAGATCCCGTGTGCCACATCTAAGACCCAATGCAGGCAAAAATAAATAAATAAATATACATACATAAGTAAATAAAATAAAATAAAAGTACCATACTTCAATTTTTTAAAAAAATATGTACAGAAAGCATATTACAGCAGCTCTTTCCCAGGATGCTGAGATTCATGGAGTAGAGAAAAGAAAGCATCTGCCTAGGTTAGCGGTTCAGATTTACAAGGGAGAAAAGGAAGGGATGCGTCCAAGTGGGGAATTGTTCCCAGTGGGTCTTGGTGCATCACCGGCAGGTTTCCACCTCCTGCTCCTGGAACAGCTGTGTCACCAAGTCCATTCCAGTCTCTAGTTTCTCCTGACATTTCGGTTTCCTGCAGGACAGCAAATATTCTTAAAGAGAGCTGGGTTCTCACCCTGCACAGCTCGACGTGAATATCCAGATACTTGGTGACTGACACTCCACACAGCTCCTCCATGACCTCAGCCCCTGATAGCAGCCCAGTTTCGCCCCAAAATGTCTACCAGTTGTCTGGGTTCCTGACGTCCCAAAGGGCCCTTCTAGCACATTGCAGACGGAAGCCCTCTGTACCAATGCACAGAGTCCCCAGGAGGAGAGGTATTTGGTCACAACGCAGTAAGGAATGATTATCTGCCCAAAAAGGCAAGACATGCGTCATGAAATGGGAGACTTGGGGAAAACGCTGCAGGCCATCTGAGGAAGCGGCGTCGGATGGCGTGTCCTAAACCAGCCTTCCCAGAGTGACATGTGCACAGGGATCCCTTGGGACACGGGTGACACACAGACACTACTATGTCAGGTCTAGGTTGCTTCAGGAGGTGGCATTTCTTACCAGCTCCTAAAGGTACTGCGGTTGTAGGTCCAGGGACCTCCCTTTGCAGGATAAGAACTTTTATCTTTTTTGGGGGGTCCCATAACAGAATACCACCAACTGGGCAGATGAAACAACTGACATTTATGTCTCCCCGTTCTGGAGGCTGGAATCTGAGATCCAGGTGTCGGCAGGGCTGGTCCCTCCTGAGGCCTCTCTCCTGGGTGTGTAGACGGCCGTCTCCTCCCTGTGTCCTCACGGGGTCGTCCCTCTGTGTGTCCCTAATCTCCTCTTTGTATAAGGACACCCATCTTATGGGATCAGGACCCACCCTAGTGACCTCATTTTATTTTACAAATTTTTTAATTTGTTTAAGTCTTCTTTTTCAAATTGAAGTATAGCTAATGTACAATATTACATACATTTCAGGTGTACAACATAGAGATTCACAACGTTTAAAGGTTATACCCCTTTTATAGTTATTATAAAATAGTGACTATACTCCCTGGGCTGTACAATATATCCTTGTGACTTATTTTAGGAGTTGGGATTTTTTGTTTTTGTTTTTTTTTTGGCTGCGTGGCTTGTGGGATCTTAGTTCTCTGGTCATGGATGGAACCCGGGCCCTCGGCAGTGAGAGAGTTGAGTCCTAACCACTGGACCACCTGGGAATTCCTTGGAACTTATTTTATACGTAATAGTTTGTAACTCTTAAGCCCCTCCCCCTATCTTGCCCCTCCCCCTCCCCCTCATCTTCCCTTCATCACCTTTTTAAAGACCCCCATCTCCAAGCACAGTCCCATTCTGAGGTCCTGGGGGATAGGACTTGAACATATGAATTTGCGGGGGACACAGGTCATCCTGTAACAGACTCAAACCCACAGGAGATTCTCAACCATCGCGGAGGCACCTTCCGACAGCCTGGGGGAGTGGGATGGGGCAGAGACAGTCACCCAGGGGGTGAAAAGGAGAGGGTCTTCAGCACAGCCGTTTGAAGACAGGCCACTCACGGCGCGCTGGTCCACACCACAGCTGTCCCCTCAGCCTCAGAGCTTCTGTCGCAGTGCCTCTCAGACCCTCAAGGGCATTCAAATCAGCCTGGAATCTGGCTACAGGCAGAGTCTAGGTCAGGAAGTCTGGGTGACTCTGAAACATCATATCTCACTACCTCCCAGGGGATGTTGGTGCCACTGGTCTGGGGACCCCACTTTAGAAGTTCATGATGCAAACAGGAATCATCCTCAGTTTCAGGGGATGGAGATCCTCTTTTCACCCTCCAGTTGACTGAACCCCCAAGGTCCAGGAGGTCCTCACCCTCCACGGGTATCACAGCCTCAGTTATGGGGGGAGTCATAGAAGAACCCCTGTCTGCTTCTTCCCACAGGCAGGAGAGAAGGTGGCCTTGAACCTTGACCCCCATGGGTGAAGCCCCAAAACATTCCAAGGAGATGCCAGTTGGATCAACTTCACATGAGGAGCTGAAGGAATCTGACATCCCATGATCCCCAAAGGAGCAAACCGACCGTGCCTGGTAGGAGGCTGAGTTGCCTGAGCCCGCAGGTAAACCCACAGTTCCTACTGTGTGCACAGCAGCAGGAATAAATGCTCATACAGGTTTTGCTGTCTTGGTTTCTGGGCGGGTCTGTGTAGAGTCAGAGCTCTGCCCTTTTGCTCTTCCTTCAGCCCTGGTGTCAGTTCACGGACTAACATCTCCCTGCAAACAGAAGCGCCTGGACTGCGTTTCTGCGTGACCCACGTGCCGGGGGGCAAGATGTGCAGACAGCAAGGAATCCTGGAAGGGTTTCCAGGAAGATCCTGGGCTCTGGGTGCCAGGATGTCTCACAAAACCACATCTGCCCCTAAACAACCATCCTCAAACAGGGTAAACAGGAAATGCCACAAGAATGCCATCCAAACAAAATCCTTTAAATTCCTAACCTACAACACTTCTCACTCTTAAATCCCGCCTGGGCCTCCCTCTCCTAAAATTCAAAGGACCAAAGGAGCTTATTTAATTGCTATTAAATCCGACATGTCATGGGTAAATTATAGTTCCCAAACTAGGTCCCTCCCCACCTCTGCTCTCCGACAAACCAAAATCCTGGCATCACCAGAAGAGCCTGTATTGAAGTTTGGGGCGTAAACAATTCAGATGCTTTTAATTTGCCAAGAGGAGGGGTGACATTGATGAGAAACGTCTAAACACCTGAACGGAGGCTGCGCTTCCAGCAAACCCAATATTGGGTGATCGGTCCCACAAAACCAAGCTGTGTCTCCGTTCCATTGTCCCCATACAGAAACGCAGCACTGATATTTTAAATCGAAAACAAGGAATTGAAAACTCCCAACACGCCCCAGGAACATGGGTCACTTTTTTCCATGTGTGACACACAGAGATCAAAAGCAGACACCAAAAACAGTTCGCTTCTAAGAGCTGTGACTCCACATCCCACACTTCTGGATCCAATTCCCAGACCCCGAGTTGGTACCCAGCCCCTTTTTCTCCCCTCAAAGCCATCATACTTGGTCTATTGTTTTCTGTTTTTTGTTTCTCTACAATCTGGCACGTTAGAGCCATTTCCTGAGTGGAAGTGGTTTGGGGCAGTTTTTTTTTTTTTTAAAGCAGCCAGATAGAAATGCACACCCACACAGCTCTCCCCAGAAGAGACCCTTCCTTACCTCGGATGTGCATCAGAAAACACAGGAACGTGAGGTAGAAGAGGCCCCACCAGGGCTGCATCCTCGGCTTCTGTTCAGGTGAGCCTTCAGTGTGCGCACTGGGCTATCTGGCCACCCCACCCTTGCTGGACGGATGTGCTGACTTCTGCTTCTCAGTTTGCAAGGGAAACAGGCAATGTCTCCAAGCAGAAAGGATGAACCAAACTTGAGTGCCTCTGCCAGCATCCGAAGGGCTGGGCGTTCCGTCCCAAGCTGCACAGCCCGGAGCCCGAGAGGCGTGTGACTGCACGCTGAAAGGCGTCCTGGGGAGCCCGCCTCCCTGCGCTATGCTGCCAATCAGCCTCAGGATGCTGGGCAAACAGGTGGCTGCCCCGCACCAATGGGTGTCCTGGGCTTTGGGTAGCTGGCACACCTGCCTGGCAGGTCTGCTTCCCGCGGACATGGGAGATGCACCAGGATCAAAGGCGTCAACCCTGGGTGCAGGCAGGACACTCCCTGCCCGGGGTCCTTCCCCAGAACCCTTCTGCAGGGCGACGCCAACGCCAGACCCAGCAGAGCGCCAAGGCAACGATCAGAGCATAGACCCATGTTTAATCTCTGCTTCTGCGACTTGAAGACCCTGTACCTTTAAAGAGACGTGCTGTATCCGTGGACCTCAGTTTCTTTGTAGGTGGCCGGACAGTTAGTCTGGCTGAGGATGCTGGGGCCAGAGAAGCAACTTTCACCTGGCCCTCTCTCCGTGTTTTCCACCTGAGCTGTGTAAGAAGTGGTTGCATATAGGCTTCTAGAAAAGAACCCCTCTGTGTGGAGGGAAGCATTTTGTTTCCAATTGCATACACCTGAGTTACACCTTTCAGATAGAAATTATATTATATATGATATATATTACTTATATATAAATGTATAAATTTTACATACATCTCTATATATATATTACAGTACAATCTGATGCAAACTATCGTATATAGAATGGATCAACAGGGGATGCACACAGAACAGCACACAGAACTATACACAGAACTATAGTCAATACCCTGTGATACACTGTCACAGAAAAGAATATGAAAAATAACGTGTACATGTGTAACTGAGTCACTTTCCTGTACAGCAGAAATTAAACACAACATTGTAAATCAATGATACTTCAGTAAAATTTTTAAAAATAAAAAAAAAGAACTGGTTGGAAGCACCAGATTTATTTTATTTTTTATTTTTTAAACTTTTATTGGAGTATAGTAGACTTACAATGGTGTGTTAGTTTCAGGTGTACAGCAAAGTGAACCTGTTATACATATACATATATCCACTCTTTCTTTTTTTTTAAGATTCCTTTCCCGCATAGACCATTACAGAGTATTGAGTAGAGTTCCCTGTGCTATACAGTAGGTTCTTTTATTTTTAAATTTTTTTACATCTTTATTGGAGTATAATTGTTTTACATTGTTGTGTTACTTTCTGCTGTATAACAGAGTGAATCAGCTATACGTATACATATATCCCCATATCTCCTCCCTCTTGCATCTCCCTCCCACCCTCCCTATCCCACCCCTCTAGGTGGTCACAAAGCACCGAGCTGATGTCCCTGTGCTATGCAGCAGTGGAAGCACCGGATTTATAAATTCCAGAGTTTCCAGCTCCACAGTGTGGGACATCAGATGAGCTTGTGCATTCATTCAACAAACATTTGACGCACAGCTGTTTTGAGTCAGAGAGGCAGGCTAGATGCCGGCTGTGTGGAGACAGAGAAAGAAAAGTTGTTTACAAAGAGGAGCAGAGAGTTGCAGTGTAATGTTCGGTAATATGGGGGAGCACACCAAGGCCGGGGGGCTCCTGGGAGGCTCTGCACCTAGCTTGTGTCCTAGAGGCTTCTGGGGAGGGTTGTAGCCTCACACTGATTTGATTTGATTTGATTTGATTTTCTCTTCTCTTATTTTATACCAGCATATGTGATCTTAGTTCCCAGACCAGGGATTGAAACTGCACCTCCTGCCCTAAACACTGGACAGCCAGGGAAGTCCCACCTCATGGTGAATTTAGAGGCTGGGTAGGAAGGGAAGAGGAGGGGAGGGATGGAGAGTGGAGGCTGAGGAAGTGGTGGGGCAAAGGCACATTGTAGAAAGGGGGGACCCAGGGCTTCTGTGGGACCACCTCTAGGGGGTGCTGAGCACATCGCCCAGTGGTGTGGACCAAATGCTCGTGTCCCTCCAACACATCATCTGTTGAAGCCATAACCCCCAATGGGATGGTGTTAGAGGGTGGTGTCTTTGGGGAGTGATTAGGGTTAAATAAGGCCATGAGGGTGGGGCTCCCATGATGGGATTAGCGTCCTTGTAAAAAGAGACACCAGACAACTCTCCACCCAGTGAGGACACAGGGAGGAGACAGCCGGCCGTCTACATGCCCAGGAGAGAGGCCTCAGGAGGGACCAGCCCTGCCCACACCTGGATCTCAGACTCCAGCCTCCAGGACTGGGAGAGATACATGTCTGCTGTTTAAGCTGCTCTGTTTGGGGTATTTATTTTGGCAGCCCAAGCTCACTAATGCAGCCCCAAACTGAAGCACAGAGAGGGCAACGTATAAACCGTCTTCCACCTGCTATTTCACTCTCCCTGATGCCCGGGTGCCATGATCTGAGGGCTACAGTGGGGCTTAAGACACCAGTTCTGGCCATAAGGAGTCAAGGTTCCCTTGACAACAAAGACACAAGGATTAAAAACAAACAAACAGGCCACGGAGCAACTAAGCCCACGCACTGCAACTATGGAAGCCCGCGCACATAGATCCCGTGCTCCGCAACGAGAAGCCACCACAATGAGAAGCCCGCGCACTGCAATGAAAAGCAGCCCCCGCTCGCCGCAACTAGAGAAAGCCCGTGCACAGCAACGAAGACCCAACGCAGCCAAACATAAATAATAAATACATAAATTTAAAAAACAAGCAAACAAACAGAAAACACCTTAACTGCCATGAAGGGCGATCATTCAAGTAAGTCTATGTGCTTTGGGAACCCCAGACTCAAGACCCTCAAATATTGGAGTTGAGGCGTGAAGAGTGAACACAAAGTTGCTGCGGGAGAAGGCAGGGAGGACATTCCGGGTGTGAACGTCCTGAGTCTGGGTTGGGGCTGGGTCCCCTGGGAATGAAGTGACAATACATCAGGGCTTGATTTTGCTACTTCCATGTGCAACTGAAGATCTGTGTTCTGCAGGTGGCAGGGAAGGGAGGTACCGTTGCGCTTTGAATCAGTGGGGGACAGAGACGGGTTCCTTATGTGAAGATAAACCCACTAGGGGTCTTGGAGGTGGTTATAGATTGGGGCAAATCTCTTTTTTTTCAATTGAAGTAGAGTTGATTTACAATGTTGTGTTAGTTTCAGGTATACAGCAGAGTGATTCACTTATACATATACATATTCTTTTTCAGATTCTTTTCCATTCTACATTATTACAACGTGGTTTTTTTTTACATCTTTATTGGAGTATAATTGCTTAACAATGGTGTGTTAGTTTCTGCTTTATAACATAATGAATCACTTATACATATACATATGTTTCCATATCCCCTCCCTCTTGCGTCTCCCTCCCACCCTCCCTATCCCACCCCTCCAGGCGGTCACAAAGCACCCAGCTGATCTCCCTGTGCTATGCGGCTGCTTCCCACTAGCTATCTGCCTTACGTCTGGTAGTGTATATATGTCCATGCCGCTCTTTCGCTTTGTCACAGCTTACCCTTCCCCCTCCCCATATCCTCAAGTCCATTCTCTAGTAGGTCTGTGTCTTTATTCCTGTCTTACCCCTAGGTTCTTCATGACATTTTTTTTTCTTAAATTCCATATATATGTGTCAGCATACAGTATTTGTCTTTCTCTTTCTGACTTACTTCACTCTGTATGACAGACTCTAGGTCCATCCACCTCATTACAAATAGCTCAATTTCGTTTCTTTTTATGGCTGAGTAATATTCCATTGTATATATGTGCCACATCTTCTTTATCCATTCATCAGATGATGGACACTTAGGTTGTTTCCATCTCCGGGCTATTGTAAATAGGGCTGCTATGAACATTTTGCTACATGACTCTTTTTGAATTATGGCTTTCTCAGGGTGTATGCCCAGTAGTGGGATTGCTGCGTCATATGGTAGTTCTATTTGTGGTTTTTTAAGGAACCTCCATACAGTTCTCCATAGTGGCTGTACCAATTCACATTCCCACCAGCAGTGCAAGAGTGCTCCCTTTTTTCCACACCCTCTCCAGCATTTGTTTCTAGATTTTTTCATGATGGCCATTCTGACTGGTGTGAGATGATATCTCATTGTAGTTTTGATTTGCATTTCTCTAATGATTAAAGATGTTGAGATATTTGAATATAGTTCCCGGTGCTATACAGTAGGTCCTTGTCGCTGACCTGCAGAAAAAAAATGCATTTTCTGTAAGAGCAATTCTGGGAACACAAAACTGGGCTGTCCGGCAGCCACGGAGATGCAGAGAATGATGAAGAATTGAAAGTCAAAGCAGAGGTAGCATACAAGAAGACTACTGCAGTCACCGTGTTTCATTACCCCGGAAGAACTACTCAACCGCTCACGAAGAGGGTCCCGGGTGTGATTTGGAATAATTAACTGCTCAGCCCCCTCCAAGACCCTGCGATGCAATTCAAAGAGATCTACAGATGTTGCTTTCAAGCTCCATTTGATTTTGGAAAATGTTCCCCTTTGTTGTTTCATTTGGATTTTGTTCCACCAAAAACCAGCAAAAATGGTGAACGTACATTACTTAAGTTGGAGGCCTTTTGCTGTAACTTTCAAATTCTCTAAACCTTCACTTGAAACATGGTCTGGTGACTGAGGCCAGTGATGATTCCTAATTTCACCCAGTTTGTTATTATTATTTTCTGCCCTAAGGCTTGTGACAGGGCCTCATGTATCCATATACCTGTTGTATATGTAAGGGTTATATGTACATGTAACATATAAGGTTATATGTATATGTAAGGGGTAACCCTTACAAGCTACCCACCTCTAAGCAGTGGGGAAGAATAAAAGGTTAACATTTGCAGAAGGCTTTGAATCTCTCTGATACACGGAATAAGTGCATGAGAAAGAAAAAAAATTTATCCAGGTTGGGAAAGCAGTTTTTAAATACCCAGACAGGCTGGTTTGATGCCAAACAGACCTAAAAGGAGAAACGAATCTTGACATTTTCTGCATTTGGGGAGCATCTAAAAATGTGCATATATTTTTCTTGATCATCTGGTGTTTTGGGTTTTTTTCCTTTTACCTGTTTATAAAGCTCAGTCACTTAGATGGATCATTTTGATGCACACAGGTGCATGTGCGTGTGTGTGTGTGTGTGTGTGTAGGAAAACACTCTAAGGAAAACTGCGTGTAAAATCCTAAACTGTCCGTACAGCCGTCAAGGAGAGCAGATGATGTGGTTGGAAAGGGGCTTCCTTCCAAGTTCCCCGTCCATAAAAATGAATGAAGCTCAGACACAGGATACAAAATGCATGAACTTCAAAAACTGTATGCTCAGTGAGAGAAGCCAGGCAGAAAAGAGCACATCGTGTGTGATTCTTTTTATATGAAATGTCCAGAACCAGCAAGCCCATAGAGACAGAAAGCATATTGGTCGTTGCCAGGGGTTGGGGGGAAGGGGAGGGGGGAGGTTATGTGTTGAACTGTGCCCCCCCCGCAACAAAATCATAGTTTGGAGTCCTAACTTGCAATACCTCAGACAGTGACTTGTGTTGGGAACGAGGTCACTGTAGATGGGATTAGTTCAGACAAGGCTGCAGTAGAGCCAGGTGGGATGTAATCCAAAATGACTCACCTCCTTATACTAAGGGGGAAAACTGGCCATGACTGTCTCCCCGTGTGACGATAAAGGTAGAGATTGCAGTGATGAATCTATAAGCCAAGGAACATCAAAATGGGCAGCCAGCACAAGAAGCTGAGAGAGAGACTGGAACAGATTCTCCCGTAGACCCTCCAGAAAGGAACCAGCCCTGCCCACACCTTGATCTTGGACTTCTGTTCTCCAGAACTGCAAGAAAACACATTTCTGTCGTTTAAGCTCCCCTCCCCACATCTGTGGTGCTTTGTCACAGCAGCCCCAGGACACTCGTCCAGGGAGTCGCCTGATGAGTTTCCTCTGGGGTTCATAAAAATATCCTGGAACCAGATAGAGGCCGTGGTTGCACAACATGGTGAAACCATCAGACGTGAGACAAACAGGGCTGTTCTTGCTTCGAGGTTGGCCCTTGGCAGCAGACAACGTGGCAGGGAAACCTCCACCGTCCTGCCCTACCTGAGGTTGGGGAAGACCCACATTGTTCAAGGGGTGTCATCGGCCCCATAAAAGTTGGGTGAAAGGAGAAAAAGCAAGGAGAACAAAAAGTGTCTGCTCCAACCTCCCCCAGGCTGACAAGGAGGAAGTGCTGGGTCACAGAGAGGAGGGTCACAGGAAGGATGCCCTGGGGCAGGGGATGGCGCTATGTGTGCTGGGAGACGCAGGGGCTTTGTGAGTAGGCAGATCCCCAATGCCTTTCTTTGGACGCCCGCTGGTGAACAGGGGGCAGTGCTTGGGAGCTCCCAGGGGCAGGAAGGGTGAGAAGTGGCTGGTGGGGACACCTCAGGTTAACTTGTTACACCTGGGGCTTGGGGTGTTTCCAGGAAGGTGGGTCGTGAGGATGGACACGGGCCTGGGGTGACATAAAGAGAGGAGACCGATAGCAGGTGGCCTGTGGCCCCGTGGGACCTGCTTGAGGGCAGAGCTGAGGTCCAATCACATGTGGACAAGTGTGCGTCTGGCTGTACCTGGGCATCTCTTAAGCAGAATGACGGATGCAGGGATTCGTTCTCAGGCATGGGTGTGGGAGAGGCAAGCACTGACCTGGGACAGCAGTTGTTGGAAATCCTTGTGGATGCAAAACGGGTGCAAAATAGCCACTACCTGCTCCACCACGCCTGAACCCTGCAAAACGCAGTTTGAAGTACAGGTATTTTATGTATTCAAGCAGGTGTTACCAACCTTTTTCTGTAAAGGATCTGATAGGACAGAAAAAAATAAAGAAATACTTCCTCCCCTGGGAGGTCCAGGAATTTAGTGGATGATGTAAACTGCATTTCAAATCAGTGGGAAAACATGGATTATTCAATAAATGGTTTGGGAATAATGGGATTATCCCGTGGCGGTTTTTAAAAAACTAAATACCAAGGAATCGCTTCCTCATTCCCTTTACAGAAATGCATTCCTAGGTGATCAAATATTTTAATGTAAAAAAACCCCACAAAAGTGTTAGAAGTATGACAGCAAGCCCAGAAACCATTAACTAACTTCACTGTGCAAAAATAATAAAAATGAATGGGGGGAACATATCACTTCAGAGATAAAAGATGAAGGATAGAGTGAAAAAGAGTATTTGCTACTTACTTCACAGTCATATCTTTAATATGCAAAGAGCTCCTACAAATCAATAAGGATAGGACCTATAACACATATAAACATAGGCAAAAGGCACATTCATTTCCCCCAGAAATGGAATGCAAATGGGTCCCCCACACACAGATTCTCAATCTCACTTGTGTTAAGAGAAATGCAATGTAAAAGCAGTTGATTTGCTATCAGTTTTCAACTTAGAGATTGGCACCAATCAGAAAGTTTGCATGGCAGTGAGGAGACAGATCTGACATCGCTGGGCGGTATCATGAATTTGCACAACCTCTATGGGGGATGACTGGGCAGTGTCCATAAAAATTAAATATGCACATGCTTTTTTTCCTCACAAAGCCAACTTCAGGCATTAATGCAACACACACACTTGCAGAGCCACAAAAATGTGCTTACAGAGATATTCATTGCAGCATCTTGACAGCAAAAACTTGGTCACAGCTTAAGTGGGTTAATCAAATCCATTATGACCCAGACTTATAACAAATCCTCCACTGGTATTGTCTCCCTCTGGCCCTTAAATAAAATCTTTATGTCGATTTCAAAGTCTGTTGGACTGTGATTTCTTCATATGGGAGTTCCAAAATGATTTTAAAAAGCAATTGTTGTGCCAAGTATTTAATGATCCAAGCCACATAATTTAAATTCAATTTTTCAAAAGACAGACCTTTGATAAAATCATGTTTATTTTAATGTGAACATGAAATTAAACTGAGTCTACAACAATGTACATTCACCATCCATAAGAAAAGCCTAGATGACATATTTCTTAAATGTATACTTATTTATGAACGAGTCATAATTTCATATCCTTAAAAAAATGCCCATCGTTTCACTCTTCTCTTCTTTAATGAGGCATTTATGCTTATAGTATGATTGCAATGCTTATAAAAATGCCAATGTTATTCAGAGTTACAAAAAGACTTTATGCATTTTTTCTTATTATGAAGCAAGTCAGTGTGCACAATCTGACCTCAAAGGCAACCCATGATGACTCATTGGGGAGAATATGGACGCTCCCTGCGACCTTTGTAACCAGGTGCTCTGAGCCAGTTAGCGAGGGAACCCAAGCATATTGACTAATCTGGCCCTCAGCTCTTGACAACTGGCTGACCCCATCCATTGATGGATGACATTTATTTGTGTTCCATCCTGTAGAATCCAAAATGTCAAGTTCACCACTGTGCACACAGGTCATAGGTATTTGTTGAATGAAGCAATGATGGATATGATAAATAGCCAATCCTTTTTTTTTTTAAGCCATTTCATATACTCAAAAGTTATCATAGTGTCAAAGACAGAACAAGTTGAATAGCCAGATGATGGTCTCCAGCTATACCTTGAGAAAGAAACTCCAAACGCTTTTAGATAATGCAGTGAGGAGAGGTCACAGAAAGGATACGGGCGTGGTGAGGGGTTGAGTCCTCAACCAGCAGGGGCTGGCTCAGATGCCTACCCCTCAATCTACGGGCAGAGTTTCTGAGCTTCAGAAGTGAGAAAGACCCAGAATTCATGACTGATACTTCGTAGCAGCCCTTTCCCAAGTTAGGTGATTTGTGAAGGCAGCCCACGCAGGTGTGCTAACGTCATACCTTTGAACCTGGAGAGGCTGATGTGAAACACACAACAGTTCTTTACACCATCATCCGTGACAAGATTAAGTCTTCCCAGGAAAACGCCACTGCTCTGGATTACCATCCTAAGAGCTTTAGACGAGGCAAGCCTGTGCCACTGGAAACTAATATTTCCATGGAGGGTAGTCTATGGGTGAGGTCCAGCCCATCTGCAACAGCAGGGCTTCTGCACTTCCCGAGATGAACACAAAAATCCAAGCAAAGCCCTTTTGTATAAAAGCAAGCATTCTGGACGCTGTGCGGTGCGTGCGCTGTCCTAAATGGGGGAGATGCTTCTAAAGGTGGAAAAGTCATCGTTTGTTACCAGAAGAGTAGCCATTCTGTTCATTGCAAGATGTTATAAGAGTGAACACTTAGGGTGACCGTCTATCTTACAGCCCCAGAAGAGGGAACAGGGGATCCATCCCACTAGTTTCACAACCTTTTTAAAAAGTCACCCCATGGCAAAACATTAAGTAAAAAGTACTTGGTTTCTAATTTCTTTTTATTAGTTTGGTGTGGAAACAAAAAACAAATCCTAATAAATGGAAGAACTTTTGAGGAAACTCGCTGAAGGCTTACCTCACTCTACAAAAAGGTCAACGTCAGCAGAGGTTCAGACGCATTCAATTTACAGGCAATTTGTAAACAGCCTGGAGTTTCTGTTTGGGGAACTTCAGTGGGGTTGAATGATGGGGACTTGGTCAGTCAGCCTTTCACAGCACACAGTAATTCCCCTCTGGAGGTAAAACTCATCACAAGTCAATCTCACCCACCCAGCACGGTGGTGGTGACGCACCTCAAGGTTAAAACTAGGAATCCCAAGTTGAGCAAAGGCACGGACAAGCCTGGGCTTGTTCCCGGCGGGGCCGCTCCGCTCCGTCCCTGCAGGCGAACTTCGGAGAGGCTCAGCAGGCCAGCTCGGGATTCTGCTATGAATCACTTGGTTGCCGACCTTCTATTTCTCCAGAAGGGTCTGTTGAACTGCAGAGAAGCAAGACACAAGAACAGATTTGAAACAGCATCCCCAGCGGCCCCGACAAGCATGCGGATACCTGCAGGTGGAAAATTCCAGAAGCGGGTGACTCTATTTCTACAAAAGATAGAAGTGTGCTCAAAACTCCCTGCTGACAGAAAGCAAAAACGAAATCTAACTGGTTAGAAAAAAACAATTCAATAAATTTCATACTACGAGGCAACGGTCACTATGAAAAAACGGACACTTCGGGAAAAACAGAAACTAAGAAGAGGCATTCTCTACGAGCGACTTCTCTGAGACGGTAAGAAATGTCTGTAAAGTACAAATTTCAGAATAAATAATTCTGTAAATGAGGGTCCACGGCGTTGGTTCATTTACAACAATGCAGGGCTGAGATTTTCGGATCAGTTCATTTCTGCTTTGGAGGTCTCCTTCGCAAAAAAGGAGAGCTCATGTTATACATCTTTCCCTTATTTGAAAGAGCAATGAGCTAGACACATTCTAAAAGTCCGTATTTTTAGAATTAAAATTATGTTAGCTTTTCACTAAAAACTAATCTCGGGACTTCCCCGGTGGTCCAGTGGTTAAGACTCTGCCTTACAATACAGAAGGCATAGGTTCAATCCCTGGTTGGGGAACTAAGATCCCACATGCCGTGGGGTGTGGCCAAAAACTTAAAAAACAAACAAACCCCAAAACTTAGGTCAATTCCACAGGCATCCTGTGCAATACATGTTGCCTTGCTTGGGCAAAGGAGTGGGTCTCCACATATATACACAAATAAAAGAAAGAAACACACACAGGTGTATAGACACATAATTTGTGTTTTCCTGCCATTTTCAGAAGTGGTTCTAATCACTGAACGTCCCACCTCTGGCCCTGAGAAGTTTCCATAATTTGCACCACCTCCTCTTGGTCCAATTCTCCACCAGGTTGGGAGGATTCTGTAAAAGTGACCACAGCACGTGAAAATGCTGCAAAAGGTGCATCTCAGAAGATGCACGCCGGCCAGCTGCTGACTCCGGCCATGCGGCAATGGGGCGACACATGGAAAATTCTCGTAGCCAACATTTAAAGAGAACTTGAAGCAGACTTAGGTCTCATCAGAAGCCTCAAGCCCCGGAAAGTCTATGTAGCATCTCCCCAGAGAACCCCCTTGAAAACTTCGAGACACAAAGGATCCCATCCAAGAATCTGAGCAGGACAGTGGTGAGAGCAGGTAAAACAGACCCGCGGGGGGCCGGGAGGGGGCCACTCGGGTCACTTCTTACCCGGTGGCTCGGCGTTGGTGCCCTGATGGTTCTCCATGTTGACTTCGGCTTGGTCAGCTGCAAGCAAGAACAGAACGCCCCAGGAGGGTGAATACCGAGACAACGCACCCTGATGGTCACTCTCAAGCTGAATTGGCGTCCCACCTCCTATCCCCATCTGCTGCCCCCAAGCAGAGGACCGCCCTGGTCATCAGGGCATGAAAGGCACCTCGTGGGGTCTGGTTTGTTCTCTCCCATGCTTTTCCAGTCTATCATTTTATTTCCCAACTTCTACTCCAAAAGTTTTCGAACACACATACATCAACGCAGAAAGGACCATGCCGCACCCCGCCGGCCCCCAGAAACGACCTCCCAGCATACGGTGTGAGGCAACAGAATTCAAAATGCACAAACATCGCAACCCACCCCTCGCTGGTTCTCAAAGCAAGACCTAGACAGAGCCTTCCAGAGATGCACAAACATAAACTGTGCTCAAAACAGTAGAACTCACTGACGTCAGGACGAATCCTAAGTAACTTAGCATTTGAGTACAAAGTCCCAAAATGCCCAATGATGGAATTCCGATCTCTGGGCTGGTAACGGTGGCATTCGGCGGTCCATGTAAATAACAATGAATGAATCGAAGAGCTAACATTTCTTCAACACTCACTCTCTGTCCGGCAACCTGTCAAGACTTTCACACGTGACCTTATTGACCTTCACACATGACCTTGCTGACCTTCACAGAAATCCTAACGCGCAGACTATCATCTGTCCTCATTATGGGAACGCCCGCTCCCCCACATGGAATGGTTAGTAACTTGCACAAGCTCACACGGCTAAACGCAGGAGACGCTGGGATCAAAGCCACAAAGTCAGATCCCAGTCTTCTAGCGACTTCAGGACCCCCATCGGCCGCCTTCCACGTGTTTCATGCCAACCTGAGTTCTACTTTTTAGTTTTTTTAAAAGAAAGCACGGTTTTCAAAGTAGCAAGGCCCCATGGAAAGGACGCGGTGGTGAATGCCTTACCATTCTCTCTGAAGCACAGCTTCTTCTTCTGGTAGGCGATGAAGCTGGAGATGGCTCCGGCCACGGCGACCGCGACGGCACCGACGATCCCAGGCACCACCCCCGGGGAGTCGGCTGTGGGAGGAAGCACAGGGCACCATGACAGGCAAACTCATAACCCTCGCGGACGCACCACGGGGCCGGGGGCTGGCGGCCCTGCCCGGAGGAAGAGGATGGGGCTGAGGCCTGAGAGGCGGGGCCCCAGGTAACCACGGAGGGACCGTCACTCCAGAGCCACGTCGGAATTCATTTTACTACGCGAGCTGTTTCTAATCCAAGAACTGGCTCCCAGTGGGATGTCAAACCCCACCTCTTCCCCACCCCTAGGACCAGCTCAGCTGTCCTCCCAGCTCAGTGAGGAAGCTCTCAGATGGGTGACAAATCCACAGTGGAAGGGGGCCGAGCGGGGACCATTCAGAGGCCGTGTGACCTCAAGCAGCCAGATGCCCGGCTCTTCATGTACCTTCTGAAAAATCAAAGTCACCGACCTCTTCGTTACTCTCATGTGCTCTACGGTGATGGGGTTTCCAGCCACCATCAAGAATTCTAAAACTACCTGCATCCGTCCCACATCTACAGCTGTTTCCTGACACGGCAGGTGCACAAGACATCCTCCCCCATGAATAAAAAGAAGGATGGTGTGATGGATGGTTCATCGTATGTGTCAGGTGGACTGGCCAGGGCCTGCCTAGGCAGCTGGGAACACTTTATTTCTGGATGTGTCCATGTGGCCGTCTCCAGAAAAAAATAACATTCGAACCCGTTAGCCTGGGTAAAGCAACTTGCCCTCACTAACATGGACAGGCATCGTTCAATCCATTGAGGGTCTGATTAGATCAAAAAGGGACAATTTGCTCTCTGCCTGAGCTGGAACATCTATCTTCTCCCGCCCTTGGACATTGGTGCTCCTGCTTCTTGGGATTTTGGACTGAGACTGGGACCTACGCCATTCGCTGTCCTGGTTCTCGGTGTTTTGCATTGGGACTGACTGGCCACTTCCCTGAGTGTCCGGCGTGCAGACAGCAGATCGAGGCCCTTCTCAGCCTCTGTAACTATGTGGGCCAACTCCTTATAATACGTGTCTTTCTACTCATCTCTATGCGTCCTAGTGGTCCCATTTCTCTGGAGGACCCTGGGTAATATGGATGGCGTTCCTTCTTAGGGCACTTTGGGAGGGCGACTGAACTTAAAATACAGATCCCGTCGGTACCAGGTAGACCTCATGCTAGTGCACTTCACGGATACTGTGTGGTTTTTTTCTTTTTTCCGGTACGTGGGCCTCCCACTGTTGTGGCCTCTCCCGTTGCGGAGCACAGGCTGCGGACACGCAGGCTCAGCGGCCATGGCTCACGGGCCCAGCCGCTCCACGGCATGTGGGATCTTCCCAGACCGGGGCACAAACCCGCGTCCCCTGCATCGGCAGGTGGACCCTCAACCACTGCGCCACCAGGGGAGCCCTGTTTTTTTTTTTTTTTTTAACAAATTGAAGGTCTGTGGCCACCCTATGCCAGGCAAGTCTATCGGTGCCATTTTTCCAACAGCATTTGCCCACCTCATGTCTTTGTATCATATTTTGGAAATTCTTCTAATATTTCAAGTTTTTCATTATGATTCTATTTGTGACGGTATCCGTGATCTCTGATGTTACTCCTATGACTCGCTGAAGGCTCAGAGGATGGTGAGCATTTATTAGCAATAGAAAGTTTTATAAATGTAGGCCTGTACATGGTGTTTTTTTCTTAGCCATAATGCCACTGCACACTGAACAGACTACAGTGTAGTGTACACATCACTTTTAGATGCGCTGGGGAACCATACAATTCGTGTGACTTGCTGTATTGCGATATCCGCTTGATTGCGGTGGCCTGGACCTGCATCCCCAGCATCTCCGGGGTCTGCCTGTGTGTCCACTGAGCCCGCTTGGAACGTGTGTCCAGAGAACCATTCTCCACTGCAGTATATTTCAGATGACGCTGCAAATACTAAAGGTGAGGCTAGGACCACTGACTCCTGCTTTCCTCAACAGTACACGTGAGGAACCCAGGACATCAGGAACCAGGGGAACGTACCCTGCTCCGTCTCGCCATGCTTCTGGTTTCCATCACCACCGCCTCCTGCAAGAGAGGAACAAGGCTTGGTGACAAACGGTGCTGGGAACACATTCGGTAACCGAAAAGTCGTACCAAGGACCAGCTCCTCTGACCTTGGGTTGTGAAGTTTCCTTAAGAGAAATGACCATGGGACTGATGAGGCCATTAGTATCAGGGTGTCCCTTTCCACAGCTGGGAGGGGCTGTCCTCGTTCTGCGGGCAGTGTCACCTGTCTGGCTCCCGTGTCCCTGAAATCCAGGCTTGGCACCTGACTCAACCCCCTGGCCCCATGGTGGGCTCTAGGGGAGACCCACCGAGTCCTCAAAGTCCCCCAGGGATTCGGGGAGAAACCCAGCAAGGGCCTCAGAGCCCACCTGAGACCCTTGCGTGGCTATAGGGTCATCCCAGGCACCCTCCTGTTGACTCTCAGGCCCCCCGGTCTCACTAGGGGTGGATGTCGGCCATGTGCTATCCATGGACCCACCACCTCTGGGTATGGTCTTCATTCGTGCTTTCTCCGGGGCTAAGGGATACCACTTCACCACCCCCTCTACTTTTTCCACATTTAATGCCAATGGATACTCGATGTTTTTGTTGTTGTTTGTCTCATTTTGTTTTTTCTTTTTGCCCATACTATGCAGCTTGTGAATCTTAGTTCCCCGACTAGGGACTGAACCTGCACCCTTGGCAGTGAAAGCAAACAGTCCTAACCACTGGACCGTCAGGCAATTCCTGATACTCAGTGTTAAGCTGATGCTTGTACAATGATTAGTGCACAAACCAGGAACCCACCCAGTGGACTGTACACTTGTGAGAGTGCCTTTAGCTTTGTTTAATGTCAGCCAGTCACTCCCAGTGTGTCTTTACAGTATAGTCACACAGGCACTGCATGTTACATGGCTATGGAGCAACACTGCCTGCTACAAAGGAGGGGCTGCATGTTACACAGCTACAGAGCCAACGTACAGCCTGTTACATTCAGTGGGTAAGAGCACGTTACACGGGTATCAAACTAGAATCCAGCCTGTTACACTCCTCAAAGTGGGGCGATCTTGTACAGCACCTAGAGATGTAAATTTAAACGGAAAACCAATTTAGAAGGTAGACAGCTAGCCACTGTAGACATGACTTTGGGGACCAGGGTAGAAGGGGTTTACTCTGAAAGGTACGTGAGCTCAAGAGGGGAAGTAGGGGCATTCCCGGTAGAAGGCAAATGAGATGACAAAAAAGCATGTCACCGTTAGGGCGTGACTGACATAAACAGACTTATAATCCTTTGGGGGCTGGTTCATCCATTGATGTCAATCAGTGGCACTCCATCAAGCAAGGATTCAAAGCAAAAATGTTTCCGGTGACATTTAAGGCAGGCCAGTGAGAAACGAACCCAGCCATCTCTTACATGGTCCTGTTACCAGTGGGACCATCAACGATCCCAGCCATTCTCGAAAGCCATTTAGCAGCCCATGAAGGGTTGTAAAAGTGGGAACTCCTTTCAGAAACCCTACTTCTTAGAAACCACCTTAAGGGAACCATAGGGAGGACATCCAATATCAAAGCATAAAGATACGTACGAGAAACGGGTGCAGAATCTAAAAAGCACAACAAACTAGTGAAAATAACAAAAAAGAAGCAGCCTCACAGATATAGAGAACAAACTAGTGGTTCCCAGTGGGGAGAGGGAAGGGGGAGGGGCAAGATAGGGGGAGGGGATTAAGAGGTACAAACTACTATATATAAAAGCAATAAGCTACAAGGATAGATTGCACAACACAGGGAATAGAGCCAATATCTTATAATAACTGTAAGTGGAGTACAACCTAGAAAAATACTGGATCACGACATCATACACCTGAAACTTATACACTACTGTACATCAACAATACCTCAAAAAAAAGTACTAAGGAGTATCAGGCAGTTAACTAATAAAAATGTCATTTTTCTATTTTAAAAAAAAGAAACTGGTATAACCTAAATGCTTAAAAAGAGAAGGGAGAATGAACAGATTTTACATGCAGGGGGAAGAGCACGGGTCAGGGTGGGTATGGGGGGAGCCATCAGAGCATGAAAGTCCCTCCCCAAGGATGTCAGAGCCATGGGTCTCCTCCTGGGAAATCTTCACATCATCTTATTATTATTATTCACCATTTATGCTCAATTCTCCAAGAAATAAACAAGAACCAGAGCTCGACGGCAGAGTTAGAAATAAAAGATTTCCCAAATTGGGGGCTGGAGCCAGGGTTTTCTACCTGGCGGGGAAGCTGGAGTTAACTGCCATGGAAGGAGCTTCCCTGCAGGTGGAGGTCCCGAGGCTCTGCGTTTGTAGCCCTACTAGGAGGCTGTGGGCCAAGAGTGACACCCAAATTCAAGGCTGACGCCCAAGCTTTCCCCACCTCCTGAGGGTGACCCAAAGGAATCCTGGTGGAGGAGATCTTTACCTTGTGTCTGGCTATGCGTTATATATTACATACACATATACTAGACCTAATACTTATTTTAGATTACATAAGCATAATAGATGAATATAGTAAAAATATATTTATATGTAACATACGTATACACTATCATTTACACATACATAAATACATAAAAATGACTATATATTTCATAAGTTATAACTATTCTAAGCATATATTAATTTTATACTTATTTATTTATTATATTTAAATACTGCTTTGGCCTCCACATTGACCTAAGAGTTTAAAGACAGAGGCGGAAAAAGGACCTACTGTAGAGCACAGGGAACTCTGCTCAATATTCTATAATAACCTGTACAGGAAAAGAATTTGAAAAAGAATAGACACATGTCTATGTAAAACTGAGTCACTTTGCTGTACACCCGAAACTAACACAACATTGTTAGTCAGCTATACTCCAATATAAAATAAAAAACTGAGGGACTTCGCTGGCGGTCCAGTGGTTAGCACTCTGCCCTTCCACTGCAGGAGGGCGCGGGTTCAATCCCCGGTCAGGGAACTAAGATCCCACATGCCGCACGGCGCAGCCAAAAGATTAAAAAAAAAAGAAAGAAAGAAAGACAAAACAAGAAGGGGAACCCTACCTCCACCTGAAGTCGCATCAGTAAGGTCCAAATCCGAAAAGTCATCTAGAAGGAAAAAGACAGCAACATCTGTCATGTCAGAACTGTCGGGAGTGTCTTGATGTCTTGGGGTGAAGGGAAACACATCAGAATCAAAAGCAGACCTGGGGGGTGGGGAACCCCATAAAGGTACTACTCTATGGAAGGAATCTTTCAAAGATACAATTACTGGACATGCCCAGTAGCGCAGTGGTTAAGAATCTGCCTGCCAATGCAGGCGACATGGGTTTGATCCCTGGTCTGGGAAGATGCCGCATACCGCAGAGCAACTAAGCCCGTGCACCACGACTACCGAGCCTGCGCACCTAAAGCCCGTGAGCCACAACTACTGAGCCCACATGCCACAACTACTGAAGCCCGCGTGCCTAGAGCCCATGCTCCGCAACAAGAGAAGCCACCGCAAAGAGAAGCACGTGCACTGCAACGAAGAGTAGCCCCCGCTCTCTGCAACTAGAGAAAGCCTGTGCCCAGCAACAAAGACCCAACGCAGCCAAAAGTAAATAAATGAATTAAATAATTTATTTATTAAAAAAAGAAAAAAGAAATAAAACCGTAAGAAAGCATATGAAGATGGCTTCAATTTGCTTTGCAACTAATACTTTTAAATAGCAGAGAAACATAACATTTTCTAAATTAGGGATTAGTTATGATAGTATATAACTGCCAAGAAAAGTCATATGATAAAAGTTATTAAATGACATAAGAAAATGCTTATGGAATACTAATAAGCAAAAAATAATGTGATGACACAGTGTGAATAAAAGATTGACAGTTTTACTTAACAGCTGTTTCATTTAAATTGATATAAAATACTAGGGAGAATAACCATCTTCACTGTGGTAGAGGACGGACAGTATTTCTATTTTTCTGCATTAATAATTAAACAAATATATAAACAAACGAAAAAGCCAACTCAAAATCTGAAGTTTCAACAGCCAGCCATTCAACTCAGAATGCTGATGTCAGTCAAATACTCAGAGAATACTATGATGTGTCAGAAAAAAGGCGGCAAAAACCTTTAAAAAAAAAAACAAGCCAAGAGCTTCTCTAAAGGGAAAGAACAAGCTGGTATTTTTCTCCATATTGATTCTCTATGTTTAAAATCTTACATTTAATTTTTTAAAGTTTCCATTAAAACCTTGGAAGTTAAATCAGCAAACTAAAAATCAAATCCGAACCAAAAATATCTTTTTGAAAACTGTTTTCCAGGACCGGAAAATTGGCATTACCTTGCACAGAGAGTTCACAGTAAGATCATGCTAAATCTGAAATTACCTCCTTTCAGCTGACATGGAAATCACTGTACTCTGAAAAACACACAAGGACCCACAGGGGTGAGAAGGTCTTACCAGAAGAGCCGGGCTGGTTGGGGTTTGGATTAGGTTTTGGCTTGGGTGGTTTGGGTGACACTGGGTCATCTGTAAAAGAGGAGAGTTGCAATTATGAGCACTTTGCAGTCAAGAAAACAAAACGTGCATTTGCACACAGATGGTTTACTAAACAGTTAGAAATGGAAGCATGTCCTTTTTCATGGCGGGGCAAGTCCTTTGTCATGATGGGGATACCCATACACACAGGCACCTGTGGATTTCTTTGCATCATCATCCACCTGCAATACTTAAATTCATGTATTTCCAATAGAAAATAAAGCAGATGGCTGGACCAGCTACAGAATTTGTGGAGCCCAGGGCAAAATGAGAATGCAGAGTCCCTTGCTTAAACTGTACTAAGAAATTCAATATGGCGGCCACAGAGCAGTCAACCAAGGAAGGAAGTCCTTCTGAGTGTGGAGCCCTGTGTGACCCTACGCGCCCATGAGGCCAGCCCTGGCAAGGATATTCAGTTTGTCTTATATCACCCCAAAGACTGTAAGAGCTTTAAAATAAAAGTAGGCATACGGATAAAAGCCAAAAATTCAGCCACAACAAACAATACATCTGTTCCTTAGGTTTTCGTGGTAAAAACTAATTTGACTTATTTAAAAGAGATAGCCTCTTTGCAATGATAAATAAGCAAGTCAGACACATAGGAGATTTAGGAGGTACTACTTACGGCTCCCTCCACCAAGGGCATCTTCTAAATTGAAGTTATCATCTAAAGGAGAAAAACAGATAGTTAATACTGAAGCTCTGGGTGAAACGAGGAACAGAAATGACTTCCTAAATAGATGGAGGAAACACTGCATCTCCACATCTCAAAACACTTTCCTGGATATCAGTCTGACCAACGTCTCAGCAGAAAAACCAAATTCCTGACCGTATTCATCTCATCCTTCTCTCCAAGGAGAGGAATAAAAGGCAAAACCAAACCAAAACAATGAAAGTAATTTATAAATCAATTACGCCCCATGGACCGAGTTGAAATTCCAACTTCCACCTGCAGACGATTCTTCCTCGGGGACCGTTCATCCTAGCGTCATCCCCTACCAAGTTGCCAACAACTTCCGCAAGGTAGATGCTACGAGGTAAGGGGGGAAGTCTGTGGCCAGATCTGGGCTTGTGCCCACCAAGAAAATGATTCACCTGACCCAGGTGTACTTGACAAAATGATGTGACCATTCCTGATGGCTTCCGAGGTTGCCTTCTTAGTTTTAAGGACTCTTTGCAAGTCCCAGCAACATCTAGGTGAGCTTGTGTATCCACCCAACACGATGTACTGACCCATCAAGAGTCACGACTGGGAAACAGCGTCGCTGCCCCAGGGAGCGCGTGACGGTACAAAGTCCATTGTTCAATAATGACTTGTCCAGCATCCTCCACGTGCCTGCACAGGTCAAGGACCTGGCTCTGAACAAGGCTATCTTTTTCCTCATAAGATGCCATTCTAGATGAGAAGCCCAACATTTGAAGAGAGTTATCACATTTTTTAAAAAATCAGTGATAAGAGCTCTGTAACTTTGGGCATCGATTTTACTGTGGGTGACTAACCACCAATGAATCTGACCCTTGGTCAATTCCATGATCGGTCTGATTGCTGACTTGTATTGGAAAGGGTTAGTGACAACTAGTATGCTCCTCCTAGAGGCTGAGATCGAAGTTTGCTCATGGGTTATATGAGGGTCCCGGATCCTAAAACTGTTCTTCCCAAGAAATGAGTATCCAAAACCAGGGACAGACACTCAGAATAAAAGCATCCAGAGATGCCTTCCAGGGGACCCAAAGGCATCTCGCCAAATTCAAGTATTAACCAGGCTGGATCCAGAGCCGGTGGATAGCTGACTACGTCTCACCCAGCTCCTGGGAAAACTGGGGCGCACGACAATGATGTCTCAGCTGTGTTTGCATGCTGGGCACCTTTGCTTCTTACCGGTGGCTTTTTTTGGTGGGGCCGGAGTGGGTTTCTTGTCATCGTCTGAAGAGAAAAGACATTTCTGTCAGTAAAACTTGCAGCTGGGAAACAGAATCAACTCCCGACACTGTTCTGTTTCCCTAAAAAGACTCAGAAAACGTTTGAAGCATCATTTTTTCCACCACGGCTGCCACCGAGACCAAGGACCCCTCCCACCTCATGATGCCAAGTGGGGGACTGTGAGTGAAAGAGGAACCCGGCAGAACACAGGACCCAAGGGAGAGCCCGGGACCTGTGTGGGAGAAGGAGGGACACGGGACCCTTTGCTCCAAGGCTGTGCACGTTCACTACCCGCAGCACACCTTTTGCTCCTTGGGACCCCCAGGCAGCCAAGGCAATGTGGGCTGAGGCCATTAGGACCACAGACACCTCCCCGGCATCTCTCCCCACCAGCCAATGAGGGTTCCATCGTCAAGAATAAGACTTACCCCCCGCTGGCTTTTGGGAACATTACTGCCCTCACGGTTTTGACTCACACCTCTGCATTGGACCCCAGGAGTTAAAAAGATACCTTGGGGCCTTGACATACATACAGTACTATGTATAAACTAGATAACTAACGAGGACCTACTGTAGAGCACAGGGAGCTCTACTCAGTGCTCTGTGGTGACCTAAGTGGGAAGGAAATCTGAACAAGAGGAGATAGATGTATACATATAGCTGATTCACTTTGCTGTACGGCGGAAACTAACACAACATTGTAAAGCAACTGTACTCCAATTAAAAAAAAAAAAAAAAGATGTCTTGGGTTGAATACTGGGCTCCCAAATTCACATCCACCGGGAACCTCAGAACGTGACCTTATTTGGAAACAGTGTCTTTGCAGATAACACTGGTTAAGATGTGGTCACAGTGGATTAGCACAGACCCTTATAGACGAGTGCCTTTATCAGAAGGAAATTGGAAAACATAGAGGCACTGATGCACAGCAAGGTGGCCGCGTGAAGGCAGAGGCAGAGATTGGGGTGATGCAGCTACCAGCCAAGGGATGGAATCAGTGAGCACACGGGGGACCAGCCCACAGGGGGCCAGCCCACGGGGGACCAGCCACCTCCCCAAGCACATGGCAGCCCTGCGTGGCATTCATTCACTACCAGAGTGTGGCAATTATTCCACCAAAAGAGATTTATTTACCCTGACAAGGGCACCTTGATTTTCTTCGTCCTATGTGAGTCTAGTTATCACAGTAAGACATATTTCAAGATTTACTAGAGTCCAATAACATATTCCCTGTAGTTTACAAAATGTTTTAATACTACTCACCGTCAAGGGCATGCGATAAATCAAAATCTTGGCCTAAAAGAAAAAGAGTCCAATTAGAAATAAGTCAAATAGAAGTAAATTGGGAAATTAAGAAGACAATTAAAAAAGGGCATGATTTTGGATTTTGAGATGTCTGGCAGCTTTGAAAATGCATCACATGTTGCGATTTCTCATTTGAAATATTCCCTCTCATGCGTAAATGTAAGAATATGTCAGCTTATGTTCTACATTATGGACAACCTTAGAGTTTAGCAGCAATTAAATTAGTGAGAAACCATGGTAATTCTGCATGTGCGTTATTCTAAAAAAGCAGGTGTTTTGAAATAGGTGAGTAACAATTTCCAACACATGATGGAGAAAAAACATGGGGAGAAAAACCCCTTGGATTAGCAACATCTCTATAATTACACAACCAAAATGTACTTCTTGTAGAAACACCAGACAACCCAGAAAAAGGTAAATTTTCTTTTATGTTTCCTGTGATCCCAGAGAAGGGGGGAAACTGCCTTTAATTCCACTGTTCTTCTATCGTGTTGCTACCGCTTTACTGAAGCAATTTCAATACTATTTCTGTTTCTATCCAATTAATGATGAATTGAAGGAAAGCAAAGTAAGGGAATCTGGGAACAGTCCACTTGGACCATCCGGTCAGCGGAAAGGAGAGTGAGAGCGGGTCGGGGGATCATCCTGCAGTGGCAGAAGCCAAGGGCACACGTGTCCCCTGTCAGGAAGCGCTGGGCGTGTAACAAGCCGCCTCCAGAAGGTTGCAAAGTGTTCAGTCCCCCTGACTGTCTCACAGACCAGACAGGTGTCAGCCTGTAACTCACTCTCTCTCTCTCTCTCTCTCTCTCGTGTGTGTGGGTGTGTGTGCAGCTGTGTGTGAGCGATTGGGTGTGTGTGTGTGTGTCCATTTACTGAGTTGTTTGGGATCCATGGGGTTTTGTGTGTAGGTATGTGGGTGGTTTGTATGTGTGTAGTTGTGTAGGTGTGTGCACTTTGTGTGCTTTGTGTGTGTGCACATGTGTGTGTCTAAGTGCAGATGGCATGTGTGTATTTGTGGTGTGTGTAGTGTATGTGTATATGTGGGGTTTTGTATGTGCATGTGTGTAGTTTGGGCGTGTGCCCATGTGTAAGTGCGTCTACGTGTAGTTTGGGAAGTGTATTTGTGTGTGTGTGATTTTCCACGTGTGTATTAAGAACAGGCAGGCAGGTAAAAAAGAATGAAATAATGCCATCTGCAGCACCATGGATGGACCTAGAGATGATCATACTAAGGGAAGAAAGACAGACAGGGAAAGACAAATACCCTATGATGTCACTTACACGTGGAATCTAAACTACGACACAAATGAATCTATATACAAAGCAGAAACAGAGTCACAGACATAGAAAACAATCTTATGGTTACCAAAGGGGAAAGGGAGCGGGGACAGATAAGTTAGGAGTTTGGGATTAACAGATACACGTGACTATATATACAATAGATAAACAACAAGGACCTACTGTAGAGCACACAGAACTCTATTCAATATCTTGTAATAACTTATATGGGAAAAGAACCTGATATATATATATATATATATATGTGTATATATATATATATATATATATATATATATATAAATAACTGAATCACTTTGCTGTACACCTGAAACTAATATTGTCAATCAACTCTACTTCGATAAAAAATACGATATGAACAATGAGCTGTGCCCCCAAATTAAAAACAAACAAACAAAACAACAGGCAGCAGAAGCAGCAGCATCTGGGAAGGCCCTGCGTTGGACGGACCCCAGCCCTCACGGGGGGGTGGGGCGCAGGTTTCTGCATCTCAGAGCCCGGGAGGGACGGGTGTGGTTTCAGCTCTTCCTGAAGCATGTGGCAGATGTTCACGAGGTAGCCAGGGCGGCTGGGGAGGGTGGGATTTGTTCAGCCCCCCTGGGCAAGTGCAGAGCCTACACATACATGCGCGTCTCTGGTCCTGTACGTCTGCCTAGAGACCCACAACCGTTATCGCACCCTCTACGCTCCCTCTGCCGAAGCGATGGCGCTGGGACCTTCCTGAGATGTTCAGCGTCCCTGCCATCGGGACGCCTCCAGCCCTGACGGTGGGGGGGCAAGTAGCCCCAAACAGAGCGATTCAAGGAGTGGACGTGCTGCGCTCCGGACGGGGATTTGGAAAGAACAAGCAGACAGGCTCTTTGGAACGTTGAAACCAACAGCAACCCACTTGAACGTAAGATGTTTCTACACGTGATGCGTGCGCGTGCACGCTCCTGTGTGGGTGTGTCTGTGTACGGATGTGCACGTGAGTATACTCGTGTGCGTGTGTCTATGAGCACGTGCGCCCACGGGCGTGCACACTGCATGTGGATGAACTGCACGCGTGCCCACGTGTACCTGTGCGCATGCATGTCCACGTGCACTGGCGCATGTGTGGTGCAGGTATGTGCTCATGGGCGCGCATGCATGTGCGCGCGCAAATATGCATCGAGCGTGAGTGTTGTGTATGTATGCGTGTGAGCATGCGTGCACGTGTGTGTGCACGTGTCTGTCTGTCTGCCTGGTAGCTCCGTGTCCAGGGCCTGGAGCCTCCCCAGCCCACCTGGGCCCCGTGCCCCCGCCCTGCTCCCCGCGCATCTGTGCTCCTGAGCACCGGGGACGTGGCCCCGTTTAGGGGAGAGGTCACGGCTCAACTCAGAGCCCTCTGCTGAGCCCCCAGGGTCCCGCACGAAAACCCAGGAACAGCAGACCCAGTGGGGCTGGGGGAGGGGCCGGGCATCCAAGCGGGACACCCAGGCATTTCTCTTCCTGCTGCCGTTGCCCAGCCCATCGGAGGCAGCCTGCACCGCCTCTGCGGCTTCCAGGCGGCCCCTCCAGGCTCCAGATGTGGAGGGGGACACCTCCAGACGTGAGGCAGCCCCGCCAGACACAGGGCCTGAGTCATCCCCACAGCACACACACACCCTGTCATGAGCCCTCCCCCACGCCGTGCACCCTCCTCCCCCAGCCGTGCACCCTCCCCCCAGCCGTGTATGCTCCCCACTCAGCCATGCACGCTCCCCCCAGCCATCTGTTCGGTTTCCTCCTCCCGAGACCCAGGACAAGCCCCAGGACGTCCCCAAGGCCACCCTGGGCGTGGGCTCCTCCTGGGGAGCCTGGGAAGCTGCACGTGCCTCACAAACCCACTGAACCGCGAATCTGAGGTTCCACAACCATGAACTGTGCAAGTGACAAGCGCACAGCACGAGGCCCGAATCCGGTTTCCCTTAAATTCCATCAGGGTGGAGCACTGACGTAGACATCACAATGAGGATAGAAATACTACTGATAATAATTTATAGAGATGATCAGTTACACAATTTATACACGGAGCTTATAAATTATACAAATGGAAATAGAAGTGAAATAAATACTGGAAACAAAACTAGAACAGAAACAAAATATAGATCGGGGCTTCCCTGGTGGTGCAGTGGTTAAGAATCCGCCTGCCAATGCAGGCGACATGGGTTCGAGGCCTGGTCCTGGAAGATCCCACATGCCACGGAGCAGCTAAGTCCGTGTGCCACAACTACTGAGCCTGCCCTCTAAAGCCCATGAGCCACAACTACTGAGCCCGTGAGCCACAACTACTGAAGCCTGCGAGCCTAGAGCCCATGCTCCGCAACAAGAAAAACCACCGCAATGAGAAGCCCGCGCACCACAACGAAGAGTAGCCCCCACTCGCTGCAACTAGAGAAAGCCTGCATGCAGCAACGAAGACCTAACGCAGCCAAAAATGATAAATAAATAAAAAATTAAGAAAAAACAAAGCTAGAACAGAAAGAAAATATAGTTGCAATATTACAGAAATTACAAACTATAGAATTTATCATTTATGTACAGAACTTATAAATTATATAAATGTAAAAAGTAAGTAGAAATAAGCTTTAGAAACAAAATTAGAAGAGAAATTAAATATAAATATAATTATAGAAGTTACAAATTATGTCATTTATACTTTAGACACAGAATTTATAAGCTATATAAATAAATAAATACAAATAGAAATAAATTATAGAAACAAAATTAGAAAAGAAATAAGATAAAGTTGCGTAATAATAAATTACAAATTATACAAATTATAATTTATACACAGAACCTATCATTATGTAAATGAATATATGTTTAAATATAATAGAGATAAATTCTAGAAATAAAATTAGAATAGAAAATAAATTTTTATAATTATAAATTAAATAAATTATAAATTATGTAATTTATAATTTATACACAGCACCTATCAATTATGTAAATGAACACCTGTATACATATAATAGAAATAAATTCTACAAGTAAAATTAGAATAGAAAATATAAATTTTATAATAATGAACTATAAATTATGTAATTTATAATTTATGCACAGAACCTATGAATTATATCAATGGATATATGTATACATGAAACAAACTCTAGAAAGAAAATAAGGGTAGAGATAAAATTTAAATTTTTAAAATAATAAATTCTAGAAATTATGAATTATACATAAATTTTATCATTTATACACAGAACCTACGGGCACAAATACGGGCACAAGTAAAATAGAAATAAATTCTAGAAATAAAGTTGGAATCAAATTAAAAATTAGGCACTTAAAAGATTCCTTGGGCTTTCAGATTTTCCTACTAATGAGGTAAGGATCACGTAAAACTAACAGTAGCCACGGATGAATTTTCTGGACGGCCTGCATGCTCCTGGAGCTGTCTAGATAATACCGTCGACCTGCAAGGCTCTCTTTTAGGGAGGAAGAAACGGAGACCCCAGAACTCGCCCCCAGTACCCTGCAATGTCAACGGCAACACCAGAGTCCCCCCGGCCCCGGCCCCGTGCAGGCTGGTCACTGCTGTTCAGGGCTGGTCCAGGGCCAGAGGTAATGGTGAATGCTGTTTGATCTTATTTTATTTTTAAATATTAGAGATGCCCCTATTTTTCTGTAGCTAGGAAGGAATTGCTCCAGACATAGTTTTGCCATTTCTCGAGCCACGTAATTGAACATTCTGCCTTACAGATTTTGTGACAAGGAGGGGAAAGGTTCTTCTCTTGTACCATAACCCTGGGGGTGCCACTCTGGGCTGTGTCAAGCTTTGGAAGAATCCAGAGCATCTGGGGACGCTGTGGGTTGGGCTTCGGGTGGACCCGTGAGTTTTAGAATTTGGGGAGCCCAGATTCCTGGGCCCTGATCCCAAAGACACTGACTCAGTGGGTGGGAGTCGGGCCTGTGAATCTGCATTTCTAACAATCTGCTGATCCTGCTGGGTGGGCTGGGATGGCAGGAGTGGCCCAGGACCCTCATCCCGGCTGTAGGGGGGTAGTTCTAGGACCCCGGTAAATTCAGTCTCCCTGAGCTAGGAAACCAAGTCATTGTCCCCCTGAAAGATAATCTCCAGGATCTGACTCAAAGCCCCAAATCCATTTCCTATTTTATCACCCTTCACCCTGGGTCACCACCCTGCCCCTCCGCACTGGCCGTAAATGACTCTTCAGAAGGCCCCAAACTTGATCAGTTCACGGAGGCTTTGCATCTCCAGAAACTGGCCCAAGGCCCCTAAGCTAGACCTGACAGTTCTATTTATTAATCACAGTCGAGGCACATCCTCCGTAGTGGTTTTGTTCTTACAGTCGCCGGAAATGCTGAATGAGCTAATATTCAATCATAGCTCCTGGGGAACTCCAGGGTTAAGTTCCTGCACCCTCAGGTCACACCGCCATGAGCTAATCGCAGATAACCTTGTTTCATGCATGTTTCTGTGGAATTTAATCTTATTTAACCTAGAGTGTTGATGCTCAAAGCACTCTTTCTCCTACCTAAAGGAAGCTCATCTCACACATGTATTTCAGGCACGCGGCCACCTTCTTGTGCTTACAAGCAAAATCGCAAGCATAAAGCACAAAAATGCAAAAATGTGGCACTACACAGGTACTTGTTTACAGTCTAAGACCGGAGAGGTGACTCTGTTTTTTTGCAGCTGGGCACAAATCCCCGAACTCAGTGTCAATTTGGGAGTTACAAATAAATTGTAGCAAGTAGGCAGATTTGCAAATACGGAGTCTGTGAATGCTGAGGATGGATGGTACAATCACTACTATGATTGGCCAAAAAGTTCACTCGGGTTTTTCTGTAAGATGTTATGGAAATACAATAGATGTCACTCTATGTCCCTGGAAAATTTACAATCCCCCCAGCATGCTGTGAATGATTTCAGGGGTCACACAGTTTGGGCACCTTGTCCGTCCTTGGGGCTTCCCTCGAATCCTCTACTTGGCCATAAATGCCAATCTCTTCTGTCCATACCAAGAAAACTCCTATTCAGTTCTCAAAGACCCGATAAGATGCTGCCCTCCTACAGGAAGCCCTCAGCATCCCTCCGAGACAGACTAACGCATTTCCGTGGGTGATTCCTATGCACGTTACAGTTTCAGAAGCTCGAGTACAGATCTTGGTTCTCAACTCTGGCTGCACATCCAAGGAGACCTCATAAGTCCCGAGGCCCAGGCTGTGCCCCAGGCCAATTAAAGAAAAAACGTTGGGGGCTGGTTCGCAAGCCACTAGTATAGATTTTTATTGCCTTACTACTCCTTAACACAGCTGGTCCCTTCTCTCTCATTTCTGCTGTCTTGTTCCAGGCTCTGCCAACACCCTCGGCTAAGGCCAGCAACGTCTTGCCCCGCACACTGGGTAGCTGGTTTAATATAATCGGTTTCCCTGGCAGTCCTAGGTATTTTATTTTATGCATTAAAAAGAAATGTTCTTCTGAGAGGGGGTCCCCAAGCTTTCTCAAAATACCTGAGCATCCAGGGAAGAAACTGGTTAAGGGCTTCTTGTATTCTTCCTGGAAGGATGTCGGGGGAGGCGGGGGGGGGGAAGGGGGGAGCCTTAAAAATGAAAGCAGAAATGGAGACAGGAGCACAGGTGGAGAAAGATTTAGAAAATGAAATCAGCAGGATTCGCTAACATCGGATATGGGAGAAGGAGCCGGCAGGAATGCAAGGTGACTTTTCATTTTGAGAATCTGGGCAAACGGTCCTATCACGAGAAGCAGGAGTAAAGGAGGAGATGCCGGCCGGGGAGAACATCATGAGTAGCCGGGGATATGGAGCCCTGTAGACTCCGTGGGTGCATCCGGACGGACCAGATCTATCAGCAGGTACGGAGGTTAGCCTAGGTGGAGAGAGATCTGGGGGCGGGACTGCAGGGGAACCAGCATCAGCCTTCCAAGAGGTGGACACGAAAGCTTTCTCTGTGGTAGCCGTATGCAGTCCACACCCAGCTGAGACTCATCTGCTGCTCTGTCCTTCCCATGCCCTGATTCCTTCCCCAACTCTGAGTCAGCTCCTTATCTTGTAGGAATGCAGAGATTATAACCCACTGGCTGGTGATGTGCTTACGGTGAGTCTAGGTGCTGGTGGTTTCAGAGCAGTGAGATAATGGCCCCCTCCCACTGGAAACCACTTGAGATAGGTACTGCAGCTATCTATCTATCTATCTATCTATCTATCCATCTATCTATCTATCATCTTTTATCCATCCATTCATCCATCCATCCTCTATCCTTTGACATCTCTCCATCTATCCTGTGTCTATCTATCATCTACCCATTATCTATCTTCCACCATCTGTCTATCCATCCATCAACTATAAACCTACGATCTATCTATCTATCATCCATGCACCAATCAATCATCAATCACACCTATCCAGCGCTACCTCACTCCAGCCAGGCCACTAGTCTTGAATTAACTCCTCAGCATGGAGTCGAGTCAGGGCGGGGGGAGGGGGAGGGGAGGCTGCCCTCGTCTGTCCAGCAGCACCGCATCTGGACCTCTGAGGGACAGCCTTTCACGTGCACCTCCCGCTCCCTCTGAGACCCAGCCACACCCTTTCCTCTTCCTGTCCCACGGTGTTACTCTGTGTCAAACACGTAAGAATTCTCCTTCCTGAGTCTCCTTCATCTGGTGGGGCACATTCTGGGCCAACGACGTGGCAAACAGCACCCCTTTAACTTCCATGGAGAACTGACCCCAGACCCTTTCCTAAAAGAAAACAGCCAAGGACAGCAGAAGCTGACCGGCCATATCTGAGGTCTTGCCAGGGGGACAAGGTCTATATGACGCCTTGTCTGTGTCTTGCCCCCAAGACAACGTCATCGATTTACTCTTTGTGCATCAGTAGCTCGGGTCCAGTGAACAAGCGGACGCATTGCCAGAGCGCGATCGCACTGGGCGGTGCGGGGAGGGGGAGGGGAGGGGAGGGGGAGGGTGGAACGCCCTGCGGATGCACAAACAGAAACAGCCGGAATTCGCTGGCTGCATTGTCTGCGGATGACGAATGCCTTCCACGTCCCGGAATACAACAGGTCTGGCTCTTTGCCGTCTCACGAAGGGAAGTGAACAGGCAGGAATGAAAATGAGTTCTCGCTCTCTCTCTCTCTTTTCTTTTTCTCAAAAGCACCCTTGGGAGTCATTACTTGGCTCTTTGAAAAGTTGCTGATGCCCTGCAGCTTTATGGCCCCTCTCGAAAACAGAGGGATTCTATCAAAAACGTCCAAGTGCGGAAGGCAAGAGAGATGGAAAAGGGGTTCAGATGTGCAACGGATTTCAAACGCCCCTGCCTGCCTTCTGCGGAAATAAAGACATTTTACGACACGGCCCAGTCCACCCAGACAGATGAACTGGCGCCAAAGCCACACCGATGCTTACTTAGCAAAGCGTGGGTAAAGTATGCTGGTGTTTTCTACTCGAATCTATTTGATCTTTTTCGTTTCAATGCTGCTGGACGTGCACTAAATTCCCAGCCTGTCCAAGGGTCCCTAACCGCCACTGGAAAAACACCGCTTAGAGGGCTTGTATCTAACTCTAGGGGGAGGAAAAAAAAAAAGGAAGTTTCTGGTTTTCTGTTTACGGGGTTTTTTTGGTTTGTTTGTTTGTTTTAAATTTTTTTTAATTAATTTATTTATTTATGGCTGTGTTGGGTCTTCGTTTCTGTGCGAGGGCTTTCTCTAGTTGTGGCAAGTGGGGGCCACTCTTCATCGCGGTGCGCGGGCCTCTCACTATCGCGGCCTCTCTTGTTGCGGAGCACAGGCTCCAGACACGCAGGCTCAGTAGTTGTGGCTCACGGGCCCAGCCGCTCCGCGGCATGTGGGATCTTCCCAGACCAGGGCGCAAACCCGCGTCCCCTGCATTGGCAGGCAGACTCTCAACCACTGCGCCACCAGGGAAACCCTGTTTACGGGGTTTTTAAAAAATAATATGAGTAGCGAGACGGTGGCCACACTGAGTCATTCAAGACAAAGCTGAAACTAACACAGCCGTGCACCAACTCCCCAAAGTGCCATAAGAATTAGGCGAAGAGGGGCTTCCCTGGTGGTGCAGTGGTTAAGAATCCGCCTGCCAATGCAGGGGACGCGGGTTCGAGCCCTGGTCTGGGAAATCCCACATGCCACGGAGTAACTAAGCCCGTGCACCACAACTACTGAGCCTGCGCTCTAGAGCCCGCGAGCCACAACTACTGAGCCCGCGTGCCACAACTACTGAAGTCCACGGGCCTAGAGTCCATGCTCGGCAACAAGAGAAGCCACCGCAATGAGAAGCCCGCGCACCGCAACGAAGAGTAGCCCCCGCTCGCCACAACTAGAGAGAACCCGCGTGCAGCAACAAAGACCCAACGCAACCATAAATAAATAAATGAATAAATAAATTAAGAAAAAAAGAATTAGGCGAAGAATACAAACAGCAGATTCCAAAAAGCAAGAAAAAAAAAGGAACTCCTGTGTCCCTATGTGGACAGATACAGATGCAGATGTAAAAGACACAGGCAGACCTCATTTTATTGCGTTTAGCTTTACTGTGTTTTTTACAAACTGAGGGTTTGGGGGCAACCCTGTTTCGACCAAATTTACTGGTACTTTTCCAACAACTTTTGTTCACTTCGTGTCTCTGTGTCTCATTTTGGTAATTCTCGCAATCGTTCAAACTTTTTCATTATGATATGTGTGTGACGGTGACCTTTGATCGGTGATCTTTGATGTTACTACTACAAGTCTCTGAAGCCTCACAGGATGGTGAGCATTTTTTAGAAATAAAGTATTTTTCAATTAAGCCACGTTCATTGTTTGTTTGTTTGTTTTTGTTTTTTTTGTGTGTGTGTGTGGTACGCAGGCCTCTCACTGTTGTGGTCTCTCCCGTTGCGGAGCACAGGCTCCGGATGCTCAGGCTCAGCGGCCATGGCTCGCGGGCCCAGCCGCTCTGCGGCATGTGGGATCTTCCCGGACCGGGGCATGAACCCACGTCCCCTGAATCAGCAGGCCGACTCCCAACCACTACGCCACCAGGGAAGCCCCATTGTTTTTTATTAAAGACATAATGTCACTGCACATCCGACAGACTAGATTCTAATGTAAACATGACTTTTATATACACTGGGAAACCAAAAAATTCCTGTGACTTGCTTTTACTGGGGTGGTCTGGAACCGAACCCACAATCTCTCTGAGGTGTGCCTGTCCTATTAATTAGGTAAATACCCATAGGAATTCTGGTTAGTTAACCTCTTTCACCCAAGAGATTAGGCACAAACAAAAAAAGGACGTCTAGTGTTGGGTGGTCAACCAGAACTCCCTGGGAGGATAAAGCCAAAATCAGAAGCAATATGGTAGCATCTCATAAGACCAACCATTTGTGTATCCTACACAACCTGGCCATTCTCCCAGAAGGACACAAATATAACAAAATAGTCACGGTTGTTGACTGTGGTTGAAGTGTGTGTGTGTGTTTGTATGTGTGTGTGTGATGTGGGTCTTTGTCCTGTAAGGTTGGAAGGGTGACTGTAAATTAAAAATAAAAGCCCTGGTGGAAACAAAGGAAGAGACTTCTCTTCCCTCGCCCTTTGCTTCCAGATCTTTCTCTGTCCTTTTCCAAGGTGGGTAAATATGTTTAACGGCTAAAGGAGCCTGTTCTGACAACCTGTAGAGAATGGGTGACATTTACTTAGCTACTTTTAAAAGTGCGTCTTTGCAGCCTTAGTGGGTCACCTGTGATGCATGTCACATCCTGGGATCATACTCACTCGATCATAAAATGGGTTTCTTTCCCTTCTACCTTGGCGGAGAGGCTTTCTGGGTTGACGTTGGGTTGAATTCTAATTCTCCAACACCTTCCCTGTTCCACCAAAGACGCTCTGGTAAATAGTACTGCCACGAAGGGGCTGCCGTGACTTATATCGTGAAACCCATGTTGATAACAATGCCTGTGGGTAGTTCATTTTCAAGTATGTGTCATCCTCTGAGGGTTAGAAAACACCCCTCTGTCTGCAGAAAACACATCCAAAACCACTGTATCCCTGCAAAAGGACTTTCGGAGATCTGTAAACACACACTCCATCGTTAACCCTAAGAACTGGCAAAGGAGATCAAAGAGCAATCTCCACTGATTTACCGGGTGTCAGAACAAACCACACGGGGACTCAGCGAGATGTCCTGTGCCAGATGTGTCTCCCCAGCTGCCACCAGGGCTGGGCGTCCTCAAACAGCTGGGTGTCTGAAGGATTCTGCGGAAAGCCAGGACGCTGAATGAGTTGGCACCTCACCCCAAGACAACCTCCGTCTTCTTTTTAACCCTGTCTGTAAGTCATACACAGCATGGGATTCTTTTCTCTCTAAAAGAAGCCACGGTGATTGGAAAATCTCAATAGGAACAAATACATGGGCTTCATGTGTGTGGTAGTCAGTCTCCTTTGGGAGGAAAACCTCAGCTGGAAAAAATTCCAGACTTCATCCGTGAAATCCCTGCATCCTACACGTTGGATGGATTTAACTACTCGACCACCTGCATTCTTTTTCTGAACAATTAGCATATCATCCAGATGAAGAAAAGTGCATCCCCCCCCATGAAGAACCCCCCCAAATCAAGTATTTTAATATCTCTAGATGCAAAAAAAAAGGGGGAGTTGAAACATCATAAACTGAGAATGAAGAAAGAGCCAAAGCCCTGAAGGAAATAACACGCAATTAACTTTTTATCAGAGCCAAACATGCAGGCAGGACAATGAAACTCACTTTCTCTGCCTGGCAAGCAGAAACAGGAATAGCTGGATGGGGAGCTGGAGAAGCCACACCTGCTTGGGTGGAGATGATGAGGGAATCCCCGGAAACCTGTCAGTTGCCCAGGAAATGTCGCTTTCCCTAGGCGTTTCTGGATTTTCAAACAGCACTGGCTACTGTGCAAAGGCTGGGATGGAGCGTGGGGTCCTGGATTCAGCACCTTCCTGGACCTATTTCCCACCCGGTCCGCACTTAGGTGGCCCAGGTACCAGGAGTTCTAAAGCCCGGGATGTGAGTGTCCTACCTGGAGGAAGACTACTGAATCCAAACCCCCAGCTACCAACAACCTGGAATCTGTGACACAAATTCCAGGGTTTCTCAACCTCAGCACGACTGACATTGGGGCTGGAGGACTCTCTGATGAGGGGCGTGCTGGGCCTTGTGGGCTGTGCAGCAGCATCCCTGGTCTCCACCCACCGGATGCCAGGAGCACTCCCTCCCCGCAGTGTGACAACCAAAAACGTCCCCAGACATTGTCCTGTGCCCCCCTGGGGGACCAAGTCATCCCAGATTGCAAACCACAGCCATAGGTAGATAAATGGATGGATGGATGGATGGATAGATAGATAGATGATTTATATTAAGTCTCCATGCTCGGTCAGGGTTTCTCAGCCTCAGCACGACTGACATTGGGGCTGGAAGACTCTCTGATGAGGGGCGTCCTGGGCACTGCGGGCTGTGGACCAGCATCCCTGGTCTCCACCCACCACATGCCAGGAGCACGCCCCCTACGGTTGAGACAACCACAAACATTTCCAGACATGGCCAAGTGTCCCTCGTGGCGGGAGGAAGCACTGCTCTATCGAAAGCCAAAGTTGCCTCTTTCCTTGTAGGGCCCCTGCGTCTCTCCACTCCACTCTGTCCCACGGGGATTTCCAGAAAAACCTGGGGGCACAAGAGCCCTGGGTCCCAAGGCCTCAGGAAGCAGGCCAGTGCTATCTGCACCCCGATGAAGATCTACCCCTGACTCAATGGACGTCTGTAGCCAGAATGGAAACGAAGCCAAACCCCGATTTCTATAGGGAAGTGTGTTCTGAACTTCAGCAACTCGAAAGCAAACTTTCCTGATAAAACCCCATTTGTACCTTAGGAACAGTCCGTTCCCTGCCTCGGACCCCAGAAGGATCAGGCAGGGGAGGGGAGGCACCCTCCAAGAGATCAGCATGTATGAAGGCCCTGTCCCCTCTCTGCTCTTTCGGGGTGAGGCTGGCTCTTCACCCCCCCACCCCGCTGCTCTGTGCCCCCCCATCCCCCTGCCATTAAATCCACAACATCCGCTGGCTGAAAGCATCAACCAACCCGGAGTAGCTGGGAACAACCTGCATAGAAATCAGGCAATTCTAGCGTAACGGTGCTCTGGGTTTTTTCTAAAAATTACACATTTTATATACAGGGTAGACTATAACCTGTATGTGAAACCTGTTAAAAAACAAACAAACAAAACACAACTGTCACCAGAGACAGCTTCCAACTCAGCCAGACCCTCACACTGGCCAAGACTGTGTTCTCCACCCCTGAGTTCTTGAACTGTGGGGCTACCATTCCTTGGCCCTGCGTCCTATCTGCCTGATGAGATGTTTCCCTTCCCCCAGCAGATGGCACCTTCTTGGGCGACCAGAACCCCTTGTCATCCATCTCCCTGGAGCGAGGCGCACAGTTAAGGGCTCAGAGGGCAATTAACTCATGAAACGTGAATGAAGGTGTAGCCAGGGGGATGCCCGAAAAGTTCTCATGAGCAGGTGTGACTCAACCACACAGCAGGAAAAAAAAAAAAAAAAAAAACTAATGAAGAACTCTGTGGTGAGGCAGCTAGTTGGGATATTAGGGCAGGAAACAGAGAAACAGGAAACCCATCCCAGGCCCTCCCCACCAAGCTGTAAACTATTCCAAGAGTTCCCCATGGATCAGGCTGAATTTTTTTCTAAAGCCTGCAACGAACACACAACTTCTAGAATACATGGCACACATTTTAAAAAATGCAGACATCGATTAGCAAATCCTCCCTAAAATAAAAATCAGGCGGGGGACCAGGGCTCAACCTTCAGCCTCTAGCGCTGAGCTGGAAATTTCCAGGTAAACACCGGGCCTTCTCTGTCCTGTGTCTGGTTCCTGAAATGTGTCCTCCACCGATCAGACCACTCCTGAAAGACACTGCCCTAGTGGCTGTCCACTTAAAAATAACCACATAAAGGACACAAAACAACCGTTAGTCGGAGAAACCTGTTTTGTATGCCACACCCAGCAGGATCCCCACTTTCCTTTTAAAAGAAGAGAGAGAGAGAGAGAGAGACAGGAAAACAGGATCTCAACTTCCATTTTAAAAGGATAAAGACAGGAAAACGCAGGCAAGAACGAGAAACGGGCCAGATTGGCTGGGGAGTGTGGGCGTCCCGGGAGTCCTGTCCTCCTGACACTTTTTTGGGTGCGGTTTTCCGAATTATCTACTCGGACACACGGACGATCGGCTGAGAACACGTGTCCCTTGGCGGCGGCGTTCTGTACCCGACCGCGCGCTCGCCAGAAGTCCCCGCGGCCCGGACACCCCAAGAGCGGCTGGGCGTTTCTAGAGCTCCGAGTTTTTCCTGCCTTCCTCCCCCTTTCCCGGGTTTCAGGGTCCCCGGCCGAGTCCAGATTTAGTCACGGGCCGCAGGGCGTGGCGCCCGGAGGCGGCCACCGAGCGCCTGAACAAAGACGCGGTCCCCGGGCCCTGCCAGCGCTCTGGCCGGGGCGCGGGGCGGCCGCAGGGGCGCACACCCGCGCCCGGGAACTGAAGGGAACCCCGGGGGGAGGGGGGGAGGGGGGACTCGGGGGCCACTGCCCCACCCAGGGGCCTCCCAACTTTTAAGAGTCTGTGAATGTGAAAACAAACGCTGACATTCGCCTGCGGAGTGAGTCCAAAGGCGCCCGGGAAGAAAGCGAGGAGGAAGGGGTAAGGCCGCCTGCTTGGGGCGTTGGCCACCCGTTGGCACAGCGGGTCCCTCTAGGCGGGAAGGAGGGCTCGGGGGTCCCCGGCGCGTCCCCTTCCACGGCCCCCCACACACAGTGCGCCCCCCAAAATACGTCCCTCGCCATGCGTCCCGCAAAGTGTGTAAGCCCCGCACAGCGCGCCCCCGAGGTGCATGGTCCCCCAGTACGCCCCCCAAACTTTGTGTCCTACGCACGATGTCCCCCGAAGTATGTCCACCCCATACGGAGCGTCCGTCCCCCAAGGTTCGACCCCCTCCCGCGGCCCTTCCCTGGGGCCCCGACGCTGGTCCCCAAGCCAGGCCCGCGCCCCCGTGAGCCCCACCGGCCGCCGCTCACTCACCCCGGGTGGGCACCTGGGTGCCAAGCAGGCCGAGCAGCAGCAGCGCGAGGGCCGCCCGGCGCGCCATGGTGCGCCCCACGACGCAAAGGGTCTGTCCGGGGAGTGGCGCGCGGACGGCGGCGGCGGGAGGGACACCCCCGGGGCGGGGCCGGGTCAGGGTGCAGCGGTCGCCCCGCCCCGGCCTCAGCCCTCCCCGCTGGCGGCCGCCCCACCCCCGGGCCCCCGGGGAGCCGCAGGGGCAGGCCACGCGCGCGGGAGGCGGGGCGAGGCCAGTCCCTCCTGCTCCCAAAGTGTAGGGCCGCGTCTCCACCCTCCCAGCCCTCTTTAACGGGGGGCCCCCCGGGCGGCCTCTCTAGACAACGGAGTGAAGCCCCCCCTCCGGGGTTTGCTAAGAGTGGACGCCCTGCCTCGGGTGCAACAGCCCGCGGTCCCCAAAGTCCAGTCTGGAGTAGCAGAGCGCAGAGCACGGGTAGGGGTTTGGGGGCGCAGGGCCGCCCTTACTTCCCAGCCTGACCATGGACCTCCTTTGCAGGAGCCTCCTGGGGAGGGGTGGGACAGGTCTCCCCTCCCCCATCCGAGGCAGCTGGCGCCCAGGTTGGGGGGGGGAGGGGCATCTCCGGCGACAGTCACAAGCCACAGCTGCAATGTGGGTGCCCTTCCCTGTCCCGGGCTTACAATATTTTTTAAATTAAGATATTAGCTTAAAATTCTATCCGTGTTCCTTCAGGACACTGGAACGAAGGTGTCAGACTCAGAAATAGCCCTGAGTCACATTCCGGGATTCTACCCTCCCGACCCTACTCATCCAGGGCCAGGTCCTACCCATCACACCCCTCCGGCTCCCGGGATGACTCAGGGCCCCTCCTCCCTGCCCTCCTGACACCTGTCCTTCCGCCGCCATACACAACGGACACGTGTACCCCCTGGGTCAGACACACATCTGGCCAGAGGTGCCTGGACCCACACCCCAGGGCCCCCAGACTACTTATCTTACACGGCCAGCAGTCTGAACAAACACACCTGGACCCAGGGAGAAGGTGGTTCTTTTTCTCGGCCAACTGAAACCCCAACACATGATTGTAGTCTACAGGCAGGAAGGTAATGTAATCATTTTCGGGGGGAAAACAAAAACCAAAAACCCTGTCTTTGAAGTGTCCCTTCTTGTAGCTAACCTGGTTGACCACTCAGCCAGAGAGCCCCATACCTCCATGCAAATTTCTCTATATATTTTTTCTACCCCTCGCTTTTCAGCCTTGACTCTGCCAATTACCACTTCCCTTTCCCAGACCACAGTCTTGGGGCAAATAGAGGATATATGGACCCTGGTCAGCTGTAAACAAGAGGACGTCCAGGGCACTTCTGAGGGAGGAAGGGGATGCTGGAGCTGCTGCAGCCATTTTGGCACCTTGAGGTAAGTCAGCCTCTGAATGAAGCATAGATAAAAGAAACCATGTGCTTCCTGCCAAGGTCAAATTCCAAAGACCCTTCCCTGGGAACTTTTCAGTTCACCCCAATTACCTTCAAAAGAAAGGTCCTACCTGGCAAATCTCCAACCTCTGACAATTGAGCTGTACCACGGCTGACACTTTTCTCTTTTTAGAAGCTTCTGGAGGCTGTGTGCATTTGGTCACCGAGGGGCTGAGTCCCCATCATCAGCCATAACTTTAGGCACCATTGCTCTCTGAATGCCAGGGCTGGAGGTTTTATATTTATGTCCCTACAGAGAGGCATTCTGAAGACTTCTGTAATTTATCAAGATGACTTTTGGCTACTTCTCTTTTTTTTTTAAGTGCTGCCTTCCTTAGTTCAAAATAAAAATTTCCATAACATCATGCAGATGCTTTGGCTTCAAAAAGCTCTAACTTCCAGAATGAAAATTAAATTACTTGAAAAAGCTTCCTCACTTGCATCTAAACACCATAGAACCCATGTGAAGTCCATAAGCTGGGCTGGGAGCTGGATGGAATGCATTTGGGAACAGGACTCTTGCTCCGAGTGGGGAACCCAGGGGAGTCATCAGTTAGATGCATTAAACTGTAACGTGCTTAATACATAATGAACTTGGAGCCTGCCTTCACTGATCACTTTAATTGTTGCTACCAAAAAACCCCCCAGAAAACAAAAAGCCTCACATGCTCCCCAAGCATCAGAGTGCCTAAACAGTAAGATGTTTGCCTGAGTTATTTTTCAGGAACTTGGGTTCAGCTGTGTTCAGTTTGAGCTCAAGCCGGGTAAGACTGGTCAAGACTACAGACCCTCAAACTGGGCATTTATGAGAGTCCACTTGATGACATTTTCACATCTCAGGGCCAAAAACTCAACCCCCAGAACAAGTTAATGCCAACATTTTCTGAACAATGGTCCCATGAAAAAGCCTGGACCTTAGTTGCACCTTCGCAGAGTGACGGTCAACTCACTTCTTTCTTTTTTTAAAAAATTTTTTTATTGAAGTATAGTTGATTTACAGTGTTGTGCCAGTCTCTGCTGAACAGCAAAGTGACTTAGTTATACACACACACACACACACACACACACACACACATACACACACACATTCTTTTTTTAATATTCTTTTCCATTATGGTTTATCATAGGACAGTGAATACAGTTCCCTGTGCTCTACAGTAGGACCCTGTTTATCCATCCTGTACCTACTAGTTTGCATCTGCTAACCCCAAACTCCCAATGCTTCCCTCCCCCACTCCCCACCCCATTGGCAACTACAAGTCTGTTCTCTATATCTGTGAGTCTGTTTCTGTTTTGTAGCTAAGTTCTTTTGTGTTTTAGAACACAAAATTTTAGATTCCACATATAAGTGACCTCATATGGTACGTGTCTTTCTCTGACTTACTTCATTTGGTATGTTAATCTCTAGGTCCATCTGTGTTGCTGTAAATGGCGTTATTTCATTCTTTTTCATGGCTGAGTAATATTCCATTGTATATATGTATCACATCTTCTTTATCCATCCATCTGTTGATGGACATTTAGGTTGCTTCCATGTCTTGGCTATTGTAAATAGTGCTGCTATGAACATTGGGGTGCATGTATCTTTTGGAATTAGAGTTTTATCTGGATATACACCCAGTAGTGGGATTGCTGGATCATATGGTAATTCTATTTTTAGTTTTTTAAGGAACCTCCGTCCTGTTCTCCACAGTGGCTGTATCAATTTACATTCCCACCAACAGTGTAGGAGGGTTCCCTCTTCTCCACACCCTCTCCAGCATTTATTATTTGTAGACTTTTTAATGATGGCCATTCTGACCAATGTGATCACCACATTTTTTTCTTACCTTCAGTCACCTTTCCACACACTCCCCACACCTCAGCTTTGCCCCATAAATACCCTAAGCCCTTCACCTTCAGGGAGGCCAATGTGAGATTTCTTCTCCTGTCTTCTCACCTGGCTGCCTCATGAATACACCCTTTCTCTCAGCTGCAAACCTCAGCATCACAGCGTTTGGCTTGCTTGGTGTCAGGCAAACAAACCTGCTTCAGGTACACGTGCATTATACTGGTTGAACCACAGGACGTGACCAAGGTTGGACCATTTTTGATGGGTGCAAAGGGCAATTCTGTGTTTCAGTGTTACCCTTGGTGACTCCCCGTCTTAAGCTGGGACCTCGTCTATCTCTTCAGTTTTTAACTGTTAATTCATCTGACTTTGGTCCATTCATAACCTGCTCTCCAAGCCAGATATTCATGCTTATGTATATATTTCCTCTAAAACACACGCTCACACACGGCTTAAACAACAGACATTTATTTCTCACAGTCCTGGAGGCTGGGAGTCTGAGATCACGGCATGGGCATATTAGTTCCTGGCAAAGCTCTCTTCCTGGCTTACAGATGCCACCTTCTTGCTGTGTCCTCACATCATGGAGAGACAGCTCTGGTATCTCTTCCTCTTCTTATAAGGACACTAATCCCATCACAGGGACCCCATCCTCATGACCTCATCTAACCGTAATCACCTCCTAAAAGCCCCTCCTCCTAACACCATCACCTCGGGAATCAGGGCTTCTACATATGAATTTTCGGGAACACACACACACATTCAGTCCATAACAACCTCCATCCATCAAGAATATTCTTTACAACAGCAAAATAGTAAAAACAAACACAACAAAAAACAACTATAGGCACTACAGGAGATCAGTGTGTACTGGGAAACTCGGCAGCCATTTGAAAGCATCGTAGAAGAATGTTTAATGATTTGCAAATACTCGTAGATCTTAAAGGCACAGCCTAAGCCAATGCATGTTCTATAGAAAGTCTCTATAAATAAAGTGAAAGTAAATAGCAGGATACACACTAAACCTTTAGTACGGATTAGTTCTTATATTATAAGGGATGTTTTGGTGTCTGTGTTTTCTAAATTTTCTGCACTGTATTATTTTTGAATAGGAGGTAAATGTGTTTTAACATTGTAAGAGTGGAAATTTGGAGAATGCCCTATAGTGTGACCTAGTTCAGGAAGGAGGTCCTGGAAATATGATGGTAATTTAATAGGATGGAGTCTGACCTCCCCTCTCACCCCTGGACGTGGATGCAGTGAGAACAGACAGATGGACCATGGGAAGCCTGAAGTCCAGAAAATATATGAGCAGAGTGCCCTCCTGGAGTTGGCAGAAAATATCAAGTACTGCCGATGAGAAAGAAGAGGCTCAAGTTGCATTCCCAGAAGCAGAACCTGAGATGGGCATTCTTGTGCCAATGGGTTATGGAGAGAGAGCTCCTGGGAGGAGAAAGTTAGGGAGGCTGGCCAGGAAAGGGGCAAGAGCTGAGCAAGGAGGTAGTGTCAGCTGGGGCTGAGGCTTACCCTGACCCTGCTGGGCACTCTGGGGCACGGAATGTATCTCCTAGAGGCCAGAGGGGCTTCTGTGCACCGCAGTCATCAGTCGTTGGCCAGGCACTGCCTTCAACCCTAGGAAGGGAGTATATGGGCATAACCTGTAGGGTAAGGTGTCTCGTCTTCAGGCCAGGACCGTTCTGTGAAGAAGGCGCAGTTAATAGCCAACACTCATAGCTGTTGGCAGTCAGGTGTCCAGGCTTGGGGAGCATCAGCAATGTCCACTACATCACCCCCCGCAATAAAATCAACGCTCCATACTGTGGAAGAAGGGCTAAAGGATATGGGACGGTCAACTGAAGTCTCACACGTACACAAAATGGATGGCAGGAAGAAAGGGAGACAGCAAGGAGGGAAGGATAGATGGATGGATGGATGGATGGATGGATGGATGGATGGATGTGTGAGTGGGTAACAGGTGGATGGATGGAAGGATGGATGGATGGATGGATGGATGAGTGGGGAGTAGGTGGATGGATGGATGGATGGATGAGTGGGGAGTAGGTGGATGGATGGATGGATGGGTGAGTGGGTAACAGGTGGATGGATGGAAAGGTGGAAGGATGGATGGATGGATGGATGGGTGGATGAGTGGGTAGTAGGTGGATGGATGGATGAGTGAGTGGGGAGTAGGTGGATGGATGGATCGATCGGTGAGCAGATGGATGGAAGGGTGGGAGGATGGAGGGAAGGAAGGTCAGATGGATGGAGGGATGGATGGATGAATGATATTAGCACCTGGCCACACCGAATCATGTTCACCAGACTTTCTCCTGATGTTTAAATTATTCTTGGGTAGTCAGCCAAAACTGACAAATTTGCAATCTGGTGTATATTCAGCCAGTCCGCTACCCTGAATCAGATGAGCTCTAGTGCCCTTTCAAGCTTAAGGCTTTAATCTTCAAGCCTGGGCAGCACCTGACCCGTTGGCCTTTGGCAGTCACCAGGGCCAAGCCCACAAGCATTTCCCTCCTCCAAGCCCCCACCTACACAGCTATCTGCCCCCTAGAACTCTATTTCTTATTGTCAGCATTTCTCATTGGTAGGAATCATTTTTTTCCCTCATCTATCTGTCATTGAGCTGATGTTAGAAAATTGAGACTAAAAAAATGTATATAGGAGTGTTTGAAATAGTCTTTAATTATATCTGAAATATTGGTGCTTCCTAATGTAAAGAGAGTGTATCAAGGAAAAGAAAAAAAAAAAAGCACAAGTAGAACACTAGTATAGCCAAAAGTCACAGGAAATATTTCACAGTCAAAATCGTAATTTTTTCCTGTTTAAATGCCACTGACTGGAAATGATCATGGGGAAGAAATACTTCATTTTTGGTGGTACACACAAAAAACAGATGCCAGCAAGCAAGTCCATGTGGCTTTAGTTTTACATCTGAGGCCATGTCAGGACTATAAAGTTGTTGGCTAAGACTCTTCCAGAAAGCTGGAAACCAAAAGAATGAGGTCAAACCCCATGTAGACGGGACTCATCCAACCCACTGAGTGCTAGAATGGAGAAACAAGATGGTGGAAGGAGGAATTTGCTCCCGCTCTGCTTAAGCAAAGACATCCATCTTCTCAGTGTTCTCAGGCCTTTGGACTTGGACTGACACCACCACCAGCTCTCCTGGGTGTCCAGCTTGCAGACAGCAGACCATGGGACTTCTCAACCTCCATAACCATGAGCCAATATCTTTCTTTTTTTTTTAAATGATTTTATTTATTTATTTATTTATTTATTTATTTATTATTTATTTACCTCCTTCGGGTCTTAGTTGTGGCACGTGAGATCTTCATTGAGGCATGTGGGATCTTTCTTTGTGATGCAAAGGCTCTTCATTGGGGCACGTGGACTTCTCTCTAGTTGTGACATGTGGGTTTTCTCTTCTCTAGTTGTGGCATGTGGGCTCCAAAGCGCATGGGCTCTGCAGTTGTGGTGCACGGGTTCCAGAGCGTGTGGGCTCTGTAGTTTGCAGCATGCGGGCTCTCTAGTTGAGGTGCTCGAGCTCAGTAGTTGTGGTGCACGGGCTTAGTTGCCCTGTGGCCTGTGGGATCTTAGTTCCTCAACCAGGGATAGAACCTGCATTCCCTGCATTGGAAGGCGAATTCTTTACCACGGGACCACCACTAATTTGTATAATAAATCTTCTCTTATACATACGTCCACATATCCTATTTTTTCTGTCTCTCTGGAGAACGCTGACAAATACAGAGGGTGATGGATAGAGAGGGTGATGAGGATGGAGGATGATTGGCAGGAGGTGGTCCAAGAAGACCTATTTGAAGACACAGGTGGCCTCTGAGGCCACATGAATGAAGTGGAGGCTGCAGCGTGGAACAGATTCTCCCCCCAGAACCTCCAGAAGGAATCAGCCTCACTGACCTGTTGATTCCAGATTTCTGGTCTCCTGAACTATGAGCAAATAAATTCCTGTTGTTTGTCAGACACCTAGTTTGAGGTAATTTGTTATGGCAGCCCCTGGAAACGCATGCAAAGATCACACCCGTGCTGACAGTCTTTCCCGTAAAACAATGATGAGCCCATGCTCTTAACGATATCCTCTCTGCACTCACCTGCCTTTCTTCACTTCATCGTTTTTTTGTGCGTGTGTGAGGGAGGGTTGAGAGACACAGGACAGTCAGAGGCAGAAATAATTAAGGGACACAAGTGTCGTTTTGAGTCATTCTGCTGCACTGTTTATCTGTCCTCTATTAAGTTTTTTAGGTGCAAGCAAAAGAATAGACTTCTGAATGATGTTGCAAAAAAAAAAAAAAAGGAATTTGGATATTTGCAGAATTGCTAAAAGAGCCGGTGGGTGCCCAGATATGAAATGTTTATATGTTTGTAATCTTGTATAATCCCCTTGCCTTGGGTGTGGGTGGGATCTGAGATGTGCTTCTAACCCAGAGAATATGGCAAAAAGGAGGGGATGTCCCTGCCATGATTACACACGATGTAGCTTTCTTAGCAAGAAAAGCTCTATTCTCATTCTCTCTCTCTCTCTCTCTCTCTCTCTCTCTTTCCTCTAGTCACTGGCTTTGGCAAACCAAGCTGCCATGAGGTAAATGACCAAGATAGAGGAACTCACATGATACAGAAGGATCAGTGACCTGAGAGCTGCTTCCAGCAAGATACTGAAGCATCAGCCCTGCATGCAGCTGCTGGGAGATGAATTCCACCAACAGCCTCAAACTCCACAAGAAGTGGACCTGACCCCAGCTGAGCATCTGATGAGAATACAGCCCAGCTTATCCCAGGATGGCTGCCTGCTCAGACTCTGAAGCAGGAACCCAGCTAAGCCAGGCTTGGACTCCTGGCCCAACAGAAACCATGAGATAACAAATGTGTGTTGATTTAAGATGCTAAATTTGCACTAGTTGGTTATGCACGATCAGAAAATGACTTCAGCTGGAGAACCAGCCTTGGGACCCTGCAGCCAAGAAAATGCCCCCAAACCAAACTCCAAAATTGGCCTGTGAGGATATTTCTCTGGGCACCACAGCCCCGGGAACTCAGCCTTGTTGTCCCATCTCTGCCTCTGGAGAGACTGACTACCAGCTGTGTCTCGAGCCCCCCATGAGAAGCCTGGGAACATATGCATCTGGTCACAGACCCCAGGATTCAGGTCCCCTCCTTCAGCTGCAAGGGAAGCTGGGAAATGTCTTCTGAGGTTGCTTCTGTGCTGGAGTTCACGGGGAGGGGAGTGGCCCAGACGTGGGAAGGTTGTCACCATTCTGTTCAGCCCACCATGAGCAATGGGCTTCACGAACCACTTCTTAATGGCCCTACATTCGCTAGGATGTGTCAAGGCATCACTGAGCCAAACTCCACTCAGCAAATTCCTTCCGTCACCCCTGTGAGTGCTCCATATAATCTGTTTTTCAATGTTTCATTTAAAATAGGAGGTTCTTTTCTTCAAAGGTAAAAAAGAATAGTACACGCTTGTAAACTCAGCCAGTCTTGTTTCATCTATTCCTCATCTCACCCTGGATTATTTACAAACAAATCCCAGACATCATAAAACTTCATCTGCAAATATTTGAGTAACTGTCTCTGAAAGTGAAATTTCGTATTTAAAAACTATTACACCCTAAAAATGACCAATAAATATTTGAGTATCTCTGAAAGTGAAATTTCATATTTAAAAATTACTACACCTTAAAAATGATCAATAATTCACAATTTCATCAAATATCAAGGCAGGGAATATCTTTACCCTTTGTCTTAAAATACTTGGATTACAGTTGGATTGCTTAAATTGGGATACAAAGAAATCCCATAAATTGTGAAAAACTAAACTAAACTAAAATAAAACAAAATAAATAAGAACAGTAGAATAGAATAGAATAAAATAAGTGTGACTAAGAATAAAATAAGAATAAATAAGGTAAAATAAATAGAATAAAGTAAGAATAAAGTAGAATAGAAGAGAATAAGATAAAACAAATAAAAATAGAGGTACTTCCCCGGTGGCACAGTGGTTGAGAATCCTCCTGCCACTGCAGGGGACACGGGTTTGAGCCCTGGTCCGGGAAGATCCCACATGCCGTGGAGCAACGAAGCCCCTGCACCACAACTACTGAGCCCGTGAGCCACAACTACTTAGCCCACGTGCTGCAACTACTGAAGCTCATGTGCCTAGAGCCCGTGCTCCACAGCAAGAGAAGCCACTGCAATGCAAAACCCGCACACCGCAACAAAGAGTAGCCCCCGCTCGCCGCAACTAGAAAAAGCCCGTGCGCAGCAACGAAGACCCAACACAGCCAAGAAAAAAAAAATAGAAGAGAACAAAATAAAATAAATAAAATGATAAGGTTCCTCATCTCCCGGGGCGTGTGAATCTGCTCTGTTAATGTTTTCAACACACAGCCCGTCAGGAACCGTTCATTAATAATCACACCTGGAGGGCACTCCAGCTGCCATGCTTATTTGCCTTGAAATTCCATTTCCCATCTCAACAGTCCCTCGGCTTAGACTATTTCAGGGTCTCCCACGTGTCTTTGAAGGGTCCCCAAGTTTCAACCCATTAATGGCCCTAAAAATCAGTGTGAGCAAAGGTGACTTTTACTCAATGAAAATGAAAAGGACACCTATATACTTTTTCATTTTCTAATGACGGATTAGACTTTTTAAAAAATGGGTCATCCAGCATCTGGAAGACATTTGGTATCACCAGCCACGTAAAAATCATATGTCCCTCGTCCTCTGGAGCTGGCTTGTCTGGCAGCCAATGTGCTCCGGTCAGGGTGACCCCAGGCCACGACACGCCCCGAGAGAAAACACTTGCAAAGTCAAGGAGGTGGGTCTGTGTATGGCGGGGGTGGGGGGCTTCCAGATTTGATTTCTCTATAGTGACAGTGAAGGCAGCCAAACACCACAAGCTCCTTTCTTTCTGTTTGCAGTTACAGGCAGACCTCATTTTATTGCACTTCTAAGATAGAGCAGTTGTTTTGTTTCGTTTTGTTTTTGTTTTTTGTAACAAACGAAAGCTTTGAGGCGACCCTGCATGTTTTTCCCAAGAGCATTTGCTCACTTCATGTTTCTGGGTCACACGTTGGTCATTCTCACAATATTTCAAACGTTTTCATTATGTATAAAATAGATAAACAGCCAGGACTTACTGTAGAGCACAGGGAACTCTACTCAATATCTTGTAACAACCTATAAAGCAAAACGATCTTAAAAAGTGTATACATACACATACATATATATATACACATATGTATATATAAAACTGAATTACTTTCCTGTATACCTGAAACTAACACGGCATTGTAAGTCAACTATACCTCAAAAGAAGTATTTTTTTTTTAAAAAGAAAAACACTGGTAATACTTTGCACTTTTCCTTATCCAGGATAATAAACGAGTTCCAATTTTTTAAAAATTCAGCTGAGTAGATTGTAAAGGTCTTTTTGGCTTGATTTAATGAGTCATGGATCGGGCAACCTCCCATCCAGCAGATAGAAAGGTACAGCTCTCCGAGGAGCTGTACACAATGAAAGACTTTTGCAGGTAGAAGAGAGCAGGACAAGGACGTTATACCAGAAAAACAGCGGATTCGGTGTGACAAGGACACTTTCCTTCAGGGGACAGCAGGGGCCTATCAGGCAGATTCCCTCTGTAGGGCTGACCAGGTGATTCTTTTTTTTTTTTTAATGTTTTTTTTATTGAGGCAAAAGTCACAAAATATAAAACATACTATTTTAGCCATATTTAACTGCACAGCTCAGTGGCCCAAAGTACATGCCCACTGTTGTCTAACCCTCACCATCCTCCACCTCCGGAATTTTTCAACTTCCTAAACCGAAACTCTGTCCCCATTAAACCCTGACTCCTCCCCCCGACCAAGGTGCCTTAGTCATGACAGTGACCAGACAGCTGGCGCAGCCTGAAATATGTACCCATTATCCCTTAGCTGGGTTGGCCCGTCCTTGACCTGCTACCCACAGACATGGGTGGAAGGCAATAGAATGAACCTTTCCAATGAAAAGAAAGGCTCACTCAGAGAAGTTGCAAGCCTTTCAGCTTCTCCCTTGTCAAACCAGGAGAGCAACTTGTGGGGCACGCAATTGCCTGCCTGGGAATTTGTGATCTAGCATAAGAGCTAGATATTTGGTCTTTGTCCACAATCTCGGCCCAGAGCACCTAAGATCCTTGGAATTTCCTAAGGGACGCGAGAGATCAAGGCGTCTTTGCTTACGTGAATGAGGTGACTTTTAGAAAGGACCTAAGGATGGGGCTGGTCGCCAGGGCAACCAACGTGTGATTAGAGCGTTAGAACCTTCGGTCCTACCCCTGACCTTCTGGGAGGGGCTGGGAAGAGGGGCTGGAAGTTGAATCCATCACCAATGGCCGATGACTTAATCAATCGTGTCTAGGTGACAAAGTCTCCATAAAACCCCAAAAGGATGGGGCTGGGAGAGTTTCCAGGTTGGTGAACCCGTGGAGATCTGGGGAGAAGTGCAGCCTGGAGAGGGTGTCGGGGTCCCCTGCCCCCTCCCCACATCTCACCCTCTGCATTGGTCCCATCTGGCTGTTCCTGAGTTAGCTCTTCTTACAATAAAACGGAGATCTAGTGAGTAAATGTTTCCTGAGTTCTGTGAGCCATTCTAGCAGATTAATCAAACCAAAGAGGGCTCCTGGGAACCTTGAAATTATAGCCGGTCGGTCAGAAGTCCTGGTGCCCGCCCGGACTTGCCACTGGAGTCTGAAGCTCGGGGCCGCCTTGTAGGACTGAGCCCTTCATCCGGTGGGGTCTGTCCACCCAGCTGACCATCGAGTTGCCTCATCCAGCTCCCCTGGGATCCTTTTCGTTTTTTTGAGCTCCATCTTCCCGGCCTGCAGGTGCTTTACCCACTGGACCAGTGACTCTCCCCAGAGGCTGGCGTTATTGGAACACTGCGTCCCCTGGGTGGCGAGCTGGACATGCCTGGGGATCTTGTGACCTTCTGTCACCAGGGCCCTGAGCTGCTGGCCACCTGGGGCTGCCATGGGTGTGTCTGGTGACCTCTGAGGACTGACTCCTCCTCCAGAGCTCCCTGAGGGCCAGTCCTGAACCCCCAGGGCGTCCTCTCGGGAAAGCAAATCTCAGGGTCTGCTTCTGGGGAACCGGACCCAAGATACTCCCTTTCTTCCTTGCTTGGAGAAACCTGATTTTATGGGTGATGGCGGGGAGGTGCTCACAGCCCTGCTCCACCCCAGAGGGACTAGTGTGCATTCCAAGCAAGGCACAGCCACCCCATGTCCTTTATCTCACAGGGGGCAGGGTGGCGTTGATGAATAAGCGTGTACCCCATGCTGAGAGCACAGCGTCTTCAATCTCAAATCCCCTTATCCTTCGAAATGCCCACCTACATAATTCTTGAGACACAAAAGTCCATTCTCAAACTGTAAATTAATATACAGTGGAATACGGCTCAGCCAGAGAAAGGAATGAAAGTTTGCCATTTGCAGCAACATGGATGGACTTGGAGGGCATTATATTAGTGAAATAAGTCAGACAGAGAAAGACAAATATTATATGACATCATTTACATGTGGAATCTAAAAAATGCAACAAACTAGTGAACATAACTAAACAGAAGCAGACTCACAGATACAGAGAACTAGCTAGTGGCTCCTAGTGGGGAGAGGGAAGGGGGAGGGGCAAGATAGGGGGAGAGGAGTAAGAGGTACAGACTATTACGTATAAAATAAATACGCTGCAAGGATATTTAGTACAACACAGAAAACATAGCCAATATTTTATAATAACTATAAATGGAGTATAACTTTTAAAAATGGTGAATCACCATGTCATACCCCTGAAACTTATATATAATATTGTATATCAATTATACCTCAATAAAATTTTTTTTAAGGATGGAGGGATAAGTTAGGAGTTTGGGATTGATATATACACACTACTATATATAAAATAGATAATCAACAAGGACCTACTGTATAGCACAGGGAACTCTACTCAATACTGTGTAATAACCTAAATGGGAAAAGAATCTAAAAAGGAATGAATATATGTACAACTGACTCACTTTGCTGTACACCTGAAACTAACACAATATTGCAAACCAAGTCTACTCCAATATAAAATGAGTTAAATTAAAAATTAAAAAAAAATTTTAAATCATAAATTAAGTAAATGTGTCTCAGGGAAAACCCTAGGTCCGTTTTTTCCCTCCGACCATGGTGTTAAAATAAGATATTTATTCGTCTAGAAGGAGCACCCTTTTCTTGGGGTCAGGACAAATGAAGGTACTTCTGCGGGGCTTTGTTTGTTTGCTTCACTACCAAGTGGAATACAAACAAACTATACAAAAGCAGAAGAGGCCCGCTGCACCCAGGTGCCTGCCCACAGCCCCTCCCTGGCTGCTGCTGGGTCTCCGCGTGGCTCAGCTCAGGCTTCCCGCTGACTCTTCTTGCTTCTGTTTTGTTTTCACCTTCTCCATGGAGATGTTGTGCAGCTCTAAATCCGGCTTTGTTTAACCACAAAGAATGAAGGGCTGAAGATTAGTAAGATTTCCTGTTCTGGTGCAGGTTTTGTTTTCAGGAACTGAAAATGTTAGATTGGGTAGCAGATTGATGTTTTAAAAGCTTCTGGCCATTGCCATGGATTCTTTTTTTTTTTTTTTGAGTTTTTTTCTTTAAGCAACTTTATAGTAAGCATTGATATTTCAAATCTTATTCCTTCTTAGGAATCTTCCAAAGAACAAAAAAAAATTTATTCTTTTATGATCAGAATAAAATTCACTCTATCGTGCAGTTTCTATATGTATCTATTTGAATCCTTTACAAATTGAAGATACATTATGGTGATCTCTATAAACTGAAGATATTTTATGGTATCTTAGGGACTTTAGTTTTTCCTATATTTTGAGTATTTTGTTATTTTATCAGCCACAGATATTTTTAAAAACACAGCACAGACCCAGAGGCAAAAAATAGCATGTGTGTCTCACCGGAGACTGCCCCAGTGGTGGGCAATTCTGTCTCTCTTCATCACCCCCATCTTTACCCCTCTGCCCAGCGCATAAGAATAAATCATCCTATTCCTAAGTGCACATTCCCCAAATAGATGAGACGTGCTTCAGACCTGAAGACCTGAACCTTCACGCGCTCATCTCAAACCTGAAGAAAGTTGGACACAGTCTAGGACCGTCTGCACTGGAGCGTCGACAACCACGTCACTGACGAGTGGAGTGCGTCTTCTCCTTTGCACAGAAGAGATGGTGCCCGTGATGCTTTCTTTCAAGATGCAGGAGGAGAATATTGCTTTATTCTTCCCCTTCCTGGCCCTCCATAGGACTCCAGGTACAAGGAGACCAGAATACCTTTGTCTCGTGGAGACTGGCACGGCCACCATCACACATATGGTACCCAGTGGGCATCTCCATCCAAGCCAGATCCCATATGACACTCCAAGTCTTGTAATTCACACGAGGGCAATAGATGTAGGCAACCTCTTCCTTCCTCCAAGGAGGAAATCTTTTTTTTTTTTTGTCACACCACAAGGCATGTGGGATCTTAGTTCTCCGACCAGTGATCGAACCTGTGCCCCCTTCAGTGGAAGCTCAGAGTCCTAACCACTGGACCGCCAGGGAAGTCCCACGGAGGAACTCTTTCCTTCCCTCTCACACCTCAGCAAATGCCCCCTGCCATCTCTCTCTCCTCCCCACTAAATCACCCTAAATCTCTCTCTCACACACACACACAGGCTTGGTGGGGGCACGGTGAGGCTTGGTGCTTATCCCCCAGAAAAATTTATGAATGAGTTGACAAAGGTGACCCTTGGTTATCTTGCATAGCCTTCCATGAACTCGTCACCGTTGGGTTCCTTGTCACCTTCACACTCTTGTCTGCCCATCATCCAGACCCCCTGGCCTTCAGGACACATCGTTGCAATTCTGATCTGGTCCTCCTTAAATCCATCCTTTGCTCCCAGAGCAAAGGTTCTGAAATGAAAATTCACCCCTTTCTTGCTGACTGCATCCCATAAGGTGACGCTCACTGACGTCATTCACGAGGATTTGTCTCATATGCCCTCCCTGGGTGGCCCCAGCCATCCCTTTCTCCTGTGTCTCCACCTCTGGGCTGGTTCTCTGAGACAGGTTAGGTCGGTAGCTATCTGTGCAACGTTTGATTGGATGAATGAGTCGCCAAAGCCAGCCCTCCAAAGAGGAAACAGAAATGAGCTGCCTGAGACTCTTTGGAATCTTCCCGGGTGGGCTGGACCCAGGCCCTGAGCCTCACTCTCTCCTCAATGCTTGCTTGTTCCAGGGTCTTCTTCCCTCTGGGGCTATGCACCGCGACCAATGTCGATAGGCGGAAGGGATTATTCATCATAAACGTTTACAGTAGACGCCCTTGATTGCCTTCCCATCACTCCACACTCTGATTCTGTGCAGACGTCCATGCCTCTTCCCCTGACACAGGAGGTAAGACCCCTGCTTCTCACTTTGGCTGAGAAATGGGAATCACCCACAGAGCTCTCCACCCTCAGGATGTCAGCTAAAATTCAGGCACGATTAAAATGACAACAACAGGCTTCCCTGGTGGGGCAGTGGTCAAGAGTCTGCCTGCCAGTGCAGGGGTTCCAGCCCTGGTCTGGGAAGATCCCACATGCCGCGCAGCAACTAAGCCCATGTGCCACAACTACTGAGCCTGCGCTCTAGAGACCACATGCCACAACTACTGAAGCCCGCGCACCTAGAGCCCGTGCTCCACAACAAGAGAAGCCACCAAAATGAGTAGCCCGCGCACGGCAACAAAGAGTGGCCCCTGCAACAAAGAGTGGCCCCTGCTCGCTGCAACTAGAGAAAGCCTGCGCGCAGCAACAGAGACCCAATGCAGCCAAAAATAAATAAATTAAATAAATAAATTTTAAAAATATGACAACCACAATCACTCTCCTCTTGGGGAGATCACAGCTGTTAATGGTGCCCTTGCTAAACAGGTGATAACCAGCCTCCGTCTGTGGGCAAAACGGAGCTTGAACATCTACCTTTGAAGCCACAGTGATTGACCGTGGTCTGGAGGAAAATGGACCATCCTCAGAATACGGAACATTTTCATCTCCATCACACATTCACCACACTAAAGATAAACCTTTGGGGAGAATCACAGATGCCCACATTCACAACACGGAAGATTTCTGGTCACACAGAAGTGAACTCAGTCACGCATTCATGACCTCCTCGTCATCACTGCATTTGTACAGAAGGTGGAAATGCAACTCTGAATAGAAAGACAACTGAAAGTGTTGAGGTAGGGTTAATGCAGTTCCTGTTTTCTGGTTAGAACTGTATTTCCAAATCCCAAGGAATCGACATTTCTTAACAATTGTGGGTCTCTTATGTAAAGCAGAGCTTGGGATGCTCTGATGTCTAATTTCCACTTGAGAACATCTCCATATTTGTTCTAGGGTAAGGTAGCTCTTCAAAAAGCAATTCAGGTTTTAATGTATTTTAAACAGCACTAAAATTCAGGCTGGCATGTCCCCTGTTGGGTCCAGTGGGGATGGTTCTAGGTCAGCTCAAATTTTGGGTTAGGGAAGAGTATTGTTCTGAAAGGCAAAACAGCCCACTAGCTCCTCTTAGAAATTGATATACGAATAAAGCAGAGGTATGGGAATTGCAGAAGAAGCACACTCTATTTCCATTTCTCTTCCACTTTAGATGAATATGGAAAAGAATTGCAAATTTTCACACGTGCCCACACAAGTGTACACTAGATACCACCAAGGCTATACAGTTTTGCCTCAACATAAGATCCATCTGCTGTTAGAAATCAACGTAGCATTTTAAAACCTATTCTACAGTCAAGATCTTCAAATGTGTGTCATCTTAAAATCGGGCAGCAAATCCTACTAGATTGACTCCCAAGTCTAAAATCCTATTACATAGGGGACTTTAAAAAATCCTGAATGATCTTTCCCAGCTGTCAAACATGCTTCAATTCACCTGGGCAACTGATAAATCATGGTTTCATTTGCTGTCAGGTAAACCCTGTCATGCATTTAGAGATCCATTAAATTAAGGGATCTATAGACATGATAACCATGATAATTTTGCTGTGGTGATGAGTATAAAGGATGATACTTTAAGTTATTTGAAAGTCCACTGCAGTGATATGAAAATACCTGTGATTATGATTGGTGACAAATCCACAGGCAACTCGAATACTGTTGCGGTCTGTTGCCTGTGTCCATAATGGGCACCATGGGGGAAAAGAATACACACACTGACTGAAAAAGCTGGGTCTCCTGGTCCATGTTCTGTCTTTCTTAGCGCACAGTGGGGTGATACCCCAGACACAGGCTAGAGGCAAAGACATCCCATTGCCCACTTGGGATGGAAAAAGAGCTGGAAGACTCCAGAACTAGGACAAGAAAATGCAATTTACTGGGGCAGGGAAATGGCATCCCAGCCCCCCAACTCTCCCAGGGCCTCATTTCATTGGTTGGTCACTCAGCTGCCCCGCCAGCCACTCGCAAACTCAGCTGGTGTGGCCCTGAGTGCCACATGCCTGGCTTCTAGGAGAAACCAAACACTCTGACCCCACTTTCAAACCCTCGGAGACTCTGTCTCTGGCCACCCCGTGGGCAGTATAGACAACCCTCCCTACCTCGCCTTGGTTTGGCAGTGAAAGGGCAAGGAGTCATGTGCCCAGTGAGGAGGAAGACATGTTCAAATGTGTTTGCAGACAGGATGTAAACGACCAGGAATTTGAATGACTTTTGCAAAAATGTCCTGCAGTGGGCTGTGCCCCGCGGGGTTCCCACTCAGGCGGCGGCACCTTGTCAGCAAGCTCTGAACAAGGATCCCTGTGTCAGGAAGTGGCTGATGCCAGCAGGGGTGGCTCACTAGCAGGAAGCAGAGGATGGAATGGGTGAGGGAAGGCATCTGTGCATTTGTGGGGTGGGGACTCCCACAGACAGCCCCGGAAGAGAAACCCAAGCAGCCCATTCTAGAGTTTCAAGTGTGTTCCAAAGAGATAGGAGGTCGTGGGCAGGAAGGGGTTCCCAGAGAGGCTCAGGCTGCCCCCCTCCCCGGACTCTGAGGAGCCACATGTCACAGAGAAGGAGAACCCCGGAGACTTCCACTTGACCAAGGAGGTGAGGGAGACCCAGGAGAGTTCAAGGATCTGGGGAAGATCACCCCACAGAAGAGACAGCTGAGCTCACCGCCCAGGGCTGCTCTACATCTGCGCTGGGTTTTCTCTGGACACCGGGAGGCTGGGAGGAGGACCCCACCCTGACAAAATGAGCCTCAGGGCTCACAGCGGAGAGTGGCTGCAGCCTGATGGCTGCTAGACGGCAGGTAGTCTTTCCTTCCTGAGTTCCCTCAGGGCTCACCCTCTCACCTGGCTGCCATCACTGATGACTGTGACATCCTTTGTTTACTGATAGGGTCGGCAATATTCCATGTCCCGCACCCATGGTGATGGTCCAGCTTAGAAAACCACCAGACGCACAGGGTCTGCCCAGATCAGCCAGACGTCCACCTTCCTGCTGCTTAGAATCCAATAGAGAAGGAGGCTGGGAACCAAATCTTCAACAGAGTATGAAGCACCTCTGTGCAAACAGCAGTGATGAGGGGTCTGGGGCTCTGCATGCTTCCAAAGGGGACCCCAGGGGGTCTGGCAGGGGCCCAGATGGGGATCAGAGGGGTTCGCGAGAGGGGAAGCAATCGCTGCGCTGACCGTTGACGAAGAAGCAGGAGTTGTGACTCCAAGGGGAGCCGGAAGGGAGTTTTGGGTGGCGGCATCCCACGTGGCGGCAGAGGATGCTGGTGAGGCTACGTGGGGAGAAGAAAAGAGGAAGTGTGGGCTAGGGTGGGGCAAAGTGAGCAGAGTGAGATCGGGGCGGGGGCGGGGGGGGGCAGCCCAATCCTGAAAACGTCCCTTTGACTCTTCCCCGGGGCCACCCTTGCTTCCCACGCTCATGGGGTCCCCCCATCCCAGCCTGCTCCCCGAGAGCCCCCTCCTGCCCCACAGCTGCCCTTGGCTTGGGCTCTTAAGCTGCTTCTACTGGTGTTGCATCGCTAACATCCTTCCCTCAAGCATCAAAGTGCAGCGTTTACTTTCCCATCTTGAAAGCAGTCTGCTCATTACAGACAACCAGGAAAACCAAAAGAATCCAGGTAATGGAGGAAAAAAAAACACACACACTCACATTTGCCCTTGAAGGACACCACTGATATTGGTTGCACCCATCTTCTTGAGGTTGAACTTCTCCATTCATGTAAATTGCTTAGATACAATCCTATTGTCATACAGGGATCTGCATATGAAGGGTTCCCTTTGTATGTAGGTGGCTCCCTGTCTCAGCTGGAGGCTCCCAGTGTCTCTCCGTCGCCCCCCTGCATGGACCCCTTCATTCTGCTAAGCCGGTGCCCTCAGGAGTCACCACCTTCCTGGACCACCTGCTCCAGCAACTTGGTTGTCAAGGACCCAGCCCCACAGCGACCCAGCGCTCCCTCCTTACCAGGCTCCTGGATCCCAAGAATTGTACAGACCCCACGTGGTGGGCTGGAGAGTGGTCCCCAAAGACGCCCATATCCTAATCCTTGGAGGCTGTGAAGGTGTTAGCGTCCCTGAAAAAGGGTGATTCTGCAGATGGGATTAAGTGAAGGATATTGAGATGGGGAGACGGTCCTGGATTTTCCACACAATCCCAATGGAATCACAAAGGTCCTCATAAGAGAGAGATTTAACCACAGAAACAAATGTGCTGATGAAAGCAGAGGTCCGAGCGATGGTCTCTGAAGATGGAGAAAGGGGCCACCGGCCAAGGATGCAGGTGGCCTCTGGAAACTGGACAAGAAAAGGAATGGATTCATTGGAAGCGATTCCAGAGAGTCTGTGACCTTGCCAACACCTCCGTCGTAACCCAGCGATGCCCATCCCAGACTTCGGACTTCCAGAAACGTCAGATGATATGTTTGTGTTATTTTAAGTGTTGGTAATTGTGACAACGGTGGCAGGAAATGAAGGCACCCCACTGCCCCCTTTCATCCTCCTGCATCTGCCCTCTCGTGCCAAGGTGTCATCCACTCCCAAACGCGTGAGCCCCACGGACCAGGCACCTAGAGTCAGGGGCTGAATCATAAGAGTTGTTCGGACCCTGTTCTTAGCCAATAGTGATTTGTTGATTTCCTAATTTTTATTGGAATATAGTTGATGTACAATATTGTGTTAGTTTCAGGTGTACAGCAAAGGGATTTGGCAATACATACACATATATATCCATTCTTTTTCAAATTCTTTTCCATTATAGGTTATTACAGAATACTGAGTTCCCTGTGCTCTATAGTAGGTCCTTGTTGCTTATCTATTTTATATACAGTAGCGTGTATCTGTTAATCCCAGTCTCCTAATTTATCACTTCCCCCCAACGTTTCCCATTTGGTAACCATAAGTTTGATTTAAAAGTCTATGAGTCTGTTTCTGTTTTGTGAATAAGTTCATGGATACTATTTTTAGATTCCTCGTATACTCGATAGCATGTGATATTTGTCTTTCTCTGTCTGACTTGCTTCCCTTAGTATGATCATCTCTAGGTCCATCCATGTTGCTGCAAACGGCATTATTTTGTTCTTTTTTATGGCTGAGTAGTATTCCATTGCATATATGTACCACATCTTCTTTATCCATTCATCTGTTGACGGACACTTAGGTTGCTTCCATGTCTTGGCTATTGTAAATAGTGCTGCAATGAACATTGGGGTGCATGTGTCTTTTCAAATTATGGTTTTCTCTGGATATATGCCCAGGAGTGGGATTGGTAGATATTTAATCCTTACTTTCCTGCATGACCATTCAGCCCAAATGCCAGTTGGCTTAGGACACTGAATAAAGAGTTTCATTCCCAAGTTTCACACCTCCCAGCCCTGGGTATTTGATGGAGAGGCTGCCCCCAAGACCCCAAATGCATCAGAATCTCAGGGCAGGGGAGTGGCTCCTGGCTTTGGTGTTCTTTAAGGTCCCTGGATCACACAGGCAGGGCTGGGAGTGACCATGGCCAAGGTGATGTAAGTCTGCAAAATCACTCTCAGGTTTGCAAGATTAATGGAAGCAGCAGAGCCTGCGGGTGCCTTGCAAACACCCCTGTTGCTTCCCAGTTGTGTGTGTCATTTGCTTCTTAGGGAAGCAGAAGATTCCCCGGGTGCAGCACCTGGGGTGGGGTTTCCTTGGGAACCAGCTGTCACTTCTGGTGAGCATCACTCTGGCCTCAGGAAACTCAAAGCAGCTGCAGAAGCAGCTGGGAGGAAGCGTGATTCATGTGAAATCGGCTGTTCCCTGCGGTTTTATGTCACAACGAAGGGGTCCACATCCGAGTTCTCGTAGCCTTGCTCATTCCAAAAAGAAGTGGGTGTCCTTTACAAAGTACAAAAAATGCTTAAACAGGTAAACAGAGCAAAAACATATTTCGTGTCCAAAAATGGACACTTCGTGAGCTGTACGTTCAAATCCAGACCTGGGTTATACAATTTCCATTACTCTCAAGTTCTGTGTGTGTGTGTGTGTGTGTGTGTGTGTGTGTGTTTGTTTGTTAAACCCTATTCCAAGGATATGAAACATCTGGCAGTAGAACTTTGTGAATTAACACGGGCTAACACACTTGTGCTTTCTGTTGGCACAGGATGGGGGGAAGGAAAGAAGAATTTATAAAAGGCTCTTGTTTTAATTCTGTCACGATGGAAGGGAGTATGCATGAAGGCTAAACAATTTTATACATGTTTCAGAAAGTTGTCTCCACCCAGGAAAAAACAAAAACAAAAACAGGAACTAGGCAAGCATTTAAAGTTTGAACTCACTCAAGAATATATCTGACTCATATTTTAGGCGCTGGCCAAAGAAGAAAAAGCTTAATAATGTATAAGCTATTCCATGCATCTGCGGATGGACACTTGGGCTGTTTCCACATTTATGCCCATTATAAATAGCGCTGCTATGAGCACCATGCATACAAGTGCACACGTGTTCGTGCGGACATTTGTTTTCACAGCTCTTGTGTGTCTACACCCAGGAGAAAAACACCTGGGTCTCATGGTAAGTCTACAGCTAATCTGTTGAGGAACCCCTAGGCTGTTGCATATCTGCATCCTTTCCGTTTCAGTTTAAATGGACTTAAATCCAACTCCTACACTCTGCCCCACTGGGAAATGTAATCCTGCCAATTACTCTGGTTCCCTCCCCTCCCCTCCCGAGCGTCTCACAAGAATTTGGGTCATGCTCCATTTTCAGACAACTTGAAAACTGGTCCATCACAGATGCACTCAGAGCTTCACTCCCCCTTCACCCTCTCCACCTGCGACCAGCATCCCTTGATATCCTGAGGATGCAGGAATCTGTACCAAGACTGGGAACCGAGGAACCCAGAGGCCAGTCTCCCCGGACATGAGAGGCACCAGAACTCCCGCAGCTTTTCCTGGTGCCCAGACATCCAGACATCGGCACTGGGAGCTGGTCACCTGGTCAGGGGTCCTCAGTCAGTCACAGAGGCATCCCTGCCATCCAGCAGCCCCTGCAGTGGACGATTAGGGAAGTGAGAAATAAACATTTATTTTACACGTCTTTTTTTTTTGGCTGCACTGCAGCAGCTTGCGGAATCTTACTTCCCCAACCTGGGATCAAACCTGGGCCCCAGGACTTCCCTGGTGGTGCAGTGGTTAAGAATCCGCCTGCCAATGCAGGGGATATGGGTTCAAGCCCCGGTCCGGGAAGATCCCACATGCCGCGGAGCAACTAAGCCCGTGTGCCACAACTACTGAGCCCGTGTGCCACAACTACTGAAGCCCACGCACCTAGAGCCCGTGCTGCACAACAAGGGAAGCCACTGCAATGAAAAGCCCGCGCACCGTAACAGAGACTAGTTCCCGCTCGCCACAACTAGAGAAAGCCTGCCTGCAGCAACGAAGACCGAACGCAGCCATAAAACACAAAAAAACAAACAAAAAAAACACCTGGGCGCCCAGCAGTGAAAGCCCATAATCCTAACCGCTGGACTGCCAGGGAATTCCTAGAAATAAACATTTAACATTTAATGTGTTAAGCCACTGAAATTCCAGGGCTTATGTGTTCCATAGTGATTTCACTGTATACAGTAGATGGCTTAAAACACTCCAGTGACGCTACTCTTCTCATTCTGGGGGAGAAGAGTACATCACCCATGATCGAGCACCTCCTCTCCTGCGCATATTTCCAGAGACAAATGAAAACTCGAATTCGAAAAGATACATGCACCCCAATAGTCACAGCAGCACTATTCACAATAGCCAAGGAATGGATAAAGAAGATGTGGTCCATATATACAATGGAATATTACTCAGCCATCAAAAAGAATGAAATAATGCCATTTGCAGCAACATGGATGGACCTAGAGATTATTATGCTTAATGAAATGTCAAACACAAGTACTGCATGATATCACTTATGTGTGGAATCTAAAAAAATAAACGAAATGAACGTCTATGCAAAACAGAAGCGGACTCACAGAGATAGAGAACAAACTAATAGTTCCCAGTGGGGAGAGGGAAGCGGGGAGGGGCATAATGGCGTAGGGGATTAAGAGGCACAAACTATTACGTATTAAATAAGCTACAAGGATATATTGTACAAGACGAGGAATGTAGCCAACATTTTATAATAAAGGGAAGTGGAGTATAACCTGTACAAACATTGAACCACTATGTTGTACACCTGAAACTTATATAATATTGTAAATCAATCATGGCTCAGGAAATGGACAATCGTCCTCAGCTTCTCTCTCCCTCCCCCTTTCCCCAACCCCTCCACTTCCTCCCTAGAACCCAGCACCCCATCACCAAAAAGTTTCCATTATTAAAGAAACTTAGATGGGGTGAGCAACCTCAAAAATCCCTAACAAAATGGGCACTCTCTGTGCCCTGCTCTGCGCTCTTCCCAGACCCGACGGACGGCAGGTGACACCGTGCACAGCACCCCAGGGGCGGCCGGGCAGGTGGACCCAGGGCGGCACCAGGCTTCCGACAGACACACGGGCAACGGCAGCTGCGCCTGGAAAAGACCAGGCGGGCAGCGCGCGCCCTGCAGGGCCGGTAGGTGGCGCCATCAGATCGCGGTAAAGGGAATCCGAGCTGCGCCTGTGCCTGCGTCCCGGGAAGCAACCCCCGAATCACAGCTGGAGTCTGCGGGGCAGCCTGACCCCGCAGGCTGTGCCAGGTCCTCACACACGTGTGATGACCCCGCACAATCATCCCGCCAGGACCCTCCCCATCCTCGAAGGAAACCCAGCCAGGGTGTCACACACAGCCCAGCCCCACCCAAACCCTGGGAGGCGCGAGATGCACGAGGTCAGAGGGCGATTAAAGAATAAATACCGTAAACACACTCCCAGACATAGAACACTTAACGCAGGGTTACCAGAGGGGAAAGGTGAGAGGGAGGGATAAATTAGGAGCTTGGGATGAACAGATACGTATTACTGTACCTAAAATAAACAACAAGGTCCTCCTGTAGAGCACAGGGAACTCTATTCAATATCCTGGGATCACCTATAATGGAAAAGAATCTGAAAAAGAATAGATATTTATAGAAGTATAACTGAAGCACTTCGTTGTACACTTGAAACTAACGCAACATTGTAAACCAACCATACTCCAATTTAAAAAGAGGGTAAATATCAGACAACGTAGAGCATAGGAGACACTTTGCCATCATGAGTTTTCTGATGCTCCAAATGGGCACCCAAGTCTGGCTTTATACTTGGAAATTTGGAATTTGTGTTAAAGGCAGGGGGAGATTTAAAAATCGCACTTCTGTTTAACCCCTACCTTACACCTTTTTAGAAACAAAACATAATTATCTATTGACACTGAATGACCTCTACCATTGTCCCCGCAAGGAAGAGTGGAGTTCCAACCCCATAGAGTTGGTCTGGCTCCCCCAGCTCTCTCCTTTGAAAGGGGCACAATCCTTCCTACCTCAAAGGGATGGGCTTTATGTAAAATATTTCCAGACACAGGAAACACCATGAAAGGGGAATCGATGAACCCATATTGTCTGTTTGTTCCCCTCTAGTCCCCCAGTCCCATATTTTTCCCTACTAGGGCATTCCTATAGGTTATTACAAGATACTGAATATAGTTCCCTGTGCTCTACGGTAGGTCCTTGTTAGTCATCTTACATTCAGCCTGATGGTTAAGGATGTAGAGCACATGGGCATTCCTGCCTTAAAGGATATGACTTTTTTCAAAGAACACAGAACTGCTTGTTAAATATCCCATTGACAGAACCAGGAGGTCCCCTGGACACCTGAGTTTCCCCCGTCTCTTTGGGAGGGTGGGTGGTGTTGAGCTTGTCACAAAAGTGGGCATTTTCCTACAAGCCATCAATGCTCTATCTTGGCAGGATTTCCCCTGATTTTCACAGACCATCCATCTTTATCAAGCACCCACTCCGTGGGAAGCAAGGACCCCCCACACTCCCCATAAAAGGGCATAAATACGTATTGAAGTCAGCTCTTGTGATCTCCTAATGGAGGAGCGTTTCAAATGTTAATTGAAGCCACAGACCTGCCTGCAAATTATAAAAGATTCCACACTCGGTCGACAGTACCCTGATGCATGAAATACAGATGGTTATCCCATCCACTTGATAAACATTTTTTAAAAGCAGACGACAAACCCAACCATTCAAAAGTAAAACCCTTTCCTACGGTTCCTATAGTTGGTCACCGACCCAGAGCTGCTGCAATAAAGTTTTTTTTAAAGTGCTGAAGTCTGAACTTGCCATGAGCGATGCCTTTGTTACTCTATTACTTGATGACTACCTTTCCAATGCACTGAGTTTAATGCACCCGTCTTTTGGAACAAAGCAGTTATCCCAAGAACGTGAGGAATGTTTCCTTGTAAAGCGACCCCATTCTAAGAGGCAGATGGGCTACACCTGCTTCCCTTTACAGGGATGTCTTTCTCCTATAGCAGCTTCTGTTCACAGACGCAAATGCGGTACATCTCAATTTTTAGTTTCAGTGTATTAAGCGCATCTACGTAAAGCCTTAGCTATTATCCACTGGGCTGACCCGTATGAACTTTGAAAGGACTTGGACAAATTATAAAAAGGCATATCCCACAGATAAGAAAGCTGAGAGAGTAAAGGAAAGCAGAAAGCACACACTAAAAAGATGAAATGTCATCCCAGCCTTAGGGTGACATCTTGCTACTATGGAAACATCCCGTTTTAGTTCATTGGCTCTGTTGGTTTTTTACCATTTGCTTTGTTTTTTGGCCTCAATTAGCAAGTCTGTTTTCGCCTAAGCCAACATGTAGGCGAAAACCTATAATCATAAAAACCTATCAAGAAGGAAAAGAACGCTAATTTCAATACCGCCACTCTCATCCCAACACACATGCACCAGCCACAGAGCCAGAGAGAAAACTGACAGTTTACAAATCGAGTTTTATGAGTGGGAATTCTGGAATCCAGGAACGGGACACCCGACCAGGCTTCATGGGTGCTGAATACTGGTGACTCGATGTGGAAATCCAGGAGACGGGGTCCCCAGATCCGTAATCCTCCATGGGAGATGGACATGGGGGGCCGTTTGGGCAAGCTTCCTATGATAAAAACACACATGTGGGTGCTCCAAGTGATGCCGAGGGAGAAGCAATTATTATTGGATTAATTCAGGCAACAGAGTCAAGCCACAGAAAGACACTGTCCAAAAACTCTCAGGAGAGGTGTTCAGTCTTCTATATAAAAGGCTGGGCCGCCCCCAGCTTGCTCTATGGTTACCCCACAGACCTGTAGTCTGTTCAGGAAAATACACACATCTCTTCCACAAGCCCACCTAGACAGAGTGGCTCGCCAAGGGTCCACAGCTTCTCTGGTTGGACGACGGCCAGTGCTTGCTCAGACAGACATCAAGCCAGACAATCAGACAGGAGGGGACTGGATTCCTGATCCTCCTAGTCATGCAGGAGCCCTGGGTCATTGGGGGACCTTCCCTGCTCTTGTCTGCCTGCCCCAAATCCATGGGGTGCCCTTGCCCCTGAGTTCCCAAATGCTACCGCCAGCTGAAATGAAGACCAATCCAGGGGACTCATCTGTGGCTTACAGATGTCCACTCATGGCTTTGCTTATCAGGAATATCTGGAGGGAAAGATTGGGAGTTTGGGGTTAGCAGATGCAAACCCGTAGATGTAGGATGGATCAACAACAAGGCCCTACTGTAGAGCACAGGGAACTACATTCAATATCCTGGGATAAACCATCATGGAAAAGAATACGGAAAAGAATGTATGTGTATGTATAACTGAATCCCTTTGCTGTACAGCAGAAGTTAACACACGATTGCAAATCAACTCTACGTCAATAACATTTAAAAAAAATTTTGTTCCTAACCTTCCATCCAAACTCTACCATCGTAGTTTCTGCATCTTTCAAGTCTCTGCCCACAGGGTGGCTACCCTCTAGCACCTTTGACAGACAGTATCCATTAACAGCCAGCACATGTGTGTGTGCGTGCATGGGCACGGAGACAGACAGACAGACAGACACACACACCCAGAGCTTCCTGACACAGCACTGATGCTTCCTGCAGGTGGCGCCTTCTGCTGTTACAATCCACCGGCTTTTAACAATTCCCATTGCACCCACCCAAATCCATCTCAGACCCCTCTCACTGATCGTAACCTGCAGTCTGAAAAACAGTGCACCACAGCCAGAATGAAGGCGTGTTGATTCATCCACGATTTCTTTCTAAAGTTCAAGTTCCCCTGTAGGGACAGTCTGGCCTGGATTCTCAGGTTGCTTTATACACTCAGGAACAAGGAAAGGTTTTAGACAAACGTACACACGTTGGGAAAAAAAGGAAGCCCTGATGGCTAAGAGTGGACCACCAGAGTGCATCATTGTCCAGAGGCCTGCGGTTCAACCACTGTACCTAGGAAGAGGTCTTAGCAGCTCCTGAATTTTGATCTCGGAACCAACCATGTATCTGATTCCAAAACAATTCACTCCAGGAAGATCACAGGCACTGAAAGTTGTGTTCCTGCAGGACTTGGAAGAGGAAAACCCATGGCAGGAGTAAATAGAAATAAAAAGTAACAAGGACAATTCTGCCCATGGAGGGAGGACGGACAGGAGCCTCCGTGTGAGCGCAGCTCTCAGATAAAGCCAGGAGTGCGGGGAACAGGGGCTGAGAACGAAAGTTAAGTAACCCAGGGCTTCCCTGGTGGCGCAGTGGCTGAGAGTCCGCCTGCTGATGCAGGGGACGCGGGTTCGTGCCCCGGTCCGGGAAGATTCCACATGCCGCGGACCGGCTGGGCCCGTGAGCCATGGCTGCTGAGCCTGCATGTCCGGAGCCTGTGCTCCACAACGGGAGAGGCCACAACAGTGAGAGGCCCGCGTACCGCAAAAAAACATTTAAGTAACCCAGACGAAGGTGCAAAGGGCAGGCTGGCTCTGAGAGTGCACAGAGCCTGGACACATTATGAGTTTTACGGTGCTGGGCGAGGGCATGCTTCTCGGCAGAGTGACTCTTCTCTCACCATCCACAGGACTAGCTTCCATGTCAAGGCTCCTCCGGGAATCCGATGAAGTTACACACACACGCTAGATGTTAACAGACGGGGACCAACCAGAACGCACCAAAGCTCCCAAGAGCAATGTAGAAAATGGTCCCTGAACTGAGTTCATTTTCTCACGGTCAACATCCAAGTCCATTTGGTGAGCAAAGAATCGTGCCATATGTCCTCGGATACCTCCGATGCCTTCACACCAGGGCGGCTCTGGCTCTGGGCGTCGGAGAGGTTCTGCAGACCAAGTTAAGTTTAATGAAGAACATCAGAGATGGGCTCCCCTCCATAGCGGACCCCCAAGAAACAGGAACTGCGTGTGTGAGTGAGCTGGGAGCACTGGAAGCGGAGATATTCAGTTACCCTTCTTGTTTTGGCCAGGGAACAGCTCGAGGCTGGGAAGACAGGTGCCTTTCAGAATGAGAAGCTGCAGCCCTGGAAAAAGGTGCACAGTATTACTGCTCCTCAGTTACTTCCTGGGGGATACCAACAGTTTGCTGTGTGTGTGTGCAGATACCAGGCATCCCCCCCCTCCAGGTGACCTTGAGAAGCCCCTGACTGCAAATCCTGCTGGGCTGGGTCACCTCACCTGCAGGGACATTCCTTCAGCCCTTACTCCTTTCACAGACCGCAGACCCGTCCTGGCTGCCCGGAGCCGGGGATGTGGCCTCCTTCTTTGGCCCCAGCGTGGGTGGGTACCCTCCGTTCTTCCTTGGCTGCACCGGGGGGAGAGCACAGTCCCCGGGATGGACTGCAGGAAGCGGTCCAGGGCCACTCGGGAATCCACTCCTGATTCTTTCCTCCCCTGTGTCCACGCCGGACCAGACCATCCCCCTACGATCACCGTGCACGTCCTGCCTGCATCCTCACTCATCTGCCGTCAGAGGGGATGCTGTTTCCGGTGGGGTCAGGTCCTGTGTCCGGTGTGCCAGGCTCTGAAGGTCACCTGGAGTGAGTACAGGAGAAGAGCCCCTGGGCGACCCCCGGCCCCGAGGCACCCGGGACTCAGGGATGGGGGGCTCCCTGCAGATGCGTTCCTCCCGTTCACAGCCCCACACCCTGCACACATGAGGCCTTCTGACCACCCGGCCCCTGGCGTTGAGGGCCTCACGTGGTGGAGACTGGAATCAGAGCTCCTGGGGCCTGAACTCCCTATCCTCTGGGACAGGGGTGGCTCTGGTTTTTGCATATCCCGAAGTTCTAGTCTAGGCCCTGGTACCCCTGTCCTGCACCACATCCCTGAAGTGCTGGGCTGGGGGGATTCTACCTCCGTTCCCTGTCCCTGCCGGAAGGGCCAGCGGGCATCAGCCCTAAGCGCAGCCCAGCCCGCAGGAAAGGTGTGTGTTTGTGTGTGTGTGTGTGTGTGCGCGTGTGTGAGTGAGTGTGTAGGCGGTGGGGGACAAGGTCTGGTTTGTCATCCACAAGGCCCAGCCCAGGAGGGTGGGAGACGCACGTATGGGAAGGCGGCGCGGGTGTGCGAGGCTTCTCGTCCGTCAGGGCACAAGCCCGCCTCTCCATTCCGGGAGGTCCAGCTCCCCGGGCTCTTCATCCATTTCCCCCAGAACGGGGCGCCCCCTTACGTAAGGGCACTCTGGTCTGAACCTGGCCCCTGCCTCTGGCCCATCGCGTCTGCACCCCGTCCTGCCCGGGTCAGCAGTGAGTTGGATGCAACCCGCAGCCCCTCCCGAGTCCAGCCAGCGGCGCTCCGGGAGACAGAGGGCAGGAAGGGGCTGCCCGTCTCCGCCGCTGCCTCCTGCCCGCCTTCCCCGGTCCTCCGTAATTACAGCTCAGCGCCCCGGCCGCGGGCTGAGGGGCGGGCGCCCGGGACACGGGGAGCGAGGGGGGCGCGCGGACGGGGAGCGGGCGGACCGCCGAGGCTGAGACGGAGGCCGAGGGCCGGGGCGCCGGGGCGGGAGGGGCGCGCGCGGGACGCGGGTGGGGACGCGGCTTCCCGCCCCCCCCGCCGCGCCGCAGCCCCTCCCCGCGCGCGGCCCCGCGCCTCCCCGCCGCGCCACCGCCGCCCGGCAGCCCCGCGCCCCACGCCGCCCGCGGACGGCCGCGCGCCGCGCCCCGCGGGGCCGGGCTTCCACCTGTCCCCGCGCGCCCGCCTTCTCGCCGCCGCCCAAGTTTGCGGGGACCTGCCGGGCGCGCCGCCTCGTCGCCTCCGTCCGCGTCCGCGTCCTCGCCCATGGCCGCCGCGCCCCCCGCGCCGCCCGCCCAGCCCCGCGGCCGCCGGGCCCGGTGAGCGCAGGAGCGCGGGCCCCGGAGCGGCGCCGGGCGGTCGGACCCCGCGCGCAGCCGCCCCGAGCAGCCGCGGCCGAGCGGCGGGCGCCCGTCCCCGGCACGGAGCACTGCGGATGAGGCGCGGGGCCGGCGCGGGGCTCCGGGCGCGCTCGGGGGTCGTGAGCGCCGCGCCCCGCGCCCCGCGCGCCCCGCCGGGGCCATGCAGTCGCTCATCTCGCCGGTGACCAAGGCGATCCTGGTGGCCCTCTTCATCTTCGCCATCCTCCTCATCCTGTACGTGATCCTCTGGTACATCTGCCGCGATGTGGACTGCGACCACGGCATCTGAGCGCCGCGGCCCCCGGGGCCCGCCGCGCTGAGGGCGCCCCCGCGGCGCCGGGCATGGGGGCGGGGCGGCCCGCCGGCGCCCCCCGCCCCGGGCCCCGCCGCGCGCCCGCCGCAGCCACCTGGCCTTGACCTTCAGGGACGGAGCGGGCAGAGCGGGTGAGTGCACTCCGGCGGCCGCCCTGCGGGGCGAGGCGGGGGCGAGCCACAACTTCGCGGAGGGCGCGGGATGCCGGCGCGGGACCGGCCCCGGGTGGGCGCCGCGCCCCGGCCTCGCCGCCCGGGGGGAGTCGGCGGCGGGAGGGCGTGCGGAGGGTCGGGCGCCCCCCGATCCAGCCCGGCGCCCTGGGTCCGAGGAGCCGGGCGCTCCCGCCTTGGGTCGCCACCTGCGCAGCGGCCCGGGGCGGAGCGGGACCGAGCTGCCGGGCGCCCGGTTGGTGCCGCGCGCTGCCGGGTCCCCCAGCCGTCGGCCCGCGGGCGCGGGGACGCCGCGCGGAGGATCCCGGGCAGCCCCGCCGGGCCGTGCGGAGAGAGCGCGGCGCAGGGGGGCCGAGCGCCCTCCACCGCAAAGGGACGCCTCCCGCCAGCAGTAGAAAACGGGTCGAAAGCCCGGGGCGCCCTCCTCACGCCCCAGGCACCCCCAAGGGGCGCAGACCCGCAGGGAGGGGAATTCCTCCCCGGTGCCCTAGCCCCCTACCCCAGAGGAGAGGGAAAGCGGGAAAGCTTTGCCCTCTACCAGGTGTGCAGAGCAAGTTTGCGACTTAAATATCTTGTTATCCAGAAAAAAATACCTCTCTCTGAACGTCTCTGTGCAGAAGCAACGCGTGAGGAAAAACACTCATCTCAGACAGGCTGCCAGTTTATGCACCTTCAGATGGCTAGGCCGTCTTCCTGGGGTAATCAGGGCAGAGGGGGATGTCTGGGTCCCGGCGGTCATGTGGGAGCCGCCCCAGCTCTCAGCAGCCCTGCTTTGTGCAATTCATGTTCCTGTATTCCTCTCCCGCTAACCGTTTCCAGCCCCCGGAGGGTTAAGGAAACTGAAAGCGCAGACACTCCTCGTCCCCAGGAATCTTTGGAAAACCCAAGGGGAGCGAGCCTGTCTGATGTGGGGCGATCAGGGTTTGTGCGCGTTGCGTGGGTTTTCTCCTGCGGTTAAAATTGGTACGGAGTCGGTGAGTGGCCCTGCAGTCACCAGCGCACGTCTCCAAGATCCAGTGTCTGAGGACCAGGAGGGAGGGGATGGGAGACCCATTTTCAAGATAACAAGCGCTGTTTGAGGGACTAGAGATCCGAGGACACCCCCCAGACACTGCCCCGAATGCAAATGCATTCTGAAGGCGTTCTGTGGAGCTGGCTGGGGAAACGCTCTCCTGTCACATGCATCTCTGGAGGGCCTGCCCCAGCTCCGCAAACCGGTCCCCTTCCCCTGTCCACGCCCCCCCCCACCCGACCCCCAGCTCAAGAGCCAGAGCGTAAGATTTGCTCAGCTCGGTTCGAAACAGACCAGGCAAATACTTATGGTAAATTTCTGGATTGCTGTGCCTTAGGTATCAGGTGCATTAGCTGAGCGAAAGGAGGTTAGAAGATGCGTGATCACGTCCCCAGATATGATACCTTGAAAACTGTCCATCCTCCACCAGCGAAAGTACCTCACAAGTCTGCATCCCACGCACGGCACGTGAATTAGGATCCAAAATTACAACAAACACATACACTGCGGGAGAGTGGATTAGGAAGGGGGAAGCCACCAATAGGAGGTGCCTGAATCTCTCGGGTAGGCCTGGGGGAGGACGTTGTGACTGGGGGTTGGTCACTAGCAGGGCCCATCTGGCAGGGGTAGGAAAACACCTTTACAAGGAAAAGAGCCCAGCATTACATAACTGAGACCATCCAGGGTGTTTTCCTGCGGCCGGAGTGTCGGTCCCCCACGGCTGATGGTGCTGGCCACACACAAACACACACACACACGCACACACGCGGGAGCGGGACCCCATTCCCATCCAGTGACATGTCAGGTCGGTACATGCTGGGCCTCCCTTGGGTTATTTTCCTCACATGCCATTTCAATCCTGACAGATCAGCATTGATTCCATTTCCCAGAGAATGCCTCCCCATCAATTAGAAACCAGCCATCTGCATATTATTTCTATGACCCATGAAACGCGTCTCCTTCGTAATCATTACCGTGTCTGCGGAGAGGGTCATCGCAGAATCAGGACAAAAACGCAGGGTCCCAGAATTCAAATTGCCAGGCGTGTGTGAAGTCGGCCTCTCTTAATGAACCCGTGAGTTAATGCTCTTGCTGTGACACAGAAATGCTCACGGTATATACCCTCGCCCCCTCCCACCCCGACCTAGACCAGGGTAGACCCACGACCCTTTTAGACAAAATGAAATCACGGTCCCTCACGTTCACGGTAGCCTCTGTGATCTACAGAAGACCTTCCCAAATGGTCTTCTGGATCGACGCCAGTATCCCCATTTCAGGTACAAAACCAAGGTAGTTTCTTGCCCAAGGTCACGGAGCCAGAAGTGCCAAGGCATCACTGGTAAAGGAGAGAGTCACACTCGGGGAGCTTCTGGCCAGAGAGGGGCCGCTCAGGAGACCTTCCTCTGCTTCTGTGAAAGAAGCACCCTGTTCCCTCTTATGTCCATGACTGCATGTTTCCACCCATCACCTCTCCAAGGGAGCCCCGAGATCCTGGGGACCCTGTGGGTATTTACTGCCTAAAGAAAAGAGACCGCTCATCTGCCTCAAGACAGCAGCCTCCACCAAGAATCATCCTCTGGGGCCCAGAAAGATCACTCCTGAATCCGGGGGGGAGGCTGATCTCAAAAGGCTGGAAGGAGTGTGACAAGGTACAAATATCTGTCCTGTCACCTTCTGAATTTTCTACGGGCAAGCAACAAATGCAGAGTGCCTGCCAAAAGGAAAAAACAAAATGTGGCTTCCTATAAATAACAATTACATCTGATATTTACAGAGTGTGTTACAAAGTACCAGACAGAGTTAAAAGGATATTATTTACATCGCATTGTATCCTTCTGACAGCAACCCGAATCTCATGATTAGCCCAATTATACAGAACAGAAAAAAAGAGGCTAAAAGAAAAAGGTTATGTAATTTTCCTAAGATTGCAAGGAAACAAAATCAGTCACCAAGAGTCTCCAAGCTCTTACTCCGGACCTGCATGCATGCTCAGGTGTATCTGTAAGTAAAACCTCACCTCCATTGCTTTCCCATTCCAAAAATTTGTAATTGTGTTTCTATCTTCACCTCTCCTTTAGGGCTTAGGAATAATATTCTTCTTTTAAGTTGTTTTTGATAGATTACAAAATAACTGCTTAATATATATTTACAGGCATTGTCCACATAGGTTTCAATTTTAAAAAAGCTTTTGACTTATTTCTTTATAAGTATTGATAATCAGCCATACAAATTTGAAAAAGTGAATTCAAGAGTGTGCCTAATATATAAAATAGATAACCAACGAGGACCTACTGTTTAGCCCAGAGAACTATGCTCAATACTTTGTAATAACCTATATGGGAAAATAATCTGGAAAAGAATGTATATATATGTATACACACACACACACACACACACACACACATATATATATATAACTGAATCACTCCTGTACACCTGAAACTAACACAGCATTGTAAATCAACTATAGTTCAATTAAAATTTTAAAAAGAGTGTGTCTATATTTTTATATTTTGGAAGTTATCAGTTAATGTTCCTAGGGCAAGGAAAGCTTTTGTTTTTGTTTGTTTGTTTGTTTGTTGTTGTTGGCTGCACCGCGTGGCTTGTGGGATCTTAGTTCCCCGACCAGGGATTGAACGCTTGAACCCAGGCCTTCAGCAGTGAAAGCGCCGAGTCCTAACCACTGGACCGCCAGGGAATTCCCGGACAGCACTTTTTTAATAACAGTGTCCTAATATACTTTGTTTTGAGAACACTTTTGTGTCCTACAAGGATTGCGCTTTGCATCCTGTATTGTGTAAAGATGCCCCCAAAGCTCCCTCCTGTGCCCCCCGCCCCTTTCTTCCCCAAACTGAAGGTTTCTCCAAAGAGGCAAAGAGTGGCTGCTGGGAAACCTCGGTTTCTTTCAAAGGTTAGTTGATGGAAGTGAGCACCTTGGGTCTGCACAGAAGCATGAGGGGAAACAGGGAAACAGAGCATCCAGAACCCAGCATGAGGGAAAACTGATGACACTTAGAAGGAGGCTGTCTGTCAATCACATAAGAAAGAACTTTGTAAAAGTTAAACTTGAGCAGGACAGGAGCAGGCTGCCCCAGAAGTGGCCGGGGGTGTTTGCTTGCTGGGCAGTTGATTTTTGCTCAGGATGTGTGAGCTGGCGGGCGGGGCTGGAGAAGTATAGTCCTGGGGTTTCATACTCTGTGAGTTGATGTACCTATCCCCCAGCTCCCGCATCCCTGAAAAGCAAGATTCTTTGGCAGAAGCAAACATGTTACAATTCAAGACAAGTGACTTTGGGGGGAAAGAATTGAGTACAGAATCTGATTCTTGCTTCTGAAGCTATTTTCAGCTTCAGAAAGAGAAAAAAAAAGGCAGAGAATGTTTGTGAAGCCATCACAATGCCTCATACAATAGCCTTTGTTCCTACTTTGTTCAAGCTCCACTCCACAGATGTTCATCCTTAAAGTGGTCTGCATTGCAGATGTTTCTAAAACACGTGGGCACTCAGATCACAGAGATCCAAGGTGTTGGCAGGTAAGGAAGACCAAGCGTCTCACCCCTTCGTTTCAAGATGCGGTATTCTCCGTGTGTCAAGCTAAATCACAGTTGCAGAGTGAAATGGGAAAGAAGTGGATTTGAAGCTGGGAGGGGGCGGGATGGAGCCCTGACTTGGAGCTGGGGCTGCCGGGCACGTGGCTGGCGGGGATGCAGGAGGCTGCATCTGAAACCCATACGCCGCCGGGCTGGGATGCTGGGCTGTGCGTACAGGAATAAAGCAGCTCAGCCAAAGAGGAAAACGGCCCCGTGGAATGTCCTAAGCCCCTTCTGTGCCTCTGAGTGACTCCATCTCTAAAAGACCATGTTTCCATAAGTCACTCCCCACCCTCCGACACAGATGGAGTCTGTGCGACATGTAAATAAAAAGGAAACACAAATGGAATATGAAGCATGACCTTCCGGCCACGTGCGGTCCACGCGGAGCTCCCGGTTTCTTCCAGGGAGGGCGTCTGTCCCCCACGGGGGGTCCGGCATGTGCATCCCCACCGTGATGTGACACATGTGGACCTGCCACCGTCTTTCAAGTAGCACTCCCCCCCCCCAGTTGGATTTCTGGGGCCTGGGAGCAGGGACCGTGCATTTATTAAGCACCTCCTGTGGGTTTAAGATTGTTTCACGTGACCCTTACAAAACCCTGGGATGTGCTGTTGGGTTTTCCTCTGCGTGGATGAAAAGTGGGCCCAGCTACGTGGTCAACAGGGATATGAAAGGTAGGCTGCCGGGGTCAGCAGCGGCTGATGTGAGTCCTCTTGCTTTCTGTCTCCATTGGACCGGACCAAGCCTTCCGTTCACCTGCATCCGCCTCACTGTGGTTCCTTAGACATCTGAGCACAGCAGGCACTGCTGGTGTCTGTGTGCACCCAGTGGTTGAAGCTGTTGGTCGACCAGTCACCCGGGGTGATCATGGGAGGATCACCAGGGAAATGGGCTCACCCCACTTGTGAAACATCAAACGCATGCTTGCGTCTCCCAGTGCACGACAGTCCGACCACCATGCAGTGTCACATGACTCTTTATTAAAATGTTTATTGAAATATAGTTGATTTACGATGTTGTGTTAGTTGCAGGTGTACAGCCAAGTGATTCAGTTATACATAGATATGTATAAACGTATGTATTCTTTTTTACATTTTCTTCCATGATAGGTTATTACAAGATATTGAGTATAGTTCCCTGTGCTATACAGTAGGTCCTTGTACTCTTTTGACTTTTTTTTTAATGTAACAGAAATGTCCTTGACAGTCTTCAGGTATGGCTTGATCCAGGGCCTCAAATGATGTCACCAGGACTCAGTGTCTCTCTGTCTCTCATTGCTCTTTCTTCTTTGGTGCATGACTCTTCGTTGCTACGTTCTCACCATGTTTGTGAAGCATGAATACAATTAGGATGAAGACTAAAGTATTCCCCACCCCACCACCATCTCATCTTTTACTGTTTGGATACCAAGGGAGCAGGTCTCATGGAGATGATGACAGCGTAGGTGTTGGATGTTATCAACCACGCACAATTCCAAGACAACCAAAGACACAAAAGGACTGAATAAGATAGTAGAGGGGGATAGAAAGACATGGGAAGAAATGCATCACAAAACAGGGGCTTAAAACAGTGTGTATTGCATCAACTTCTAGAGGAAAAAAAATGTAAACAAGTAAACAGGAGCTTGCAATGAACAGTCATGAGAGAAGCAAAAGTGTCAATTTGTTGAACCGGGGGCCCCCGGATGGTCCATTCTCCTCTTTTCTCGCTTCTTTTGAAAGCACGAGCTTCTTCCGACGCCACTGTTGCAGAGAATTATTTGAGCATCTTTTGGCATGTGTCTTTGCTTGTGTGTGGTTTCATCTTCGAGAAACACTACACGCACCCAGAAAATTACACCCAGCTGAAAGGAGCCCTGTACCACACACACACACACACCCCTGAGACATCCGCCAGTCCCCTTGGTCACACGTGTGGTATCTGAGTCATAGGCACCCAAGTCTGTTATTAGAACTTTCCGAGTGAATTTCCCCTTCACAATTACTCACATGCTGAGACCCTTCCAGGGTCGAATTCCACAAACAATTATAGAACATACCAACAACGAATAACACATATGCATTGTCGTGCGTATGCTGACCATAACCATGCAGAACTTCTAAATCTGTGCTAACGTTTTATTCGATTCCTATCTCTTTTTGTGGTCATTGTTTCTGGTGTGTCTGTGACAGAGTTCTCAAGTGTTAGGACCCTAATCCCATGTTTCTCTGAAACCCTTTGGTTTTTATCTTGGATTTGCCCAGCACCGTGATTTTGAGAAACACGGAATACCACCTCATTGCAGAACTGGCTGTGATTTAACACCTTCTTTGTTTTTATTAACTTACTTTTAAATTTCCTGCAATTTCTTCAGGTAGGTTAGAGACGGCCCAGGTTACTCATGCTCCATGGAAACTAAAATCTCATTGTAAAAAAAAAAAGGAATGAGGATCTTGGGATTTTACTCTGCCTGGCATTCATTTTGTTGTTTGCCATCTTTTGCTCTCTTTTTCCCCTTGAAGTGTTTCTAGGGTGCACAGCTGTTTTTTGTTTTGTTTTGTTTTGTTTTTTACCAAAGGAATTCTACTTAGGAAATAATTATTCTTCTCCTGGAATAAAAACACTCTCCTTGGCCTCTTCTTCAGCACTCAGGGCTTTATTTAGTCCACTGAGCTATAAAGAGAGGCTGCTTCCTGCCAGAGCTGGGTGACCTGTTTCGGGGCCTATATTTCCCCGTCCTCCTTGGCCTGCCAGCCCTTTATCAGCCCACCTCCTCCTTGGGTGAATCAGGCAAAACCAGGGGAGGCCCAGCCTCGGCCTGGAAATCTGGATGTCACCTTCCATCACAAGCGAAAGTCCCAGAATGATGACTGCTGTTTATCCCACTGAACCACTCCTAGAGTAATTTTTAAAAATTTTTACTGGAGTTGAGTTGCTTTACAATGTTGTGTTAGTTTCTGCTGTACAACAAAGTGAATCGGCTCTATGTATACCTATATCCCCTCCTTTTTGGATTCCCTTCCCATTTAGGTCACCACAGAGCAGTGAGTAGAGTTCCCTGTGCTCTACAGTAGGTTCTCATTAGTGATCTATTTTATACATAGTATCAATAGTGTATATATGTCCATCCCAATCTCCCAGTTTGTCCCACCACAACCCCCGCCCCCCCTTGGTAACCGTAAGTTTGTTCTCTACATCTGTGACTCTGTTTCTGCTTTGCCAATAAGTTCATCTGTATCATTTTTCTAGATTCCACATAGAAGCAATATTATACAATATTTGTCTTTCTCTTTCTGACTGACTTCACTCTGTACGACAGTCTCTAGGTCCATCCACATCTCTGCAAATGGCACCATTTCATTCCTTTTTACGGCTGAGTAGTATTCCATTGTATATATGCGCCACATGTTCTTTATCCATTCCTCTGTTGATAGACATTAAGTTGCTTCCATGTCCTGACTATTGTAAATAGAGCTGCAATGAACGTCGGGGTGCGTGCATCCTTTCGAATTACGGTTTTCTCTGGATATATGCCTAGGAGCGGGATTGCTGGGTCGTATGGTAGTTCTATTTGTAGTTTTTTAAGGAACCTCCATACTGTTCTCCATAGCGGCTGCACCAATTTACATTCCCACCAGCCGTGCAGGAGGGTTCCCGTTTCTCCACACCCTTTCCAGCATTTATCACTTGTAGATTTTTTGATGATGGCCGTTCTGAACCTAGGGTATATTTTTTGACTAGTGGGTTACTGCACTCAAGGAGTTAAGACGGGACGCCCATCTTCCATGAAGGGAGAATATGAATCATTTTCACCTGGCAGCCCCCTGGGCTAGCAGATATAGAGAGGTATTCATTCAAAATGGAAAACAAACACCAAAGGGAAACGGGGGGGGGGGTCATAAATTAGGAGTTTGCGATTGACATGTACACACTACTGTATATAAGATAGATAACCAACAAGGACCTACTGTAGAGCTCAGGGAACTCAATATTCTTTAATAACCTAAATGGGAAAAGAATTTGAGAAAGAACAGATACATGTGTATGTACAACTGAATCACTTTGCTGTGCAACTGAAACTAACACAACATTGTTGATCAATTATACCCCAATATAAAATAAAAATCTTTAAAAAGTGGAAAACAAAGCAAAACAAAAACCACATGTAGGCAAAGGTGTGATTGTACACGTTCCCATACAGTGTTTGTTGGATCATTATTTAAAAATTCACTGAGCAGCACAGAGGTTTCTTTACATGTTATTTTGGGATGTTAGGTATTTGTGGAATTAAAAAGAATCAGGCACTTCTGTACTTTAGTTTTAAAATCTGTGGTGTTCTTTAAGTTCATAATAAATTGATGCAGTTTGATACTTAGGAACATATAAAAAGGTAATGTGAAGTTTTCTGCTTTTGTTTGTATTCAAAGTTTTGGTTTTATAAAACCAGGCGGATTGAAGACTTACATAAGCATTTGAACGCTCAAATAGGTGTAATGATTTTCTATTACTGTTTGAATATCTTCATTCCTCTTAAATTCACAAACATTCCATGTATCTGAATAAGCATATAAAAATATTTTGGTCTTCCCCCCTTTTTACGCAGATTACTATTTTTGTCCCAAGTGAATAACACTTTTTGTTTTACATTATCAAGGACATTTACTGAACAACAAAAATGTATAACAAATTAAAATCTGATGTGAATATTAAAAAAAGAAAAAGGAAATAACTGCAAAAATGCCTTGAGTCATTATATTGAAAGTATACAATGTCCACAGGGGTACACCCTTTCCTGTACATACCACCGCCCCCATTTGAAAGGCTGCTCCAATTCTGAGCCAGTACGGTTGAGGCCAAGCGGTCACAGAGATTGTGCTGCTCCAAGTCCATCACTCAGCTATCAGAAGGAGGCATGAAGCAACATTTAGTCCTTCCCCTTGCCCACCGGGACCCTGTGTTTCAGAGGGTCCTGGTGATGCCAGGCCCCGGGCCGGGTCCTGATGTTACATCCTCTGCTGAGCACATGCCCAGTCCGGGGTTGAAAGCCACCCCACGGCCCTGGCTCCTGTGGCTTGTGGTGCTTCTTCCTGCTCCCCCGGAACTGGTACCGGGGGCAGAGAGACAGTGCAGGTGACCATGGTTACCCCTCGGGGGCATTTGCATGTTTTCCTGGAACTTCCTTGAATCACAGCCTCCAAAAGCCCGGGAGGACCTTGCCGAGGTGGGAAGCCAGGCTCCGAGGCTGGTCAGGAAGGCCATCCTTTGTGACCCTGAAATGACCCCACAGGTGACCTGCCAGGCTCAGCCCTCTTGGGAATGTCAGTCTCCTGGGAAGACAGAGAAATGGGTGGCGACCCACCCCATCTTAAGGATGAGACTTACAAATAACAGGGATGGAATCGGGGGACATCTGGTTTGGACTGACGGGTCAGCCTCCTTGCAAAAGCTGAATCAAATAGCGCTGGATCTGGTGGGAGTCCAGACTTCTGGAGGCTGGAAGTGCCAAGTGAGTCTTACGGGAATAAAGGCAAGGTGTTGGTGAAAGTTCTAGGAAAGAACCTTCCTGGCCTCTTCTAGCTTCTATAGGCGGCCGCATTCCCTGGCTGGTGGCCACGCATCTCTCTGACCTTGGCGTCCATGGTCACATCATCCCCCCTCCCTCCAACCCCTGCCTCTTTATAAGGACCTTTGTGATCACCCTAGGTTGACCCGATAATCCCAGATCATGTCTGTGTGTCTAGACCCTTCACTGCGTCACACCTTCAAAATCCCTTTTGCTGTTGGAGGGAGCATCCACAGGCTCCAGGAATTAGGACCATGACGTTGGGGCCATGACTCAGCCAGCCACATCCTTGAAGCCCCCATATCTGATTTTCACATGAGACAACGGACACCCAGAGATGTTTTGCAACAAGCTCGTAGCAACAGAGCTACGATGGGCCCAGGTAGGATTCCAGCCCCGCTCGGCCGGACCCCAGGCTTGAGACTCTCTCTCTCTCTCTCTGTCTCTGTCTCTGTCTTTCTCTCTCTGCCTTTATCTTTCTGTCTTTATCTCTCTCTGTATTTATCTCTCTTTCTGTCTTTCTCTCTCTGTCTTTCTCTCCCTCTTTCTCTCTTTCTCTCTCTCTCTGTCTTTATCTCTCTCTCTGTCTCTCTTTCTCTCTGTCTTTCTCTCTTTCTCTCTCTGTCTTTATCTCTCTCTCTCTCTCTCTCCCTCTTTCTCTCTCTCTCTCTCTCTGCCTTGCTGCCTTGGTTCCATCAGTCCCATGGTGCCTGTTAGGAACGCTGCATTTTTCCAGACTGACCTCCAGCTCATCCTATCACGATGATGCCTTTGGCAACGTGTCAGATTGCAAATGTGTTGGAAGACTCAGCCCTTGACCTGAAAAGGTTCAGGAAACCAGACAGCCCCATGAAAGAGGGAAAAAATGAGAAGAACAAGTAAAATAGCACCTAGAAACGTGAAGTTTCAACGCGAGAAGGGATGGCCAGCCCTGCCTACTCACTGGGATTCCCTGGACTGTTGAAAGAAATACCGCTGTCTGGGTCCTCACCTCTGAGAGGGGAGGGGTCGGAGTTGATGTACGGTGGGTGGGGGAGTGGAACGAGCCCTGAGCGTTGGCCGGCGCCCGGGTGGGAACTTCAAGGACACCGGCTCCTTCCTGCCAGTGGTGATCGGCAAAGCGGTCAGTGTGTGTGCCCAGGTACATGGTCCCAGGAGAGACCGGACCAACATCATTTTACAATGGCTGCACCACCTCCATCTGGGGACAGCTGGGGGTCGGGGAATGTGTTTAGAAGTGCAGACAAGGGGCTTCCCTGGTGGCGCAGTGGTTGAGAGTCTGCCTGCCGATGCAGGGGACACGGGTTTGTGCCCCGGTCCGGGAAGATCCCACGTGCTGTGGAGCGGCTGGGCCCGTGAGCCATGGCCGCTGAGCCTGCGCGTTCGGAGCCTGTGCTCCGCAACGGGAGAGGCCGCGACAGTGAGAGGCCCGGGTACCGCAAAAAAAAAAAAAAAAAAAAAAAAAAGAAGTGCAGACAAGACAAGCAGTGCGTCCTTCAGGGTCAGAGAGAGGACCCCCTGCAAGAAGAGGATGGGAGGGCGGCCACACAGCTCCAGACCTCCCCCGTCCCACACAGGAGACACCACCCACTTGTGGCCACTACAACTCAGGCATTCACGGATACACTGAGGGCCTGGATTTTTCATTGTATTGAATCGTGATGTGTTTAAACTTAAACAGCCACATATGGTACCCATATTGGGCAGCACGGCGAGAATTCCAACTTATGTACTATTTGATTCATTCACTGTACGTCTCTGCTGGGGCGGCTGTAACAAAGTAGCACAGAGCAGCTTAAACATCAGACATTTATGTCTCCCAGCCCTGGAGGCTGGAGTCTGAGATCCAGGTGTGGGCAGGGCTGGTCCCTCCCGAGGCCTCTCTCCTGGGCGTGTAGACGGCCGTCTCCTCCCTGTGTCCTCACAGGGTCGTCCCTGTGTGTGTGTGTGTGTGTCCTGATCTCCTCTTCTTATAAGGACACCCATCCTATGGGCTCAGGACCCACCCTAGTGACCTCATTTTACCTTCATCACGTCTTTAAAGACCCCATCTCCAAATACAGCCCCATCCTGAGGTCCTGGGGGTCAGGGCTTCAACATCTGAATTTGGCGGGAGGGAGACACAATTCATAACCCTCAGTGAACAAATCTCTCCCGAGCTCCTTCCCAACCCGCGAGCTGCAGTCTTTGCCAGATGCCGCTCGTCCTGGCTCCGAGGGTAAATCCCCGGCTGGGGAGATGGCAAGGTTATTGGATAATCATTGTACGGTTTAATCCGCACCGGAGCAGACGTCTGGGCTGCGTGCCAGGGAGCCCCTGCGGACAGGCTGCCCCTCCTCTGTGCTAGGGACACGTGGAGGGGGACGCGAGTAGGGGTGGCGTGTGTGGGTGGGGACACTTCTCAGAGGCCACGGCCATTGACTGACCATTGACCGTCGTCTGAAGGACAAAGATGGTTTCTCCGGAGGAGGCTGGGGAGAAAGTGCGCGCACACACACACACACACACATACACATACACACACCCACACACCCACACACACACACCGTTGTGTGCCCTGGGGCAGGAAACTGCAGTACAGCTTGCACTGCCGAGCCCCCCAGGGATCCGGTGCAGGTGTGACCCAGGACTTCGTCATCCCTCAGCACCTCGGCTTCCTGATGGGGCCTCCCTCTCCCCCTCAGAGCTGTGCCCCTTAATCCCAACCTCACACCCTTCTGGGGACCCCGCCTTAAGGCAGCACCGCATCCGCCCATCACCCCGCCAGCTGGGTACCAGTCTCAGAGTTGCTGAAGTCCCCTGTCCCAGGTCCTCAGCGGGTACAGGTGAATCACAAACCTACCTTGTCCCACTCGTGCCTTAAAGATTCATGAGGGGAGAAGGGAAACGATGCTGGTGAAGGTCCTGGTGGGTCCAGGTCTCAGACCCTGAAAACCACACTGTGCACACAGTCCGGGGTTGAAAGCCACCCCACGGCCCTGGCTCCTGTGGCTTGTGGCGCTTCTTCCTGCTCCCCTGGAACTGGTACCGGGGGCAGAGAGACAGTGCAGGTGACCATGGTTACCCCTCAGGGGCATTTGCATGTTTTCCTGTAACTTCCTCGAATCACAGCCTCTGAAAGCCCGGGAGGACCTTGCCGAGGTGGGAAGCCAGGCTCCGAGGCTGGTCAGGAAGGGCCTCCTTTGTGACCCTCAAATGACCCCACAGGTGACCTGCCAGGCTCAGCCCTCTTGGGAATGTCGGTGTCCTGGGAAGACACAGTAGGGGGTGGAGACCCACCCCGTCTTAAGGATGAGACTTACAAATAACAGGGATGGAATCGGGGGACATCTGGTTTGGACTGACGGGTCAGCCTCCTTGCAAAAGCCAAATTAAATAGTGCCGGGTACGGGGGCTGGGGGGGAGTGTGGTCGTCCTTGCACGCTCACGACGGTCTCTAAGCAGCTACTGTAACCTAGGAGGTGGTACATGGAGTTTGCTGCTGAAATTCGAGTGGCTCCAAGGAGGAGAAGCCTCTTTCAGTAGATATTTCCTGGGAAAGTCTGAGGGATGCTCCCACCCCAGGCCCCATCCCCCGGCTCACAAGGACCACTTCCGAGTTGCCCCACCTGCAACACGGAGGGGCCCCCAGGTGCTGGGTGTGCCTTGGTTCCAGAAGATCCGAACGGGGAAAGACTTTGGCCACTTTCTGACTAAGGGGGAAGGGCCAGGAGTGGCGGCAGGTGGCTGCCTGGGCCACTGTGCTCAGGGACCATAGGGCTCCTGGGGTCCTCTGAGGGGCATGACCGCCAGCATACAGCCCTACCTAGCATGCCACTGATGGGCCTGGGGCCCCGTTCCTGCATGTTCCCCTGGAAACCCCATTTTTCGAGGGTCTAGAACAGCTCTGTCGAATGGCAGTACAGTACGAGCCACATAAATAATTAAAACGTTTTCTGGTAGTCACCAAGGTGCCAACTCCCACTTATAAGATAAATCAGTACTAGGGGGGTAATGTACAACATGAGAAAGATAATTAACTTTGCTGTGTGTCATACATGCAGGGTGTTAACAGACGAAACCCTAACAGTTCTCATCATAAAAAAGTTTTTTTCTATTTCTTTAATTTTGTATCTAGATGAGATGACGAGTGTTCACTAAATTTATTGTGGTCATTATTTCATGGTGTATGTAGGTCAAATCACCATGCTGTATACCTTAAACTTATACAGCACTGTATGTCCATCATATCTCAATAAAACTGGAAGGAAAAAATTGTTGTGGTAGCCACATGAAAAAAGAAAGTAAAAATGGTCAAGATGAAATCAATTGAGGGCTTCCCTGGTGGCACAGTGGTTAAGAGTTCGCCTGCCAATGCAGGGGACACGGGTTCCAGCCCTGGTCTGGGAAGATCCCACATGCCTCGGGGCAACTAAGCCCATACTCCACGACTACGGAGCCTGCGCTCTACAGCCCGCAAGCCACAACTACTGACCTCACAAGCCACAACTACTGAAGCCCGCACGCTTAGAGCCTGTGCTCTGCAACAAGAGAAGTCACCACAATGGGAAGCCCGCGCACCACAACCAAGAGTAGTCCCCACTCGCCGCAACTAGAGAAAGCCCGCGCACAGCAACAAAGACCCAATGCAGTCAAAAATAAATGAATAAAATAAATAAATTTATTTAAAAAATCAATTGAATTAATATATTTTATTTAATCAGTATATCAAAGAAGTATCATTTCAACAATATATGTGTATATATGGGTGTGTGCATATACCTAAATGAACATGTAAATTTATATAATAATAGAGATACGTATGTTTCTATTTTTTAGTGTACAGAATTTATAGAAATTTATGAAAACATATATACATATACTTTATAAATTTTATAGGTATATACATACATATATAATTTACTAAAATTATATTTTAAAATTCTATAGGTATATACACGCATTTAGAATTGTCTGTCTAACCATCAGGGAGATAGTTGATGTGCTGTTTTCATCCTAAGCCTTTGGACCCCATGGGTGTCGTACCCCTACAGCACGTGTCAGTTGAGACAAGCTTTATCTAAGACCTTGGTGGCTCCAGGGTCGGATGCCCTAGTGTCTTCCCACTCACCCACCCTTTTCTGGGTAGGATTCCTGGAACTCCCTTGGCCCTGAAGGAATCCCCCTCTGTCTCTTGTGCTCATCAGCATTGTCTACCATCCAGTTTCCTAAATGTAGGGTTACTTGGCCAGAACTATTCCTGGTCGGGGGACACATCCAAACCACCACACATGGCTGCTGCTTCTGTGACGGATCGCTGCCTTTTTGGGTGCCCTGACAGCAGCGGGGCCCCAGAATTCCCCGCCATGCTTCACCGAGCATCCCTTCAGCCTTCAGAGACACCGCTGATGGCCAGATCTTGTGTTCCGTTTGGTCCAGCCATATAAAGAATAGAAATAATCCATGAATGGAGCATGATATTCATGTAGGCACGTGAGTCAAGACTCTCCTGCAAAACCCCAAATTTTATTTGGGTTTCACTACTTCTTCCCTAAAGTCCCTTTTCTGTCCCAGGATCCCACCTAGGACACCATTATAACTTTCACCCTCATGTCTCAAGCTTTGTTTTTGTCTTTCTCTGTCTGATTTACTTCACTCAGTATGATCATCTCAAAGTCCGTCCATGTTGCTGCCAATGGCATGATTTCATTCTTTTTTATGGCTGACTAGTATCCCACTGTGTATATATGTACCACATCTTCTTTCTCCATTCATCTGTCTGTGGACACTTAGGTTGCTTCCATGTCTTGGCTATCGTGAATAGTGCTGCAATGAACATTGGGGTGCATGCAACTTTTCGAATTACAGTTTTGTCTGGATATAGGTCCAGGGGTGGGATTGCTGGATCATATGGTAATTCTATTTTAAAATTTTCTTTGTTTTTGATAATCTTCGCTTTGATGAGCACTGGTTAGATTTCTTTTTTCTAGGTTGCCCCTCTATTAGGATTTGCCTGATTTTTTTTTTCATTATTAGACCGGGATGATTGGTCTTTGAGAGAAAAACCACAGGAGTGCAGTGCCCTTTTCATCACCTTTTATCAAAGGGACATATTATCAACATGACTTGTCACTGTGGGTTTTGGGGTTTCTTGGTCAGCTGGCTGAGGTAGTCAGACGTCTCCAATGCAAAGCTACTTTTGAGTCCTCATTCCACACCCTTTTGGAAGGAAGACCCTGTGAACAGCCCACACTTAAGCAGGAAATCTATATTCCACCATCTTGAGGGCACAGTATCTATTTGGAATTTTTCTGCATGGGATGTTTATTTTTCCTCCCTCATTTATTTATTCATTCAATCATGGATTTCTCCCAGTATGGACACATGGATGTTTATATCTTATTTCGGGTTATAATCCAATAGTATTTTATTTCCTGGCTCAAACGGCTTGGCCATTGGGACCTCTTTCACTTTATCTTCTGTGTCCTACTGACATGCCCCAATTATTGTGTATTTTTGAATATTTCCTTACTTTCTGGAACTAGAAGACACTCCAGCCACATCCTGTGTCTTCCAAGCCTGGGTCCTAGAATTAGCCATTTCTCCAGGGAGCCCTGTTTCCTCTTATTTGAGCATGATATTAAGAGCCGAGGTCTGGGTGCTGGGGGAAAAAGCTTCTCAGCAGCGTGGAAGAGATTTCGCTCTTGTGGGTTCACCACTGATGTTTTCCCCCTTACACTTTTGTTGTCTTTCCTTCTATTTACAACCCTTTAGGGGCCCTGACGGGACAGAGAAGCTCCGGTTGACCGTGGAGCCTACCGTTCACCTGTCCTCCAGGTACAAGCCAAGAGGTCGTGAGAACACCCCCCCGCGTGGACCACCGGCCGGCCAGGACTCCAATGTGGATGTAGGGTCGGACGCCTGGAGGTCCCTGCTCGGCCCTACTCTGGAGACTGCCAACCAGCATGTGTTCCAGCTGCACTGTGGGGTGAAGGGTGGTGTGACCACCTATGAGGATTAAGGCCATCCCCCGTCACTCACCTTGCCAAGCCATCACCAGGTGGTCAGGACTCATGGGCAAATGTCACCTCCGGGGCTATGCTGGCATCTGTAACCTCCATACCCCCTTGTGGTCCCATCCTAGCCATTCCTGCCCGCCCGCCCCCCGGCCCACTCCGTGTTGTGAAGTTTTCCTCCGCCTTCCCCTTGTGCATAGTCGTAACTCACAGGGGTTCCAGGGCTCAGTGGGGCAGCCCAGTGGAAGTGTTTACTCTTATTCCTGGCTAGGCCAGTCCAGAGGACAATCAGCTTCAGATTATGCCATCGTGAAGGTAGGTACAGCTGGTGCCTGACCCTCTTCAGTGTCAGATGCAAGCCCATGCCCTACAGCATACACAAGCACGCCCAGATCTTCATGGCTTGCTCCTGTGTACACAGCAGGCAGACGCGCAAGGGGACACAGACAAGACACACCCCGCCATCCTTGTTGTCAGCGTACCCCGAGTCTTTCTATCCATCTGTGGCGGTGAGCAGAGCCCATGATCTGGAAGAAGAGAGTCTTTCTTATAAAATACCGACAAGAGACTCTGCACATGGAATAAGAGGGTCCTGGAACATTCTAGAAACAAGCCTAGCATTACTTCTCTTGCAACTGTAAACGATGCATCAGGCACTTTGGACATCACATCACGGGTGAGACTTGCATTGCCCGGTGTGGCAGCCGCGGAGGACTTGTAGCAGGTTTTTCCCTCCACTCTGTTTAAACTCTGAGGGGGACCAGGTGAAACTTCAGGGCCCCCCCTCCCTCCGTGCTGTGGGGTGCGTGCACGTCTCGATGAATGTGCTCGGCAGTGTGCAACCCCTGCCCCCAACCTGTCCTCATGCACCCTGGTGAGCATTTTATACATTCTCTCAAACCCTCCCATCATGCCGTCCTGCAGGTGTGATGTATGGCACCTCTGTTCTCTCGTCGTAGCTTCTGTCTCCCCGTGTGGAGATGGGCAATAAAGACAAAGCTCTTCCAGACATATGGCTATTCCAGAAAATAAAATATTTTTGAAACCGCACAGCATGGCTACAGCTCTTTGTCTCATAGTGGGAACAGAACCCGGGCGTGTGTGCAGCTAGCAGCGTGGCACTTGGAAGAGGCACAGAGAATTCACGGACCCTGTAGAGACAGCCAAGGGCGGAAAGGTGTTTATCACACGAGGTGGGTATAGCCTCATCTCTGTGCATCTTGCAGAAGGAGACCCCTCTCAGATGCTTGTCCGTAGGTGGGAAAGGGTGTAATTTCTATGAAAACAACCACAACAAAAAAGCAATGGCAAAACTGGATGGTGATTTCACACAAGAGTTATTATTCTGATGTCATTTTCCTAAACGAGGTCTGGTTTCCCTGTATCTCAGGAGGATTCAGGAAGGTCACTGCCCTTGAGGTGGAGAATGCTCCTCTCCAGGGCTGCTGGTCTCAATTCTCATCACGCACCTGCCTCTTCTGGGAGCTGCCCCACAAGGAGGACACACATAAGATGCAGAGTAATCTCGTGACCCAGCCCAGAACAGGGTGGAAGGGCTAAGGAATGGAGTTGGAAAAGGCATATTTAAAAAAATATATTTTTGTACACACTGCCCGACATGTGGGATCTTAGTTCCCCGACCAGGGATCGAACCCGGGCCCCCTGCAGTGGAAACACGGACTCCTAACCACTGGACCGCCAGGGAAGTCCCAAGGCATATTGAATGAGCATGATTTTAATTGGATAAAAGTGCTTATAATGCACTTATTTTCATATTAATCCAAAGAAGGAACATCTGGGCAAATCTGGGCTCAGGGATCATTTCTCTCTCTACACTCCCAACTAAAGGATGCAGTGTTTGAAGAGGCTGGGTGGGGGGCCTTTTCCCCTGGGAAAGGGGTTTCAGCATCGTGGGCTGGGGTGCCAGGGATGGCTTATCTAAGGGAGCAGGGGAGGATACAAGAAGCAGCTGGCTTGGTGGTGACATAGGGGTTTTGTCAGAAACTGAGCAAGCATTGGTGGGGAAGAACCCCACAGACAGACAGCCGCCTCCTCATATTTTCAGGGTGCATTTTGCTGAGACACCTGGGAGGCCTGAACAGGGAGAGACCTGAGTGTATACCCCACAAATCATCACCATTTTGCAGGTGAGATCCCTCTACTTTCATGCATCTGGGGGAAGATGGACAGCCTCCCTCCGTGGAGGGGTTCAGGGACCCTCCAGCAGAGCATCCTGGCTAAGAGCATGGTCTAGACTCCGGTTGCCTTGGCTTAAAGCTAGGAGTGAACATCTCATCCTGGGGACACCCTGGGGTACCTAACTTAAGAAATGAAAATGAATATCCTATGATGCCTGCTGTATAAGGACCATGTGACAAATATGTTAATGTGTGTGGAATATGTTTAAAAACAATGGCATAATATAAGCCCTCGACATGTGCCAGTTACCATTCTTCTGCATAGTTTAAGTTCACCAAGGAACAAAGTGAGAAAAAGGGTAGATGTGCGTGAACATTTTTGAATGAAGGGAGCAGGATTGTCTAATTAAGTCATGGGCTGTATGTTTATCCTGGAAGGCTAGAGAACAAGGTAAGAATTTACACTGTTCTTGAATCCTTATTATGTTGAAAAAAAAAAAAGATCTTGCACTTTGCCTGAGACTCTGAATGGCAATCGAAAAGAGTTGATTAGAGGTTGGAGTTATGTGTGCCGGGTCAGATGTGGTAAGATGGGAAGACAGTCATTTTTCAGAGTCAGTGAAACCTCTGGACATGAATGGAAAATGCACACTCTCATACCCAACCAAGTCCTGCACAAGTTATCAGGGGGTTTGCAGAAACCCTGCCCTCAGCCACAAGCAGCCCCAATGAGAAACTCTCTGTTTTGGGGACCCTCACATCCACTTGACTACTGCAGACTCAGTATTCTTTTTTTAGTAGCATTTTTTAAATTGAAGTATAGTTGGTTTACATGCTGTGCCAGTCTCTGCTGTACAGCAAAGTGACTCAGTTATACACATAGAGACATTCTTTTTTAATATTCTTTTCCATTATGGTTTATCACAGGATATTGAGTAGAGTTCCCTGTGCTCTACAGTAGGACCTTGTTGTTTATCCATCCTGTATATACTAGTTTGCATCTGCTAATTTCAAACTCCCAACCCATCCCTCTCCACCCCTCTCCCCCTAGGCAACCACAAGTCTGTTCTTTATGTCTGTGAGTCTGTTTCTGTTTCATAGATAAGTTTGTGTCATATTTTAGGTTCCACATATAAGTGAGATCATATGGTATTTGTCTTTCTCTTTCTGACTTACTTCACTTAGTATGATCATCTCTAGTTGCATCCATGTTGCTGCAAATGACATTTTTTCATTCTTTTTTATGGCTGGCATACCCAGTATTCTTGTCATAAGTTTCAAGCCAAAGGAAAAACATCATTAAGATGCTTATTGTCACATGTTTGGGGCCCATATTGATAGTTTAGAGAAAAAGGGTATAAGATCAAGAGTATTCGTACGTTTCGAAAAAGCTTAGTGTTGTGGGAAAACGTAAGAGAAAACATAAGGAACAATAAGGTCGTACCGTAGACCCCAGGGAACTATAATCAATACCCTGGGATAAACCATCATGGAAAAGAATATGAAAAAGAATGTAAGTGTGTATATATATGTATAACTGAATCACCGTGCTGTACAGCAAAAATTAACACAACATTGTACATCAACTATACTTCAAGTAAAAAAAGAAAGAAAACATGAGGAAGAAGTAGACAGATCTACTTTCGGGAATCAATTCGAAGAGAGGAAAGCAAGGCATGAGCCTGGCATCAACATTTCCTCTTTGCACAGTTTCTGTTGCAACACAAAGCAAAGTAAGAATATATCATCCACACCATGTAATCGCCAGCACTGGCTGCCAGGGTGGACATAACCTTATTTAATCCTTCTCACCCCTGCCAGCCAGGGAGGGATGTTGCTGATCTTTTATAGATTGGGGAGCTGATGGATGGAAGTCATTTGGCCCACTTAGCACCAGCTAGGAGCAGGCGTGACTCAAGCTCCGTGTATCCAACTGCGGGACCCATGCATTAATCTCCAGGACAATCTCACTTGCTTTGTTGTTTGTTGTGTTCATCCGTCTGAGTGGGGACAGCTCGTGGTTCTTCTTGTGTTTGGTACAGGATTATTCATCTTCCCCAGTTTGGTTGACAAGTCCGTGCTTCTGTGATATGTTTTACTGTTCCAGACAACCGTGGGCTCCCCTTGCTCTGGTTGAAAGAGATGTAAATTTAAAATTGGGGTCATTTGGTTTCACACTATAGTTGACAGAGTTTTCAGTTGGAAAAGAACTTGCCCTGTTCTGGGGCCACTTGAGAGTAATGACCTCAAGTACCTTTGAGGGGATACATCTAGTGATCACTCTCTCAATTGTAGTATCATGTACGGACCTCTCACTATGCCTTGTGGACCCAGATTTTTCTCACAAATTCCCCATGACAATCCTATGAAGCGGGGCACTATGGATACCTCTGCTTTAAAGATATGACAATGGAGGAGCAGAGAGGCTGAGTTGCATGTCCAAAGTAATACAGCTGGTACCTGGGGCTGCTGACAACAGCATATGGCCTCATAATCTCTGCATGGAACCACCCATCCTGCCCCTCTGGCACTAGCAAACACCCTGAAGGATGGAAAGGGGGGGCAGTAAACCAGAAATTGGAGAATCTTCCACCCATCCATCCACCCATCATCTATCTACCCAACTATCTATTCATTTATCCACCATTCATCCATCAATTCATCTACCCATCTATCCATCCTTTCCTTTATCCACCCAACCATTGATCCATCCATTCATCCATCAACCTACCCACCCACCCATCCACCCATCTATCTATTTGTTATTCCATCCATGTATCTATTACTTTCTGAGATCAAATATTTATACCCATGTATATGCAGGCATCCTTCAATACCTGGCACAACCTAGGTTATCAGTATTCACTTCATGAATGAATGCACACATGAATGAATGAATGAATGAATGAATGAAATGACTTAGAGTGGATCATTCTGCAGACGCTTTCTGGGGCTATTCTTAGTTTTACGGAGGAATAAATCCAAGGGAAGAAAAAGAGTTGGTTGGAAGAGGCCTGGGTTCCCAGGTACACCAAAGAATCATAGTCCCCTGGAGAGAGAGAGAGAGAGAGAGAGAGAGAAGCCCAGTTCATGATGCAGAGAAATCACAAAACATATTCTGTGGAATACCCGTAAGTCTCTTTACATTCTCTCTGCTTGGCTATTTGTTCCAGAGAAAAACAATTAGATTCCAGAGTTGCCATGACTTTAGATAGAAAAGAATAAATGTTGGGCACGTGGAATTGTAGTAACAATTCTCAAGTTATGATTCATAAATATCACCAAAGAGACGGATTATATTCTCCCGATGGTTCAGGAAATTGGAAACGGCGGGTTGCCATACTGACTGTTACTCACTGTTTCATCTCTGTGCAAGTCCCAACAATTGCAGCATCATACTGTACTCTAGAAACTGGAAAATAGGGGAATAATGTTTATGCCGTGTTGGCAAACATTTGGAACGAGGATGGATTACCTGATATTCTAAATGTTGCTCATTTCATAATGCCTGGAAGATCTCATGTCTTTTCCTTTCTCTTTTATTTTTTAAATAAAAGACACCTTTATAGTATAATATGTTTGTTTTTGGAATCTCCACCTTAATGTATCTTTGACCAGTCTACCTAGATAAGTTTAAAGAGCCATTTATCCTGGATTAAATGAATCATTCCTCACCTCTGAAGCAGAAAGACAGTGAAAGGTGACCTTTTAGCATCTAGATCCTAGAGAATTCTATCATCCCCTACTAGCGTGGGCAAGCACCAGCCTCCAGACTCCCCTTTTTAAAATGGGGCCCTGAGCCCTGCTGGGAAAACGCACTTTACTCAGTGCAGGATGGAGCTGTGGGTTTTTTCCACAAAGTCCACAGGGAGCTTCCCGTGCAGACTGCCTCTTTCAACGGTGAGTTCTAAAAGCATCAACGTAGCAAGACTCACTTTTAAAATTAATGAAAAAAAAGTTTAAATCCCTTTCAATCTTCCTTTGCTGTGTACACAACTAATTACTCTTTAAACCTGATTGGGGTTTGGACTTGATAAAAGTTCCTTTTTTTCTGCCATGATCGACTAACCCCTGCCCCTTTTGTAAGCTTTTCCCCCCTGGCTTGATCTAATCAGCCCCTCATCACATGAGCTGTTTCTTCCTCAGGGACAAAACCACAGAGAGGCACAGAGGAAGGTGATGCAATTGTTCCTGTATCCTGTCGGGAGGCCATGCATGCTGTTGGTTGTTGCTAGTCTTACTGATGCATTCGAACTGATCCGTCTGGGATGTTCATCTCATCTGCTCTGTGATAAATTGTCTGGGTGTGTTCAATTCCTACTGAAGGTCAGGGGAGAGGCTTTCCCAAGCTCCAAGTCCATCTCCCGAGTTAAGCAAACCTCCAGATTTCACTTTGCTACCATTTCCAGCCTAGGTTGTTCTCTGCAGTGCATTTACACACATAACCACACATGGAGTGGTCCATGGACTGGCAGCATCAACATCACCCAGCAACTGGGATGAGGAACAAATATTTGTTTCTTATGCCAAATCACGATATCACACTACCTAACCTTTGAGATTTGAGAAGATTTGAGAATATTTGTTTTAAAAAATCACTGGATCTTATATGGAACCATAAGAGCCAGAATTGCCAAAACAATCCTCAAGAAAAAGAACAAACCTGGAGGCATCACCTTCCCAGACTTCAGACAATACTCCATCAAAGCTACAGTAATCAAAACAGTGTGGTATCAGCACAAAACCAGACATGGATCAAAGGAACAGAATAGAGAGCCCAGAAATAAACCCACAGACTTATGGTCAATTAATCTTTGACAATGAAGACAAGAATATACAATGGAGAAAAGACAGTCACTCTGGCAAGTGGTGTTGGGAAAGTTGGACAGTCACTTGTAAATCAATGAAGTTAGAACACACCCTCACATCACACACAAAAATAAACTCAAATGGCTAAAAGACTTAAATATAAGGTATGATACCATAAAACTGCTAGAAAAGAACATAGGCAAAATATTCTCTGACATAAATTGTACCAATGTGTTCTTTGATCAGTCTCCCAAGGCAATAGAAATAAAGCAAAAATAAACAAAGGGGACCTAATCAAACTTACGAGCTTCTGCACAGCAAAGGAAACCATCAACAAAATGAAAAGACAACCTATGGAAGGGGAGAAAATATTTGCAAATGATGAGACCAACAAGGGCTTAATTTCCAAAGTATACAAAGAACTTATACAATTCAAAAAAAAAATCAGAAAACGGGCAGAAAACCTAACTAGGCATTTCTCCAGAACCATAAAAGAAGATGCTGGCTTTGCTTTAAGCTACAAAGTAGATGGTAATTTGTTACGACAGCAACAGGAGACTGATTCACCTCTTAAAATATGACAGGTCAGAGCAAATATCCTTCCAGAGTGAATCACCCAGGGGTCTCATGAACCAGAGTCAGCTTCAGCCAGTCAGGATGGGGTCGAGACGCTATGTCTGTAACCAGCTCCCGGGCAACGGCTGCAGCAGTTGGTCCAAGAAACGGGCTTTGAGCTACAAGACTGACTGACTGATTTTCTGCATGGTGATTTTTTAAGTTGAAGTAGACTTGCTGTACCATATTATATAAGTTACAGGTGTACAATATAGTGATACAATTTTTAAAGGTTACACGCCATTTATAGTTATTATAAAATATTGGCTGTATTCCCTGTAGCATGGTGGTTTTTATCTTTGAAAAATTGTCCCCAGTTCCCCAGAAATTTTTTAGGGCTGGCGCATACAGGGACCTTGATTTGATGGTGTACTCTGAGCTCATTCAAGGAGAGCAGGGAGTTTGCTGAATGCCTGGAAGACACTCATCACTTTCCACAATTCTTTGGACCATTAGCCCATGAGAGGGTGTCCCCACTGTCCCCTATTCATTGGGATTGTAGCTGTGTCCTAACATGCAGAACTGTGCTCCATCCCCATGGACTATTCAGCTCACCCGATCTACAACCTCTGGTTGCTGAGAAGACTCCTAGGCCTGCATTCTATAAATACATGCTTTTTTATTTACTGAAGTTGTTTGCCAAATAAATATATGTGAACATATTTAATAGATAAACATCCCTTTAAAAAAAAGTATCACCCTTAGCCTGCGTTTCATCCCTCCCAAGCACAAGACCCACGTTTCTCAGAACTGTGCAAGTGTGATTTATTTTCTGCATTTATTTTTTTCTGCAATCTGGTAGAGTTTCTGAATCTCCAAATCAAAATAAGTGCCATTTAAAAAAAATCTTGCACAAACGTTTCCTATGACTCTACAACGAAAAGCAATTTCTGTTTTGACAGCATTTTCTCACATAATTAGCTTATTTGTCTGGTTGACCAGATATACATGTTTTAGACAAAAAAAAAAAAAAAAAGACACATTTTCTGCCAGGGAGAATAGCATTCCAAGGGAGTTGAGGAATTGTGTGGGGTCCAGGTAGCCAATGCACTGGTTGGGGATGAAGCTTATCTAGGAGTTTAGGATGAAGATGGACCCAGTGAGAGACCAGCCAGGGTCCTCTGACCCTTTTGCTTTAATTTCGTTGTACACACTCTGAAATATCCCTCAGGGACACTCACCTCCTCAGTCTTAGAGAACATTTCAAGGCAGTGTTGAACTTCCCTCCAATATTCCCACTGTATTTTTTTTTTATAAATTTACCAATTAATTAATTTTATTTTTGGCTGCGTTGGGTCTTCGTTGCTGTGCACGGGCTTTCTCTAGTTGCAGTGAGCGGGGGCTGCTCTTTGTTGCAGTGCGTGGGCTTCTCATTGCGGTGGCTTCTCTTGTTGCGGAGCATGGGCTCTAGGTGTGTAGGCTTCAGGAGTTGTGGCGCATGGGCTCAGTAGCTGTGGCTCGCTGGCTTAGTTGCTCCCACGGCATGTGGGATCTTCCTGGATGAGGGCTCGAACCTGTGTCCCCTGCATTGGCAAGAGGATTCGTAACCACTGCGCCACCAGGGAAGCCCCTTCCACTGTATTTTGTGTGCACAGGTAGCCTCCAGCCCCAGCACCTGCACTGGCTCACCTGTGCAGGTGTGGGTGTCATGACACTGGACGGAGGGTAGCTCTGTCCAGTCCTAGGTGGGAGCTCCATCCAGCCCTGCTCACACTTTCTCCCTCACACTTCCTAGTATGGCCACGACACTCTGCAACTTCTTAGTCAACCCAACGGGCAACCGTGGGACTCTGTTAGGGTCTCCCGTGAGCTGAGGTGGTGATACCTACACGGAGTTGGTGATTCTGGTAGGGATGGACTTAGGGTCTATTAGAGAGGCAGAGTCTTATCTGGAGGTGAGGAAGGTCCACATACATCTTCCCAGGGCTGTGGAATAACGTCTCCCCTGGGGTACCCACCTGCCATGGCCAATCATGCCCTTGGAACGAATCACCTGTGGGGTTATGTGTCTCCCATCCCAAAGCCCCCTTAGGCGTCTCATCCGTCACCCCTGTCAACACCTTAATGGAAATGTGATAGAACCAGCTCCTACCCACCCTTGGGGCCCAACACTGCTCATCAGGTCCCATATCCATGCTCCACGACCTCAACCAGGGTGGCCGTGTGTACACGACAGAAACTGGCTCCAGAGACGGACCAGCATTTCTTTTTTTTTCCTGGATAGTCGGTTAACCCTTTACCAGGATCCCGCTGTTCTGATATGCATCCCCTAAGGAGAGAAGAGAAAATTGGTTGGCATGCACACATTGAAGAAAAAAGAAACATTAAAATGATGAGAGAGAACCTGAAAAAGAATAGATATATATGTATAACTGAATCACTGTGCTGTTCACCTGAAACTAATGCAACACTGAATCTACTAGACGTCAATTAGAAACAGAAACAAAGAAGAAAAAAGATTTGCAATTGGAAAAAATTAAGTCAAAAAAAGAAAAAAAAAAAAAGAAGGATGGGCCACTATTTGAAGGTGACTAGACACAGAAAAACTTCAGTGGTAAGCAGCTCATGGAATCATGTAGGATACACTGGCCGGCTTTCCACGGAATCTGCATCATCTTGGCGGGTGTTTATGAAGGCCAGCCCAGTGTTGCCAGGAGATGCATCAGAGTCTCAAGCTGGATGTGCCATCCAGGCCACTTTCAACTGAGAACGTTTCCATGTGCAAAAATGTCATGCTGGTATAGCCGCCAATTTTCGCATTGCTGAAAGGATAAAAGTCTTTTGCAAACACCTGAATGCCTTATCAAGCTGAAACAGAGCTTTTGCGGTGGGTGGATTAGTTTATTTCCAAAAAAAAAAAAAAGAGAATTATTTTTGGCCACCAGAAATCTTTCTGCTAAAAACAAATACGTTTGGGTAAAACATTTGGAGTAAACGTACAATTTCAATTCCAAACTATTCGAGGGGTGGGGGATGGAGGCATGGCTACTTCATGGATAAAGTATTGAGGTTTGATAAAATGTGGTATGTTATAAATTTATTTCAAAACGTAGGTTAGGAACAAAGAAAAGCCATGAGTTAGAAACACGGCTGGGAGAAGATTTTTAAATGTTTGAAATAAGCCAGTATGCTGAATATAAATGTTCATACACTCAAGTATGGCTCCCATGGGTTGATTTTTATTGACCCTCTATCTGAAGGAACACAGGGAGGTTGTACAAATGATTGGTGGTGATTAACGTTGGTAAACGCGACAGATGAAATAAAATAAACCAGTTTGGGGATGATCATTCCCCAATGAAATTGTAGTTCCAATAAACCCAGAAACACGTGAAAGCTGGGTAACTTAGAAAGTGGACCAATGTACAGAAGTATCGAATCATTATGTCATAGAACAAGGACTAAAAGTGTTGTAGGTCAATTATACTTCAAAAGCAAACAAAAACTCTCAGAAAAAGAGATCAGATTGGTGGTTACAGAGGCAGGGGTTGGGGGAAGGTGGAATTGGAGGAAGGTGATCCAAAGGAACTTTTATCCAGTTAAAAGGTAAATAAGTGCTAGGGATGTAATGTACAATATTATAAACATGATAAAAATAATTAACACTGCTCTGTATTATATATGAAAGTCATTAAGACAGTAAATCCTGAGATTTCTCATCACGAGAAAAGCAAAAATATTTTTTCTATTTTGTTTCTTTTGTATCTCTATGAAATGATGGATGGTCACTAAACTTACCGTGGTCATGATTTCATGATGTATGTAAGTCAAGTCACTATGCCGTATCCCTTAAGCTTATACAGTGCTGTGTGTTAATTCTATCTCAATAAACCTAGAAGAAGAAAAAGGTGGGAGGATTTTACGTGAAAAAAGACGATGGAAAATCCTTCATCACTGTGTTCATTCCAGCCTTTCAACGAACTGTAAGGAAAACAGCTCCACAACCAAGAAGAGAGACCCAGAGAAAATGTGCGTCCATTCTCCCGGAGTTTATTAGCAATAAAATAGTTCAAATTGATAAATCATTCTCCAGATATATCTCTAAGCCTGTATTTAAAGCACACTTCAACATGGTTGGAGGGCTTAAGAAAAAGAGAAAATCATAGCTCACGCTTGGTGCCAGAAGGATACAGATTCCTTTCAGCTCCTGTTTTAATTTACTTTAAAACGCAGACTTCGGCATTGATCTCAAGCCTCATCCCTCAATTCTAATTAAAGGGAGCGGTCAATCATTCAAAACCGTGACTAATAAAAATGTGCCTGGCTTGCAGGAGGGATGTGTAGTATCCTGTATCTTGGATCTACAATGCAAATTACATTTTAGGAGCTGTTGTCGGTGTTCGAATTCCATGACTAATTGTCTGAAGAGGGCAACCTGACAGTTGGTGGGAAGAGGAAGCGCGAATTAACTGATCACCACATGGAGGGCTAGGCGTCCCGAGTTGTGGCTGCATTTTGCTATTTACCATCCTCACTCACCTCCTTGGCAGTTATATCTATAAAATGTACAGGATCCCGAAACCAAACTTTCTGAATATTCTCCTGTCCAGGAGATCCAGGGCCAGCATCATGCAGCTTGTTTTGGATGACACACATTTAACTTGATGCAAAATCGCTCACGGTGAAAAAAAAAAAAAACAAAAAAACTCAGTGCTGACCAGATTAAGGGTAAACGAGATAGAATTGGGAAGGGTTTATTTCTAAGTATTCCAGCAGGAGATGAAATTTAAACTGGGTCGTTATGGCCCCTAAGCTAAGAACGGCTTTCACATTTTTAAACGGTTCCATTTTCTTATTTAAAATCATTTTCTAAATGTTTATTTCTTCTTCCATTTTTATTGAGGTAGAATTGACATACAGCACTGGAACAGTTGAAGGCTTATGGCGTAATGATTTGACTTACATCATGAAACAAGGATAAGTTTAGTGAAGATTCATCTTTTCATATTGATGATTCAAATTCTCCAAATTAAAGAAATAGAAAAACATTTTTTCCTTGTGATGGGCTCAGTGCTATGGAAGCTGCCTGGCCTGGGAGATCACCCCACACATCCCCAAGCTCAGGCAGCCAACAGGCAATGACCCATTGTACAAAAGACCAGCTCAGCGGTGCAATGCAGGCGCCAGACCTCCCCAAAGGAACAGGCTGCAGAGATCACATCCTTGCTGGGCTGTTCCTCCTACCCTGCTCTGTCTTCTTCACTCCCTCTTCCCCTGAGAGCTCTCCCTGGAACCCCCAGCATCCCAGAACTCTGGGGCCACAAAGCAGCGATCAGGGAGGGAGCGTGACCTGCATCCCAAGGGTGGGACTGTTTGCACCTGGATCACAGACCCCCCTGACTGTAGTTCAGTTCCCAGCCTGAAGCTGCTGCTGGTGTAGACAGCGCTTTGCTGGCTCCTGACCTGGAGGATGAGCCTTCGATCTGGACTCAGGTGAGCTGAGCTGACACGTTACTGCACCCCTTTACACCTACAGATATAGCACCACACTCTGTGTGTGTGTGTCTCTGTGTGTACAGTATTTTTCCACTTGCAAAATAGACCATCTCTTCTGCATAGCATTTTTTAACTAAAGACACACACACAAAAAATATCCCTAGCCGTGAGTGTTCATGTGATGCCAAATTCCATTTTCCTGCTCCGGAGAAATCTGTGTCTTCCTAGGCGTGGAGGTAACAAGGGCCAGCACAGACTCAAGGCCACAGGCAGGATTCTCTCTTATCAAGGCTGGGTCAGGACATCTTCTGACACCCACATCTTGAGGGATGTCTGTGGGTGAACAGAGAACCGAAATCCAGAAGGAGGTCCAAGTTCATGAGACTTGTTTTTTAAAAAAGACGAACGCAGAGGAAACAGGAGCGTGGCTGATGTAAGAATTTGCCTTAGTCTCTGAGGTATGGATGGGATGTTTCCCCACAGACCTTGCAGCCAGCGGGGCTGGCTGCTGCGCCACAGAGAGCTCTTGCCTGAAAAGGTTTGTTCCTTTGGGAAGATTGAGTCCAGAAGGAAATACCGACACAGACCTCTTTAGGGCCTCACCCCCTAATACGACGAGGCACCAGAAACCCCCAATACTGCAAGCATCCTCCTCTTTACTTCTATAACCCACCAGAGATGAAACTGAGGCTCTTTTCAAAAATCTGTCTCTGCTCCAAATACCTCTGCCTTTGTGTCACTTACCTCTTGATGCAAAACACCTTCCCCCACCCGAACTCAGAGGCTTAACCAACACACGTTCCTGGGAGTCTGAAATCCAGGCATAGTTTAGCCGAGTCCTTTGCTTCAGGCTGCAAATGTGTCAGCCAGGGCTGGGGTCTCCCCTGAGACAGTGGGAGGGTCTGAAGCAGCTGTTGGCAGGAACTGGTTCCTTGTGGCTTTTCACACTGAGGGTTTTGGCTCCCTTCTGGCTGTTGGCTGGAAGCCACTGTCCATTCCTGGCTGTGTGGCCATCTCAGGACACGGCCCCTGGGTTCCATTAGAACCAGCAAATGGGGCAGGAGGCTTTGCTGGCAGAACAGAAGTTTCAGTCTTTTTTTTTTTTTTTTTAATTTTTGGCTGCATTGGGTCTTTGTTGCTGCGTGTGGACCTTCTTCAGTTGCAGCGAGCAGGGGCTACTCTTCACTGTGTTGCTCGGGCTTCTCTTTGCAGTGGCTTCTCTTGTTGAGGAGCACGGGCTCTAGGCTCGCAGGTTTAGTAGTTGTGGCACACGGGCTCAGTAGTTGTGGCTCGCGGGCTCTAGAGCGCAGGCTCAGTAGTTGTGGCACACGGGCTTAGTTACTCCACGGCATATGGGATCTTCCCAGACCAGGGCTGGAACCCCTGTCCCCTGCATTGGCAGGTGAATTCTTAACCATTGAGCCACCAGGCAAGTTCCAGAAGTTTCAGTCTTATGCAACACAGTCTCAGAAGAGACATCCACCAAACTTTGCCATCTGTTTTTTTTTTTTCCTACACTGCGTGGCATGCGGGATCTCAGTTCCCCAGCCAGGGATCAAACCCTCGTCCCCTGCAGTGGAAGCGTGGAATCTTAACCCCTGGACTGCCAGGAAAGTCCCTAAGCTTTGCCATCTTTGCATGAGAAGAAAGACACAGATTTCACCCATATTCCTGGGGTGAAGATGACACAAGGGCATGAATATTAGGAGGTGGGGGTTGGGAGGGACCATCTTGGAGACGGTCAACCAAATCCTCACGCTCTGGTCCCCTACAGAAATCTCTCTGCAGCGCTAATAGCCACGTTTCCAAAACAAACACTTTTTTCAAAATCACCCAAACTATGAGCTGTTGACTGCAGAGGGCAAGATGGAAAAGCAGTAAACTTGCTTTATCTTTCAATAATTGTTTAATAGCTGTGGCTCAAACCCAAACAATGATGAGTATTGTTCAATTTTCCTTGAGGTTGACTCGATCCGTGACCATGAGCTAGTAAGGCAGGCTTATCAAACAATACGGAGAAGGCAGCTGAGAAGAAAAAACCAAGATGGCAGCCCATGGGCTGAATTTGGTGCCATTTCTGGCTCTTCCATCTCACAAGGGTGTAAGTAGGGAAAAAAAAAAAAAAGAATTGCCTGAGTGTAAAAATAAGTGAGAAAACCCACACACCTGTATTGTGTGTGGATTCAGGTCAAACATTTATACAGAGGCAAGCTGAGTTCCTAACTCTATGTGCACTGCAGACCTTTCTATTTAAAAAATAAAACATAAGAAAAGGCTGACTTGAAGAGGAAGGACTCACAGCCCAAAACAAAACAAAGAGGCATTGTGGACAACTGCAACTGGGATAGAAGAGCAGATCTGAGGCACAGTCAGAGACAGGCTCCCCAGACACAAAGGCGGGACCCTTCCTGAGAACCTGCTCCAAACAAACCCATCCCAACTCTGCAGACACAGCTGGATGTTGACGAGGTTGAAAGAACGGATTCACCGTGGGGTGGGTGGGTGGGGGAAGTGGGGCTTCAAAGGGATAAATCCTCCTAAAATAAAAATTCCTAAACCATGAGGCAAATTAAAGAGGAGAAAAACGCAGCCTATGGGGGGAACATTGAACAAAATGAAAAGCAAAAACAATACCAGACGTGACAAATATGCTACTATAGGAGGAATTCGAGAGATTTTAAATCATACATGGCCTCTGCAGGAATTACTTTTCATATTTTTTTTAAAAAGAGGAGAAGGCAATTACGAAGATTCCTCCTATTTGAAGGAAAAGACATGAACATATCAGAGCAAAGAGCTTCATGTTTTTCAAATTTCAGTTTATTCTTTGCCAAGCTTTATATTATGAGGGTTTTACAAATTGAACTATTACTGCATTCAAAAGGGATTACACTATGTAACCTTTTGAGGCTGTCTTCTTTTACTTAACGTAGGTGGTTTTGAGCTTCTGCTATGTTGTGGTGTGTGTCCGTGGCTTTTTCCTTTATTATTTTAATTTTAAAAATAAATTTATTTATTTTATTTGTCTATGTTTGGCTGCGCTGGGTCTTTGCTGCTGTGCGTGGGCTTTCTCTAGTTGCGGTGAGCAGGGGCTACTCTTCATTGTGGTGGCTTCTCTCGTTGTGGAGCACGGGCTCTAGGTACACGGGCTTCAGTAGTTGTGGCTCACGGGCTTAGTTGCTCTGCAGCATGTGGGATCTTCCCAGACCAGGGCTCGAACCTGTGTCGCCTGCATTGGCAGGTGGATTCTTAACCTCTGCGCCACCAGGGAAATGCTTTTCCTTTATTTTTAAATTAATTTCTTTAAAAAAAATTACACCTTCATAAACTGGAAAAAAAATTTTAAATAAAGGTAATACACTATTAAAGTACCAAGAGGTAGCGGACCAACAGGGGCCTGATTTATTTAGTAGAATAAAACGGGTTATAATTAGCTTTTCAAATATTATCTCATTCTAATGAAGCACATTTGATATATTTCCTAAAGAGTTGACTAAGATAATTGAAAATCTCCTACTTCTTGTACATCCCATGAAGGCTCCATTTTCTCCACATCAAGAAGTTCTTGGAAGAGAAAAACAAATACCATGTGATATCACTTATATGTGGCATCTAAAATATGACCCAAATGAACTTATCTACAGAACAGAAACAGGCTCACAGACATATGTCTGTGGTTTTGTGGTTGCCAAAGGTGGGTGTGGAGGGAGAAGGATGAACTGGGAGTTTGGGGTTAGCAGATGCAAGCTATTACATTTAGAATGGATAAACAACAAGGTCCTACTGTAGAGCACAGGGAAGTATATTCAATAGCCTGGGATAAACCATCATGGAAAAGAATATTAATAAAAGAATGTATATATGTGTAAAAAAATAGAAGTTCTTGGGATGATAACTGAATGCACTGAACATACCAGGAATAGTGTCTAAAATAATAAAAATCGAGTCATTTTGTCCAAATTTCAATGAGGTTTTGTAAACTAAGTTTTTCAGAGCAAGGAGTTTGGTTAAGTTGTTAGTAAGCAGAAGACAACATAAATTTCTGATTCTGAGCTTGTGGAATGAGGGTTCCCGATCCAACCTTCCATTAACCCTGTACAAAATTAAATGTGAACAATATGAGATACATTGGGCTTAACCATGGTTAAGGCTACTCTAGATATCTTCCAAGGAGGAGATAAACTTTATTTATTTATTTTTTAATTTAATTAATTTATTTTTGTCTGTGTTGGGTCTTTGTTGGCTGCGTGCGGGCTTTCTCTACTTGCGGCGAGCGGGGGCTACTCTTTGTTGTGGTGCACGGGCTTCTCATTGCAGTGGCTTCTCTTGTTGCGGAGCGAGGGCTCTAGGTGTGAGGGCTTCAGCAGTTGTGGTCTGAGGGCTCAGTAGTTGTGGCTCGAGGGCTCTAGAGGGCAGGCTCAGTAGTTGTGCTGCACTGGCTTAGTCGCCCTGAACCATGTTGGATCTTCCAGGACCAGGGCTCGAACCCGTGTCCTCTGCATTGGCAGGCAGGTTCTTAACCACTGCGCCACCAAGGAAGTCCCATGATCCCATTTCAATCTTCACAGAAACTCTATAGTGCTAGTATTATAGTCTGCGGTTCCAAGCGAGGGATTGAGATACATCAGGATAAAACCCAACAAAATTAGTACTGATCAAATGCTTACACAAAGGGACACTCCAGAGAAGTGGTGTCCTCTCCCTCCCACTGACAATCTTTCCATGAAGTTATATAAGCCATTTGAAAAAGTAAACCTTTAAACTCATCCTTCCAAGCTGGGAGCATGAAGAATTCAATGTTGTCCACCACACAACCTTTCTTCCTGGGACTCTCTACTTTATCAGTTAACCTGAGTTTCTTATTGGATGGGGGTTGAGGGGGAATGTTCTCCTGGCACATGGCACAGAGGTCCAATTGCCTTAATTTTGGAAAAAAGACTTCTGACTTCCTAACCCACTCCAGAATCCTTCAGTGGTTTGGAGACAGTCGAGAGTTCCTTACAAAAGTTAGTACAGAATTACACACTCACCTCCTCTGGAATAAGTGTCTTTGTATCTTCAAATGTGTATCCTTCACAGAGGGAATCATTGCTCTGCTTTCACACCCATCGTGGTGAAATGATACAGCTCTTTGCATCTTTCACTTATGTTTACAGAACCCCCTGGTATGTGGCAGGCACGGTACTAGGCATTGGGATGAAAAGGGACACAAAAGAGATGAATTTCTTTTCTTCCTGGATCTTTAGTCTACTCAGCATAAGCATAAATCAAACAACCGCACTTTAAGATTTCATAGCCTCTGACTTCACTCTTAATTTTAGGACAAGAATAATGTATGCGTTCATTCAATTCAGCACAAATGTATTGAATGCCTACCCAGCACCATGCCAAGTCTTGGTACGAGAAAGCAAGATTAAAAGCCTCTGTCTCAAGGAGTTCACAATCTAGTGGAACAGGGCGACAAGAGAATCAGTCATGGGGTGCATGCCACTATTGCATTAAAAGTATAGACAGAGCTAGAGGCATCCACAGGTAGATACATACAGGTTTTATCTACAGATATAGCTATTTAGACATAGGTCTAGCATAGGTGTGCGTAGACAGGTAGAGGTGTATAGGTGTGGGTGGACAGGTGGTGGGGTACAGGTGAGGGTGTAGGCATAGATGTGGGAATAGACACGCACGTCAAGAAAGGTAAGACGGAAAATCAGGGGAGTGGAGAGGAGGGGCCGGCCAGCCCCCTGGGAAGAGCAGGCACAGCATCGTGATGGGAATGGAAAAGATGGCCCCTCGGTGGGGCCTGGAGGGTCTCTCTCAGCTCCTGGGGCAGACGGGAGGGGACTCCCAGACGGGAGGTCTCCCCGGGCTCTGGAGACAAGGACGGGGCAGAAGGCAGGTTTGTGCTGGGACATGACCCCGGGATCGTATGATCTGGACACCAGATACCCTGACGGTCATTATCCTTCAGAGCACGGGAAGCCATAGTGGCTCATCCTTCTCTTCAAACCCATCCTCCTCCGCTTCCTGAGCTGCCATATCTGAAACACCCGGGGGTCTCACCTTCACGGGGCAGGTGCACCATTGTGTTGGGTGCCACGGAGGCCAGAAGATGGTGGTCCCTTGGCGGGAGGTGCCAACAGGTTCCAGAAGAGGACGACCCCTATGTCTCCATCCAGCGGTGGCTGCATGGGCCACCCCCTCCTCTCCAGCACCTGTGGTCCTTGCAGGGGATCCCAGAGCCTGAGCACTTCCTTCAGGGGCTCCGTCAAGGAGGTGCCCTTGTTTCTCCTCCTTCCTGCCCAGATCCTTCCAAACTCAGGAGCGGGTTTCCCTGTTCCTTGGGTCGAGGTGTGTCCCAGTTGCTAAGGTCCCTCGGTCCCCGCTTCTGCTCCTCCCTCAGGCCCAGAGCCCTTAGTTCATCTGCAACCAGGGTGCAGCTTCCTGGATGCCACCCAGAACCCCGGACATCGCCCCCGAAAGGTGCAACCTCAAAATAAGCAGAAGGATCCGACATGATGAGTCAACAGTATCATCTGAGTCAGGAGGTGAGTAATACGCCCAGAAGATGTTCTGTTTCTAAATCAAGGGTGGGTTTTAAGACAGACTTGCTTTCCCCCCCTCTTTTCTTTCACAGAAGGAGATCCAACAGCAAGCAGATTTCAGGTTGTCCAAATATTTTTGTAGCTTTCTTATGAGCAGCAGAACCTTTTTAAAACTTTTATTTGGTGCCGTGCCACCTTGGATGGTAAAGTTCCATGGTTTCTTCCCAACGCAGAAGGACTGCATGTCTCTTTATGGTTCAAGGGCCTGAAAACCCTTCAGGAATTTGAGAGCCGGGGCTCCCCTGGAGCGGGGGTACCCAGTGAGATGGAGGTGCATTTGTAGTTGTCTACCTTTATTTGTGTTTAACTAAGATCTATCCTTTCAAAACCGAAGATTTCAATGCACAAAACCACGGGCAAAAATCGCATTTGGACTCGCAGTTTTCAGCAGAAGCCAAGGACGTGGAAAGACTACCGATTTGGCAGTCAGATCTGTTATATAAATCAGCTTTCATCTGTCTCCATAAAAACAGGAAATCAGCTCAGATGAATAATTTATTTGTTCAATTAAAAAAAAATTGGACCCTTCACACACAAGCCCTAGAGACCAAGCTCAAATAATTAAGGAGGCAATAAGAAGTCAGATATCACGTGAGAAAAAAAAATAATGCATTACATACACACAGGCTCCAATGATGGAATTTATATTCTCTCTCAATAAGCTTCCTGGTTCTGACAGGGTGATATTTGGTCCACACTCCAAGGCTGAATGAGAACCGTCTGTCCCAACGACTCCTTGATTTTCCTTTTAATTCTCATGCCCATTGCTTCCAAATTCTCCATTTTTCTCCACTACGGAAGATGCAGAGATTCTTTTGCAGTCAGGACCAACTCTAGCCACGGTGCTTTGTGGGAAGCACAGCTCCAGCCTCTCGGAGAGGAAATATGATTGTTGCGTGAGCACCACACCCCGAGCCCTGGCCCACAGCCCCCATTGTGACCGCCCGCTAAGCCAACCAAGACTCTGGGCCCAGGGCAAGGGGTGAAGGGTGCACACAGTCAGCACAGATAGAGGTGGGATTCGGACTCACCTAACAGGGACCCCAGAGCCTGGGTCTGTCCTTCAGAGAGATGAGAGGCTGGGGGGGGTGGTCTCGACCTTTCTCGGAAGGTGCCCACAGGAGACCGGTTGTTCTCCCACCGACCACATCTGCAGGGTCTGCACAGCTGCCCTGCTTCTCGGAGGGGGCCGAGCTCGTCCTGCCGTCACTTATAAGGGATCACATCCAACCTTGACGCCAGGGCCCTTGAGGTTGACCATGACAAGATCATTAAAATGATAAACGTGGGAAAGACCCAAGAGGCTCTGGGAGGGGACCCCTGACTCCCCGACTACTGGACGTAGGGGAACCTTACATCCAGGGTTAGGTTACAGCCTTGATGGGCCCCTTCCTCCATTTAAAAAATATAGTTCAGGGATCTCTGCTCAGTATTCTGTAACAACCTAATTGGGAAAATAATGTGAAAAAGAAGAGATACATGTATATGCGTAACTGAATCACTGTGCTGCACACCTGAAACTAACACAACATTGTTAATCAACTGTATGCTAATATAAAATCAAATTTTAAAATAATAAGAATAAAAACTTTAAAAAATAAAAAAAATATTAAAAATTATATTTTATGACTGTGTTGCTATAAACATGAATATCATCCAGGCTGTGTTATAGGCACATTTTTTCTTTCCATTTTAAAAGCACTGGAAGCATTTAATGGGCCCCTAAAAGTTCACAGACCCTGGGCACTGCAAGGTTTTGTTTCAGTTTGCTTTATTGTGCTTTGTACATGTTGTGTTTTTCACAGTAGATTTGTGGCAACCATGCGCTGTCAGATGCTGCTTTACATTTTTTAGCCATAATATATATTTTAATTAAGGTAGGCATATTTTTTTAACACCTAATGCTATTGCACACTTAATAGACTACAGTCCAGTGTGAACATAACCTTTACATGCACTGGGAAGCCAAAGGTTTTGTGTGACTCTCTTTATTGAGATATTCACTTTATTACAGTGGCCTGGAACCAAATCCTCACCATCTCCGAGGTATATTACCTGTGCCTGATGATGAGTACATTTTACATAAACAAATTTTCTTTTAGAAGAGGGTGCATACTGGATGCAACCTTTTTTTAAAGAATTATTAATTTATTTATTTTTGGCTATGTTGGGTCTTTGATGCTGCACGCAGGTTTTCTCTACTTGTGGTGAGCGGGGGCTATTCTTCATTGCAGTGCATGGGCTTCTCATTGCAGTGGCTTCTTTTGTTGCAGAGCACGGGCTCTAGGCGTGTGGGTTTCAGTAGTTGTGGCACGTGGGCTCAGTAGTTGTGGCTCGCGGGCTCTAGAGCGCAGGCTCAGTAGTTGTGGCACACAGGCTTAGCTTCTTGGTGGCATGTGGGATCTTCTGGGATGAGGGCTCGAACCCGTGTCCCCTACATTAGCAGGTGGATTCTTAACCACTGCGCCACTAGGGAAGCCTGCAACCATGGCTTTTTGTTTTTCAATGTGGCTTCTAGGAAATTTTATTTATTATTTTTAAATGTTTTATTTCTTATACAATTTTTAATGGTTACACTCCATTTACAGTTATTACGAAATGTTGGTTCTATTCCCTGTGCTGGATAATACATCCTTGTAGCTTATTTATTTTATACATAATAGTGTGTACCTCTTAATCCCCTCCCCTTATCTTGCACCTCCCCCCTTCCCTCTCCCCACTGGGAACCACTAGTTTGTTCTTTATACCTGTGAGCCTGCTTCTTTTTGTTATATTCACTAGTTTTTTTAAAAAAGTGATTCGGTTGTATATATATATATACATACACATATATATTATATATATACACTTTTTCATATTTTTTTCCCTTATAGGTTATTGCAAGATATTGGGTAGAGTTCCCTGTGCTCCGCAGCAGGTCCTTGTTGTTTATCTATTTTATATATAGTCATGTGTATCTGTTGATCCGAAACTCCTAATTTATCTCCCCCACTCCCAGCTTTCCCCTTTGGTAACCGTAAGTTTGTTTGTGAAGTCTGTGAGTCTGTTTCTGTTTTGTACATTAGTTCATTTATATCAGTTTTCAGATTCCACCTATAAGTAGTATCATATGATAAGTGTCTTTTTCTGTCTGACTTACGTCGCTCCGTATGATCATCTCCAGGTCCATCCATGTTGCTGCAAATGGCGTTATTTCATTCTTTTTTATGGCTGAGTAACATTCCATTGTATACATGTACCACATCTTCTTTATCCATTCCTCTGTCAATAGACACTCAGGTTGCTTCCATGTCCTGGCTACTGTGAATAGTGCCGTCTGGAAGAAATTTTGAAAAGGAAAGCCATTGTCTTGGAAAGAGCCCCCTGGAAAGTGGACCAGGTGAGAGTATGAGATGAGATAGAAGGAGAGAGTAACCTACATTGTCTGGGGCGTGTTCACCAAACCTGTCCACAGAAACTTCAAAAACCCTCAGGCTACAGAAACATTGAAAACTTGGTAAGGACACTAAAAAAAGAAATAGTCCAGATGTTATTTTCAGTATCAACGCGTTGGCCATTTCGGAAGAAAGGAGGACACGAGCTATATATAAATATGTTAACAAATGAAAATTCCTTTGTGACTTTGCCACCTCAGGAAAAACACCTCAGCTCCTAGCTGGATATCTGGTATAATGTTGGGAATGGTTGTGTGGATTTTTCTTTTCATGCCTACATCGAGAAAGCAGCTCTTTGACAGTGTGAAGCTTCCAGAAAAGGTGGGAGCAAATTTAATTTGCATGAAGATTAATACCCTGCTCTGAGGAAAAGAAAACTCATACTCCAAAAAATATACAGAATCATTTGATCCTTGAGTGAGTGTGTGTGTGTGAGCACTCAGTGTGCTGTGTTGCCCTTTGGAGGTGAGACAGGCAATGCTAAAATGTAATATATATATTTTCAAAGTTTTATTGTGCATACAGCTGAAACTAATATAATATTGTAAATCATCTATATCTCAATAAAAAGAACATTTGTAAACAATATAATACCACCTATTGAGAAACAACAAAAAATTTTATTATGATAATATATATAAATATTATAAATATATATTATATATCTAAATATATATACAATCATATTATACAAACACCATATTAACAAATTAAGGAATAAAAACCATATGATCATTTCAATAGATGCAGAAACAGCTTTTGACAAAATTCAACACCCATTTATGATAAAAACTCTCCAGAAAATGGGCATAGAGGAAAGCTACCTCAACACAATAAAGGCCATATATGACACACCCACAGCAAGCATCATACACAATGGGGAAAAACTGAAAGAATTTCCACTAAGATCAGGAATAAGACAAGGATGTCCACTCTTGCCACTCTTATTCAACATAGATTTGGAAGTCCTGGCCATGGCAATCAGAGAAGAAAAAGAAATAAAAGGAATACCAATTGGAAAAGAAGTAAAACTGTCACTGTTTGCAGATGACATGATACCATGCATAGAAAATCCTAAAGATGCCACCAGAAAACTGCTAGAACTAATCAATGAATTTGGTAAAGTAGCAGGATACAAAATTAATGCACAGAAATCTCTGACATTCTTATACACTAACAACAAAAAATCAGAAAGAGATATTAAGGAAACAATCCCATTTACCATTTCAACAAAAAGAATAAAATACCTAGGAATAAACCTACCTAAGGAGGCAAAAGACTTGTACTCAGAAAACTATAAAACACTGATGAAAGAAATCAAAGATGACATAAACAGCTGGAGAGATATACCATGCTCTTGGATTGGAAGAACTAATATTGTGAAAATGACTATACTACCCAAAACAATCTACAGATTCAATGCAACCCCTATCAAACTACCAATGGCATTCTTCACAGAATTAGAGCAAAAAATTTTACAATTTGTATGGAGACACAAAATACCCCGAATAGCGAAAGCAATCTTGAGAAAGAAAAACGGAGCTGGAGGAATCAGGCTCCCTGACTTCAGACTGTACTACGAAGCTACAGTAATCAAGACAGTATGGTACTGGCACAAAAACAGAAATATAGATCAGTGGAACAAGATAGAAAGTCCAGAGATAAACCCACACGCATATGGTCAACTAATCTATGACAAAGGAGGCAAGAATATACAATGGAGAAAAGACAGCCTCTTCGATAAGTGGTGCTGGGAAAACTGGACAGTTACATGTAAAAGAATGAAATTAGAACACTCCCTAACACCATACACAAAAATAAACACCAAATGGATTAAAGACCTAAATGTAAGACTGGACACTATAAAACTCTTAGAGGAAAACATAGGAAAAACACTCTGTGACATAAATCACCGCAAGATCTTTTATGACTCACCTCCTAGAGTAATGAAAATAAAAAGAAAAATAAGCAAATGGGACCTAATTATACTTAAAAGCTTTTGCACAGCAAAGGAAACCATAAACAAGATGAAAAGACACCCCACAGAATGGGAGAATATATTTGTAAATGAAGCAATGGGCAAAGGATTAACCTCCAAAATATAGAAACAGCTTATGCAGCTCGATATGAAAAAAAAAAAAAAACCTAGTCAAAAAATGGGTGGGACAAAGTGAGAGAGTGGCATGGACATATATACAGTACCAAATGTAAAATAGATAGCTAGTGGGAAGCAGCCGCATAGCACAAGGAGATCAGCTCCGTGCTTTGTGACCACCTAGAGGGGTGGGATAGGGAGGGTGGGAGGGAGGGAGACACAAGAGGGAGGAGATATGGGGATGTATGTATATGTATAGCTGATTCACTTTGTTATACAGCAGAAACTAACACAACATTGTAAAGCAATTAGGCTCCCACAAAGATCTATTAAAAATATATGCAATCAATAAAAATAATGAAATCTGCCATTCTGACCATTTTTACGTGTGCCGTTCAGTGGCCGGAATTACTTTTATACTATTGTGTAGCCACCATTCCTCTGTGTTTCCAAGTATTTTTTAAAGTAGTAAGCCAAAGAGAAAAAATGCTTGCTTTCTAAAAATGTGTTTGGACAAAGGCTTTGAGAACGGTTGCCAACGAATCTTTCTAAAAATGATGAAATCATCTGAGTCAACTGAAGTCCATGGCATTTGGGAACAAACATGTTTTGCTGTGCTCACGACCGTTCCTGGGGTCCAACAAAAATTCTGGGTCCATTTGGCACTAAGACATCCTTGATGAAGGAAGGAAGGAGGGGACATTTAAAAGGGCAATAATCATCAGGGTCATAGATCTTGGGATTTCAAGCATCAGGCTCCTCAAAATGCCTTCTATAATCTGCACGATGTATTTTATTGTTATTTTTAAATAACCGTGACCCATGTTATCTCTATGTCCCATGAAACACAGACAAAGGTTTAATCCATTAACACTCTTCAAGGGACCTCTGATGTGTTCCACCAACCCTGTTCCTGTGCATCTCAGAATAATCTGGGAACTGAAAACTGTGTTGGCTTCCCACCAGTTATCTCGATTGTGTAACCATCCTTAGAGATTTTTAAGGAAAGAACACTGCTTAGATTATTTAAAAAAAAGAATACAATGTCCACTAACCAGGATATTTGTTAAGCCTTCCTACACCTGTGTGAAATAAGTCAAGAAAACATAGTTTATGGACGTCCCTGGCAGTCCAGTGGTTAAGACTTTGCCTTCTAAGGCAGGGGGTGTGGGTTCGATCCCCGGTCGGGGAGCTAAGATCCCACATGCCTGGTGGCCAAAAAAGCAAAGCATAAAACAGAAGCAATGTTGTAACAAATTCAGTAAAGACTTTGAAAATGGTCTGCATCAAAAAAACCTTTTTAAAAAAAAGCAAAGAAAAAGGAAACCTAGCGTGGCACCACTTGGTTTCTGCACACAGACTGGAAGATGAGTCATTGGTTTTCTAGGACGCCCGAGGGGACACCCACCTGGAAACCCCCCCCCCCATGGCAGCAGTGCCCCCAGAGAGCTCGGGCATGGCACAGAGTCTTCACTTAGGGGTTCACCACTGAGAACCAGCACGCGGAGAAAATCACAGCTGAGGCTCATGGTGGAGACGGAGCCGACACATCTGTGGCTCGCCGTCTAACCTTCATGAGAAATGGAGATGAATGTTCTTAAGACTTCTGTTGAATTTAATTAGGAAGGGATGCCGTAGGGCTGCTGAATCGATAACTTTCACAGCTTTTATTAAATCCCTCTCTCCTTCCCTCCTTCCTTCCTTCCCATCTGAACTCTTACATTACCCAGGAGCAGGACAGCTCTCTTCCACCCGGTGTACGCCGCCACATTTCTCTAACACTTGTGACCCATCCCTTCCCTCTGCTCCTCAACACCCACTACCCAGGCTTCTGCACCCTGCTCAACCTGTCGGGGCAGGGGGTCTGGTGCACCTGGACCACATCCCGGGGTTCCCTTGCCCTTTGGCTGCCGCTCTAAGAGTGGGGAGCCCCAGCCGAGGCTGGAGGGGGCAGCACATCCCTGCGTTCCTGATGCAGCATCACCAAGCACGGGCTTTCTTCTCTTGCCCAAGGCCCCGGCTCCTGTCCACTGGCCCTGTCCATTTAGCTGCCTTTTCCGGGTCTGGCGGCTGTCCCTTTCCTCTGCTGCCATTGCCTGAGATGGTACAGGCTCGCCAGGTTCCCAGCCCCCAGGAGCCCTCCCCGACCACCGCTGCACCTCTGGAAACAGTCCTTTTTTACAACTCTCCCACACCTTGTGTGTCCATCCACATCCTCCCTATAATCCACCCTCCCACCCCTGTCCTCAGAACCAAATACCAACCTGCGATCTCTGAGGGTCATCAGGAAGCAAGATGGTTCCACACACAAAAGCCCCCTCGTTTATCAGTCACTCAGACATCGAGTGCAAGAGGTGCCTAAACACGCTGGGTATAACATTCCCTTATAGGGGAAAAACGCTGGAGCAGTTGGATGTTGAAAGCAAAGCATGGACATGCACCCCGAATTTTAAAAATCGCATTTACTGTTTCTTGAGCCCCGACTGTGCAGACATTGTGGTAATGTTTTTAAAGTTTATTTTATTGAAGGAGAGTTGATTTGTTGTGTGGTGTTAATTTCTGCTGTACAGGAAAGTGACTCAGTTCTACATATGTATACATTCTTTTCCATATTCTTTTCGATGATGGTTTACCACAGGATATTGAATAGAGTTCCCTGTGCTCTACAGGAGGACTTTGTTGTGTATCCATCCTGACTATAATAGTTTGCATCTGCTCATCCCAAACTCCGGATCCATCTCATTATGGTAAATATTTGACACGGATCCTCTGATGGAATCCTTCCAACTTCACACTTAGGTGGTGTCATTATTTCCAGCTTACGGAAGACAAAACTGAGGTCCCCAAAGGATGGACCACAGGCAGATGCTCTGCAAACGCATGTCTGAGATATTGCCTCGTTCTTGTTGTTCTTGCAACCATGTTTGCAGAAGGATATTGGAAGAAAGTGATATTTTGAGCACTGGGTGTTCCGTGGTGGGTAATATAACCTTGTTTTACGTGAGGTGTGTGTCATCTGTACACCATTGACAACAAATTGAATTGTAATGCCGATTCTTAAATACATCTGTCGTTTGATTTTATACTAGGTATTTAACCAAACTTTTTGTTTCAGAATAGTTCCAGGTTGACAGAAAAGTTGCAAAGATAGTCCAAGGAGTTGTCGTCTAAGTTACAAACTTTCCCCTATTACCGACATCCTACATTAACCTAGCACGTTGGTTACCATTAATGAACAAATATTGATGCATTATTATTTACTGGTTCACAGCTATGCAGATTTCCTGCGATGTCCTTTTTCTATCCCAGGATCCACATGACACTGAATTGTCACCTCTTTGGGGGCACCTCTGGACTGGGACCATTTCTGAGACTTTCCTTGTTTGTGATGACCTTGATAGTTTTTTTAAATTAATTTTTATTGGAGTATAGTTGATTTACAGTGCTGTATTAGTTTTTGCTTACAGCTAAGTGATTCAGTTTTATGTATATATAGGTTCTTTTCTTTAAATTTTTATATTTATTTATTTATTTATTATTGGTTGCGTTGGGTCTTTGCTGCTGCGCGTGGGCTTTCTCTAGTTGTGGCGAGCAGGGGCTACTCTTCGTTGTGGTGCGCAGGGTTCTCACTGTGGTGGCTTCTCTTGTTGTGGAGCACGGGCTCTAGGGCACACGGGCTCAGTAGTTGTGGCTCGTGGGCTCTAGAGTGCAGCTTCAGTAGTTGCGGCGCACGGGCTTAGTTGCTCCGCGGCATGTGGGATCTTCTCAGAGCAGAGACTAAACCCCGTCCCCTGCATTGGCAGGCGGATTCTTACCATTGCACCACCAGGGAAGTCCCTACAGTAGGTTCTTATTAGTTACCTATTTATCTATAGACCTTGATTGTTTTGACTGGTGCTGGTTAAGGATTTTGTAGGCTGCCCCTCTATTGGGATTTGTCTGATTTTTTATCACGGTTAGACTGGGATTGTGGGTTTTGGGAGAGGAAGACCACAGAGCTCAAGTGCACTTCTCATCACGTTATACTGGGGTGATGACTACGAACACGGCTTATCACAGGTGAGGTTGCCCCAGGTGCCCTGGTGGAAGTGTTTATTGGATTTCTCCACTGGGAAGATACCCCTTCCTGCTCTTTCCCATACTGTATCATTTGCAGCCTACACTTACGAAGCGGGTAATTTGCTTTCTAAGCAGTAAACACTTCTCCGATTCAGCGTCCTCATTTAAGAAGTGAGCAGATATGGTCCTTTATCATAGGGGTGGGGAAAACATCCACTCTCAACCACAAGGATTTTTAACAACGAACAAACTTCTCTATAATAATATATAATTATAGAATTTCTTCAAATCATCTCTAAGGCTGCACCACACAAGGATCTGAGTTATAAAAAGCAGTGGAACACGTTCCCAAGAGATAAAAGTGCTGAGGCTCAATTTATGAAAGCAAAGTGCTCTTCTGAGCAACTTGACGCCTTAAAGATGCTAAGAAGTATCGAATTCCTTTCCCAGCAATTGGAATGTAGCTTCAGTTGGACTGAACGTCCTACAGATAACAAGTATAAACTCTGGATGAAATTTCTAAACATTAAAACTCTCTGAAGACACTGGGGCATGACCCCAAATGAGCAGAAACCAGAGCAGGGTGGGGGAGTCTTTTGAACAGTGAGGAACTGCACAGTGAAAGTTGTGTATCTCTGCGGTGTTTCTCCTGAGAGCCGCCCCCAGTCTGCTAATCTGGGGGAAGCTAAAACCACTGCAGGTTTACTAGTCTGTAAGTCAGAAAACAGAGCTGGCAGGTGCCTGATCACCTGGAAAATGAGGGTGAGATTCCTCAATGGGGCTTCTGCGGCAGGAGGCCTGAAAATCTGTGTGTGAGTGTAGCCCACATTTTTGGCAGATCTGGAGGACGCCTGTGTAGGAAAGTTCCAGGGAACTAGGTAGAATGGTTTAGCCTGAAGCAGAGGTTTCAGCTGCTGCCCAGTGCAGGGAAGGCAGAGTTTAGAGCTTACATCCAGCCTAGTGAACTGTCTGCTGGACTCTGCAGGGGAAGTTGACTGTCTACAGAGTCAGTGACAACACATGGACCACAATGTCCATCACACACACACACACACACACACACACACACACACACACACACACACAATAGATGTGAAGAACCAGGAAAACATAATCTAAAATCAACTGGATATTTGTTTTTCTCTTTCTGACTGACTTCACTCTGTATGACCCTCTCTAGGTCCATCTACATCTCTGCAAATGGCACTATTTCGTTCCTTTTTATGGCTGAGTAATAGAAAAACAAATATCGTGTAATATCACTTACATGTGGAATCTAGACAAATGGCACAGATGAACTTATCAGCAAAGCAGAATTACAGACACAGATGTAGAGAATAAATGTATGCATACCAAGGGGGGTGGGTGGGATAAACTGGGAGACTGGGATTGACATATACACACTATTGATACTATGTATAAAATAGATAACTAATGAGAACCTACTGTATAGCGCAGGGGACTCTCCGTGATCTGTGGTGACCTAAATGGGAAGGAAATCCAAAAAAGATGGGATATATGTATACGTAGAGCTGATTCACTTTGCTGTACAGCAGAAACTAACACAACATTGTAAAGCAACTGTACGCCAATAAAAACTAATTAAAATATAATAAAATAAAAAAAAATAAAATAAAATATAATAAAATCAAGTGGAAAAAAAACCCCATATCAATTCACCCCAGATGACCTGGAAATAGCAGATACAAACTTTAAGTGTTTCCATATCAGATCCCTTGACCCTGACTCACCCAAGTATGTCATATTGTTTCCTCAGGGCTCCTCCCTTGTCCCTGCATACCCTCCTACCCTGATTAGCAACTGTTTGAACCTGCCCTTTGGAACTCAGGGAAGGTCCAGGAGGCTGAAGCCTTTATTCTGCAAATAAGAAATGGGGGGACACAGAAAGGATTTGTCCCCAGGAAGGCCCCTCAGGGTCCTGCTCAGTTTCAGGCAGACAAAAGTTTGAGGGTGGATGTGGGATGTCTTTTCCCCAAACTCTCAGCTCTCACATCTGTTTTCTACTTGGCCTCAATACCGCTGGCCTTGTAGAAAAAGCCCAATGTTATTATTCATGTTCAAAGACCTCCCTGGAGCCCCAGCAAATCCAGACAGAATATACCTGCCATGCTTTCTGTGACTCTTTTAGGATGAATGACCAGAGGCCAGAGGATTATGAAGTCTTGATCAAGAGTCTGTGAAATAAATGCTCTTTTCCCAGGAAAAGAGGACCAAGGATGCACAATAAATAATAATTATGATGATGGAGACACAAACTTCTGAAGCCACCAACTTTGACATCTAAATACATAAATTTCCGGGGAAATAGAGTCAGATATTTTCTCATCAGAAAAGAATTTTGCTTCCATATTACAGAAATAAAAAGGAAAATGGAACACAGATAAGACTTTAAAAATGCCCCTGGGACTTCCCTGGTGGCGCAGTGGTTAAGAATCCGCCTGCCAGTGCAGGGGACACGAGTGGGAGCCCTGGTCCGGGAAGATTGCACATGCCGCGGAGCAACTAAGCCCATGCACCACAGCTACTAAGCCCGCGAGCCACAACTACTGAGCCCACAGGCCTAGAGCCCGTGCTCCACAACAAGAGAAGCCACCGCAATGAGAAGCCCACGCACCACAACGAAGAGTAGGCCCCGCTCGTCGCAGCTAGAGAAAGCCCACACATAGCAACCAAGACCCAACGCAGCCAAAAATAAATATAAATAAATAAATAAATTTAAAAAATAAAAGTAAGAAGAATAAAAATGCCCCTGAGAAATAGGGGTGGGGTCATGATTCGGTTAAAAGCGAAGGAATTCAAGGAATGACTTTTAAGACGTTGGATGCAAGAATCTCACACTTTGCTTAGTCTTTAGAATTCCTACAGGAGCGGAGGACCTCCAAGGCGTTTAAACTTTTCGAGATTCTATACACTGAACATGGAAGAATGTAATGTCTTCCCACTGTTTTACTTTTCTGAACCTGTTTTCTTTGTGACGGCGTCTAGGAGGGACAGCAGTGAACATCAACAGGATTAAAATACAAACCTGGACTTTGGGGACTTCCCTGGCCGTCCAGTGGTTAGGACTTGGGGCTCTCACTGCCGAGGGCGCGGGTTCAATCCCTGGTCAGGCAACTAAGATCCCACAAGCTGCGTGGTGCGGCAAAAAACAAACAAACAAACGTCACTCCATTCACATAAACCCAGCTGTCGTGGAAAGAGGTTTGTTATGAATAACAAGACACCCATTTCAAAAAAAAAAAATCTGAACTTGGGAAAAGGCAGGGAGGACGAAACTAACATGGAGCCCATCACTGTCCTTGGAAGGCTTCCTTGAAGTGAAACGATTCTTATATGGGGCTTGGTGGTAGAGAAGGATGCCCGAGTTGGAGAAATATCCACACACGGGCGTCACCCTTAGCCACCCAGCTGCACCTGCCTTCTTTGTTCTGCTCGTCACAATAGCAGAAGATAAAATGGGATGGCAGATTTAGAAGCAGATTTCAAAGGCACCCTCTCTTGCGTTTCCCCAGGGACACACATTATTGTGTGAATACCCACATAGGCGTCACAGCTGCTTCCGGAAAGAAGGAACACACAAGGCCAAAAACAAAAACAAAAAGCTCGACCATGTTCATTTTCTGAAGTGTTCTAAGGAGTTTTCTAAGGCGTTTCTCACCAAGTCGGTCGACAAAGCGTCCAGGTGGGAAACGCCAGGAAACTCAGTGTTGGGAAGAGAACACTTATGATCACCTGGATAGCTCACAGCCTTCTCCTAACATGAAGGAGGAAAGGGATATTTCACCGGGACCCTCTCCCCTGTAAACAGATAAGGTAGGAGGTCCCCGAGAAAGAGAACTAGGCATGGCTTTCTTGACATAAGAGAAGCCATTTTTGGCTGAAACCATTTTGGGATCTAGGCCTGGCCGCCATGCTTGCCCTTGAACAGATCTTGGTAGTTGATCATCTTAAGGGAACCAAAGAGCAAACTGTTATCAGACAAGAGAAGGAACAATAGCAAACATAACAAACCAGTGGTAGAGTCTCCCAGTTCTGTTTCAGTGGTGAAGATTAGTCTGAAGCCTCAACCACCAGATCCACTGGGACCTAAAGGAGGAGGATGATACTGGCCTTTTCTGACCCTGTGACTTCAACTCAACTAAAGTTTAGACTCTGTGGACCTTGGCCCCAGTGCAATGTTGAATTCTCCTCTGCTCAAGCCCCTTCATGAATATGCATGTACCACCCAAGTGTTTCCCCCCCCCATGAATATGCACATACCCTGAGATTAAAGCTTCCCCAATTTTGCTGTTCAGGAAACACTGCTTTGGGAAAGGTCTCCTGTGTTCTCCACATCCCCAAGACCATCCTCACTTCCAGCGCCAATTGGAACTTGTGGGCCCCCGAGACCACCCTCAGGGTCCATAGTTCACCACGTGGACCCAGAGAACTCTGCCAGGCTGCTGATGTCATTGTTATGGTTCATTACAGGGAAAGGGCACAGAATAAAATCGGCCGAGGGAAGTGGTGCGTGGGGCAGTGTCTAGGAGAGACCAGGTGTAAGCCTGCAGGTGCCCGTCCCCGCAGAGTAATGGCAGGGCTCTCCCCTCCCACCAAGGGTGTGTGCTAATTTCCGGCTATGGCCAACCAGCATGGTGGACTGCCTGGAGGACTGACTTTGGTCTCCATCTCCTCCAAGGTCGAGCTGACACTGCATGCCCCAAGGCCTCCATACTAAATCACTCTGGAGCACAGACTATCGTCTGGCCCAGGCCCCAGGCAAGCAACTATACTCTTATCAGGCAGGATAGCCAAGGGCTCAGAGGTGACCTCCCAGGAGTCCGGGAGACAAGGCCAGACCTGGCTTTGAGCAAAGTTAATTCTTTCCTGCACACCTGGGTCCTAAAGAATATTCTGTATCTGGACTGGAAACTTTGAGGTTGTGGAAAAACACAAAAAGAGGACTCTGATCTCTTTCTGGGCCTCCCCAGAAGCATCCGCTCCCCGCCCCCCCCCCCCACACCAGGTGCTGTTAGACCTTTTACGGGGCTGCACCACCGCAGCAAAGAGATCTTTATCCCCGAAGGCCATCGGTGCTGATGCTGAAAGCTCAGCTTCTATTCTGCACCGTTGCCGAATTGCATCTCGGAGGGGTGAAGTAGAAAAGGAGAGGTTTATTGCTTTGCCAGGCAGAGGGGGGCACAGCGGGCTCCTGCCCTCGAAAAACTATGTATCCCAACTTGGGAGGGTTTGATGAGTTTATAGCCATGGTTCAAGGGTGGGCTTGCTGATAAGATTAGGGTGTGTGCAGGGTCTCCGGTGTGCAGGGGCTTGATTAGCAACTGTTCGCATCCGCCCTTGGGAACTCAGGGAAAGTCACGGAGGCTGGAGTCTTGCCTACCAGAAAGGCCTCTGTGCCCCAGAGCCCCAGAGGGCCCCACTCGGTTTCAGTCCTGGGGTTGACATACACTGCTCTGAGAAGACCTCCTGGAGCTTCCCCTCTTGCTACTAAAGCGGATGAGATAGTTTCCTTGTTTAAAGCGTTCACAGTTTACGTGTATGTCTTTCATCTATGGCATTATTATTGTTATGTTTTGACTTATGAAGAGAAATAATGAGAACCCCAATTGCTTGCAAAACGTCCACGCTCGGCGTCTGGGTGATTCTGGCCCTGAGGGCTGAGCATTTTGTGCCGTAGAACTGGCAGGGCCGATGCAGAATAAAAATGCAGCCTGTGCCCAACCTTGATTTCAAGATGGCGACATGTGTACAACCATCTGGTTCCAGAATATTCTCATCCCCCCAAAAGGAGACCCCCCCCAACCCCATGAGCTGTCACTCTCCAGCCCCTGGTAACCACAAATCCACTTTCTGTCTCTGTGGACTTGGCCTGTTCTGGACGTTTGCTATCAACGGAATCACACACGGTGTGTCCTCCTAGGTCTGGCTTCTCTCACTGAGCATCGTGTGTTCAAGGTCCATCCACGTGGTAGCCTGTGTCAGAGCTTCACTCCTTTTCACGGCGGAGTCATAGTCCACGGTGTGCATGGACCCCAGGCTGTTTCTCCATCCATCTGTGGATGGGTTAAATGATTTTACAAGCACTTGATTCCATCACAGTGAGAATTCCCTCACACCATGTATAATAAGGATGCAAAAGCAAACCTATAAACACCCATGCCACACAGACACACACACACACACAGTGAAAACAAAACAGGGCACACCTTGGCATCCACACCAGCTTTCTCTCCAAACTTCCGGGTCTTTCTCTTTTTTCTCTTTAACAATTCTCCAGTGGATTCTGACTCAGGAGGTATGTAATGTTTTCTGGGAGTCTGCCTTTTAAGTGAGTGCCCAGGTTTTAGATTTTTTTGATGTGTGTGTGTGTTTGTGTGTGTGTGTGTAATTTCTGGCAGGTCTGGAGCACACCTCCAGGATGCAGCCGTTAAACGAGTCTCCCCAGACTCATGGAAAAACACCCCTATGGATCTGCCCTGTGTACACGCCATCTGTGTAGGGTCGCGCCTGGTCTGCACACTCAGTAAAACACTGGGATCCACCTTCCTCCTTACACCACCGCATCCCAGCCTCCCAATCATACTGCACCGCAATGATGAAAATTAAGGCCAATGTGAGGTGCTTCCTTGGTGTCTGGGGGGAACCAGGGGGCCCTCAAATGGCCTGATGGCACACTGGCCTGTCCGCTCAGCATCTCCCTTTCATTTCCCCCAGCCCAGCCCCCTCCTCAGCAGGGGGGCCACGCTCGCTGAGGGTTCATCCCTCCGTAGTCAACTGAGCTCCCATCTGCTCGAGGAATTATTCACACGAGCCCATCACACCCTCCTAGGGTCCCCTCAGACCCTTGTGACTAGAAAGCCTGCCTCTGGGGTCCACCCTGACCTCAGGGGCAGCCCCGTGCGGCCCCAGTGGGCTTTTCTCCTCCACAGGCTGTGAGTGTACGTGACAGCCCGTCTCATGTGGGCAGTGCAGGGTAGCATGTGTGAGGCCATTCCCCCAACCCCCCGGGGCAGCATGCACGCACATGCAGGCACTCACACCATGGTTTAATTGCTAAATAACCCATCAACTCTTTTATTTATTTAGGCTGCCCCGCGAGGCATGCAGGATCTTAGTTCCAGGACCAGGGATCCAACTTGGGCCCCCTGCAGTGGAAGTGCGGAGTCTTAACCATTGGACCGCCAGGGAAGTCCCTAACCCATCAACTCCTGCTCCATCGTTCAGGAGGGAGGTGAAGTAGGAAGAAATCAGTCTCATGTGTAAAGGTTGCATCGACCAAGTGTTCAAAGCGCGTGTCACAGCTTCCTATCGTGCTGGATAGAGAGTCATGGGGCGTCCCCCCTTCCAGGAGCTCAGGGCACTTGCCTATTTCTCCATCTGCTGCCGGGTACTGAACTCGGGCCTCCCTGATACCCCAAGAAAGCTGGACACCCAGAGCCTGGAGGAGATTTGGGCTCCGTGATGATTGTGATGGATCCATGTCTAGGTTATAGAATCTGAAGGTCTGAAGACATACTAGGGTGACCACAGAGCTCGAGGGGTCTGACTATCCCCTCAAGTGTCAGGATTTGAGGGCTCAGAACTGTGGCTGGGGGGGTCCCTTTCAGGAGAAAATATTTTTCTTCAGCATCTATGTTAGGTTCCGAGGGCTTTCATAACCAAGTACCCCAAACTGGGGAGCTTAAACAACAGAAATGTATCCTCTTACAGTTCTGGAGTCCAGAAGTCTGAGATCAAGGTGTGGGCAGGGCTGGTTCCTCCTGGGGGGTTTGAAGGAGAACCTGTTCTAGCCTCTCTCCCAGCTATGAGGCTCCTGGGACTTCCCTGGTGGCGCAGTGGTTGAGACCCTGTGCTCCCAATGCGGGGGGCGCAGGTCTGATCCCTGGTCAGGGAACGACATCCCACAGGCATGCCACAACTAACAGTTTGCATGCCACAACTAAGGAGCCTGCATGCTGCCACTAAGGAGCCCGCCGGCTGCAACTAAGACCCGGCGCAACCAAACAAATCAATCAATAAAAAAAAAAGACCAGGCATCCTAGTGAATTACTATAGCACAGTTTGCACTGGCAGAGTCCACGGTTATTGGTTATTTGCAGGGAATACAATTTGCACAATAACAGTGTTAGCACCAGGGATAGGAGAGGAATGAAACAGAAGTGGCCGGTGTGGCCCATGTACCTGGTGTGGTAGAGGAGCTGCCATGGGGGCTGCCTGCTTACAAGGAGACTCAGGTGGGAGGGAGCCACTGAATTATCAGGGGCTGTCGTACGGAGGGTGACCTTGGACCACAAAGAGGCTCCTTACCAACACAAAGTTCTCTGAGGGCCCACGTTGCTGTGGTTTAGTGTGTGGCCAGCATCGCTGAAGCCCCCTTCTCTAGGGCCAGGGGCCTCTAGGAACTGACCACCCCATGTGATGCTTCAGGATCTGGCTTCCTCGGGGCCATTCTATGGTCACCTTTGCGGCTTCCATAAGATATATTAAAATGTATATTTTAAGACAGTTCTGGTAGAAAACTTATTTTCCATGCTGCATGCATTATTTGTATTTATTCATTATTATTATTATAGTCTTCCCCCCCGCCCCCGATTTTAAGAGAAGTTCAAAAAGACTCCAAAGATGATTATGAGCACCTTGTAACTGTGCCAAGGGTGCCTGATGGCAGATGTTGGCCTCTGGGTCAACCAGATGGCTGCTCTCGCCCTGCTTCCTGGTCCTCTACTAGGGGGCCCCATTCTGCCTAACCTTCTTTTCCGGGGGGATGTCCTGCCCCTCAGCTGGAGTTGTCCCTGCCTCTTCTGGTCCAGGTGAACCTACCTTCAGTGGTGGAGTCCTAAAATCCTTGAAGGGACGGGAGTTTGTCAAGCATGGTGGAGGAGACCAAGGATATCTCCCAAAGGTGTCCAAGCCAGAATCCCCTGGAACTTTATATGGCACAAGGGACCTTACAAATGTAATTAAGGTATGGACCCTAAAATAGGGAGATGATCCCAGATTAACCCGGTCCCTGCTCCATTCTAATCCCATGAACCCTCAAAAGCAGAGAACTTTGGCTGGAGCGGGAGAGATGTGAGAGACGGGAAGGTGACTAGATGCTGAGGGTGGCATCTAGGGGACACCTGCTCAGACCCCTCCCCACCACTGACCACCAGCGTAGAGGCGGGGACTTCAGCCCTAGAACCACAAGGAACTAGATTCTGCTGTTAACCCAAATGAGCTTGGAAACAGGCTCTTCCAGATCCACTCCCTTGGGAGCCCAGTGGGTAGACATCTCGATTTTGACCTTGTCAGACCTTGAGCAGGAGACCCACAGGCAAGACTTCTCACCTACAGGGCAGTGAGATCCTATGTTGGTGTTTGTTCGAGCTGCTACACGCGGGGTGATTTATTACAGGTGCCATAAAAGTCAAGTGCATTTGCAGCATCAACATTCTAATGCGTTCCAGGCTCTCTGAATTGGGGGCCGTGGCCGGAAGCAGCTGGTGACGACCCCAGCCCCTGCATTCACTGCTCCAGAAACCACGTTAAAACACAGACGCTTCGGGGAAACTGGGCAAGAGGACAGGAGGCGTCAGCTGGCATTGCTATGCCTCCACAGATAACATGCCTGGCAGCGGGCCTTTCTTTTTGGACAAACACCCAGGGACAGGTCCACGCCCCCACTGTTCCCTGGGTTCCACCTGCTTCTAGGTCCTTCTTATTCTATCACTGTGGCCACACCTGGGGCTCTTGCAGGAAACCCTTGAGGGTGGCAGCTATGGAGGCTTTCCCTGATGCTCTTTTCTGGGCACACCTGGGCATGCCTGGCACACCAGGGTGCACCTGGCCAAGGGGGGCAGCTGATACCATGGTCTTGCCAGGGATCCTGGGAAGGCTTCCTGGCCTCGGTTTTCTCATCTGTAGGACAGAGGGTCACAAAGACCAGAAGGACCCTCCTAACCCAGCCTTGGATTGCACCAAAGAGGTCTGTATGCTGAGCATCTCCAGGTGGCCTGAGTGGAGGGGGGCAGCCTGCACGTTGGGGGTGACCCCCCAAGTCAGACCAGCTGGGTTCACTTCCTGTGGCGATGGGGGGAGACCCAGAGTCCAGGTGCGGGGGTCACAGTTCCAGAGGGTTGTGGAGTGTGCGATCCTGGGTCCTAGCAGGGGCAGGAATCCTGGTGGGGCTGGGGTGGAGATCCTTGGTCCTGGGTGTTGGCGGGCACTGATGACAGGGAGGAGGAGGTCTCTGCTGGTGTGTGTATGAGGGGTGCTGTCCAGTAGGTGTCTGAATTGGGGGGATATGGATGTGGTCCAGGGTTCTGGTGGGTATTAAGGCCCCTGCAGGGTCTGGGGTTGCCAGGTTTAGGGTTTCTGTAAGGTTCTGGATAGGGGTCTGTGTGGGGTCTTACTGGGGGTCTGGGTTGGGGAAGTGTGGGGTGGGAGGGTCCTAGCTGTGATCTGGGCGGGGTCTGTGGTTCTAGTGGGGGTCTGGTGGAAGTCTGAGCTGGGGGTTCCACGCTCCAGGAGGGATCCACGTGGGAGTCCATGGTCCTGTCTGGGGGGCCTGGTGTTCTGTTGTGGAGGTGGGCAATAGCCTAGAGGGAGTCCACGGTCTCAATGGAGGGTCTGAGGTCCAGGGGGGCTCTTGTGGTCCGAGGGCAGGATTGGGGGTTCCGGGCAGGAGTCCAAGGTCGGTTGGGTCCACATCTGGGTGGGGGTCCTGCAGCCAGGCAGGGGTCCTGGGGATCCGGGTGGGGTCCATGGTCTGAGCAGGGGTCCGGGGTCAGGAGGGGTCCCAGGGCCCAGACAGGGAGGGGCCGCTGGTTCGGGCGGGGGTCCCTGGGGTCGGGGGGTGGTCCCTGGGTTCCTTGGTCTGGGCGGGGGTCCCTGGTATCCTTGGTCTGGGCGGGGGTCCCTGGGGTCCTCGGTGCGGGCGGGGGTCCCTGGGGTCGGGGGGGGTCCCTGGGGTCCTTGGTCTGAGCGGGGGTCCCTGGGGTCCTTGGTCCGGGTTGGGGTCTGGGGCCCCGGCGTCAGGCAGAGTCCCGGGGTCCGGGCGGAGGTCGTCATCCGGGAGGGGGTTCGCGGTGCGGGCGGGAGTGCCTATTCCGGGCCGGGGTCGGGGGTCTGGGGTCCGGCGCCCCGGGTCAGGCGGCGTCCTGGGGTCCAGGCGGGGTCCGGGCGGGGTTCGGGGCGGGCGCGTGGGCGCGGGGGGCGGGCCGGCGCGGGCGCGTTTCCGCCGTCCGGCGGGGCTCTGAGTCCCGCGGGCGGCGCGGAAGCGGCGGCCGGGCAGCCATGTCGCCTTTGTCTGCGGCGCTGGCGGCCCTGCGGGTGTACGCGGTGGGCGCGGCGGTGGTCCTGGCGCAGCTGCTGCGCCGCCGCCTCCCGGGCTTCGCGGAGCCAGGTCAGCGGTCGGCGGGGGGCGGGGGCGTCGGCGCCGGGGGCGGGCGGGGGGCTCGCGGCGGCGGCGGCGCCCGGCCGGGGTCGCGCCCATCGCTCGGCCGGGACCCCCAGGGTGGGGGAGGAACGGGGGAGGGGCGCGGCGGGGACCCGCGTGCCCTTGACCCCGGCCGCCGGTCAGGGCGCGCCGCGCCGGGCGCTCCCGGAAGCAGGGCCGGGCGGCCGCGCGGGGGGAGGGAGGTGCGCCGTCCCCACGCGCCTCCTCCCCCGCTCCGCGCATCCCGGGCCGGGGTCGGCCCGGGGGTCCGCTCCCCGCGCGCACTGCGGGCCGGGGTCCCCGGGGTCCCGCGCGCCCCGCAGCCCCGCGGCCGGGGCGAAGGAGGGGGCGCTCGAGAGCCCGGCCGCGCGCAGGGTCAGGTAGGACGGGCCCTCCCGGGGTGGGTGGGGGACGCCGGGCGCGCTCGGGGGCGCGGCGAGTCCTGGAGGGAGGGGCTTCCGTTCTGGGGCACCTTGTTCCTCTGGCCCCCGCGACCTCCGCGGCGTCTCCGGTCCCAAACTTTCCGGGGACCCGTTCGCGCTCTTCACGCACGTTCGGGACCTCCGGGGGGCGAGGGGGGGTGGCGGTGCGTCTGGGGCTGTGTCTGGTCGCAGCGGCGTGCCCAGGACGTAAAACGGGGAAACGTGTAGGAATCTCTGTCTGCCCTAATTTGCAGGAGATCACACTCTCCCTAGGCTACGCGAGCATACATGACATTGTATTTTTAGGTGACAGATGACTCCTTTCTAAAACAAAGTATACTGTGGGAAGAGTGGTGCTGTGTCACCTTGTGCCCGGTCTCTCTACTGTGTGGCCTAAGGGGATAGATAGAGTCTCAGGTTCACCCGTGTTTCCACCCTATGGACCTGGAACCCCCAGCAGCATCTGGGCAACACCCCTGAGACGCGGGGGTGAAAAAAAGGCAAAGAACATGTGACTTTGGTTGTGAAAATACTTGAGAATCGCTCCACTCCCCGACGGCAGGGGCGCTGCCGGGGCCACACTTTGGAAACCTGCAGCTCCCCAGCAGGAGTAGATATTTTTATATGAGCTCCACCCTCCCAGGCCTCCATCCAGGGAAATACATCTTCCAGGTTTATGTGAGGTGAGCATTTGGTTTTCTGATAAGCTGGATTTCGGTATTTTTTTATTAAAAAAACACATTGAGAGCGATCAGAAATGAACAGAGGGTAAGACCCCAGCCAGTAGTACCTGGGGCTCGGGGGTGGGGTCCGCATAGTCACCTTTGAGATCAGGACTGGCTTGAAAACAGCGAAGAGGTATGGAAAGCTGTCCCAAGTTGCCCCGCGCTCCACTCCGAGTAGTTTTGCTCGGCAAGACAGCGTCTGGCTGTCTCGCCTGGGAGCCCGTTTAGCTGCTCGCAGAAAAGACAAGTTAAGGATGGAATTTAGACTTGTCGCTGTTATCGCAGCAGCACCCCAAAGTGCGTGCCTCGGAAACGTGTTGGAGATGCATCCAACCTGAGGGCTTGCCTTGTGGTTTCCACCTGTTGATTGATTGAGGAAAAAAAAAAAGTTGTGGAAAGGCAAACCAGCCATGAAGCCATGTGTCAGCCGAGGGCATCCTTATTCCGGCTTTTGCAGAGGGTTGTTTCATCGAAAGATGGGCTTGCTGTGTGCAAGCCACGTGGTCTGCGGGGTTAGAAATCATTTTAGGTCTGGGCGGAGGAGTGAACGAACATCCATCCCTTGTGCCTGGTGGTGGCCGGTGTCCCAAGTGGCACTGTTCCTCTGCTTTTGGACCCATTTTTTATTTGCCCCTAACTGGACTTAACCTTTGCGGGGGAGGAGACATTGAACTTTGTCCCGGTATGGAGCTGAATAAACAGTAACCAGAGGCCCAGTCCACATGGAGAGTAGCTGGGGTTTGTTGTTCTGAACCATCACGTTTTCTTTTTTTTTAAAATAATTTATATAGTCTATATAAATAAAAATGTGCACAGTATAAGATAGTTGATACGGAAATATTCTCTTATTTATATATTCTAAACGGGTAACGACAAACCACAGCGGTGATTATTGAAGTGCATTTGCTATTGTGAAAGTTCTTTGATAACCCACCCTGAGCGGTCAGATCATGCATCAGATTTCAAACTACCTTGGTTACGATCGTTTGCTAATATTTGCATGTCAGATATTCAATATCTAGAGAATCTGTCTGTAGATCGTCTCAGCGTTTTGATGAGTTGCTTGTGCATACTGCACATATTTAATGCAGGAATAAAACTTTTATTGGGACTCAGATAACATGGAGCTGCCTCACAGTTATTACTGTTGCTTTGGAATTGTGGGTGGTCCTGCACATTTTACCAGGTGGGGGACAGGCGTGTGGTGTGAGTTCACGTGGATTCTATGAAAAGGTGAAGGAAGATGCTGAAAAAGTAACCCACTCCTGAGTGTAACCTTAAAATGCGCCATCTGTAAACAAGATCATTACAGACTCATGATTGTTGCAGGTTGTGCCTGGATAGAGACGTGTGTAAGCAAATTAAAAATTCCTGTAAGAGACTCTGATTTCCAGATTCTCTGTGGCGATTGTCTATTACAAATTAAATGTCTCTGATGCATCAGTGAGTTTTGAAAGGGAGAGAAAATCATCCAGATGCGTTTTACAGGGCAGTTCTGATACCACACAGACATTTCCCTTAAGAATTCTGTTGGAAATAGGAGGTAGGTCTGGAAATGGACTTCTGCTGATGGGCTGACACCCCAAAAGATGTCAGCTGGCCCATTTATGAAGCTATTTTAGGGTGGATCCTGGTGTTCAAACTGTAGGGTTTTTAAAAACCGATAAAGAGGAAGTTATTTCTCGTTGGTGTTGTGTACAGATGAACAGTTGGGGGTTGTGGATCCAGGGAGGTGAAGCCACAGTTTTCATGATCTTAGGCATTTTTTACTCTTAAAAAAAAAAAAAAAAAAGTACTCCCCCCACCAAAGAACTTTTTTTAAAATAAATTTTTAAATTTTTACTTTTCGGCTGTCCCACGCAGCATGTGGGATCCTAATTTCCTGACAAGGGATCGAACCCATGCCCCCTGCCTTGGAAGCGTGGAGTCTTAACCACTGGACCTCCAGGGAAGTCCCCAAGAGCTTTTGTTTATGTGGCTTTTACTTATCCATGTGGATCCTGTTCACTTACATGTTAATTAAATTTAAATTTATTTGAAATGAAAAAAAAATGTGAACAGAAATTTGAAATGGAAATTTACAACATATATTTCAAGTAACATAACAAGTCACTTACATGTTATTCCCAGTAACATTTTTTCCCAGTGAAGAATAACTATGTTCTCCAACACAAACAAACAGAAATCAGGGAGAGTGGCCCTGTTTTTGGTTCTTGCCAGTTTCCTGAAGTACCCACTAGGCAGAATGCAGCTGATGCTCCACTTGGTGGCTTCATCCTGTGTCTTGTGACATGTTCCTTGTGTTGGTGAAGCTGATCGGGAAGATCTGGCTGGTGTCTCTGATGTGAGAAAAGGCAGGACCTCGCCACATCCCTGGCAGTGTCTTGGCGACGGTCCCCCCCAGAGATGCTCAGGCCGCCCTGTAAGAAGGACCCTGTGGAGAGGCTGCTTTGACAAAACCTTGATTCCTGACTGACGGGAGATGTAGACCTTTCCCTCCAGACAGTGGAGGGTGGCTTTGTGCAGCCGCCTTCAACGTATGTGCTCAGAACCCTCCTACTGTGTGTCACCTCCTTGGAGGTTCTGACATCATTGGCCCGAAGGAAGTGATGCCGCAGGGGGAGGCCCCACAGGCGGTGCCTCCTTAGGTTGTCACCGTGTCAGGGATGCTTCCTGCTTTGTGGGCAAAAGTTTGCGCCAGGATGGCGCTGGATTCCTTCAGCCAAATCACAGCAATAATTCATCATCATCATCAAGGTGTAGTCGGATCTGATAAAACTGAATCGCGTGGCCCGTGCGGGATGTGGCAACTCATATTCCAGAGCCCAGGTGTGGTGCCCGCTGTGCAGTTCCCGTCGCTTTTTGGGACCACCTTTCCCACGCTCAGGTGCCCCATCCTGGCTTGGCTGTAGGATGTGCGGTTTGGGGGTTTCCTCTTTGTGAAAGTCCTGGCTGTGTCGGAACCCCTCCTCCTGTCCTGGAGACTCTGCTGCCCCAGCCCTGGCTACGACGTGCCCCTCAAACCAGCCCCCCCAAGCGTGACCTCTCCCGGAAAGCCTCCGGTGGGCCCTTTTGACCGCAGGGCGCCCAGCACCAGGGGTGATGTTACCACTCATAGCTTTTTATAGTTTTGTTCTCATCAGCAGAGCGTCTGGGGGCGGCTGTAACAAAGTACTTAAAATCATGGAAGTTCATCCTGTCTCTTTCTAGAGACCAGAAACCCGAAGTCAAGGGTGTCCCAGGGCCGCGCTCCCTCCAGAGGCTCCAGGGGAGGGTCCTTCCAGCCTCTTCCAGCTTCTGGGGGCTCCAGGCGCCCCTGGGCTCGTGGCCGCCTCCCTCCCGTCTCTGCCTCTGTCTTCACGTGGCTTCTCCTCTGTGTCTCTCCTCTTCTGTGTCTTAGAAGGACCCTGTCATTGGATGCAGGGTCACCCTCATCCAGGAGGACCTCATCTCAGACCCTTCCCTGCATCACATCCGCAAAGACCTTTTGTCCAAATAAGGTCCTATTCTGAGGTCAAGGTGTCCCAGGGCCGCGCTCCCTCCAGAGGCTCCAGGGAAGGCTCCTTCCTGCCTCTTCCAGCTTCTGGGGGCTCCAGGCGCCCCTGGGCTTGTGGCCACATCCTTCCTGTCTCTGCTTCTGTCTTCCCGGGGCTTCTCCTCTGTGTCTGTGTCTCTCCTCTCCTGTGTCTTGTAAGGACCCTGTCATTGGATGTAGGGCCACCCTCATCCAGGGGGACCTCATCTCAGACCCTTCACTTCATCACGTCCGCAAAGACCCCGTTTCCACCTAGGTCCCACTGTCAGGTTTAGGGGGGACATGAATTTGGGGAGGGGGGCCGCTTTCAAACCACTGTCGTTGTTACTGGGTTTTGGTTTTGAACATACGCCCCACACTCAGAAAACACCTGGTTGGTGCACTTTGTGTTTTAACCCCCTGAGTGCTGTACAGGGGGTTGAAAGCTCGCAGACTTAACCCATTTCAGGGGGAAGTCTGTTCCATGGACATCATTTGAGGAAATCAAATAAGTAATAAAACTAACATTCATGCTCTTAAAGCATATCTTTTTCTCTCTGTGTCTAGGCATATATATTTATGTATATTTGTTTATGATTATTTACTTAAAAAGTTCTCTTTTATTGAAGCATACTTGACTTACAATATTGTGTTAGCTTCAGGTGTACAGTACAGTGATTCAATTATACATATATATTCAGATTCTTTTCCATTATAGGTCATTACAAGATATTGAATGTAGTTCCCTGTGCTATATGGTAGGTCCTTGTTGCTTATCTGTTTTATATATAGTAGTGTGTATCTGTTCATCCCAAACTCCTAATTTATCCCTCCGCACCTTTCCACTTTGGTGACCACTAGTTTGTTTTCTATGTCTGTGAGTAACAGCCAGCTTTTAAGAAAACTCAGCTGCCCTTTTGGGTGTCCTGGCCCTGATTGGCAGCTCCAGGAAGCCGAATGTGTGGGCACCACCAACAGTGGGAACCCGGGGATCTGGACCTAAGGTCGACTTCCCCACTGACAGCCGGGCAGTGCTGCACCACAGCTCATAGGTATCTCTGTGCCCAGGTGTGAGTGCCCACGGTGGGCATTTTGAGAAGTTCCAGGGATTGAGAAGTCCAGTATTGCCCCAATCTGGTTCCTGATCCCAGATGCACCTAGGAGAAAAATAGAGGGACGTCCCTGGTGGTCCAGTGGGTTAGACTCCGCGCTCCCAATGCAGGGGGCCCGGGTTCGATCCCTGGTCGGGGAACTAGATCCCGCATGCCTCAACTGAAACCTGACGCAGCCAAGATAGATAGATAGATAGATTTTAAAAAAAACAAAACAACTAGAGCGTGTGCAGTTCAGAAAGTAATATTTTTAACTTTCTTTAATTGATATATAGTTGATGTACAGTATTATATAAGTCTCAGGTGTACAACATAGTGATTCACAGTTTTTAAAGGTTATACTCCATTTATAGTTATTATAAAATATTGGCTGTACTTCCTGTGTTGTACTATATATTCTTGTATCTTATTTATTTTATACTGAGTATTATAGTTCATTCTTCTCAACCCCCTTCTCCTATATTGCCCCTCTCGCTTCCTTCTCCCCACTGGTAACCAGTAATTTGTTCTGTATATCTGTGAGTTTGCTTCTTTTCTGTTATAGTCACTAGTTTAAAGAAAAAAAATTTTTTTTTGGATTCCACATATAACTGATACCATACAGTATTTGTCTTTCTCTGTCTGACTTATTTCACTCAACATAATAATCTCCAAGCCTATCCATGTTGCTTCAAATTGCGCAATTTCGTTCCTTTTTTATGGCTGAGTCATATTCCACTGTATATATGTACCACATCTTCTTTATCCATTCCTCTGTCCATGGCCAGTGGACGTTTAGGTTGCTTCCGTGTCTTGGCTGTTGTGAATCATGGTGCTGTGAACATGGGGGGTGCATGGATCTTTTTTCTAATGAGTGTTTTTGTTTCTTTCGGATAAATATCTAGGAGTGGGATTGCTGAATCATATGGCATCTCTATTTTTAGTTTTTTAAGGAACCTCCATCCTGTTCTCCACAGTGGCTGCATCAGTTTACATCCCCACCAACGGTGTAGGAGGGTTCCCTTTTCTCCACACCCTCAACAGCATGTGTTATTTGTGTTCTTTTTGATGAAACCCATTCCGCCGGGGGGTGAGGTGATATCTCATTGTGGTCAAAAAGGCATCATTTCAAAACATAAAATTAGAAAAAGCTCGTATTTAATGCCACTCTGCCAACTTAATATCCGCTTGAGACCCTCTGTTTTCGTCTTCTGATCGGAGCCACATCTGATGGTGGTGTGTGGCACGCGTGCTTGCTGACCAGGTTTTCGGCTGGGGTGGGGGTCATCTTGGGCTGGTGGGGCGCTTGGGAATGTGGCCTCCATCTGGAGAACGAGCCCCCCTGCTTGGCATCGGGGCTCCTGGATTTCCTAGAACAGGACAGAGTAAAGCAGCTCAGGTGAGGAAAGAGCTGTCATCAGCAGCCCAAAGACGATCCCCAAACTAACAATAAAAAACGCGTGTCTTCGGACGCACCTGGATGGAAGAGTTGCTGGCTTGTCAGACTGGCCCCTCTGCTTTGCCAAAGCCACGAGCCGGAGCGGCGGCCCCCGGGGTCCCTCTCCGTGCGCCCTTGGTTCCGGAGCAGCCCCGGTCCCCGCCAGCCGGAGCCGGGTCTCTTCTCACGCTGTGTTTGTCTCGCTGCTTCTCGGCAGGTCGTCCCGAATGAGCGGAGGCCCGGCCCGGGTGGCGCCATGGAGGGCAAGAGCCTGGAGGGCGCGCAGACCGACCTCAAGCTGGTGGCGCACCCGCGCGCCAAGAGCAAAGTGTGGCGCTACTTCGGCTTCGACACGAACGCCGAGGGCTGCATCCTGCAGTGGAAGAAGATCTACTGCCGCATCTGCATGGCGCAGATCGCCTATTCGGGCAACACCTCCAACCTGTCCTACCACCTGGAGAAGAACCACCCCGATGAGTTCTGTGAGTTTGTCAAGAGCAACACCGAGCAGATGCGCGAGGCCTTCGCCAGCGCCTTCTCCAAGCTCAAGCCCGAGGCCGCGCAGCAGAGCGCGCCGGAGCCGCCGGCCGCCAAGGCGGCGGCGGCGGCGGCGCACGGCCACGACGGCCGCAGGCAGCAGGAGCTGACGGCCGCCGTCATGGGCCTCATCTGCGAGGGGCTCTACCCCGCGTCCATCGTGGACGAGCCCACGTTCAGGGTGCTGCTGAAGACGGCCGAGCCGCGCTACGAGCTGCCCAGCCGCAAGTTCTTCTGCGGCAAGGCCATCCCCGAGCGCTACGGCGCCGTGCGCGACGTGGTGCTCAAGGAGCTGGCGGAGGCCGCGTGGTGCGGCGTCTCCACCGACCTGTGGCGCAGCGAGAGCCAGAACCGGACCTACGTGACGCTGGCCGCGCACTTCCTGGGCCGCGCCGCCCCCCACGGCCTCTTCCTGGGCTCCCGCTGCCTCAAGACCTTCGAGGTGCCGGAGGACAACGCGGCCGAGACCATCACGCGCGTCCTGTACGAAGCCTTCATCGAGTGGGGCGTCAGCTCCAAGGTCTTCAGCGCCACCACGGACCGTGGCAAGGACATCGCCAAGGCCTGCTCGCTGCTGGACATCGCGGTGCAGATGCCCTGCCTGGGCCACACGTTCGATGCGGGCATCCAGCAGGCCTTCCGGCTGCCCAAGCTGGGCGCGCTGCTCGGCCGCTGCCGCAGGCTGGTGGAGTACTTCCAGCAGTCCACCGTGGCCATGTACATGCTGTACGAGAAGCAGAAGCAGCAGAACGCCGCCCACTGCATGCTGGTCAGCAACCGCGTGTCCTGGTGGGGCAGCACGCTGGCCATGCTGCAGCGCCTCAAGGAGCAGCAGTTCGCCATCGCCGGGGTCCTCCTGGAGGACAGCAATAACCACCACCTGCTGCTGGAGGCCGCCGAGTGGGCCACCATCGAGGGCCTGGTGGACCTGCTGCAGCCTTTCAAGCAGGTGGCCGACATGCTGTCCGTATCCAAGTACCCCACCATCAGCATGGTGAAGCCTCTGCTGCACATGCTGCTCAACAGCACGCTCAACAGCAAGGAGACCGACTCCAAGGAGATCAGCATGGCCAAGGAGGTGATCGCCAAGGAGCTCGCCAAGACCTACCAGGAGACGCCCGAGATCGACATGTTCCTCAACGTGGCCACCTTCCTGGACCCGCGCTACAAGAGGCTGCCTTTCCTGTCCACCTTCGAGAGGCAGCAAGTGGAGAACAGGGTGGTGGAGGAGGCCAAGGGGCTTCTGGACAAGGCCAAGGACGGCGCCTACCGCGCCCCCGGCGACCAGCTGTACGCCCCGCCCGAGGAGCCCCCCGTGAAGAAGCCGGCGCCCTCGGCCACGCCGCCGCCCGCCAGCGTCATCAACGACATGCTGGCCGAGATCTTCTGCCCCGCGGCGGGCGTGGAGGACCAGGACGGCTGGCGCGCGCAGGTGGTGGAGGAGCTCAGCAACTTCAAGTCGCAGAAGGTGCTGGGGCTCAGCGAGGACCCCCTCAGGTGGTGGTCCGACCGCCTGGCGCTCTTCCCGCTGCTGCCCAGGGTGCTGCAGAAGTACTGGTCCGTGGCGGCCACGCGCGTCTGCCCCGAGCGCCTCTTCGGCTCCTCGGCCAACGTCGTCAGCGCCAAGCGCAACCGCCTGGCCCCCGCGCACGTGCACGAGCAGATCTTCCTGTACGAGAATGCGCGCGGCGCCGGGGCCGAGCTGGAGGACGAGGACGAGGGCGAGTGGGGCCTGGACCACGAGCAGGCGTTCCCTCTGGGCGACGCCGGCCACGCCGGCTACTTCGGCCTCAGGGACGGCGGCTTCGTGTAGCGGGGGGCGAGGGGACCCAGCGTGGGCGCCTCTCGTCGGATGCTTGGCTGTCAGTACTGACCCCGCCGGTGGGCGCGCTGCCCGGGACAGAGGAAATGCGCAAAAGAGAGAGATGGACCTTGGGTGGGGCTTTGGGTGGCCCAAAGGAGAGAGGTGGGCTTTGGTTGCCCCAAAGGACAGGTAGGGGGGCTTTGGGTGGCCCACAGCTGGTGAAAACGAGCGTTTTCTCTGGAGGGGCCCCTTGCGTTGGGACGCAAGGGAAAGAAATGACTTATAAAAGCTCTAGATGTCCGCCGATAGGCTTGCAAATGCTAAGCTCCGCGACAGAAGCACGGCCGGCAGGGATGTTTTGCCTCCTAGATAATTCCGTACCCGCAACATGCGTGTCCTCTGCGAGGGACGGTTTGGGGTAAATCGGAGAAAGACTGAAACCGGCAGGCAGCTGAGGATGAAACCCCCTGCGTGTCCTGCACCGACACCATCCGTGGATGTCAGCCGTTGGCTGGTGAAGGAACCCGTGTACGCTGTCGTTTACGTGGGAGCCTTGCCTCAGGGTAGCCGGGGAGAGACACTTTCGCCAGACGCCCTGTTTTCAAGAGACACCAGTTTTATGTTTGGTGGAAAATGCTAACAGTGAGAGCCTGCAGTGCAACCGCTTATAAAAAAAAAAGCAGAAAAGAGGTGTTGGTTGTGGTGTGTTTTCTGCCATGAATCAGTCTTTTTCTCCCCTTGCCTGAATTCACAGTCCTTGTGAGCCCCGTAGCTACTGGGTCTTGAGGTGGGTTTTTTGTGAGTCTGATGCTTCAAAGGTCCGGTTTCCCCAGAATCCCTTTTCTTGGGATGAACAGAGAGAAGGCGGTCCCCTACTCCTTGGAAACCCTGCTTTTGAATACGGGGGACCCTCTTGCGCCCACGGCTGGCTCTAGAGGGCTGGTTTAGATTTGATTCCCGGAAAGGGCTCTTGCATTCTCTGTTTTAAACTCAACACCGATGGGGGGCGGGGGGCATTGAGTTAAAAATAGTACCAGGGATCATTTTATCTTTGGGGGTCCTTATGGGTTGCTTCCGCCATTGGGGGAAGCGGGAAGGCTGTTTCTAACACTCAGAACTACTTTTATTTATTTATTTATTTTAAACGAATTGCTTTTCTTTAAGAGGCAAAGCCCCTGGACTTCCCTGGAGGTCCAGTGGTTAAGACTCCACGCTCTCAATGCAGGCGGCAAGGGTTCGATCCCTGGTCGGGGCCCTAAGATCCCACATGCTTCACGATGTGGACCCAAAAAAGAAAAAGCCACCACTCTTATCTCTGGCTCCCACCTTAAAACAACCCAAGTCCGGATGGATGTTTTGTCGGGAGGTATGCGATTTACAAATGCCCCATCTCAGCCCTTGGCAATCTTTTCCCAGGATCCCAACATCGAGCCGCATCCCGGGGGCATTTCTCCAGGTTCATTGCCTGGGGACTTCTTGTGGCTCTGGCCAAGGCAGTATTTTATCTTCATGTCACCAGCCTTGAATGTGTTTAGGAAATCGGGTGTCAGAAAGCAGCTTCACCTGCGCCGTCTCCTTGAAGGAAAGCGATAACATCGCTGTCTCCAGACCCTCTGCTCTCCGGCTGGAAAAAGAGCCGCAGAGATGCACATCCCACCTCCCGGGCCGTATTTGGCTGCTTTGCATCTGACCCACCCCCCTCACATTTCTGAAAATCTTGGCTTTCTGTCACTCATGAAAACTTGGGTCCTTCCAGCTAGCCGCCTCTCTGCGTTTCTCACGTTTTTTTCTAAGCCCTGGGGTTGCCGGCCCTCTTCCTGGCTTATACTTTTCCTTATTTAACGCTTTCGAATCGGACGCTTGTTCAAGAAACCCCAGCAATAAACGGACTCCTAATTTATCTGCCCGACGTGTGTGAGTAACGCTTCACACTTGCAGGAAAGCCTCCGGCCTCGAGGGAGGGTTTTCTTTCTGTTTGTTTAAAGAGACTTTTCCGAGCCACGCAGAAGAAGTAAGGCCACTGTGCTTTGTTCTGGGGTCTTTGGAAATCACATCAAGGGTGTGATGCATTTCTGGATCTTTTGGCATCACAATGTGTTTATGTGAAGAAAGCTGCCGGCCGGTGAAGCCTGCTACAGGAGTAGGGATTCTGCACGTTCGTTCCCTGGGCTGTCTTTGCACTGGGCGTAGGGAGGATGATTCTAAAAAGCCGAGCCTTTTGGGGTGCTGACCTCGGACCATGTGTATAGCTAGGGCATCTGGGTTCTTTCCCATCGACTCTGTTCTCTCCCCGTTCCCTTCCTTTCTCTCCTTCCTTTTAAGAAAACGAGGTACCCCAGGAACAGACAGACTGGGAGGTCGGCGTCCGTCGTATTTTTCTCCTTTTGCATATTATGGGTTGCCTCTGTTCCTGGGGGCGTGGGGTGGGGGATTCAAACGTATAATTTTTGTGCACAAACATTTTGAGTTTAAACGGGCCAGTTTTCAGTCATGATAACCTGACACTTCCAGAGCGTTCTCCGTCGAACCGTTAAGTGGAATGTGGCCTTCAGTGTCTTAGATAAAGTATCTTTGCTGGCATCCAGACTTTCTCGTAAAAACACAGCCCCTAACCGTTAAGGATGTGTCTTATCTGGGTCTGCCCAGGACTCTGCTTCCTCAAAATGGTGTGTGTTTCACGCTCAGGTCTTGCTATAAAGTCAGTTTCCTTTCAGAGTCCCGCTCTCATCCCGGCTTAGGGAGGCGGGCGCCTCAGTGTGTGTTTGGAGTGACCCCGGGGTCTCGGCCACCCTCTGAGCAAGGCCTGACCCGCTGAGAAGGCCTGGGGCCCTTCACAGGCTTCTGAAAGCACCGCGGCCCTCGGACGGTTCATTTTTCTGGTTTCCGCGTGCAGTCTGGACCAATCCCGGACACATAGCTAGAATTCTTTTCCTTGGGAACCTGCAGCCCCGTGTGTCCCCGTCCTATAAATTGTACTGAATTAAGACCCAACGTTGGACGTTTTGCAGCTGTTCTGGCCACCGGGGGCTGGGTTTGCAGCTCTGCCTGGAAACACAAGCCCTTCTGTGCCTCTCACGGCTAGCAGACCCACGGCTGGGCCTTCGGGGTCCTCCTTCTACGTGTTGGGGGCCCTTGGCCACCCTCCTCTGAACTTTGCTGGCTTCGTCCTCTGCAGCCCCGTGCGGGTGGAATACAGCTGCTGCTTGCCTTGGGTGGCTTCAGCCTCCAGCCCCGCCGGCCTCTCCTCCGGCCCTGCCGTGCACACAGCCAGCCCCATCCTGTCATGCTCAAGTCAAGATCCTGACCGTTCAGGCTCCCCGTTCCTCTCTGCAGACCCGGGTTCCTGGCCTGCAGCCCTGGCCTAGACCCGGCCTGTGGGCCAGCCCTGCAGACGCAGGGCCCTCCCAGGCCCTGGGGTTTGGAACCTGCGTGGTCTCCGGGTCCCCCAGGCTGCCTGGGCCCATCCCGGCTTCCCAGGCTATGACTCTGAGGCTGGGGGCTCTGCGTGGCCTCTTTGCTGGGGTGGTTTCTGCCGGTTTTCTGGGAGCACTCTTAGACTGTCTGCTCAGTGGTTTGCCCTTTGGCCTGAAGCAAGGTGGGACGCTTTGCCCGCCTCTCGTTTTCAGCCCAGTTTGTTCACCTTCTCGACTGGCCCACACTCACTCAATTTTTTGGGTGACGTGAGACCAGATGGGATAGGCTTTTAGCAGACGGCAGGTGGCACGAGACAGGGGCAGCTTCCTCAGCAAGTGTTTCCTTAGGGAGACGGGCATCGCTTCCTCTGTTAGAAGGATGGAGCCCGGTGGTCTCCGCAGCTGTCCTTGAAAGAGGACTTCTCCTGAGAGATTTTGTCACGTGGGGTCGACAGCAGATGCGTTTCCCCTCGGACGGTGGGTGTTCTGGGAGATGGTACTTGATGAGTCTTCTTGGGGCTTTTGCTTCCAGGAGGATCCCGGCTGGGTCTTCGTGGAAATGAGGCAGTGACTGGAGGGTAGGTGACATCGGGAAGGTCACGTCTCGTGCACAGCGCCAGGGACGCCGGGATTGGGGTTTATGGTCCAGCGGAGGAGCTGATAATTGTGTCGATGGCCAGTTTGTTACATACATACTAACCTTTGTGATTCCATGCCTGGATGGAGTTGATTCTATTTTTATATATACATATATATATATATATATATGTAATATATAATGTAAATATGTATATAAACATAAGTATATATATTTACATATATAAATATATATACTTTTATATCTTATCTATGTATATCTTCTTTTCTATATTCTGTCAATTATGTCATCTATTATCATCCATCTATGTATTTATTACATATCTATCATCTGTCTACATTTTTATCATCTATGTATGTATTTATGTATTATAATCTATCTATGCATCTATAATCTATCATCTATGCCTTTGTCCATTTTCTATATATTATCTATCAACCTATTATCTATATCATCTATGTATTTATGTATCTATGATCAATTTATCATACATCTCTGTATCTAACATCTTTCTATGTATCTATTATTTATCATCTATATACTTATTATTTATTTATCATCTATGTATCTATGTATTTTCTATTACCTATCAATTTGTCATATCTATCTATCTATGTGTCTCTGTTTATCTATCCATCCATCCATCCATACTATACTTTTATGGGTAAACTGAAGATGTGTTGAGCAGCTTTGATTCTCCCTGCAGGAAATTTAATGAGTTAGCACATTTCTCCTTCAAGGACAGCTGTCATTGGTCAACGTGTCATAGGTTCACACGTTTCCCTGCTCCATAAGACACTCTGGCAGGAACCGTGGGATTCCTGCAGGCCACCCTCCTCCCGGAACCTCTGAGGACTCAGCATTTCCAGCTTCTCACCCAGGAGAGTTGGGGGAGCATCACCCTGCACTCAGTGCCTGGTCCCCTGGCTCCGAGGCTGGTGTGGCCCTCACCCCTTCACACGCACTTGGCCAGAGAGCTACACCATGCCTCTCGGGCCCGGGCAGCTGGCCCCGTAGTGGATGGGCTGAGTGGCCGCAGGCCTGCCTGGGGGGTGTGTGTGTGGGCTCTCCCCAAGGAGGAGCCCGTTCCTCGGCTGTGGGCGGTGAAGCCCACATGGAGGGTCTCCAGTGGCAGGAGGACGTGGGGGAGGTCCAGCCGCTGGGATGCAGTGACCGGGTCACCTCCCTTCCTGCTGGCATCCGGGGTCTCGTGTGCCAGGCCACGGGGGCCAGTCCTGGGTTTGTGATCAGGTTGGTTCGGGGCTGTCCTGCCGTGTACGGCCTCGTGAAGGTGCGCGGCCCGGGACAGCGGAGGTGGCACACGCGTAGTGCCCGAGCCAGTGGTGAGCCTGCCTGGGTGGGCGTCTGGCAGGAGGGACACGCCCTGGGAGGGGCTGGTGAGGTCGGGGCGAGGGGCTGGCAGGGGCCCTCCCTGGTCTTGTCCTGAGCACCCCGGCGAGGCGTTGGGATGGGTTGGGACGGGGCGATGGATGAAGGGAGGAGCAGATACACAGTCGGGGGGGATGGTGGGTGCACGATGCACGTGCAGGAAGGCACGTCCGTACTGCTGGCAGTGCAGGGGGAGACCGAGCAGGGAGCCCCCGGCCCTGCCTTTCCTCCTCTGCCTCTGACCTCGTGTGGACACCTCCGGGTGAGGTGGCGGGAGCACGTTACAGACTGAGTCTTTGTGTGCCCCCCGAATTCGTTTGTGGAAGCCCTGACCCCCGAGGGGATGTATTAGACAGTGGGGTCTTTGGGAGGTGATGAGGGTTAGATAAGGCCATGAGGGTGGGGTCCCCGTGATGGGATTAGTGTCCTTATAGGAAGAGGAAGAGACCAGAGCGCTCTCTCCACCACGTGAGGACATGGCAAGTGTGCAGCTGTGCAAACCAGGAGGAGAGCCTTGCTGGGAACTAATCTGCCCTCGCCGTGGTCTCGGCTAACAGCCTCCAGGACTGTGAGGCACGTGTGTCTGTTGTTTAAACCACCTTGTCTGTGCTACTTTGTTATAGCAGAGCCAGTATTAGTCAGGGCTCTCCAGGGAAACGGAACCAACAGGATATATCTAATATCTATGAAGATGGATAGATGATAGATAATAATAGATAGATGATAGGTAGATAGCTAGCTAGCTAGCTAGATGATAGATATGTAGATGATAGACATATGATAGGTAGATAGATGATATATAGATAAATGTAGGTATTGGTTCTGTTTCTCTGCAGAACCCTGTGTAGTACATATATCTGTATCTTTATCTCTATATCGGTATGTATATATTGGTTGATTGATTGGAATTGACCTACACAGTTCGGGAGATCAAGAAGTGCCACTGTCTGCCATCTGGAGCCCCAGGAAAGCCGGTGGTGTGTTCAGTCCGAGTCCAAAGGCCTGAGAACCAGGCACACAGATGTCCAAGGGCAGGAGGAGATGGACATCCCAGCTCAAGGACAGAGAGAGAGAGAGAGAATTCTCCCTCTGCCTTTCTGTTCTATTCAAGTGTCAACTGATTAGACGGGGCCCACCCTCCCTGGGGAGAGCCATCTGCTTTCCTCCATCCACCTGTTCAAATGCTCATCTCGTCCAGAAACACCCTCCCAGACACATGCAGGGATCACGGTGCCCCAGCCACTTGATGCATACCTGTACTCACCATGCAGCCCGAGCTGGCAGATAGAGCAGCTGAGTGCCATGGGACGTGACCAGGGCTGCAGGCCTCAGCGGGCACAGCTCTTGGGTCCAGCGACTCTGTCGCCCACGTGCTCAGGGGTGGCTGGGGGCCTCTTCAAACTACCTGTTACCTCACGTGGCCCGCAGAGGGGGTGGGGCTTATATTCACACATAAAAGACTCCTGCTTAGAAAGGCCTCTGTCGGGTCCACGTGGAGGCTGTTTTCTCTCCCCCTTTCCACATTTATTCCTGTCATCCCTGGGGCTTCTCCCCACATGGCTCTTTCCTCTGGTGTTGGCCCTTTTAGCATAACCGTTTTTATTTTTTTTAAAAAAATTATTATTTATTTATTTAAAAAATTTTGGCCATGCTCTGAGGCTTGTGGGATCTTAGTTCCCCGACCAGGGATGGAACCCGTGCCCCCTGCAGTGGAAGCATGGAGCCCTAACCGCTGGACCACCAGGGAAGTCCCATGGACCTCTTGTATTTCTCTCGGTTTGGAGGGAGTTGCCACAGGGTTTAGTGGTGACCGCTGTAGGAGGGAAGGTTTAGGATCCATGCAAGGTGACATCACGAGGCTGAAGAGCCGTGGGGCCCGTCAGCTGCCCCCAGCTCTTCCTGTCCCCCTGCTGTTGGTGTAAGCAGCTTTGCTTCGTGGCTGACACCTGCACTTGTTTCTCAAGCTGTGGAAACACGCCAGCATGAGAGGCGGCCGTCAGGTCCTCCTGCCACAAGGATGAGCCGTCATCCAGGTGACGGTGCCATGCTGGCTTGAGCTGGTGCCTTTTCCACATTCCTCTGGACCGGCTGGCTGGGTCCCTGCTTCCAGACGATGCCCATCGGAAGCTAGTTAGGGCTCTCGGTTGCCTGAACACTCATACTTTGTGCTGGCTAATTTTATGTCCATGTGGCTGGGCTGTGGACCCAGCTTTATGGTCAAACGGTGGTCTAGAGATTGCTGGGAAGATATTTTTTAAGATGAGAGGAAGGTTGGGACTTCCCTGGTGGTGTAGCGGTTAGGACGCTGTGCTTCCACTTCAGGGGGCACGGGTTCGATCCCTGGTTGGGCAGCTAAGATCCTGCATGCCCCGTGGCATGGCCAAAAAAAAAAAAAAAGATGAGATAAACATTGAAATCATGCAGCAACATGGATGGACCTAGAGATGATCATACTGAGTGAAGTAAGTCAGAGAAAGACAAATATATAATATCACTTATATGTGGAATCTAAAATATGATACAGATGAACTTCTGTACAAAACAGAAACAGACTCACAGACATAGAAAACAAACTTATGGTTACCAAAGGGGAAAGGGGTAACTAAGGAGCTTGGGATTAACAGATATACTCTATATAAAATATAGAGTATATATGTACTCTATGAGTATATGTACTCTATATAAAATTAACAGTACTCTATATAAAATAAACAACAAGGATTTACTGTAGGGCACGGGGAACTATATTCAATATCTTGTAAAAACCTATAATGGAAAAGAATCTGAAAAAAATAAATCACTAAATCACTCTGCTGTCCACCGGAAACCAGCACCACATTGTCAATCAACTACAATTTAAAAAAAATTGACACCAGGAGGCTTTGACATGCCAGATTGTCCTTCACAATGTGGGTGGGCCTTGTCCAATCAGTTGAAGGTCTTAGGAGAAAAAAAGACCGAGGTTCCTCAAGGAAGAGGGAATTCTGCCTCCAGATGGTGGCGGGACTCAACCTGTAACCTCAGCTCTCCCTGGGTCTCCAGCCTGCTGGTCTACCCTGCAGATTTTGGGGTGCCCCCTCTACACATCTGTGGTTGAATGAACCAATTCCTTCAAATAATCTGTCTCTTTCTGTCTTCCTTTCTCTTTCTCTCTGTGTTTCCTGTTGGTCCATTTCTCTGGAGGGACCCATAACTAAACACTTTATGTCCATAGATGGCACTACAAGAAAGCCAGTTAGAGTTGGGGGTCCAAGGAATACAGGAGCCAAGCCCCTCCCAGTCATGAGAGGACCTGTCAAAAAAAAATTTCATTTCCTCATACTGACGGACTTAATTGCCAAGCATCTTCCTCTCGTGTAAAACACCCAAGCTGTGGTCACCCCATTCGCTGTCAATTTTAAACATTTCCTTGTCATTGAATTCTGCTTCTCAGATGCCAATTGTTTTTTTGTAATTCAGCAAATGTAGTTTTAATAAACCCTTCTTAAAGAAACTGTAAGTCTTAATTCTGCGTAATTGATAGTTGAACAGAGAAAATATTCAACTCCGTAGTTTAGATTAAAACGATATTGGCAATTATTGTTACAAAATAAAATGGTAATATTATAAAGCTGTCAATGTGAAAATTACATTACTAACCAAAGCTGTCAGGAAAAATGAAATAGAATAAGAAATTCATGTAAGTATTCCAATTTTATCATTCTTTAAAGATAAAAATTAAAAATGTCACATTAATTTAATAATACAAGTAATAGGTACATAAACAATTATCAAGGTATGGAACCAAACCCTAAGCCAACATGATACTGATGCCTGCTATCTGCTATCATTAGTCTTCCTTTTTTCGTTCTTTGAAAACTTACTTGAATTTTTCATTTATTTAAAAAAAAATTAAAAATTTTTATTGAAGTATTGTTGATTTACAATGTGGTGTTAGTTTCAGGTGTACCGCAAAGCGATTAAGTTTTATATTCAGTTATATGTATATATATATATATATATTCTTTTTCAGATTCTTTTCCCATATAGGTAATTATGAAATATTGAGTATAGTTCCCTGTACTATACAGTAAATCCTTGTTGGATAAAGAAGATGTGGTACATATATACAATGGAATATTACTCAGCCATAAAAAAGAATGAAATAATGCCATTTGCAGCAACATGGGTGGACCTAGAGATGATCATACTAAGTGAAGTTAGACAAATATCATGTGATATCACTTACATGTGGATTCTAAAATAATGATACAAATGAACTTATTTGCAAAACAGAAATAGTCACAGACAGAAAAATTTACGGTTGCCAAAGGGGAAAAGGGGGAGGGATAAATTAGACTGGGATTAACATACACACATTACTATATACAAAACAGATGAACAGCAGAGGTCATTATTAGTGAACATGCTTTTTTTTTTTGCTATGAACATCTGATTTATTTCCCTATAATGTTAATACTCTTTAACCATCATCCTACATCACATACAACTTTGTATCCTGTTTTGGTGTTTTTTTTTTGTTTTTTTTGTTTTTCACTCCATCATTTCTCTGTGGTTGATTGAAAACCAAGTATAAGTGACTGCAAAATACTTGCCTCTTTTTTTGGTCACTTGCATAAGGTTCTAAATTGTTCATCATGTAAAGCGTGATCGCTTTACAGGTGATTCCCTCTTAGTTATGCATATACCCCCTTAATATCACATTTCTTTTCTTCCCCAACTTTATTGAGGCAAATTGACCTGTAACACTGTGGATGCTTCGTGATGGACGTGCTTAAATAGAATTGTGCAAAGCTCAGGGCATGCTCCGAAGGTGCTGGTTGTTTAATTCTCCCCTGAAGAATCCAGGCACTTTTTCTTGCATCTTTACCAGGAGCCATGGGTGTCCCCAACCTCTGATGTGTTGGGATAATTTTTGGGAAGCGCTTGTTTTCCTACCAGCCCTGGACGGCCTCAGAGTCCCGGGTGGTGGCTTCTGAGGCCACCCCATCACTAATTTGTTTGTTTGTTTTTGGCCACATGTTGCAGCATGCGGGGTTCTAGTTCCCCGACCAGGGATGGAACCCATGCCCCCTGCCTTGGAAGTGCGGAGTCTTACCCACCGGACTGCCGGGGAAGTCTGAACGCATCACTAATTTTGACCCCCCGGCACTTCTGTCGAGTCTGATGCCTGGGCCTGGCTTCTCGGAGTTACGTCCTGGGTCGGCTGTGGTTTTTCTCTGACATTCTCATCCTCTCCACGTCCGTTCTCTGGCAACTGACAGCTGGTGCTGTCGATTTTGGGTCTCCCACCTCCAGCCCACACGAGCCCCCTTCTCACGGAGAAATTCCCGGGACCTATACACATCCACGCCTCCTCCGTTGTCCGTGATTCAGCACGGTCTTCACCCATGTTGAGCAGCTTTATTGAGATTTAATCCACCATTAAATCATACAATTCAGTACAGTTTTCAGGGGACCTGCCTCCTGGTGCTTGGGCTTCTGGCTTATGCCACCCATCGCCGAAAGCATGAACTCCTGCTCTCTCCAGGGATCTGGACAACATGACATGTGCATGGCCTCCCTGGACCCACCATCACTTACTGTGGCACAGTATCATTCCTCACACCATTGCTCGTAGGACTAAGTCACTTTTTTCTTTTATAAATTTATTTTATTTACTTATCTTTGGCTGTGTCGGGTCTTTGTTGCTGCACGCAGGCTTTCTCTAGTTGTGGCGAGCGGGGGCTACTCTTTGTTGCGGTGTGCGGGCTTCTCATTGTGGTGGCTTCTCTTGTTGCGGAGCACAGGCTCTAGGGCGCAGGCTTCAGTAGTTGTGGCACGTGGGCTCAGTAGTTGTGGCTCATGGGCTCTAGAGCGCAGGCTCAGTAGTTGTGGTGCACGAGCTTAGTGGCTCCGCGGCATGTGGGATCTTCCCGGACCAGGGCTCGAACCCGTGTCCCCTGCACTGGCAGGTGGATTCTTGACCACTGTGCCACCAGGGAAGTCCCCTAAGTAGCTTTTTAATGGAGGGTCTGGATGTCTTTCTAGATTGTTTCCTTTTCTGCCAATCTCACCTTAGGATTGATACATAGATGATATGATGTATTCATATACTAAGCTTTCCCATCTCTGCCCCCCCCTCGCCTCTCCAGTCTTAATGCTTCTAGATCATTCTATCCCTGGGATGAATGGCCATCCTGTCCCTCTTCCCTGGTCACCAGACGGGGCACAGGCTGGTATGGTGTCCAAAGGGCCTGATGGTGGCTTTGTCTGGAAAGGTTGCATCCCATCATCGGTCTGTCAGGCAGGTCTCACTAGTGAGACTTTTAAGTTTCTTAATTATCGTGGTTTATCGACACAGCCATTCTTAAGGACCTACGTGACGCTGCATGTCAGGAAAACGTGTTCCTGGGGCCAGCTGACGTGGAGGTTCAGCTATATGTCATTTTAACATCATTCTGTCAATTTTGAGGACTCTGAGATACATGCACACACACATGCCTAAGATGGTAGGAGGTCCATGAAAGGGCGGCTTATGTATGTCCGTCTTCATTTGTGAGAAGAATACCAGAATTTCCAAGTCCCCGCCTATCCCCCATTATTCACGATTAAGCAAGTTGTTTCCATTTTAAGCTGAGAAATACTTCACCATACAATACACCCAGTAAATGGCGCAATTCAGTGGTTTTTAGTATATTTGCAGAGTTGTACAAACACCATTGCTATGTCATTTTAGAACATTTTAAAAATCACCTCCCAAGGGAATCCCTGTACCTGTTACCTGTCACTCCCCACTCCTGTTCCCCGCCCCCAAGGTCCTCTGTCTCCATGCATTTGCCTATTTGAGAATTTCATGTAAATTGAATCATGGCATATATGCTCTTTTTGGGTCTGGCTTCTCTCACTGAGCATCATGTGTTCAAGGTCCATGGACACTTGGGTTGTTCTCACTTTTCTGGTTACTGGGAATCATGGTACTCTGAGCATTCATCACAGGTATTTGAGTGGATACGTGTTTTCATTTCTCCTGGATAGATTGATACTAGGAGTGGCATAGCTGGGCTATTGTATCTCCATGTTTAACCATTTGAAGAATCGCTAGGCTCTTTTCCAAAGTGGTTCCTGCAATTTACATCCCCACCAGCAGTGGAGGAGGGTTCCGATTTCTCTACATCTGTACCAACTTTGTTATTTTCTGTTTCTTTCTCTCTTTCTTCTTCTTTTAAATGGTGTTTTTTTTTTGTGGTAAAAGTCACATAATATAAAACATATTGTGTGGCTTTGATTTATGTTTTGCTAAGGCTCTCTTCAGAGAGGTATGTTGTTATTTCCCAGTGGAGCACAGGATCAAAGATTTAAGCAGTGAAGAAATGAATTGACCACCCACGTGCTCTTGGAAAGAATTCAGGGTGGCTTACACGTGTCTGTGGAAGATAGAAAACACGGAATAGAGACCAAAGTCCAGAAACCTGGTAGATGAGGGACGAGGTAGTGTTGCTGCTAGCCTGGGCTTAGCAAACCCCTGTACCTGGTGTCCGCTTTGTCTCGTGACAGCGGGCAGTCCTGGCTGGGGGTCCAGCTCTCAGTATTTGATAAAAGGACCAGGCACGGGGTCATCCCCAATTCAAAAGGGAGCCAGAAGGCTCGGGTCATTTCACGACAACTGGACAGGGGTCAAGAAGGCAGAGTTCTTTGTTTTGCTTTTTAGTTTAGTTCTTTTCTCTTTTAGGAAGGCTATATTACATGGCATTAGTTTAGACTTTTTAAAAAAAGTTCCTGGGAGTTCCCTGGCGGTCCAGTGGTTAGGACTCGGCGTTCTCACTGCTGAGGGCCTGGGTTCAGTCCCTGGTCGGGGAGCTAGGATCCCGCAAGACGTGTGGCATGGCCAAAAAAAACAGTTCCTACTTTGAGATAATTGTAGATTCACGTGCAGTTGTGAGGATTAAAATGGAGCAACGCTTTACCTGTTTTTCTCCCAGGGCTACCCACTTGCAACACGGCCGTACCATATCCTAACCTAGATGTTGACTTGGGTGCAATGCAATGCTTTTATTCAGAGTTCCCTGTCCTGACTTGTATTCGCGCATGTATGCGCGCCTGTGCGATCCTGTTGCATGTGTGGCTTTGAGAATCCACCATCACGGTCAAGACACTGGGCGGTTCTGTGACCCCAAGGATCCCTGGCGTGGCCCATCTGCTTCCCACACCAACCCCCCACCCTTGGCAGCCACTAATCTGTTCTCTATATATATTCTGTCATTTCAAGACTGTCATAGAAATGGAGGCATACACAATGGAACCCTTTTGAAATGGCTCTTTTTCTCCCCACTCGGCACAATTCCCCAGAGATCCACCCACCTGGTTGCCAGAACACGATGCTTTCTTTTGAATAACACCTGTAAAATGACAGTCACACTAAAGATCTTTCTTGTACGAACAAGGCTGCAGTGAATATTTTTGTTCCTGTGTCTCTGCAGAGCTGTGGGAGTATGTCTGTGGCATTAAATTCTTAGAAGTAGAATTGCTACGTAGGGGACATGCACGTCCACTTTAGACCCCCTCCAACTCACCTCCTAAAAGATACAGTCTCCGTGGAAAATTGAGTAAATGTGCAAACGGTTCATTTTTCTGGGGCGTTGCCATCCTGGATGGGAGGGAGCTGTTCTGATTTGATGAAACCCACTAACTTCCTTTGCTTTTATTTTCTTTAAGGAGGAGTGAGTTCCAACATCCGGTTACATATCTGTACTTTATTCAGTATCGGTGAATTCCTTGTTATTTCCTTTTTCTCTTTTTTTGGGAGGGTACAAGTTCGGGTCAGGCACCTGTGAGGCCAAACGAGCCCAGGCGTCGGAGTTTGGAGCACAGAAAGGTTTAGGGCAGGGTCCTGCAAGGAGACTGTGGCTTGTGTCCCCAAACCCCCGGACTCCCCGAAGGGTTTCAGCAAAGCATTTTTAATGGGAAGGTGAAGGAGGGGTGTGGGTGGTGATTGCAGACTTCCTGGTGCAGGAATCCTTTGTCCACGTAGGTCAGGTCACAGCATTCCTGTTAACCTTCAACAAAACCAATGTTATTCTCTGCTGTGCAACTTTTTCTCTCTCTATGAATGGAAACGTAGTTACACCCTTAAAGGCCGGAGCCTTGAGAAAGGGCTCTCCTGTATATTTCAGGCTATGGGCAACATTCTGAACTCAAAGCAGAAGAATACAAAGGTTAAAGTAAAAGAAACAGCCCTAATGTGGAGTCACACATGTTCTTCTTCGTTGCCCTTGGAGCTGTCTCTAATGTGCCGTGAGCTCGGTATACAGAGAGCTGTCCTTTTGCCATTTTTCCCAAGCGCTGGCCATCACCGAGGCATGAGGTCAGCGCTCCAAGTTAGACGCTGCAAACAGAACCGGGAGCGGAGCGCGTTCTAATCATAGTCTGGAAGGGACCTCTCTCCCCGCACCCTGCAAACATCGTGCCATTTGCCAAGATCTCAGTTGCCTTTCTTTTTGCGGTGCGTGGTGATCCAGAAACCAATCCAGGGGCAAGTAGCTTCCTGCTGCAGCGTTGGACCCAGAGGCTGCAGAGCTGAGTGACTTTGGCAGGAAAGGAGCAGGTGAAAGCCTTGTCATGGGCGGCTGGTAGATACCCATCTGGGACGGGGCAGCTGGCGACGCGGGTCCCAGTCACCACACGGGTCCCAGGCCCGGCTGGTGCGCGTGGGATCAGCTTACATCTGGAATTGACGGAGCCCTTTCTCTGACATCTGTCGGACAGGAGCTGACAGGTTGGAGTTGGTGTTGAACCCAGGATCAAAGACGTGCACGGTGTGGGGAAGAGAGGGTGACCGTGGAGGTGATTTGCAAGGACCCCGTGGATCTGTTTGCAGCTAGATTTCCGGGGGAAGCGTGGAAGGAATGTGCATTGCAGCTGACCTGTGTTGGGGAGATAAGGGGGGCAGAGAGGGCCCGGGTCACCTGCCCTCCTAGGGAGCTCCCTCCAGCCAGGCTGGTGTGTCCTCGCGTGGATGTACGTGTGTGTGCAGGTGTACGCCCCTGGTTAGGGTTTGAATCACGCCTCCTCCCGCAAAAAACATATGTTGGAGTCCCCCCCCCACCAATACTGTAAACTTATTTGGAAATAGGGTCTCTGCAGATGAGTCCTCACCCAGCAGGACTGGGGGCCTAGTGAAAACGGGAAATGTGGACACAGAGATGCTGAGAAGGAGGACCCTGTGACGACACAGAGAAGATGGCCATCTACACGCCAGGGAGAGAGGCCTGGGGCAGACGTTCCCTATAGGCTGACAAAATGAGGACGTGTGCTCTACAGAGACCACCCAGGATGTGCCTGGACTTGTTGGCTGAAGCACCCCCCATCTCAGCAGAAACGCCGTCAGCTTGGATGGAAGATAAATAACGCACATGCTTGTAGTATAAGCATGTCCCGGTTATTGCATGGGCTCTACTTACACCAAAAATTGCTCATTGCTTGTTGTAAATTATATCTCTATTTCTATCTTTTCAACTGTGTATGTATCTATGTATCTATCGTCTACCTACCTGAACGATCCATTTATGTATTCTCAGTCTGTTTATATCCATCTGTTATCTGTCATTTATCTGTCATCTATCAATCTATCATCTATGTATGTATGTATGTATCCAACCATCTTTATCTATCTTCTATGTATCGCTCTATGTATCTTTCTATCACCATCTTTCAAGTTATCCTGTATCTGTCTGTCTATTGATATCTATCTATGTATCTATCTATCCAGAGATTCATTTTAAGGAATTGGCTCATGTAATTATGGTGTCTAGCAGGTCCCAAATCTTCAGAGTGGGCCAGCAGGCTGGGGGAAACCCATGGAAGACTTGCAGTTTGAGTCTAAAGGCCGTCAGGAAGCAGAATTCCCTCCTCCTTGGAGAATCTCAGTCTTTGTTCTACTGAGGCCGTCAACAGATTAGACGAGGCCCACCCACACCAGAGAGGGCAACCTGCTTTCCTCAAAGCCCCTTGATTTAAATGTTCATCTCATCCAATAAAACACTGTCACGGAAACACCCAGAATAATGTCTGACCACATATCTGGACCCCATGGCCAGCCAGTTTGGCACGTAAAATTATCCCAGGAGCTGTGATGGCCGTGCAACCATGGAGCACCTGTGATAGGATTCTTCTCTCAGCTGAAGCCAGAGGGAGACGCAGCTCCCACACCAGGCAGGGCACTGGGATTCAACAGCCTGAGACTTGGACTGTTTCTGGCTGGGCATGTCAGCTTCTTGCTTTGGAAGTCAACTCTCCAGGAAATGTGGGGACTGGCCCACGTCTGGCCTGGGTGCCCAGCATCAGGGCGGTGGTCTCGTTCTCAGCACACATTAGAGGAATGATTCCCTTGACCTCACATCCAGTGCCTTTCGCCCGGCCATTCCTCCGCCCACCCTCCCTGGGGTGCTCCTGCCCATTTCCTCCTTTGCTGCCTGTCCTCCCACGGCTGGTTGAATCACGTGGACCCCTCTGCAATCCCAGGGTGCAGGTGACGCAGATGCAAAGACTAGCCTCTGGGATCTGGGAGGGGCAGTCTCTCTCCTGGGCATCTCTCGCTTCTTCTGGCCAATGCCCTACGCCCGATTCAGAGTCCTCTGACTGCTGTTGACCTGCAAGGAGGAAACTGTAGACCTTACTCATGTTGGAGGGGGTATGAATGCCTTCACTGGGTTTTCCCGTGGCCACTTCTCAGCAATAGACATGGGGGTAGAGGCAAGATTTTCAGACGTTGCAGGTGCCGACGGAAGCGTGTCGACATCGGATCTTTTTCACTTGACATGTCTTTTTTTTTAAAATAAATTTATTTGTTTATTATTTATTTTTGGCTGCGTCAGGTCTTTGTTGCTGTGCATAGGCTTTCTCTAGTTGTGGTGAGCGGGGGCTACTCTTCGTTGCAGTGTGTGGGCTTCTCATTGCGGTGGCTTCTCTTGTTGCGGAAAACGGGCTCTAGGCATGCGGGCTTCAGTAGTTGTGGCGCCTGGGCTCAGTAGTTGTGGCTCGCGGGCTCTAGAGCGCAGGCTCAGTAGTTGTGGCGCACGGGCTTAGTTGCTCCGCGGCATGTGGGATCTTCCCGGACCAGGGCTCGAACCCTCGTCCCCTGCATTGGCAGGCGGATTCTTAACCACTGCGCCACCAGGGAAGTCCTGACATTTCTTTTTAATGAAGTATTCCATTCCTTTCTGGGTGTGGACCGAGGGGTTTGTTTGGAAGCCTCCTTGACAGGGAAACAGAAACCCTCTCTCTGTTCTTTTCAATTCTGGCGGGAGGGACCAAGAGAATTAAGGACCTTTGTTCTTTATTTTAAAATTTAATTTAATTATTTTTTATTAGTTTTTCAAAGAGTAGTTGATTTACTATGTTGTGTTAGTTTCAGGTGTACAGCAAAGTGATTTTATATATATTATATAACATGTATAATATTGATACTTGTTATTTATATGTGTATTCCTTTTCAGATTCTTTTCCCATATAAGTTATTACAGAATATTGAGTAGAGTTCCCTGTGCTATACAGTAGGTCCTTGTTGTTTATCTGTTTTATGTATAGTCGTGTGTATATGTTAATCCCAAACGCCTAATTTATCCCTCCCTTTTCCCTTTGGTAACCATAAGTTTGTTCTCTATGTCTGTGAGTCTGTTTCTGTTTAGTAGATAGGTTCATTTGTGCCATATTTTAGATTCCACATATAAGTGATATCATATGGTATTTGCCTTTCCTTTTCTGACTTACTTCACTTAGTATGATGATCTCTAGTTGCATATATATATGACTATCATTTTCACATAAATAAAACAGAAAATAAAATATGTAAAATATGTGAATATAAATATAAAATAAATATATTTATAAATATTATAAATATTTATATAATATATAAATACTATATAATTTATAAATCTTATAAGTAATATAAACATTATAAATATAAATAATAAATGTTATAAATATAACATGTATAACTAATACATATTTGTATAGTATAATATGTAAACATAAATATACAATATTTAATATTCATACATATTACTTATATTAACAAATATTTATGTTAAAATAAAAGTATCATTTATTTATTTTCATAGTCTTTTATCATTAAATAATACATCCTATTTGCTATTATCTTATTTACTTTTCTTGTTTACTTATTTTACATTATTAAATATTTTTAATGTATTAAATATATTAAACATTTAAATATATTAAAAGAAATATAGGGGGCTTCCCTGGTGGCGCAATGGTTGAGAGCCCGCCTGCCGATGCAGGGGACACGGGTTCGTGCCCCGGTCCGGGAAGATCCCACATGCCGCGGAGCAGCTAGGCCCGTGAGCCATGGCCGCTGAGTCTGCGCGTCCGGAGTCTGTGCTCCACAACGGGAGAGGCCACGGCGGTGACAGGCCCGCGTACCGCCAAAAAAAAGAAAGAGCATTCAATAAAATAAATATGTAAAATATGTAACATTTAAAATATATAAACATAATTTTACCTAGGATAAGACTATAGCTTAGATACTATTTACAAATATCTAAACAGAAACAAACATGTCATTTATATTTATATAAGAATATATTTTACACATATATTTTTATTTCTTTTTTTTCCTTAGCGGTGGTGTGAAAAAACTTCTGGGCAGCAAGTGTGTTGTATGTAGGTTGCGAAAGTCTGGGGACCTGTGTTGTAATCTACTTTGTCTTAACTGTTCAGTTTCCCCCGTAACCTCGCTTTGAGATGAAAGTTCAGGCTGCTGATGAGGCTTCTGTGGTCGTCCTTTGGTTTTTCTCTTTTTTTTTGGCCCTGCCGCGTGGCTTGCGGGATCTTAGTTCCCCGACCAGGGATTGAACCCAGGCCCCTGGCAGTGAGAGCCCCAAGTCCTAACCACTGGACCACCAGGGACTTCCCCGTCCTTTGCCTCTTCTGTGTAACACTGGGAGCTGTAAGATGTCCCCTGCAGCCCAAGACCCCAGTGTGCACCTGTGCTCACGGCACACAGTCGGCGCAGCACAGTGCTCCACACGCGTTCAGAACCTGCTGGTCTGCGTTTTCAGGAGGGCAGATGGATGCCAGGGGGACAAGAAAAGTTGAGTTGGGTCCTCCCTAAGGCTCCCCGCCCTGCAGCGCGGTGCTGGGTCCCTTCTCTGGAAACGCCAGGAGCCTAGGAAAATAGCTGTTGTATTAATCCGGCTCACCTTCCCAGGAACTAAACCCACACGCGGTTGGAATCCCTTTAGTAGAATCAAGCCTGGGTGTCTGGGAACTTTGTGGGGCGCCCGAAGGGCTCATTTGGGGTTCCCGCGAAGGACGTGCTCTTTCTGATGGATGCGGTGACGGGACATATTCTCGGGGCGGGGACAGGAGGAGTGGTGGTCCTCCCCGCCTCCCGGGAGATATTGGTGCCCCTGCATCCCTCTTGGGGCTTTTCTTTGTAGGGTTGTTGCTTCATGTTATGGGCAGCGACGCCTTACTGCCCTGGTGGACAACAGGTTGTCCCCATTTATTAGAAGGATTTTCTAACAAGTGGATTAAACCTGACTCCTGGCCAACAGGTGGAATTATCCCCTGAGCTTGGACCGCTCGGGGCTGCTCAGTGTTCCCTGTGTGATGGTGGAGACCCAGGATGGGCTAGGATACCCCATGGTGGGGGTGAAGTATGCCCTACTGTATGCAGGTATGGCAGGAGGTTTATCCATCCTTCTCTACGGAGAGACAGGTGCTGCCCTGAGGAACCTTGGCTTTACGTTGGCAACTGGCCTTGTCTCTCCACGGCAGATTCCTGGAAGTGATTTTTCGAGATCAAACGCTAGAAGCACATATAATTGCACTAGATATTACCCAGTTTCCCCTGATGGGGACTGTGCTGTTTTGCACTCCTACCCACGCTGTAGGTGAGAGAAATGAGGATGTTGAAGTCTTTGAACTTCCGCCAACCTGATGGGTGACATGGTATCTCGCAGTTTTCGTTAGCTATTAACATTTCTCTTATTAGGTGTAAACTTGGGCATGTGTGTGTTTGTTTTTTTTTTTAAGAAGATGTTGGGGGTAGGAGTTAATTAATTAATTAATTTATTTATTTTTGCTGTGTTGGGTCTTCACTTCTGTGCAAGGGCTTTCTCTAGTTGTGGCAAGCGGGGGCCGCTCTTCATCGCGGTGCATGGGCCTCTCACTATCGCGGCCTCTCTTGTTGCGGAGCAGAGGCTCCAGACGCGCAGGCTCAGTAGTTGTGGCTCACGGGCCTAGTTGCTCCACGGCATGTGGGATCCTCCCAGACCAGGGCTCGAACCCGTGTACCCTGCATTGGCAGGCAGATTTTCAACCACTGCGCCACCATGGAAGTCTGGGCATGTGTTTTTAAGGGCCATTTCAGTATGGTTTTTTTTTTTTTTTGCGGTACGCGGGCCTCTCACTGTTGTGGCCTCTCCCGTTGTGGAACACAGGCTCTGGACGCGCAGGCTCAGCGGCCATGGCTCACGGGCCCAGCCGGTCCGCAGCATGTGGGATCTTCCCGGACCGGGGCACGAACCCGTGTCCCCTGCATCGGCAGGCGGACTCTCAACCACTGTGCCACCAGGGAAGCCCCTTTTCAGTATGTTTTTATATCAACAAGTGCTTTTGCCCTTCTCTGTAGCGTTTTTTCTTCTTCTTCTTCTTGATTTTTAAGAACTCTTTACATACTCGGAAAATAGCCCTTTGAATGTGACTTTGCTTATGGTGTTGTTTTAATTTTAATTTTTTGGTAGGATTTTTTTTCTTCTTCTTTTTTTTGGGCCACACCTCGTGGCTTGTGGGATCTTAGTTCCCAAACAGAGATGGAACACACGCCCCCTGCATTGGGAGCATGGACTGTTAACCACTGGACCGCCAGGCAAGTCCTTATGGTGTTCGTTTTTTTTTTTTAAACTGTGTACACTTTTTTTAGGAGTGAAATTGGTCTATTTATTCTTCTCAATATTGAGTTAGAATTAGGAAGGCATTTCCTACTCTGAGGTTGAGAATAGATTTGTCCCTGCCTTCTTCGAATATTTTCATTGTTTAGCTTTTTTCCTCTTGGAGTTCATTTTGATGTGTCCTGGGAGGTATGGATCTCATTTCATCTGTTTTCAAAGGTCTTTTTAGATGTCCCCACACCATTTATTAAAAAGTTTATCTTTTCTAGACAACAAACTAGTGGTTACCAGTGGGGAGAGGGAAAGGGGGAAGGGAGAGATAGGGGTAGGGGATTAAGAGGTACAAACTGCTGTGTATGCAATAAATAAGCTACTGGGACTTCCCTGGTGGTCCAGTGGATAAGACTCCACACTTCCACTGCAGGGGGCATGGGTTCCATCCCTGGTTGGGGAACTAAGATCTTGCATGCTGTGTGGCACAGTCAAAAAAAAAAAAAGGAGAGCTACAAGGATATATTGTACAGCACAGGGAATACAGCCAATATTTAATAATAATTATAAATGGAGTATAACCTTAAGATATTGTGAATCACTGTGTTGTACACCTGAAACTTATAAAATATTGTATAGCAACTCTACTTCAATAAAAAACGTGTAAAAAAATGAAATAAAGGAGACAGGGAAAATACAAAATTCATCTTTGCCACCTTGATCCTATAGTTAAAGCTCCTAGGACTAGCCAGTTCCTACAGGTAGCAAATAACTGACCTGTAAACTTGCTTCTCAAATACAAAGCTACCCATCCAGATCCACACCCCACCCCCTTCTCTAAGGGGCTCCCATACTCTGGGCCACCATCCACCTGCCCTCATCCCCCCCAGGGCAGGTACCAGACAACAAGGACAGTCCCTGCAGCCAGGACCCGATGAAGTTATTCACACCAGCCCATCCTAACCCCGCCTCACCTGTTCCTTCCTGCAAAAATCACAGTAAAGCCTCTTGTCTGGTTTCCCCCTTTCCCTTTGCCTCCTGACCAACCCTGGTGCTTCCCCGTGTAACCCTGCATGGTGTGCTGTGCCCCCTCCTCTTGGGAACTGAGAGAGATCAACCGTCTTTTCAGTATTGGTCGTCTCCTGACCTGTTGGCCTCACCCCATACTTGAATAATAATAAAACCTACACTTTATCCTTTCTTCCTTCCTCCCTCCCTCCCTCTCTCTTTCTTTCTTTCTTCTTTTTTAGTTTTACATCATAATATACCCTTTTTATTTTGGTCACACAACGCACAGTACAATTTTAAAATGGAGTCAAAAAGAGAAGTCTAAGTTTAGTAAAGCATTATTTCATCTTGTATAATAACATGTTATTGACACTTTGGGTAGTTTAAGATTTTATTAGACACAGTAAATTTTATTTTATTGACGTATAGTTGATTTACAACGTGTTTATTTCCGCTGTACAACAAAGTGTTTCCATTATACATACATATACATTCTTTTCCATATTCTTTTCCATGATGGTTTATCCCAGGATATTGAATAGAGTTCCCTGGGCTCTCCATAGGACTTGTTGTTTATGCATCCTATATATAATAGTTTCCATCTACTAACCCCAAACTCCCAGCCCTTCCCTCCCCCAAGCCCTGCCCCATTGGCAACCACAAGTCTGTTCTCTGTGTGTGTGTCAGAAACAGTCAATTTTACACCATCATGTAAACGTATATTCTCATATGTTTGCATACGTGTAGGTTCATGCAAAGGTACATGGTTAAAGGAGTCATCGTGTTCTCTGTTTTTATAAGATACTCTATATTCTCATGTGGTCTTCAGACTTTGTAGAAAACAATGGGCCGTCCCTCCATAACAAGCAATTTCCTAACTAAATTTGAGAAAATGAGTACAAGTATAGAATCTACACTTTACAACACAACCAACACGGTCCGAGAGGATTAACCTAGGACTCTCACCCACAGCCGTCAATGATAGACGCTACGTGGAGCTCTCTGCAGATCATTTTGGCAGCGTTAATTCCTGCAAAGGTATCATCGGGGACCGAGCAAGGATTTATCAGGTGGCTTTACCAGGCTGTCCTCATTCAGGGCAGCTGCACTGTATTACACTCATGCATCCCGAGCCTGTAGGAATTCAGAAGAGCAAAACCACAAATACCGAACCACAACTCCCGTTGGCATTGTGCCCTCTTTTGCGACTTCATTCTCATCAACGTGTGCTTGCTTCTAAACCTTTACCTCGGTTTCTTTTTCTTTTCTCCTGCAGTTTTCCCCCTACAACTCGAGCGTGTTGCTATAGTGACCGGCGGGACCGATGGAATTGGATATTCGACCGCGAAGCATCTGGCCAAACTGGGCATGCACGTTATCATAGGTGATGATTCCCTTCTACAACTCCTTGTATCTTAGAGCGAGCGGGAGATATGCAGCTGCTTGCTTCTACGTGTATGGAAATATTGATGTGCTTCCAGATCCAAGTGCAGGAGGCGTAAGGGTGAATACTCAAAAACTGAAAGAGACAGGAAATTGTGTTGCGCTTTTTTTTTGGACAGGAGTCGAGGTTCTGCTGTGATATGGATCATATATTTTTTTTCCTGTATGATTCACTGCAGTAAACAGCAATAAGTGTGAATTAGTTTGCCAGACCTCTCCTAAAAAATCCTATGACAATCTGGGTGGATTAAACAGCAAACATTTTTCCTGTCCCAGTCCTCGTGGCTGGAATCTGAGATCCAGGTGTGGGCAGGGCTGGTCCCTCCCGAGACCTCTCTCCTGGGTGTGTAGACAGCCGTCTTCTCCGTGTGTCCTCACGTGGTCGTCCCTCTGTGTGCGTCTATGTCCTGATCTCCTCTTCTTATAAGGACACCAGTTCTATGGGATCAGGGCCCACCCTAGTGGGTGGACCTCATTTTACCTTCATCCCCTCTTTAAAGACCCCATCTCCAAATACAGCCACACTCTGAGGTCCTGGGGGTCAGGGCTGCAACATAGGATGTTGCGATGTCATGATTCAGCTCCCAGCAGAATCTGAACAGCTTCTGCATTTCAGATTCTGAGCCGAAACTCTCTGTGTTTGCCTTCTTCTTTCTGAAACTTTCTAATGGCTTATTTCCGTCCCTAAATCCTCTTTGAAAATGAAGGGACTTTCTTCTGCTAGGAAAGTGAAGATGGTTCAAGTGAGCTCATTTTACATTTGCGAACATGCCCATTCAGTTGGAGGTAGAAGTTTAAATCAGCTGGAAAAAATGATATGGGGAGATGAGCTTTGAAAAAACGCCGTAATATTTATCATGCTTCTCCCGACATCATCTGGATTCAGTTAATCCCTTTTATGGTGGCTGTTTTTATGAAAATTGTACTGCAGGTCTGGTTTTAGGTGTTAGGAATTGCTTTTCACTTCAGTCTTTCTAAAATATTGACCACGGCCCTTCATTCATTCATTATCGATTCATTTCTTCCTTTCTCCTGTTTCTCCTCCATCGTGGGTTGAAGGATGACTTCAGCTCAGACACAGCACTTGGGGCTGTGGGTTTAAACACATGTGCATCTTGCTCCTTCGTGGGTCTGTCCATAAGTTCCATCCACAGCCAGATTCCCCCTTTTCTGCTCCCTGAATACCTTCACATCTAGTGACGCCTCAGTGCACAAACTGAAATCTATCATAGTATCAACCAATTGTATTGAAATGCAGGTATAAAAGTATATAAGGAAAAAAACTGCCACATAATTATACACATTATGTCTTTCTACAACGAATAATATGATCTCCTATGAGCTTAGTAACCCCTCCGATTTGGAGCTGTGAGGATCTTTTTTTTTCTTTTTTCCATTGGTTGCGCCGGGTCTTAGTTGCGGCAGGCAGGCTCCTTCGTTGCAGCAGTTGGGCTCCTTCGTTGCGGCATGCATGTGGGATCTAGTTCTCTGACCGGGGATCGAACCCGGGCCCCCCGCATTGGGAGCATGGAGTCTTAACCACTGCGCCACCAGGGAAGTCCTGCTCTGAGGATCTTAAACCTTATTTCAAGACATCTTCAAGAACTGAACCCTGATAGGAGAATGTGATTTCTGTCGGTGGCCAAGCCGTAGATCCTGTCCATCCTGTCCTGTTTGTCTTGTCCACATTCCCTTGGAGGCCGGTCATGATGATGATGTCCATTCTTCCCCGTCGAAACTCACAGATGCCCTGAGTCCCACGTGGGACATCTCCAGGGGTCCCGTGTAGCCCTCTGCTCTTGGAGGGGTGGGGCTTACCTGGGCACACACAGCTCTCCCCTTATGCCCTTACATTTGAACTGTTTTTTTGCTTTTGCAAAACCTGACGGCACCATGAAAATTTCTTCCATTTCATGGCCTGTCACATGTTCCACTCTCTTTTCAAAGACTGCAGTTTCTTATGGTGATTCCCGTTTTCACATAACCATCTTTCTCTCATGTATGATGGGGTCTGTGGAATGGCCCACATTTGTCTCGCTTTGGGAGCAGTAAGTCACTTCTTGGTCTACTTCACTGTTCTTTGTCCCCATCGAAGGGTTCTTTCCATCAGGAATATGGCTAAGGCCCATTCTCTGTTTTCTTTTGTGTGTGTGTGCTTTCTTTTTCTTTTTTCCCCCCCTCTTTCAATAAGTCTTTTTAAAAAAAATTTATTGGAATATAGTTGCTTTACACTGCTGTGTTAGTTTCTGCTGTACAGCAAAGTGAATCAGCTATGCATATATATCTATCCTCTCTTTTTTGGATTCCCTTCCCATTTAGGTCACCAGAGAGCACCAAGTAGAGTTCCCTGTGCTCTACAGTAGGTTCTCATTCGTTAGCTATTTTATACATAGTCGTGTATAGATGTCCATCCCAATCTCTCAATTCATCCCAGCTCCCTGCCTTCCCCCCCGGGTTAAGTCCTATTCTTTTGATAGATGTGGACATATTAAAAGTTTCTGAACTTGAAATTACCAACTTTATCACTATCCATAACTCCCCTTAGATGAAGATGGGTTGGTTGCAGACCAGGAGGTCTTGTGGGAGAGGGGATGCATCTGAGGATGTATACCTGGAGCTCCTTTATCAACTTGAGCACCTCTGTGATCTGTTTATGTCTCTCTGGGGCCTGAGAATGTCAAGGATGTAGGATGTGGGAGCAGACCTCAAGGCTGCAGGGAGGCCGTGAGATGGTGCTGGACTCTAACCCCCTGGTTTGTTGACTTTCCATGGTGGGGCAGCCTCTGTTGTCTCACTAGAGACATGACAAGCCTTCCATGTCTTGGATTTCTGCCAATATTTGGAAGACTTGGTCAAAGTGATGTCAGCTGTTGAAAAGGAAGAGCCATACATCCCCTCTGAGGACCGGCTGGACCTGGGCTAGTGGTGGAAAGATGCTGGTGGAGCAAATCCAGGAGGAACTTTCCAGTCTGAGCAAAGATGGGAGGCTGGCGTCCAGGGCTGGTGTCTCTGCCCCTGGGGTCCCTCCACCACAGACATCTTCATCTTCTTAATTCCTAGTGAAACTAGGTGATGTTGGATGACAGAGAAATAAAAAGAGCCCCATTTCTGTGCTTTTTGCCTCAGTGTGGTGGTTTTGCTCATGAGGAAGTCTAGAGGGTTAGGTCACGAGGAGATGTAGAGGGAAGGTCAGGAGAAGGTCTGAATGGAAGGTCAGGAGAAGGTCAGGAGAAGGTCTGAATGGGAAGGACTGAATGGGAAGGTCAGGAGAAAGTCTGAATGGGAAGGTCTGAATGGGAAGGTCAGGAGAAGGTCTGAATGGAAGGACTGAATGGGAAGGTCAGGAGAAAGTCTGAATGGGAAGGTCTGAATGGGAAGGTCTGAATGGGAAGGTCTGAATGGAAGGTCTGAATGGAAGGTCTGAATGGAAGGACTGAATGGGAAGGTCAGGAGAAGGTCTGAATGGGAAGGACTGAATGGGAAGGTCAGGAGAAGGTCTGAATGGAAGGTCAGGAGAAGGTCTGAATGGGAAGGTCAGGAGGAGGTCTGAATGGGAAGGTCAGGAGAAAGTCTGAATGGGAAGGTCTGGGAAGGTCAGGAGAAGGTCTGAATGGAAGGACTGAATGGGAAGGTCAGGAGGAGGAGTGAATGGAAGGACTGAATGGGAAGGTCAGGAGGAGGTCTGAATGGGAAGGTCAGGAGGAGGTCTGAATGGAAGGACTGAATGGGAAGGTCAGGAGAAGGACTGAATGGAAGGTCAGGAGAAGTTCTGAATGGGAAGGACTGAATGGGAACGTCCCTAGAAGGTCTGAATGGAAGGTCAGGAGAAGGTCTGAATGGGAAGGTCAGGAGAAGGTCTGAATGGGAAGGTCTGATGGGAAGGTCAGGGTAAGGACTGAATGGGAAGGTCAGGAGGAAGACTGAATGGGAACGTCAGGAGGAAGTCTGAATGGGAAGGTCAGGAGGAGGTCTGAATGGGAAGGTCAAGAGGATGTCCAGTTGGGAATGTGAGGATGAGGTCTGGTTGGGAAGGTCAGGATGAGGTCTAGCTGGGTGCTGAGTATGCACTGCAGACACGGGCACTGAGCATATGTGAGCAAGCCTGGGCACCCATGCATTTGAGGGCTGGAGCCCTGAGTGGTATCAGTCACCTCCTTTAGGTGATGTTTCTTGAGCATCAGGTATGGTATCCGTCAGCACCAAATTCCTACTTTTCTCGAGTTAGAGACTAGGCAGCACGTCCTTACCCACTTGTGTCTCCTTTTCCTACTAACGTTCTGATGTCCCTGTTTGAACTTTCCCCGAGGGACACAGTTCTGACCCTCCCTGTCAATCCAGTCACATAGGGCGTCTCACTGCGTCTGTGTGTCTTTGAGGGGATAGTTGAATATATCCTGAGAGGGACAGTTTTTCTTCTTACAGGACAGCTGGAGACAAGGTCACTTAATGAAACATTATCATTGGTCAGCATGCATTTTTCTGTTAAACACAGATTAAGAGATGGGTTTAATCAATTCCACACTCTCAGTCCCGAAGCCATGAATATTGAAAGAATAATCAATTACTTGCTGAAGAATTGAAGTGATAATCTGGGTCCCAGTCCAGGCCATTAGTGTTGCTAAGCATGCATGAATTATTCAGTTTCCCATCTGTTCACAGTATCTTAGTTCCTACTGTTTCAAAATACTCTTTTGGTGGAGGATCCTTCTTTATTCATAATTCTTAATAAGCGGTCATCTAAGGTTTAGACCAGGGGTTGGTACGTTTTTTTCTGCTATAGGCTGGATGATAACTATTATCGTAGGTCTCTCGTGATGCTGAGCTCTGCCCTTACAGCAGGAAAGCAGCAATGGCCAATACTTAAAGTGCATGGCTGTTTAAGCGATGGGCCAGATTTGGCCCCAGGTCCATAGTGTGCTGGCCCTAATTTGGGTTCAGTATCTTTTTTTTTTTTTTTCTTAAACAAGTGGCAGTTCTGTTGCTTCTTGCAGATATTTACAATCTGGTGGCTAGGGTGCTGTCTTCAGGGAGCGGACCTGGATATGAGAGGTTGTCCTTCCCACTCGACTTGGTGCCCCTGAAACCTTGCACTGCAGCACGTATAAAACCTCACCCCTGCTGCACGAAGACTGAGCGGAAGGCAGACCCACTGCGGTTGAGCCCTGCTTGTGTCGTGGCGGAGTGTTTCCTGGTATGCAGCCGTCACTCCGGAGATGTATGGGCAGCATTGGCGGCTGTGTAGGGTCAAGCATCCCATATCCAGCCCATAGGAGGCAGGTACTGAAGATGACCCTTGCCCCCAAAGTGCCTGTCCATCCCTCCCATACAATCCAGCCCTGACTACATGAATATTTTTTTCTTTGATTTCTTTTTAATTTTTTAAATTTCTGTTTTCTGTTGGAGCATAGTTGATTTACAGTGTTGTGTTAGTTTCAGGTGTACGGCAGAGTGAATCAGTTATACGTGGACATATATCCACTGTTTTTTAGATTCTTTCCCCATAGAGGTCATTACAGAGTACTGAGTAGAGTTCCCTGTGCTCTACGGTAGGTCCTTGTTGGTTATCTATTTTATATCTAGCAGTGTGTATAAGTCAATCCCAAACTCCAAATTTATCACTCTCCCCTGGCAACCATTGTGTTCGTTCTCTAAGTCTGTGAGTCTGATTCCGTTTTGTAAATAAGTTCATATGTATCAGTTTTGTTTAGATTCCGCATAGAGCCGATATCATAGGATATTTGCCTGATTGCCTGAACATGCAGTGAGCTGCCCGTCGGGGGACGCTGCTGGCCGTGGCCAGTTTGTCCTGCTGTTCCATCGCTTCTCCCCAGCCCACCCTCAGCTTTCTTTCTTTCTCTGGACACTTATGTCTTTCTGAGTTCATTTGAGCTTCTGCTACGCCAGCCCTTGATGCCAGCATGGTCTCAGGCTGGAGGGTAGCCGGCAGCAGATGGTGTTTTAATGTTTAAAAGTTGCACAAGTTTCAGAAACAAGCTCATACATGTCTGCAGCCCTCACTTACCCATGAATTCTTTTTTTTTTTTTTTTTTTGGTCTTTGATGCCCGGAACATTTAGGGATGGAAGACATGCCTTCTTTGCCATCCTGCCCCTGCACTCCCACAGTGCAGGAAGGCTCTCCCATCAAAAACACGTAATAACCGCATAATGTTTATTTCTTTAAGGAGCTGGAGGTGCAAATGACTTTTGCAGCTGCATCTTGATGTCTGCAGCTTTGAACTTCTCCGAGGCGGTGACAGTTTCTATATTCCTTTTCGTTCACCCCCAGAGATGTCCTTTGCCACGTTTATCTTCAGCAGGGGGCATTTCTGATTCCCCCTGGGTTCACCACTTCTCCTCTCTTATATGTTTGTTACAGATAAACCCTTTGCTGTAAACATTTTTTTTGTTTGTTTTGTTTTGGAAAGGGCATTGCCTAGATTCATTTGGGGACACTTGTCAGTGACACAGAGCACATAATACAGAGGAAAATAGTAGGGAATTCTATTAGAGTGTGTACGTGAAACCACGGGTACGTAAACAGCATGCAGAAATGCTTGATAAAAGGATTGCTTGGTAGTGTATTTTCACGGAGACCTCAATAGGCTTTGACCCGAGAGAACCAGCATCTTGCCAGCAGGGGCTGGCTGCAGGTGGGAGGGTGATGTGGGCTGGACCTGCCCCTCCCAGGCCCCTCAGCGGTGTCCTCATGCCCCCTGTTGGTTCTCTGGGCATCAGGGCTCCATGCCCACCCCTGTGTTCACAGGTGCCAGCTGTGGCCTCCCTGTTGAAGGCCCCCTGTGACTCAGCCCCCAGGGAGTTTCAGGTGTGGCTTCTCCTGCACAGGGTCAGAGGTGCTGCTTGAGGCCGGCTCCTTAATAAGGGATGCTGCCTGGGAAGCAGGCTGGCCTGACTTCTCCCCACCCTGAGCAGCAGCTACATCAGGCCCCCCTTAAAATGAAGGCTGTCTGCTCACAGATGTAGGGAAAAACAGCCCCCCTGCCCTGCAGGCTCTACCGTCATGGTCAGCACAGATTCACCTACTCAGGCATTAAAGAAACCTCCTCCACTTTCTCTCGCCCCAAATTTCAACTGGGACACCCTCATCCGACACAAAAGACCCATCGGCACCCTTCTAAGCAAACGTTCCTGGAATTGCACCTGCTGATTTTACGGAGTCACGGGTAACGGCAGGAGACGTCTCGAGCTCATGGTGGGAATGTCCCGCGATGTTTTATTATTTTTTATTTTATTTTTGGCCATGCCACGCGGCTTGCGGGATCTTAGTTCCCCGACCAGGGATGGAACCCAGAGCCTCGGCAGTGGAAGGGCAGAGTCCTAACCACTGGACCTCCCGGGAAGTCCCCCGTGATGGTTCTTATAGCTCAAGCCACTGTGAACAGAGCGGTCGCCTGGACCAAAAGTCTCGAAAGTTCTATGTCTAGTCTGACATTTCTGCTGACAGTTTCATGCGCATGCTCTTGGTGTCCCCGTGGTCCTGATGCCACTAGATGCTTCGTGTCCTTGGAATTAGTGAAAAGTAACATGTCCCAGAAATGCATTCTTTTGACCAATCCACCTAAAGAAAATGCATCTTCAATGGATACGCTGAATCCGCTACAGTTGCTCCGATGGCCAAATTCAATGCCAGGACGGAAGGAGACACTTAGTGTGTTGTAGGGCTGTGTTTCCTGTCTCAGGAAAACATTGTTTCACATGGGGTAGTTTCCTTACCCTGAATTGTATCTCTTCTTTTCCTTGTAGGCGGAAATAACGAAGGGAAAGCGGAAGAAGCTGTGAGGAAGATAAAAGAAGAAACCCTCAATGACAGAGGTACTCTCCTGCCCGGTGGACAGACGGCTCTTCTGCTTGGTCTGGGGGCTGCAGACCCTGGCGTGGGCTCAGGGACCCGGATGGTGGAAGTGGCTTTGGGCAGCGGTGTCTCTGATTCTTGGGCTTTTCTCTGGGGGGGCTTTTGTCCTCCTTGGGGAGTGGAAGGTGGCAGCAAGCGTGCTGCTACGGCGGCACCTGCTGGGGAGGGCGTTCCTTGTGAAACTGGGACCCGTTTTCATTCCGTGTCGCTCTCCAGGGCCCTCTGAGGCCCGTGTTCACTCAGGAACCGTTGGATGTACCCTCCGGCAGGTACACCTACTTTTCTCGGGTTCTTGAGGGGAAGATGCACCAAACAGGACCCTGCCGGGTCTCACGGGGATCAGCGCTGCCCCGTGGTGCATCCCCGGGGCCTTCTCTACCCATTGAATCTGGGGAATACACACACGGCCCTCACATCTTTCCTGATCCCAGTGCTCTCTGGTGCTTTCTGAGCCCAAGCCTGGTGCCTTATGTTTAAAAAAAGCACATGCAGGTCACTTTCTTGGCCACCAGAGCCAGGGTGTTTTAAGCATCACCCAGAAGCTGAGGATTCCCATCTGTGGGCAGATTGCAATTCCTGAGAGACACATGAAAACCCCGGATGGACGGATAAGCCTTATCTGTCCCTTTGTGTCAAGACTCCCACTTGTGGGTGTTCAAGGTGACCGTCCGGCCCTCTGCCCAAGGCTGGGACATGTTGACATTCCCAGTGTCTCCCCTGCCCTCGTGGCAGGATGCCTTTGATCTTTTTCCTTTTTTCTTTTTTTAATGGGGGTAGAGTTGTTTTACAATGTTGCGTTAGTTTCTGCTGTACCGCCAAGTGGAGTTCCCTGTGCTCTACGGCAGGTTCTCATCAGGTATCTACTAGGATGCCTTTGATCTTGAGAGAGAACACAGAGGGGCTTCCGCAGCTCCTGCAGACAGAGGCGCTGCTTCTCTCCATCACCTGCCCCGGGGCAGAAGTGGTCCACTGTCGTGACAGCCGATCGTGACCCCCCCGTCCCTAGTTTGCAGTGGCTCAGGGAGCCGCTCTCTCCAACGCCTTGGTTTCCACCCAGCGTGTATTTCCCGGGCATCTAGCAGTAGCATCACCAGGGGCAGGTGGTTAGAAGGGCTGATTTCCAGCCCTGAGCACGGGAGCTTCTGCAGGCGTGACCGGGAACCTGCATTTTCCCACACCCTCCCCGGGAATCCCCCTGCGCCCTCAAGTTGAAGAATCGCTGCTGTCGTGACTGCATGAAACCATAATTTCCAGACCAAAAGAGGAGTCTCGTGGGAAACCGCCAAAGCGTGGGCCTCTTTCTGTGACTTGAAAAACCGTTGGAAAAAATGAAAAAATACTTCACCCAAACTCGCTCGCGTTACAGGCCTAATCGGCAAGGTGCCAGGGTTCATCTGGGGCTACGTGTGCTTCTTTAAAACGTTTAAGAGCTTCACGTGTTCTGACAGAGCTGTAATCCGTAGCCCTGATTTATGGCAGGAAAGAACGTTCTAGAACATCTTTAGACAATTTCCTGGTGGCATCAGCTTGTACGCTGCGATTCACAGTTTGTGCCGAAAGCTCACGGATTAAAGGGAAAATGCCTCCGTAGCAGCTCCGTGCCGGAGGGAGGCCCCCAGGGCCTGCGCTGGGCAGGGCGATGATTCCTAATCACCCAGGACCGTGGTGTCAACGTCCCTCTGGTCAAGGCTGGTGACAGAGCCTCAGCTGTGTCTGCTCCTGGGTCTTCATTTCTAGCAAGTGACACCAAGTAGATCCATGAAATTTGGATCTGGGAGAAGTAGCCGCCGGGGCGAATAGTCAGTCAGGTGCACACCGACAGCAGAGAAAGCCCAGGGGTCTGCACAAGTCTCAAACCCCAGCCTGCCTGCACCCTACTTCCTGGCAGCCACCCCCGCAGGCATCCGAGTTTATGGAAAGGGTGAGGCTGGGCGTCCTTGGTGGGCAGCGGCCCCGCGCTGGTCCTTGTGTTGCTTGGAGCGGCCCTTGCCCAGAAGCTGGCAGCGCTCAGGGAAGCTCAGGTTCCCCCTGGCCTGCGAGGGGACATGGGGGCCAGGGAGGTGTCTGGACACAAGCTGAGTGACCCCTGAGGTCTGCAGCAGGGATATGGTCTGAGCCAGGGTGAGCGTGGCCACTCCCACGGGGGCTGGTCCAGTGAGGGAGTGAACCCTTGATTACACACGCACATGCACATACACCTTTTAAAATTCCTCTTCTGTGCGTTGAACCAAACATGAAAGCAGCGCTGTCTGTATTTTACACCAGAAGCCTGGCACTTGGAAGTCGGTCCATGGACACCGCAGCCCATGCACGCCTGGAGGGGTCGCCATGGGACAGGTGGGAGATGCTGAGACCCGGCCAGAGGAGGATGGTTTGGTGGTGGTCCTCGAACTGACGGTGCTGAATTCGCATCCAGCCTCGGGATTCCCCCAAGCCAAGGTCCACAAGGTCCAGCCAGTCCCGGGGGAAGAGGGGCACTCCCTGTGCCGGGGACCCGCTGCGCAAGGGCAGGGCCGGTGGGGACACTGGGTCTCCCTGTGCATCGGTGGCCGTCGGTCGGCCCTCACCCTTCCTCTTGGCTTCGCTCCCAGCAGACTCGGCAGGAGCCAGTCTGGGTCGGGATGCTCTCTGGAGGGGAACCCACAGCCCTGCAGAGGTGCTTCTGCTCAGACTAGCTGCGCTGCCGCAGCCTCTGAGGGTCTTGTCCACACAACCCCCGGCTTCCCCCGTGGGCAGGGGGAGCCCCACCTGTTCCTCGCTTATGGCTCTTCCGTGATCCTCTGGATTCTTCTTTTTTTTTTTGGAGCAAAGCAGCAGATAGCCTGAGGCTAGCAGATGACTGTCGAGAACACAATTATTTCTTTTCTTTTTGAAATTTTTATTGGGGTATAGTTGCTTTACAGTGTTGTGTAGTTTCTTCTGTACAGCAAAGTGACTCAGTTATACATATACATGTATCTATTCTTTTTCAGGTTCTTTTCCTATATAGGTCATTACAGAGTATTAAGTAGACTTCCCTAACACAATTATTTCTAAATGCCGAGTTTCTCCATAGCCTACCTCCCCCCTCATCTCTGTACTGACCCTTTTTTCTTAGTTCTTCGTTGAATGCTTTATGTGCTGTAATTTCTGCCTTTGACATCACGGTCAGTTGAGGTCATAGTTTGGGCTGGGATGGGAGGATACCTGCATATCAGTGTATAACTAGTTTGGCTTTCAGAGTGATATATTTGTGGGTATGGTCAGGAATAAAGGTGATATGGCTCATTTCCCAACCTAGAGATTTCCAGGGAAGAGACTTTTCATACCTTATCACCATGTGTCCCTGGTACTGAAACCTTTATGGCTCTTGAGTAATTATGTGCTGATGCAAGCCCTCTTATTTGGAGCAAATAGTCTTGCTAATTTACCAAAAAAAAAAAAAAAACAACCCACCCCAAAATACCAATAAAAACCCGAACACCACAAAAACAAACAGCAAAATGGCATAACAATGTTCAAATGAACCCAAATGGAAATAGATAATTTAAATACTTCTAAAAGGACTCCAGGCAGGTAAACTTTGCCCATTTCACAGTGACGCACGTAACCCACGAGGGAATTCCCTAGTCCCAAATCCTAGGAAATGTGGTGTCTGTTCTTTGTTTTTAAAAGGAGAAAGGCATCCCTTGCTTTGTGACACTGTTTCACACTTTTCCACTGTCAGCAGTGTCTTCCTGGACAATTTTACACCTTTCCTAACGTCATTCTTCTTTGAAATTTTTTTTTTTTTTTTTTTTTTTTTTTTTTTTTGTGGTATGTGGGCCTCACGCTGTTGTGGCCTCTCCCGTTGCAGAGCACAGGCTCTGGACGCGCAGGCTCAACGGCCATGGCTCACGGGCCCAGCTGCTCCGCGGCATGTGGGATCTTCCCGGACTGGGGCACGAACCCGTGTCCCCTGCATCGGCAGGCGGGCTCTCAACCACTGCGCCACCAGGGAAGCCCTGAAATTTTTTAAATTAAAGTATATCGTGTTAATTTCAGGTGTACAACACAGTGATTCAGTTATACATGTACATAGATTCCTTTTCAGATTGTTTTCCTTTCTCGGTTATTACAGAATATCGAGCAGAGTTCTCTGTGCTCTACAGTAGGTCCTTATTAGTTATGTATTTTGTATATAGTATATAGTGTGTCTGTGTTAATCCCAGACTCCTAATTTATCCCTCCCTCCCACCTTTCCCCTTTGGTAACCGTAAGTTTGTTTTCCATGTCTGTGACTCTGTTTTGTAAATAAGTTCATTTGTATCATTTTTTAAAAAGGTTTATTTATTACTTATTTATTTATTTATTTTTGACTGCATCGGGTCTGAGTTGCAGCACGCAGGCTCTTCGTTGTGGTGTGCGGGCTTCTCTCTAGTTGTGGCGTGTGGGCTCTGGAGCGCATGGGCTCTGTAGTTTGTGGCACGCAGGCTCTCTAGTTGAGGCGTGCGAGCTCAGTAGTTGCGGCGTGTGGGCTTTGTTGCCTCGCGGCATGTGGGGTCTTAGTTCCCCTGACCAGGGATCGAACCCGTGTCCCCTGCATTGTAAGGTGGATTCTTTACCACTGGACCACCAGGGAAGTCCCTGTATCATTTTTTATTGAAGTATAGTTGATTTACAGTATCATGTTAGTTTCAGGTATACAGCACAGTGTTTCAGTTTTATACATATATTCCTTTTCAGATTCTTTTCCCATATAGGGTATTACGAGATACTGAGTAGAGTTCCCTGAGCTGTTCAGTAGGTCCTCGTTGGTTGTCTGTTTTATATAGAGTAGTGTGTATATGTCAATCCCAATCTCCTAATTTATCCCTTCCCCCCCCCATGGTAACCATAAGTTTGTTTCCTATGTCTGTGATTCTATTTCTGTTTTATAAATAAGTTCATTTGTACCATTTTTTAGATTCCACATACAAGCGATATCATATAATATTTGTCTTCCGCTGTCTGACTTACTTCACTTAGTATGATAATCTCCAGGCCCATCCATGCTGCTGCAAATAATATTATTGCGTTCTTTTTTATGGCTGCGTAGTATTCCATTGTATATATGTACCACATCTTCTTTATCCATTCATCTATTGATGGACGCTTAGGTTGCTTCCATGTCCTGGCTATTTGTAAATAGTGCTGCTATGAACATTGGGGTGCATGTATCTTTTCAAATTATGGTTTTCTCCTGTCTTTTTGATTTAACTTAAAATGGCCCTTATTGACAGTTTCCTGTTTCTTACAGGCATCCTTTTCTTTCCCTCTTTCTTTTTTTTTTTTGCGGTACACAGACCTCTCACTGTTGTGGCCTCTCCGTTGCGGAGCACAGGCTCCGGATGCACAGGCTCAGCGGCCATGGCTTACTGGCCTAGCCGCTCTGTGGCATGTGGGATCTTCCCGGACTGGGGCACAAACCCGTGTCCCCTGCATCAGCAGGCGGACTCTCAACCACTGAGCCACCACGGAAGCCCTCATTTTTTTTAAATTGAAGTATAATTGATGTACAATATTATATATTTCATGTGTACAGTATAGTGATTCACAACTGTAAAGGTTATACTCCATTTATAGTTATGGAAAAATATTGGCTATATTCCCTGTGTTCTACAACATAACCTTGTAGCTTATTTATTTTATACATAGTAGTTTATACCTCTTAATCCCCTCCCCCTATGTTGTCCCTCCCCCCATTGGCAGCTACTAGTTTGTTCTCTGTATCTGAGAGTCTGCTTCTTTTTTGTTATATTCACTAGCTTGCTGTATTTTTTAGATTCCACATATAAGTGAGATCATAGACTATTTGTCTCTGTCTGACTTACTTCATTTAGCATAATGCCCTCAAAGTCCATCCATGTTGCTGCCAATGGCATGATTTCATTCTTTTTTATGGCTGAGTAGTATCCCACTGTGTATATATGTACCACATCTTCTTTCTCCATTCATCTGTCTGTGGACACTTAGGTGGCTTCCATGTCTTGGCTATCGTGAATAGTGCTGCTGTGAACATTGGGGTGCATGTATCTTTTCAAATTATGGTTTTCTCTAGGTATGTGCCCAGGAGTGAGATTGCTGGGTCATATGGTAGCTCTCTTTTTACTTTTAAGGAACCTCCATCCTGTTTTCCAGAGTGGCTGCACCAACTTAACATTCCCACCAACAGTGCAGGAAGGTTCCCTTTTCTCCACACCCTCTCCAGCATTTGTTATTTGTGGTCTTTTTAATGACAGCCACTCTTGACAGTTGTGACGTGATGGTGAATGATTTAATAAGTGAATTTTGAAAAAAATGGACTTTTAATTTTGGAACAATTCTAGATTACAGAAGAGTTGTGAAGGTTCCTGAGTTCCCACATACCCTATGCCTAGTTCTCTCCATCATTAGTATCTTTTTTCTTTTTTGCCGTACGCGGGCCTCTCACTGTTGTGGCCTCTCCCATTGCAGAACACAGGCTCCGGGCGCACAGGCTCAGAGGCCATGGCTCACGGGCCCAGCTGCTCCGCGGCATGTGGAATCTTCCCGGACCAGGGCTCGAACCCGCGTCCCCTGCATTGGCAGGCAGACTCTCAACCATTGCGCCACCAGGGAAGCCCCATCATTAATATCTTATGTTAAGTTCGTGTCTCACAGTGAAAGCACCTTATTGGTCTATGATCCCTGACTAAAGACCTTATGTTTTTTCCGAATTTCCTTAGTTTTTACCTAATGCCTTTCTTCCGTCCCAGGATCCCACACAGGATGCTATGGTAATATCTAGTTGTCCCATCTCTTTAGGGTCCTCTTGGCTGTGATCATTTCTTAGACTCTCCATGTTTTTTGATGACCTTGACAGTTTTGCAGAGTGCTGGCCAGGAATTTTGTGGAATGTCCCCCTTTCATCTTTAACTTGGTGTCCTGAGGTAGCCAGTGAGCAGGCATGCCTGGATAGACAGGCACTAGACAGGTGTTTATACAGACAGATGATTTTCTGTGGGCAATTAGAAGGTTTAACAATGCCTGGGGAAAACCATAATTTGAAAAGATACATGCGTCCCAATGTTCATTGTAGCACTATTTATATACAATAGCCAAGACATGGAAACAACCTAAGTGTCCATCAACAGACGAATGGATAAAGAAGATGTGGTACATATATACAATGGAATACTACTCAGCCATAAAAAAGAAAGAAATCATGCCATTGGCAGCAACTTGGATGGACCTAGAGATTATTATACAAAATGAAGTAAGCCAGACACAGACATATATCATACGATAGCACTTCTACGTGGAATCTGAAATATGAAGTAAATGAACTTATTTACAAAACAGAAACAGACTCACAGACATAGAAAACAAACTTATGGTTATCAAAGGGGCAAGGAGGGAGGGATAAATTAGGAGTTTGGGATTAACATATACACATTTCTATATATAAAATAGATAACCAACAAGGACCCACTGTAGAGCACAGGGAACTCTACTGAATATCTCGTAATAACCTATCATGGGAAAAGAATTTGAAAAGGAATAGATGCATGTGTATGTATAACTGAATCGCTTTGCTGTACCCCTGAAACCAACACAACATTGTAAATCAACTCTACTGCAATTTAAAAAAATGGCTTTCGGCGAGTCAATTCTATTAACAAAGGAAAAAAAAAGAAAATTTAGAAGGTCATCGTGTCTTTTCTAAAGGGACGAAGGCGCAGCACAGCCCTTTGTGAACATTTAATGTTATCACTGCTCACCCGTGTTCGTCCTGTGAAGGGCTCTTCATTTCTCAGGCTCAGGAATGATTAATGTTGACCTTTGGAATCACCATCAAGGTGACGTCCATGAGAGAGGGGATTGTCTGCCTAGTTTCCTTAGCTCGTCTATAAATACTTACAGGAATAATAATAGAAGAAAAAAACCCACAGGGAAGAATTTTCATTCTCATCGTGCGTCCAACGTTCTATTTCCCCCACCAATAATTTGTGCAATATTTTCACTCCCTCCTGCATTGTCCTGTTATCCTGTTCCGTGTTTCTCCTCTTTTCATTTGTGGCGAGGAGTCATCGCCGAGGACATTCATTTTGACCGTTCCCTTCTAACACACCTCAAGGCGCTCCGTGCTTTTAAACTTGGTCATTAGAGAACCTGCTCGCGTGACCATCTCTAAAAGTTATTCTGGAAATGTTACTTCCATGATATTTTTCCTCCTGGGGGAAATGGAGTAGTCTTTAGTTGTTCTAGAAGATAAACATATAGTAAGAAAGGTTTTTTAAAAAAAGAAAACTTGAAGGATTATGTAATGATATTTCAAACACTTAAATGAGAGCCAGAGGTGAACGTTCCCTGGAAGGGGCTTCTCCTTCAGTGAAAAGGATGTTTCCTCTGAAATTGTAGTCAAGATTCTGATGAGAACAGTGGCTGGCTTGGCCAGCCTGTGCCCAGCTCTGCACACATCTGTGGTCCTCTCCGTGTTATTATCTCTGTGATGCGTGGTTTGGGGTATGCAGAGCCCATGACGTTAGCATGTTAGAAATCGCCTAGATCCACTTTCTAACAGATACTTGGGGGCTCCATAAGCTACTGTTGCCTTGAAGATAAATATTTATTTTCACTTATTGCAGGTTTTGTTTTAAAACCTTTTCCTGAAGAGGAAAGTTTCACTGTCTCCTCAGAGCAGGGTGGGAGATTCACATGGTCCTAAGTGTTTGCAGGTAGCATTATTCCGCCTTCATTTGTGAGAGCTATTCTCCACCCACGTAGAGTTCTGGGTTGAAAACACCGCCCTACCCCCAGGATAATTAAAGTTGTTGTGACCTGGACTTCTGGCCTTCATTGTTTCAGATAGGAAATCAGCTATAATTATGATTATTTCCTGAATATCATGTGCCTTCTTTCCTCTTTTTTTTTTTTTTAACTTGTTTTCAGAATTTTGATAATAGGCCTATGCATGGTTCCCTGTGTTTATCCTACTTGGGTTTAAAAGGCTCCCTGTAACCATGGGGTAGGAAGTTTTGATAAAATTTGAACAATTTTTAGCCAATATTTTTCAAATACTTTTCCTGCTTTGTTTTTTCCACCTTCTTGTCAGTCCACAATTACACCTATGGTAGATTACGTGACACTGTCTGACATTTCATTGAGCTCTGTTCATTGTATCCAACTTTCTTTTCTTCCTGTGTGCTTTAGCTTGAATGATTTCTATTGAACTATCTCAAGTTCACCAAATTGTTTTTCATTTGTGTGCCGTACACTTGTAATCCCATCCTTGGATTTTTGTTGTCCTCAAAACGAACTGTAGTTTTCAGTTTTAGGACTTCCATTTGGTTATTTTTAGTTTGCATGTCTTTCCTGACGTTCTCCCTTTCTTCACCCTTGACCTCCATCTTTTCTTGTAAATGCTTTAATTCATAATTGTTATCTGAGAGTTCTTGTCTCTTCATTCCAACAGCTACAGCATCTCTGGGTCTGTTTCTATTGATTTTTTTCCTTCTTGACAGCAGGTGACATTTTCCCATTTCTCTGCCTGTCTAGTCATTTTTTTGTGTATTGGACATTGTGATTGATCCACTGTAGAGATTTTGGGTTCTGTTGCCTTCCTCTGAAGAATGTTGAGCTTTGTAGTGGACAATGATATCACTGGTGGGTTACCTTGGCTTCACGTCTTGTTATGATGAGTCTATTTCAGTTCTGCCCTTGGGCCTTGGATGGAGCTCTCAATCTTAAGATATGGAGCTCTCAATCTCAATCTTTTCTTCTAAGACATAGCCCATCTCAGGATTCAGGTGAGACTCTGAGCTGTTCACTGAGCCCCTGCAACTTGACAAGATGCAAATGTCATCCTGTCTCCCCAGCACCAGGCAGTGGCTGAAATTTCTCTGCTCACATCTTTCAACCTTCCAGCTGCAGTTTGCCCCTGAACTCCTTGGTGTCTTGCCGTGTTTCCGCAGTTCACTAGTCTGCTGAGGTTTCGGTGGGATTTTCTACTTAGAATTTTCAGCTCCCGCCCCTGTGGCCTTTCATTTTGGATTGTGCACCTCCATTCCAGCTGCCCTAGGGGCCCCAGACTCTGACCTTTGACTCCTCAGCCCAACCAATTGTCACTTTCTCTTTGAGGTCTGCATCTGTGCATATTGAAATTTGAGAAGTACCCTCAGGGTACCGCACCCCCCCCCAAAAAAAAAAGATAAATGAGAATGGTCTGTGGCAAACCAGAATGTGTAGCCCCTCTTTAATAAGCTACTGAAGTTAGAATAAAGAGCTTCAGCAAAACAGATAACCAAACCGCTTTTTGTTAGAAATGATGATCATTAGAGTACATAGCTGCATCGTGTTGGATACTTGCTCTGTAGCGGGTATTGTTTTAAATGCTTTACGTGTATGGATTCTCGTGGTCCTCTCCTAGGAAGGAGTTATTATCACTCTTCCCTTTTTACAAGTGAGGAAACCAGGGCACATAGAGTTTTGGAAAGCCTCTTAACATCATGCAGTTAATAAGTGGAGAATTTGAATCTGAACTCAAGAGTCCTGGAAGGAACCCAGAAATAGAGTGACCTTGACGATGGGGAGAGATGGAGAAGGCAGGGAAACAGAAAGAGGAAGGCGGGTGGAAAAAGACAGAAAGCAGCTCAAGCATCTCAACAGATTGGAGTTGGGTGGGTGTTGATGGCCCAGGGTCTCGTAGGGACCCTGGCTTGTACATTGTAGTGTGTTCTGTCCCCAGGACAATCTGTTACACACACACAGCTGTGTGTACCTGTGTGTGTGAGCACAAAGATGGCATTGCACGCCTCTGTCAGTGGGACACAGTGAAGGCAGGAGAAACATGGCGGGGTTATAACCCTCCCTGTTATTTTCATAGCGACAAGAACGCAGCAGAGGGAACCACATATGCCCCAAGACCCCTGAGAGTACCGAGACCTGGGGAGGGCTCCAGGGCCACCACAGCCCATGGGAAGGGTATGGCTCCTTCCAATCCAGAACATGACCCCATGAGGAAGCAAGACCCCAGCTGCCACCCGGGTTGTGTGTATATATCCATTATCGATATATATCCATGAACAAACTCTTCCAACTTCTGTCTAGTTGGACGTCTTTCTTTGTCATAAAGAGAAGTCCTTATTTTTATGGCTATGTACGCTTCTGTTGTCAGGATATCCCAGGGTATTGGCCTAATTTCTCATCAATGGCTTGTGTTTCGTTATCCTGTGTGTTCGGTGCCCTTGTATTTGTATCTTAAACACTTACTTACTTTTTCCCCCAATGCCTTCTGATATGTCGGATGAGGAGTCAAAGGCATTGAATGCAGGTTGCCAAACACCTCTCCAGGAATGTGGCACTGAACACGGCCACGACGAGTGGACCACTTGCCCTTGTCCTCCACTGTGTGTTTCCATGTAGAGCTATTCATCTGGGTGATGGTTTGGCCACTGGGTGAAGCCGTTTGGCCTGCAGGGGACTGGCAAAGATGCTGTGTGCCGAGTGATGCAGGATGCAGGTATTGCAAGGTCTTGGAGTTCCAGGTAGAGACATCTCTCTGTCTGGGTAATCAGGCCACCCATCTCCGTGTGTCCTGAGCTGACCCCCTTACCTGGAATTCACCTTCCAGGACTTGGCAGTTTACTCTTTGGAGTTGATTCAGCCCTTTTCTTTTTCCATCCTCACGTTTGCATCACTCCTCCACCCCGATGCCTGCAGATAAGCCTGGGCGTGGACGGGGAGGGTGCAGCTCGGGGGTTTTCAGGGCTTGGTACGCTCCTTCCTTGTTCATTTGTCTAATCACCATCCCAGGTGTGGGCTTCTTCCTGTCAGACGCCCGCCCTGACTTGTCCTCAGGGTGTTCCTGTTTCGAGTACCTGATGGATGGTGCCTTTTCACGCATCCACATTGGAGACATGCTGAAGGGATGCACAGGGCAACCCGTGATGGCATGCGTCTCCTGAATGTCCTGTCGTAGAGCTGGCTTCCCAGCGTAGGTTTTCCAGGGGTGGACCTGCAACTGGGAACCTCACCCTGTACAACGACCCTTCCCATTTGGAGCGAATGCCATGGATCACCTGCTTGTACAATTAAACGTGAGAAGACGTTAAGATTCCTTTAGGGAAACAAGTCGTAAAAAGCCCTCTCTCCTGGAATGTACATTCTTCTTTGTACCCAGTGGTGGTTTGAGGGGTCACCATGCAGGATCTGCTCACCTGGCAGGTACTGTTATTTTTTAAATTGCTACACTTTAGTGTTTAGTACAGTTTTAAGTTTACAGAAAATTGAAGACAAAATACAGGGAATTCCCAATACCTGCCCCACAGTTTCATCTGTTATTAACATCTTGCACGAATACACCACATCCGTGAGAACAGATGAACCAGTACGCACACATTACTAACTAAGGTCCGTAGTTTACATTAGGGGTCACGCTTGGTGTTATACGTTCTGTGGGTCTGGACAAATGTGTAATGACGTGTATCCACCATTGTAGTAGCACACAGAGTAGTTTCACTGCCCTAAAAGCCCCCTATGTTCTGCCTATTTATCCCCCCAACCCGTGGCAACCACTGATCCTTTTATTTTTTTATGTATTTTAATTTGTTTTTTTTTAGCACCGATCCTTTGACTGTCTCCACAGTTTTGCCTTTTCCAGAAAGTCATAGGGTTGGAATCACACAGTCTGTAGCCCTTTCAGATGGGCTTCTTTTACTCAGTCATATGCATTGAAGGTTCCTCCCAGTCTTTTCATGGCTTCAGAGCTCCTTTCTTTTTAGCACCGAATACCTATTTTTATAAAGGACAAAATTCCCCGTATACAGGATTTTAGATGCTCATGGGCAAGCCTGACCGCATACAGCGCTGGGCGGTAGGTGGGTGTACCCAGAGGAGAGGGAGTTGCAGGGTACAGCGTCTTCAGTTTTTATTTTTATTTTATTTTTTTTAACAGAGAACAGGAGTATTTATTTATTTTTAAATTTATTGATTTAGTTAGTTATTTTGGGCTGTATCGGGTCTTCGTTTCTGTGCGAGGGCTTTCTCTAGTTGCAGCGAGCGGGGGCCACTCTTTATCGCAGTGCGCGGGCCTCTCACTATCACGGCCTCTCTTGTTGCAGAGCACAGGCTCCAGACGTGCAGGCTCAGTAGTTGTGGCTCACGGGCCCAGTTGCTCCGCGGCATGCGGGATCTTCCCGGACCGGGGCTCGAACCCGTGTCCCCTGCATCGGCAGGCGGACTCTCAACCACTGCGCCACCAGGGAAGCCCCGCGTGTTCAGTTTTTGAAAACCACAGCTGTTAGGTTGCCCCCAAAGGAAGGTCAGGGTGAGGGTGAGGCTTAGAGGGAAGAGGCTGGCGGTGGTCCGATTGGACGGCCAAGACTTGGTACATCCCCGCCTGGGCTGGAGGGCAGAGTCTTCCTGAGCCCATACCCAGTCGCTGGGTGTTCAGCCGCTGCACCCACCTGCGTTCCCACCTGGATGCGTTTTCTGCTCTCTGAGGCTGTTTCCTCTCTCTCGTCTAACGTCGGGGGGGCCTCACGGAGGCGCCCCCTGCCCGCTGACTGGCAGGAACACCCAGGGCGGGGTGATGACTGATAGCGCATCCTCAGCTCTGCGGATATGGCACTTGGGGGACCCTTTCCCACTTCCCCCCGCCCCCCCCCCGTAACGGGGGCGTGGCTTGTTGTACAGGTTAATTACCCGGAAGTTAATCGTGTGGTTTTAGCCATGCATCCCTCGGGCAGGCTATGTAACGAGAGAAGAGATAACAAGTGTGGTTCAAAGACAAAAAGAAAAAAGAGCTCCACGTCCTGGCTGCTTTCTGGAAACGTTCTGTCTGGGAAGCCACGCTCGGGCAGCCGGTGAGGGGCCCCCAAAGGCCACGCTGAGCCTGTCCTGTGGGGACCTGCTCCTGCCCCAAAGACAGAGGCACCACGTACATCCGAGCCCAGGGCAGAAAACTGTGTCCCGACAGCTCCTGGCCACGGTCCAGCTCCAGGTGTGTTCGGCCCGCTGCTGCGTCTGTTCCGTGACGGATCACCTGCCCTGAACGTGGCCGTAGCTTCAGCAGTGAGGGCCAGGCGGAAACAGGGTGGTGGGGGTCTGTTCGCTCTGTTTCTCACACTCTGGACCCCCTCGTGCCTCCAGAGAGGGGACGTGGCCTGGGAGCTGCCCTTGACATGCCCTTGAGAGCCTGTTGGCCATTTTTATGTTTTGGGCAAAGCTGGGATCACGTCTGCTGGGTGGGGAGACAGGGTTTCCACCTGACCTGGCCAGGAGGTGGGAGGGAAAGTCCCAGGAAGGTGCTGCTGCTTGTTCAGGGCAAGCTGAGGCCTGCGACCATGACACTGGCCTCGTCCCCCACGACTAGAGATTTGCAGAAGCATCATCATCCATTTCTCAGGGAATGAGGACGGTGACTCTAGAGCGCAGGCTCCGTAGCTGTGGCTCACGGGCCTAGTTGCTACGCGGCATGTGGGATCTTCCCGGACCAGGGCTCGAACCCACGTCCCCTGCATTGGCAGGCAGATTCTTAACCACTGCGCCACCAGGGAAGTCCCAAGGAAGGGAATTCTGACACCTGCTACCACATGGGTGAATCTTGAGGTCGTGATGCTCGGTGAAATAAGCCAGACGCAGAGGACAAATTCCGTAGGGTTCCACTTCTGTGAGGTCCCTAGGGGAGTGAGATTCATAAAGACAGAAAGTAGGATGGTGGGTGGCAGGGGCTGGGGGGTGGGCAGGAGACGGGGAGTGAGTTTTTAATGAGGACAGAGTCTCAGCTGGGGATGATGGGAAGTTTCTGGACCTGGATGTGTTTTTGTAACCGCCAGCCTCTTGCCTCTGGGGTCCCTGGGCTCATCCTGGTGACCTCTTTGAGGAGAACCAAGAATGACCCCCTAGGACTCGAACTCCGGTGTTCTCCACAAGACTTGTCACCCCCAGCAGCCCTGGGAGGACGACCGGTCCCCATGGAGCCACCTCTGTCCTGTTGTCATGGCCACGGCCTTCTTCGGGGGGGAGCCAGCACCTATGCTGTATAGCTGCCCCTGCAGGTAACAGGCTTCAGGTTTCAGATTCAGGTTGCTCCAGACAGGTTTCCTCTGTGACTCACCCCAACCCCTAGGCCGGCCCCTTGGCACGTCCTGGGTCTGGCTGAGGTCCCAGAGTTGGGGGCCCCGTCCTCTCACCCCCCAGCATTTCCTCTGCGAGCTTCTACACTTGGGGTGCTCCCCATTTCCCATCCGTTTGTCTGTAACCTTGGTGTCTCAGCTGATACGTAGCAGGACCCCCCTTTTAATCTTTAATGCTTCTGATTCAAAATGGAATTTCCAGGGCTTCCCTCGAGGCGCAGTGGTTGAGAGTCCGCCTGCCGATGCAGGAAACACGGGTTCGTGCCCCGGTCCAGGAAGATCCCACATGCCGCGGAGTGGCTGGGCCTGTGAGCCATGGCCACTGAGCCTGCATGTCTGGAGCCCGTGCTCCGCAATGGGAGAGGCCGCAACAGTGAGAGGCCCACGTACCGCACAAAAAAAAAAAAAAAAGGAATTTTCAAAGGCCCAAACTCACATTAATTTTTGAAAGCTCCCCTTGTAAAGCATGTCGACAGGGGATTCATAGTGAGTAACAAAATATTTTATATTTGAAATGGAAATGCAAGGCATCACAATCTCTGGGATACAGCCAACATATGAAGAGAATTTATGTTGCTCTAGGCTCTTGTACTCGTATGAAATGAAAAAACAAAATTATGACTGGGCACCCAGGGAGTGAAGTAAAAATTAGGAAGCACGAATACGCACGTAATCATAGTGCCCAGAAATAAAGCACCAAGTGGAAAGAGCAGAGAAGCCACAAACAACATCAATAATAGTTTCCTTCCAAAAATAATGAATGGATAATCACCCACCAAAACCAATTATTCATCTTTCATCTCGCAAGACACAGGAACAAATTAGTATTGCCTTGGAATGAGAAAGAGAAAATATCACCCAATAAAAATACGATTTACGTTTGGACAAAAAGGAATTTATTCTTGACTCTGGGCAATACTGTTTGATTATCTGTTACAGAAGGATGTCTCATTCCCCAAAATTGGATTTTCCCAGATTGATGCAAACAGAATTGGAGATCATGTACAGATCAGCGACATGTTGAAAGACCAAAAGTCACAACTCTCCCCCAAAAGGCTGCTGCCTGTAGTGAAGTTCCTAAGTACTCTTTCCAAACCTCCAAGGATGATGTAGATCAAGGATCTGCAAACTTCAGACCCTGAGCTAAATCTGGCCCTCTGCCTTTTTTTTGGCAAATAAAGTTTTATTGAAACAGCCACACCCATTCATTTCCTTACTGTCTGTAGCTGTGTTTGCCCGAGGTCAACAGAGTGAAGAATTGCAACAGAGACTGTATGGCCCGCAAAGCCAAAAGGATTTACTCCTTGGCCCTCTGTGCAAAACGTTTCCCAGCTCTTGATCTGTAGCATTCAAAGGGGCCGTGGCCACCAAGCTTACTTTATGTGTTACATATACTTTTCTTCCTAACTGCGCAATTTCCAAAGCAAAGTTATAGCTCAACTTGCTTACTAACCTAGATACAGAACGTTTAGCTTAACTCTAGCTATTGAATAGACTCCCAGGTTAAAAAATACCCTCTGACATAACTACATCTTCACTTCCTTACAGAAAAAATCATATTTCTCTCAGAAGATAACAGTAAAGCATTCAGGATCATTCACTATCCATTCATTAATAAACTTGGAAATAAATTAATTTTGTAGCAGCAGGTGGAATGGTGGCAGGTGGTCTGTCTACACCTGAAGCATGAATTGAATGGATAACAAGTGAGTTTCCAGTCCTGAGGCTGGTTGATTGGTTCTGGCTGCCTGGTACCCTGAGATGAAAACGATGCTTCAGCAAGGGAGACTGTGATTGATTGGTGATGTCTGCTGTGGTCATGGGGAAAGGACTGTGGCCCATATGCTACAGTCTTTTTTCTTCTTCTCTTATAAATTTATTTATTATTTTTTTAAAATTGAAGTATCATTGATTTACAATGTTGTTAGTTTCAGGGGTACAGCAAAGTGATTCAGTTTTCTCTCTCTCTATACACACATATATATATTCTTTTTCAGATTTTTTTCCATTATGGGTTATTATAAGATACTGAGTATAGTTCCCTGTACTCTACAGTAGGTCCTTGCTGTTTATGTATTATATGTATAGTATATGATACTCCCAAATTTCTAATTTATCCCTCCCTCCACCTCATAATTGTTATGAGACAGTTATGACCTCACAATTGTCTCAGAACCACAATGAACCATAAATCTCTGAAAGCATTGGAAGCAGCCACCAGCCAGCACCAGAGCCATTTGGCTGGTTCATGGGGAACATACCCAAGCCTTAACCACTGCTGGCACTGAGTGGGCACTTGACAAATAAGTTATTTTCGAAGATAATCAGATAAGTTAGGTTCTTGCTCACATGGAGTTTATATTATAGCTGGAGAGGAAGAGTAATCAAATAACAGCACACTTGTCTGAGTCGGCAAAATTATGATAAACGCTGTAAAGCACTGTCCTTAAAGCAGCTATGTTAAAACATTCACTTCCGTCCCCTCGCATGATGCTCTGTCTGGTTTCCTACCCTCCTGTGCAGTTTCCTCTTTCTTTACTGCCCCCTTTCATGCTGGACCCCTTTGTGTGTCATCCTAGCATCTCACACAACACCCCTCTCCCGGGCATTGCATGCACACCCACGGTGCTGGTTCTCCCTGATACAGTTTTCTCTGAAACTCCTGCCAGCTAGACCTCTCTGCCCATGCAGCACATTCAGGACTGGACGTACCGTCTTCCTCATCCCTGATTTGGTCAGGGGTGCCACCACCTCCCAGCTGGAGGCTAGACGCCGGGGTTTCCCTGATGGGTTTTGCTACTTATCAGTCCTCTTTCTCCAGTCAGTAACTGAGCACTGTGTCTGCCTCGTAAACATCTCTCCAAAGCATTCATTTCTTTTTCTGTGCTTCTACCACTACTCCACCTGTTTGCTACCTGGTCCATAACCCATCCTCCTGGCTGAAACCCCTACAGGTGGAGTCCCTCCATGCTTCCACTAGCTCTAGACTTGAACACGAGCTCTCTCCTCCTGCTATTGACCTACGCACCCTACACTTCTCAGCCTCCACAGCAGACCCTGAAGGAGCTGTCCGAAACTCAGGTACCTCCACTGCTTCCTCCCTTACCCTCTTCCATCTCGCCGACCTCACACATTGTCCTGTGGTTTGTGTAACCATGTCACCGATTTCCTAGTCCTCTGCATGGTCCCTGGCACATCGTGGACACACAAAAAATGTGCTGGCCAGAAGAACGCAGTGTGGGGAACGTCTTGTACTTTGTGGGATCTCAGTGAATGGCAGATGTCATGACAATGATGGTGACAGTGATGGTGGTGATGAGTGTTGATAATGATAATGATCATGGTGATGGTGATGATGGTGGTGATAATAGAATGATGATGATGATGATGATGACAGTGATGGTGATGACATGGTGATGGTGATGATTACGGCTCTCTTGTCCACTGTAGTTAGTCACACATAAAGAATTTTGGGGCTTCCCTGGTGGCACAAGTGGTTGAGAGTCCGCCTGCCGATGCAGGGGACACGGGTTCGTGCCCCGGTCCGGGAGGATCCCACATGCCGCGGAGCGGCTGGGCCCGTGAGCCGTGGCCGCTGAGCCTGTGCGTCCGGAGCCTGTGCTCCGCAATAGGAGAGGCCACAACAGTGAGAGGCCCGCATACCACAAAAAAAAAAAAAAAAAAAGAATTTTGGAGGGGATGCCCAGAGGCATTAATGGGCTTCCTGGGGCTGCCCAGCTAGCTGCTGGTACTGACTATCTCATTTGTGTCTGTCCTCTACAATATGCTTTTTCCGCTGTGTTACAGGAGAGACTCATTAATTCTGTGGATTCACTGTGTCCTGTGATGGTATCATATTTAATTTAAGATCATTGTCAGAAGGAATGTCAGGAGAAGCTAATTTGAACTGTCTCTTTGACCTAGGACATGGTATTTCCTCAATTTTTGCATCTTCTCTCCTGAGCTGAAATTTTGCAGCTTTTACTCAGCTGAGAGAACAGTCTTTTCCTCTGATATCCCCAGAAATGATTAATTCATGTTCGTCTTCATTTCATCGATACCTTTGTCCCTCGATAAGGACGTTGCTGGTAAATTTTATCTCATATCGCTTTTGTCACTTTTCAGCCTTGCTTTTGCATAGAGCATTTATCAGACATATTCCTAGTCACCATGGTAGCTGGCTATACTTTGCGTTGATTAAAGTACATCTTTCGGGACAACATAAAAAAAGAAGCTCCTCCACTACTTCTTAATTTTCTTATATTAGAACTGCAGTTGTAACCTTACCTCTCCATGCTTCTTACGGCTGGAGTTTTCATGATATGAAATACTTACTTTGAAAGCCCTTTCTCAATGAAATCAATTGCATCCCAGATAACTTTTGCACTGGGTACATGGGCACTGAGACAGGATACTTCCCCCCAGGAAAGGTAAGTCAGAGAAAATCAATTTTCTCCTTATTCTGTTCAGAAAAGAACAATCTGAAGGTTGCAGGGGGATTCAGGGGGGAATGGTTGCTCTTGTCTTTTGTTTTTTCTGAGTCCTGTTTTGTCCAAATCTGAATTACGTGACTTCTGATAAGCAAATACCTCCTGTCAGACCTCCCTTCCCACCCCTCATGGAAAGCGTTTGACAGGGAAAGAAACGTTGCCCACATCTGTTAGCCACATTTCTAGGACACGCATCTCCTCACGGATGCTTTCATTCGGGATGTGACTGCCGTGATACCATGCAAAGGTAATGACTGGCACCCTCTCGGGATACTTCACGAGGTCCACTCTTCGTGGAAACATCCTTGCTCTACTTAATGGTCCACAGACTATTCTGTGGCCCCTTCGTCTGAGTCTCTTCCCCTGCTGCCACCTCCTCCCAGGAGCCTAGGGAAGCCGGACACATCTGACGTATTCCTCCCCACCCAACCTCCCTGGCTGATGCCAGCCCTCACGCCTGCAGACTCTCGGGTCCTGCCCGCGTTCAGCTTCCTTGCTCAGCCCAGCAGAGACTGTGGTTGATGGAACTCAAAGAATGCTTCTCTAGGGAGCAGGGGTTGTGTTTCTGAATATTTTAATTAAGCCCGTTGAGTCTGGGAGGTCCCATAGGACCTCTTCATGCATCCCCTGGTCCATGTTCTGCCCTCAAAGGCGATGCTGTTGGCCATCCCAGAAGCATGGTGACACTTCTCCATCACGCTGACTTGTCCATGGAGCTGGGCAGGTGTCAGCCACCTGTCACCCCTCCAAATGTGCACAACCAGGCTCTTAACCTAATCATGCACCCGTCGGGTTGGAACTTTACAGAAGTCCCATCATGCTTGGCATCTTGGTTGCTTCCCTTTGCCTGTAGGAAGCTGCAAAGCTGGGGCTTGTCCTGGGCATAACCAAGATGTTTCATGACTCAACCCTCTACTTCTAGGGAACATATAGTGTCATGGGGGAAAGACTCTGATGCCGATTTTGCTTTCACCTGTTATGTCCCTCCATCATTCAGACCTATTCTTTGTCTGCTACTCTTGTGGCTTTTAGATGCTCTGAATTGGGCACCCCCTGATTCTCCTGTTACCGAACCAAACTTTGGTCCACTCGCCCATGCGCAATAAAGCCAATCTACTGACACGGTGTTGTGGTGAAGGAAAGTGCAGCATTTACTGCAGGCACCAAACAAGGAGAAGGACAGGCAGCTCTTCTCAAACGTTCTTGATATACTGGGACTTCCCTGGTGGTGCAGTGGTCAAGAATCCGCCTGCCAATGCAGGGGACGTGGGTGCAATCCCTGGTGTGGGAAGATCCCACATGCCGTGGAGCAACTAAGCCCCTGTGCACAACTACTGAGCCTGCACTCTAGAGCCCACGAGCCACAACTGCTGAGCCTGTGTGCCACAACTACTGAAGCCCGTGTGTCTAGAGCCCGTGTTCTGCAACAAGAGAAGCCACCACAATGAGAAGCCCACGCACTGCAACAAAGAGTAGCCCTGCTTGCTGCAACTAGAGAAAGCCCGTGCACAGCAACGAAGACCCAACGCAGCAGGAAAAAAAGAAAAAAAAGTCCTCGATATAATCCATTGTCTAGAAGCTCACGCCTGTTATCAGCATGTTAGTCACTCATCCCTATGCATCCAAAATTAGTTTCTGCCGGGCTGCTTGATGGATTTACCAATGAGGAAGGCAAGTTACATGTTCCTTAGAAACGTCTTAGTGGATGAGGGCACAGGAAATGTTTGTGGAACGAAACTTGATGACCCAAGGATATCTGAAAATCCATCCCATCATCTGAGCACGTAACTATGAGACTGGAAAGGTCAGATGCAAAATGCAACAGGAAAACGACTGCCCCTCAGTTTGTAATGCTGGAACCGGTGTGCCAGGCACAGTCTTGGCCCCAAGCAAATGATTCGAAAGTGATGGCTCTTGACTCTGTGGGGTATGGATTCAGTTTGGTCAGGGTCTTTTCTGCCAAGTACAGAATGCTGCGGTCCTTGTAGCAGACTGAGTGTTTTCATACGTTGTGATTGCAAAATATGGATCCAGGGCAGGATTCTTCCCGTTATTTTATTTATTGCCAAGGAACGCAATTAATAAACTTTTTATACACGCACACACACACCACCTCTTCTTTATCCATTCCTCTGTCGATGGACATTTAGGTTCTGAGGGTGGGTCTTTAATCCAGTATAACTGGTGTCATTATAAGAACAGAAGACACAGAGAGAGACACTGAGGGGAGAAGCCATGTGACGATGGAGCAGAGATTGGAGAGATGTGTCTACAAGCCAAGGACCAGCAAGGATGGCCGGCAGCCCCCAGAATCTGGAGAGAAACCTACAACAGATTCTCCCCTGGAGCCTCTGGAAGGAACCAGCCCTGGCTGCACCTTGATCTGAGATGTCTGGTCTCCAGAACTGAGAGGAGATACCTTTCTGTTGGTTTCAGCCATCTGGTGTGTGGTCATGTGTGATGGCGGCCCCGGGGAAACTAATACAGGTGTATGTACTCAGGCGGCTCATCAAACTGCATGGCTTGGCCGCGTCGGCGTTCAGGGCAGTAATATTAAATGAACAACATCCAATGAGTAATCGCCATTTCTCTGTGTTCTCCGGGGGAGTCCACTGCATTGCTCTCCCAGACACACCGTGTAGGATATTTGATGTTGGCTATTTAGACTCACTGGTCCGAAATGCTTACCCTCCATCATCCTCCCATGACCTTCCATCTACAGAGCAGGCTCTGGTTTGTTAGCAGGATGCAGTGCATCAGGGGCTTTCAGATCTACCTTCTCACTTAATTCTCTGCAGATGTTGAGAGAAAGGCCCTGTTAATATCCCACTTTATCAAACAGGGGAACTCTGGGGCTCCTAAGATGATGAATAAGGGAGTGGGCTTTTATACCCAGATCTTCTGCCGTCCCTAATCAACAAGTGCTCCCTCAACCTGGCTGTGCATCCAGTTCAGTCCAGACACCCCATCAAAACACACATTCCTGGGCCCCGTCCCCTGAGAGTGACCTGGGTAGATATCAGGTCGACAGTATTTTTAAGAAGTTCTTCCAATGATTCTATCACTGGCCCCACAGAGAGGCGCTCAGGGAAAACACTGAGATTGTTTGCAATTTCGTCATCACCTCTCTGGGTTAACAAGAGCCTTGGTCTCATTTCTGGAAGAAGGAAAGAATTCAAGAACCGTTTTCTTTGCACGTGCACGATGCCCGATACTCAAGCACAGTGTTGCAAAAAGTAAGATGACTGTTTATTTGCATGTCCCGTGACAAATCAGACATGGTTTCAGGAATCAGTTTGCAACAGCACGGAAATCACGGACCAGCTTAAACTGGTTTTGCCTTCTTAAATAGGTTGTTGATTAATCAAGCTGAAACAGCACCAGCTTAACCTGGTTTCGCCTCACTTAATAGGTTGTTGATTCATCAATCCTCGAGTTATTTTACAGAGACAGCACTGCACACGCTCAAGACGGGAACCCATGTTTCTAGGGTGACCTCGGAACCAAGAATCTTCAGTCTACAGAACTTAAGGACTAGAAATGTTACCACTGGAGCCCTTTACGAAGCGAGAACCCCTTCAATAAGGAAAATCTGGCTTCCAGCTGCAGGAGTAGCTTATGTGGCCTGATTTGAGACTAGCCAATCAGCTTCCAAGCTTAAAACTCCCTAACCCCTTAAATTGCACCACGGAGGAGGGATCCGGAGACAGGTTTGCGAGCGCGGCGTCCTGCTGGTTGTTCTGACGGTAAAGCTCTTCGTCTTCTGGGAAAGCTGGTGCCCTAGCATTGGCTTCTGTGCACGTCGGGTGGTGAGCCTTTGCTCGGTGATAAGTCTTGGGGGCGCTTATCACATGCTGAGTCACCTAAAGATACTGCGTCTCAGTCAGTGTGCCCACCACAAGCCCCACCGGCGGGATGAGAGGTCTGAGATGTGTATCCAAGAGGAATGAGAAGACGCTGGCGCCATTTTTCGTGATGCAGTTGAGCAGGATCCTGTACCACCAGTGGGATGCAAAGGTAAGAATGCGCGTGCCTTTAGGTGTGCAGCCTGGGCTGGATTTCCACGCGCTTTCTACAGAGGCGCATTCAATCCCGTTCAGCCTCATGGAGTTTCGGAGAGGAGGCTTACACTCTCCCTAGTTCAAATAGGGTCACTCCGGGGGGGAAAAGAAAACAATTAAGACGCCAGCAGCAGTCTTCACGAATTGTTTCCAAACTTGCATATGGTGGAGCTGGAGGGAATATGACAACCCAAAAGACTCCTGCACCCACCCTGCCCACCTTTGTTTTGTGCCCCATTTTTTTTTTTTTTTTTTTTTGCCGTACGTGGGCCTCTCACTGTTGTGGCCTCTCCCGTTGCGGAGCACAGGCTCCGGACGCGCAGGCTCCGCGGCCATGGCTCACGGTCCCAGCTGCTCCGCGGCATGTGGGATCCTCCCGGACCGGGGCACGAACCCGCGTCCCCTGCCTCGGCAGGCGGACTCTCAGCCACTGCGACACCAGGGAAGCCCTGTGCCCGTCTTTTTAATCCAGCCCAGGCTGTGGTCACTCATGGACTTGGTCTCACAGCCGTGGGAGGGAAACGGGCTGAATTCTTTTTTTTTTTTTCTTGCGGTTCGCGGGCCTCCCACTGTTGTGGCTTCTCCCGCTGCGGAGCACAGGCCCCGGAGGCGCAGGCTCAGAGGCCATGGCTCACGGGCCCACGGGCTGAATTCTTAATGAGTTGGACCATTGTCAAAGCAAGGTGGGGAATCTAGGCTAAATACCATCTGGAAATGAAGATGCATTTTTCTAATTACTGGAATCGTATGTCTTTCAATGTATCAATTTGAGGGGAAATTGTGATGTTTTTAGCTCACTTTGTAATTTGTGTTGTTTTTTGGAAATCTATAAATACTGAAATCAAGTACACCTGAAACTCATAGACTCTACAGCAACTATAGTTCAATTAGAAAACCCTGTAGGTTTTAAAAACCGAATTCAAGGCCGAATCAAGAGGTAACTGATGAACACCTGAGACTTTCCCAAGACAGTGCGTGTATATTCCCAGCAGAGCTGCTAGAATTAACACTTTCCTGGTGCCTGTTTCATAATCTTATGTGAGGCCTCTGGCTTCGTGTGTTAAACTTTTCCCAAACTATTGGTCCCATCTGCCCTGCCTGACCCTCCCCCCGCCGGAAAACCCTTCTGGTTGATTATCTGGTGAAAATCTGGCTTTGAAGCCAGGCACTGCCGTTCTCTTCCATGCTTCAAATTCCCCATCAGACCCTCAGCCCACGGGCTGTGTTACCTAGCAAATAACTAATAGACGATTCTCCATGACTCAGTTTCTCCGAGACCAAATCTGGTCACCCCAGAGCTTCTCTGCAGACGCATTTAACACGGAGAAGACTCTACCGCGTTTCATGTTTTATGTCCACGTGACTTCTCCTGTATCAGTCCCCTGAGGGCAGGGTCTGTGCCCCACTGGGGTACACGGGGAAATTCAGAGGACGCCCACCTACCCAAGCCTGTTTGCTAGCCGCGTCGGGGGCAGCGCTTGCAGATAATTGTTACCAAAGCACACCTGAGTCCCGTGCTCAGCAAAGCCCAACTCCTGACCCCGGGTTGTGGTGCGGGAAAGAGCAGCGTTTATCTGCAAGACGCCCCACGTGCGGCCAAGGACAGAGGAGGGTAGCTCGTGCTCAAGAGGCCCGAACTCCCCGAAGGGCTTCAGGGCAAGGTTTGTAAACCAGGGTGAGGGAGGGGTTTCGGGTGCGAGATCAGCTCGTGGACCCTCTTCGGCTTGGTTGGCGGCGACCAGGAGTCCACATCGTCAGCCTTCTGATTCCAACCACCTGGGGTCTCCGTGCTGGTGGGCGGCATGCAGGTAAGTTCTGCCACCTGGTGGGGCTTTGTCTCTGCAAAGCAACGCCAAGGACGTGGCTCAGAATATGATCTGTAGCCTTAGGGAGGAACTGGAAGTCCTTGACTCTGTTTAATGGCTAAACTCTTACGTTGTCTTGCGTGACTGTTTTCTTTTGTCTCTGCATTTTCTCACTTCTCTGATTAAATTTAGTTTTCGGAGCTCGGGGGAGTCCGATGAGGCTACAGTTTTTCCAGCAATAAGAGGCAGGTGGAGGACATTGGGGGAGGGGTGTCTACCCTGTGAGGCCCCATAGGGTCCTGCTCGGTTACACTGTGAGTTGGCAGGGCCGTTAAGACAGCCCAGAAGTGACGAAGCCGGACCAGGCTGCCTTCCTGGGATCACTCTTCATCTTTGGCGCGACACCCCCGGCCTGGGTGTTTGTGCTGTGGCTCCCTGGCTGACTGCCCTCCCGCTGGCTGGCCGTATCCACCAGTACGTGCTTACTCTCCCTCTGTGGCTTCATCCAGGGCTGGGGGCTTTATTTACTGTGGTCACCTCCAACTGGGGTGGGTGCTGACCCTGGGCCATGGGAGGACACAGCTCCTCAGAACCGAAGGCACTGAAGAAGACATATACATCATATTGTCCCTCGAATGCTCACTCTGACCTAGTTGACGAATGGTGCTCATCATGGTCTCACGAATATGAGAATTCATGCCCGGGCTGGCTGTAGCATCTCGTGGCTGGTATCCCAAGCCCTCATCACACTTCCCTTGACTCTAGTTTAATGCTTCGTGCACATAGCACCTCAGTTTGGGGGGCTGAAACAAATAATACCTGTAGAAGCCAGACACATGTGTTTCTGGTAGTGTGTATATTCCCATTTTGTGGAAATCAGCAGATGTTCTTAGAAACATAGAGAGGAGTGCCTGATGTGGTCATACTTCATTCCTTACGGGGTGTATGAGTTTCCAGAGGCTGAAACAATTGACTGCAAGCAAGGGGCTTAGAACATGAGCTTATCCTCTTCCCGTCCTGGAGACCAGATGTCTGAGGTCAGGGTGTCCCAGGACTGAGGAGGGTCCTTCCCGCCTCTTCCAGCTTCTGGGGGCTCCAGGCATCCCTGGGCTTGTGGCCGCATCCCTCCCGTCTCTGTGTCCGTCTTCCCGGGGCTTCTCCTCTGTGTCTGGGTCTCTCCTCTTCTGTGTCTTAGAAGGACCCTGTCGTTGGATGTAGGGTCACCCTCCTCCAGGAGGACCTCATTTCAGACCCTTCACTTCCTCATATCTGCGAGACCTTTTGTCCAAATAAGGTCCTGTTCTGAGGTTCTGGGTGGATGGGTCTCTTGGAGGTCTACCCTTGTAACCAACACACGAGAGAAGATGGAAAAGGGACCTGATGAAGGGATGGGGATTCCTGCCCCAATTACATACGCTGCTGATGCTGTTCATTGATGGAAAGTTGAGGGAAATACAGTCTGTATCTCTCACCAGATACGTAAGGGAACTTTGCTCCCCTGCTGCAACCAATGAAGGAAAACCATTTTTTTTTAAGGTTTTCCTAAGAAGCCTAAAAGAGGTCCAGGAGGTGGGGCCCCCATGATGGCATTAGAGGCAAATAATTCACTCTCTCACTTCCCTCCCCCTACCTCAGGCAGTGATCTGAGATATTCAGGTCATTCAGATACTATATATTTTAAATTACACACTTAATTTGAATTACTGGTGAATTCATTTTCCTTTTAGATGTTCTAAAGGATAAATTTGGAAATGCACTTTATTAAGATTTTTTTTTGATGTGGACCATTTTTTTTAAAAGTCTTTATTGAATTTGTTACAATATTGCTTCTGTTTTATGTTTTTTGGGTTTTTGGCCATGAGGCGTGTGGGATCTTAGCTCCCTGACCAGGGATTGGACCCGCACTCCCTGCATTGGAAGGCGAAGTCTTAACCATTAGACCACCAGAGAAGTCTCAGGAAGTTCACTTTAATAAAAGTGTGTGTGTATGTGAGTCTGTGTGTATGTATCTGTGTATTTATCCTTTTACTTTTATCTATTTATAGATAATATCTATTAAAAATAGGTATCTATTAAGTATAAAGAGGTATATAAAATATACCTATACATAGTATAAGTAGATATCTATTTATAGATCCAAATATGGAGACAGAGAGATTGTTCTGCATATTTTTTATTGTAACATGTTTTTCAAAATTTCATATTGGAGTAGACTTGGTTTACAATGTTGTTTCAGGTGTACAGCAAAGTGATTCAGTTATACATATACATGTATCTATTTTTCAAATTCTTTTCCCATTTAGGTTATTACAGACCATTTAGCAGAGTTCCCTGTGCTCTACAGTAGGTCCTTGTTGTTTATCTATTTTAAATGTAGTCGTGTGTATGTGTCAGTCCCAAACTCCCAATCTATCCCTCCCCACAGACCTTTCCCCTTTGGTAACCATAAGTTTGTTTTCTGTATCTGTGAGTCTGTTTCTGTTTTGTAAATAGGTTCATTTGTATCATTTTCTTTAGATTCTGCTCGTAAGTGATATCATAGGATGTTTGTCTTTCTCTTTCTGACTTACTTCACTTAGTATGATAATCTCTAGGTCCATCCATGTTGCTGCAAATGACATCATTTCATTCTTTTTTATGGCCGAGTAGTATTCCATTGTATATATGTACCACATCTTCTTTATCCATCCATCTGTCGATGGACACTTAGGTTGCTTTGTTCGAGAACTTCAGATCCTTAGCTTTGCCAGGTTTGTACAGAGGAGTTGAAGGAAGAGGATGGTGGTTCAGGTGAGGCTTCCTGAGCAGACATTTGAGTCCGAGAATGGTTAAGACACAGGGTGATTTGGTGATTACAGGGTGCATTACTGAACCACTTTATGTTCTAAATGTCTAAGTGAGGACCTGGGCTGACATCTTGTGAGTGGGAACAGCCATGAGCTAGTGTACTAACTTCAGGTCCTTTTCATGGCGTTGGGTGCCGCTCACCCGACTGGATATCACGATCACCCAAGACTACCTTTGGAACCGTCCACGAGTGGACACCTTGAATCAGGTTGGGCGCAGCTAGAACATCCAGGTGCGTCCGTCTGTCTCCCACAACTGTGAACGTCCAAGATCATCACCTCCAGTTTCGTCATTAAATAAAAGCACCCGAGCAAGAGTAAGTCGATGACGTTTATCCCAGTTCACTGATTTACCAATAAGGCTTCCAGGTAACTGGGAAACCTCTCGGGGTCAGACTGTGCTCTGCAAATCTTGTGCGTTTTCCTATGACTTTCCATTGATCATTTCCCCCTACATTAGGTGGGTAACCACCTGACTTTTATTATTTAAAATATTGAGAAAATCCTGTATAAGGGCCTGCTTCTAGCTGCCTACTGGGCATCTGATGCCAGTGGGCTTCAAAATAAATACTAGTATTGAGGATGTTGGCATGAAGTGGGTCTGTTGCTTAGATAAACGGTGGGCGTTGTTAAGGTCTGAAGTGCTGACAGAGACTCGGAAGGAGAGCCCAAGATTTCAACACTTTTTTTTTTTTTTAAGATTTTGTTGATGTGGACCAATTTTAAAGTCTTTATTGAATCTGTTACAGCATTGCTTCTGTTCCATGTTTTGGTTTTCTGGCCGTGAGGCATGTAGGATCTTAGCTCCCCGACCAGGGATCGAACCTGCACCCCCTGTGTTAGAAGGCAAAGTCTTAACCACTGGACCACCAGGGAAGTCCCTAGATGTCAACACTCTTGGCGTCCCATCGTTGGCAGCCAGGGGTGACTACTTTTACCTGCAGCCCATCTTGGTTCCTCAGTGGCAGGTGGTTTTGAAAGCTAGGTTTTCACTCATTTTTCCCCGTGACACAGAAATCCGCCTACGTCCGTCCAGCCGTCCTGCCAGCTGGGTGGCCTCTGTGTATCTTGATGAATTTCCAGAACAAGAATGGTTGGTTAACCTGTGCTGAATTCCCTTCTAGCATCTCACTTACCCCAGTAGGTTACAGCTGCCTGGGCACAAAACCACGCAAGGTGATTTCAGGATGAACGTGGTGGGAGGTTTGGTATTCATGCCTGCGAGACTTCTCTGTGTTCTTGCTATGAGATCCTTATTTTATTTTATCTTATTTTATTTTTTTAATTGAAGAATAGCTGATTTACAATGTTGTGTTAATTTCAGGTGTACAGCAAAGTGATACAGTTATACACATGTATCTATTCTTTTTCAGAATCTTTTCCTATATAGGTCATTACAGAGTATTGAGTAGAGTTCCCTGTGCTCTACAGTAGGTCCTTGTTGTTTATCTATTTTATGTATAGTAGTGTGTATCTGCTAATCCCAAACTCCCAATTTCCCCCCCCATCCCCTTTTCCCCTTTGGTAACTGCGGGTTTGTTTTCTATGTCTGTGAGTCTGTTTCTGTTCTGTAAACAAGTTCATTTGTACCATTATTTTTTTTTAGATTCCACATACAAGTGATATCATGGTATTTATTTTTCTCTGTCTGACTTGTTTCACTTAGTATGATCATCTCTAGGTCCATCCATGCGGCTGCAAATGGTATTATTTCATTCTTTTTTTTAGGGCTAATATTCCATTGTATACATGTACCCCATCTTCTTTATCCATTCATCTGTTGGTGGACCCTTGGGTTGCTTCCATGTCCTGGCTATTGTAAACGGTGCTGCAGTGAACATTGGGTGCATGTATCTTTTTGAGTTAGAGTTTTCTCCAGGTATATGGCCAGGAGTGGGATTGCTGGATCACAGGGTAGCTTTATTTTTAGTTTTTTAAAGAACCTCCATACTGTTGATTTTATTATTTTAACTCGGAGAGTTGGCTTTGTGAATTGGGCTGTTTGAATTTTCCTGCCTGCTCACTTCATTAAGAGCCTACCTTTCGTAGACTCTCATTGGATTAGGAGTTGGATCAAGATAAGGACATACCTGTTACGGACTGAACGTGTTTCCTGCCATTCTCCTGCCCCTGCCAATTCATACGCTGAAGCCCTGACCCTCAGTGGGATGTGTTAGGAGATGGGCCCTTGGGCAGGTTTGGATGAGGTCAAGATGGTGGGACCCCCATAATGGCATTAGCATCCTTAGAAGAAAAAGAAGAGGCACTAGCCTCCAGAACTATGAGAAATAAATGTCTGTTGTTTATAAGCCTCCCAGTTTGTATGGATTTGTTTTATTAGAGGCCGAACAGACTAAGACATTTATTTAATTCATAAAGTGTTTTATTGTTTGATTAAAAAAATAAATGGAACACCTCAAAAAATTTCCAAGTGACAAAGCATCATAGCAACCCACCAGTATATGTGTTAAATAATTGTTAGAAATTACTCACAACAGTTATGTTTAAAATAATCATTTCACACGTTGAGGTTTGGTGCCTAAAGAAATCCCACCATATTTTATGGGTGTATTAAAACGAAAAAGGGGGAATTCCCTGGTGGTCCAGTGGCCAGGACTTGTTGCTTTCACTGCCGCGGGCCTGGATTCAACCCATGGTTGGGGAATTAAAATCCCACAATCTGCAGGGCGTGGCCAAAAAATATATATATAAATTTAAAAAGAAAAAAAAGGATGACAAGAAACTTATTGAGTAGCTGATATTTTAAAATACTTTTAAAGGTAGAGCTTTTTGAAGTGGATATTTTAAGATAGAGGGAAACATTGTGATACATTGTAACCATCCAGGTGATGCCCTGTGGCTGAATTTGCAGATAAGGAGGGGCCCGCCCCCCCGGGGCATGTGGGCATGTCTGGGTGCTAGAGGAGAGGAGGAATGGATTGTCCCCTGGATTCCCCAGAAAGAACCAGCCCTGCCTACACCTTGATCTTAGCCGGGTGAGACTCATGTCAGGCTCCTGGTTGGTGGTCATTTGTCCCAGTGGTCGTAGGAAACCTGTACATCTAGTTATCTTTTCAGAACCATCAGTTTTAGATTCTGCACAGGATGCACAGACTCCACCCTCTGTGTGTGCGTGTGTCCGCCGAATTTATGGCTAATTCTTCCACGCCCTGGGGCTCCATTCGACACTCTGGCCACTGTTCTGAGAGCCCCCAGTCTGGCAGTGCCATTCTTTAGAGGGAGATCCACCCGTGATTTCAAAACCCAGAGAAAAGACAGCCCTTTGTCTTGGTTTCTGGCTTGTCTGCTGGATGGGTCACACTGTGCTTTGTTAGTGAATTACCCTCATAATTGGTCTAATTGCTTTTAGTCTGCAAATATTCCTCCTGATTCATTAGCATTGTAATCAAGGCTTCCCCGAAGTTGATTTAAGGAAGTGCGTGGAGGCGGCCAGACATCCTTTTTATTCAGCCCAAGAGGGCTTTTTCTCTTGCTCTTACCCAGAGTCTGTGTTGGAGTTTTCTACTCACTGATGGGGGTGATTTCAGGGGCTGCCCTTGACAGCGTAACAGGAAAGGTCAGAGCTCGTTCTAATAAACAGCACATGCATTGCTCATTGTTATGCGTGGAAGTAAATTCCCACTGAAGGAAAATGTTTTCCGCGGTGCAGTTTCACATCGTCCTGGGTCAGTCGTTGGCCTGTTGATGATGATTTTCCAAGCAGCTTGGGACTGTTCCTGGGTCATTTGGGCAGGCTCGGATTTTTTTTCTTTTCTTCGTAACTTTTTACTATATGGTTTGTTTGATTCAGTTAAGACTGGTTAAAGACATTAAATTAGATGCAACAATAGAAATGTATGGATCATATGTTGATGGAATTAAGTTATATTGATTACATGACAAACTCGAATAATCAGAATAGTTATATACAATGACTAGGCACTCAGTAAATGCTTTGCTGAGTAAATGAATAGTGAATGGGAAAATCCCAAACAGATGTCTGAATAGTTGCTTGTAAAATTTCCTATAAACTCTGCCTACTTCTGAAATTTATCCTGTTTCCAATTCTCCCAAAGAGAAAATTAATATCAGCAACTTATATTTATTCTTTACCAGGTGTCAGGTACTGTTCTAAGTGTTTCCTCTGTATTATTATTTTTTAGTTTTTATTTTATATTGAAGTATAAGTTGATTTACAATGTTGTGTTAGTTTCAGCTGTACAGCAAAGTGATTCAGTTATACATATACACGTATCTATTCTTTTTCGTATTCCTTTACCATTTAGGTTTTTACAGAATACTGAGCAGGGTTCCCTGTGGTCTCCAGTAGGTCCTAGTTGGTTATGTATGTTAAATATAGTGGTGTGTATATGCGGAATCTAAAAAAAAAAAGATACAAATGAACTTATTTACAAAACAGAAACAGACTCACAGTCATAGAAAACAAACTTACGGTTACCAAAAGGGAAAGCTGGGAGGGGGGGATAAATTGGGAGTTTGGGACTCACATATGACAGATTTTTTTGTGATGTATAGTTGATTTACAATGTTGTGTTAGTTTCAGGTGTATAGCAAAGTGATTCAGATACATACACACACACGTAGTCTTTTTCAGATTCTTTTCCCTTATAGGTTATTTTGAGTAGAGTTCCCTGTGCTACACAGTAGGTCTTTGTCGATTTTCTATATTACTTTTTAAAACTTTTAATCTTTATTTATTTGGCCGTGTCGGGTCTTGGTTGTGGCATTCGGGATCTTTCGTTGCGGCTCACGGGCTTCTCTTACTGTGGCGCGTGGGCTTAGCTGCCCCCGGGCATGTGGGATCTTAGTTCCCCGACCAGGAATCGAACACGCATCTCGTGTGTTGGAAGGCGGAGTCTTAACCACTGGACCACCAGGAAAGTCCCTCTATTTTATATATAGCAGTGTGTATCTGTTAGCCCCAAATTCCTAATGTATCCCCCCTCCCCTTCCCCTTTGGTAACCATCGGTTTGTTTTCTATGTCTGTGCGTCAGCAGGCTGAGGTTAATCCCCTCTGCGTTTCTTTGCCGTGTTGGACTAATTAGCTGTCAGGAATCTCCAGAGAGCCACGTGTCCCGGGAGTGATTATGAAGGTCAAGGACGTCCGTAGACCTGTGACGTGGGGAGGAAGGGCTGAAGGCCTCTGGGATACTTGCTCAGGGGTGAGATCTGCCTTCCCCTCTTCCGTTCTTTTCTTCCCTGGCGAGCTGGTCGGGAAGCTCGGGGGCGAGGCAAGCGGTGCCACAGGACGGAGTTGCCGTGAGACGCCCACACGTCAGGAGAGCCACACAGTGGTGGATCCGTGAGGCTCCTGGTGCCGTGAGGACAACGCAGGGGGCTTCCAAACACCAGGTCCCCTTTCTCCTTGGGGAACAGTCCTGGGGTGGCCGTCACCAAGTGCCACCAGCTGGGGGGCTTAGACAACAGAAGTGTGTCATCTGTCCTTTCTGGAAACCAAACGTTCAAGTTCAAGGTGTGGGCAGGGCTGGTTCCTTCTGGAGGCTGCAGGGGACAAGCTGTCCCATCCCCTCTCCCAGCTCCTGGGGGCTGCAGACAATCCTTGGTCCATCTTGGCTTGTAGGAGCATCACCTGCATCTCGGCCTCTACCTTCACATGACCTTTCCTCTGTGTGTCTCTTTTTTCTTCTCTTCTTATGAAGACCACCCTGCCCCTGCCATCACGTCATATTTAAGACCTGCCCTACTCCAGGAGACCCTCATCTTTTTTTGCTCTTCCAGTTTTACTGAGATATAATCAACATCCAACACTAGATACGTTTAAGGTGTGCAGCATAATGATTTCAGTTACATACATCATGAAATGATGGCCACAATAAATTTATCAACACTCATCTCTCATACAGATGCAAAGTAAAAGGAATAGAAACACTTTTTTTTTTTTTTTTTTGCGTTACGCGGGCCTCTCACTGTTGTGGCCTCTCCCATTGCGGAGCACAGGCTCCGGAGGCGCAGGCTCAGCGGCCATGGCTCACGGGCCCAGCTGCTCCGCGGCATGTGGGATCTTCCCGGACCGGGGCATGAACCCGTGTCCCATGCATTGGCAGGCGGACTCCCAACCACTGTGCCACCAGGGAAGCCCAGAAACAATTCTTTTTTCCCCTTGTGATGAGAATGCTTCGGATTTACTGTCTTAGCAACTCTCATGTTTAATGTACAGCGGTGTTAATTATATGTATTATATTGTACATTGTTCATAGTACTTATTTATCTTATGACTAGGAGTCTGTACCTTTTTCTTGCTTTTTATTTATTTTTAAAATTTTTTTACATCTTTATTGGAGTATAATTGCTATACAATGGTGTGTTAGTTTCTGCTTTATAACAAAGTGAATCAGTTATACATATACATATGTTCCCATATCTCTTCCCTCTTGCGTCTCCTTTTGACCACGTTCATCCAATTCCCCTCCCCCCACCCCTCCCCTCTGGTAACCACAAATCTGACCCCTATTTTTGAGTTTCTGTTTGTTTTGAAGTATCACTGCCCTACGACACTGTTAAGTTCGTGTTAACACAACCTAGTGATTCGACATTTCTCTATGTTTCAAAAGGATCACCACGACGATTTAGTTAGTCTGTCACCATACGAAGATGTTACAGCGTGGGGAATATAGTCAATAATTATGTATGCTTCATCCCCGGGACTCATTCATTTTGAACCTGGAGGTTTGTACCTCCTAATCTCCGTCCCCTGTTCTCTCCATAGGACCACACTTAATGACTCACATCTGCAATGACCCTATTTCCAAATAAGGCTTAGGTTCACTAATGTTACTTAGGGCCGTTCTGTGTTCATTCCTGGCGTGCGAGCAGGTGGGGACGGGGCAGCTTCTTTGTTCTCCGCTGTATTTGCAGCGCAGTAGACAGTGCCGTGCCTTCCAGGTCCTCAGGCAATCGAGGGAGTGAGTTGATGGGTTTTTGCAGCGTGTAAATCATCAGACACCGTTGTCTTGCATCTGAGAGGCCTCAGACAGCTCCCCTAAAGGGTCAGGACAAGGATAAATTGCAGGACCTCCCTCGCAGACAGGGCTGGGGTTTTACATCATCGGTGAAGAGGTTTAAACAGGGTGGAGGCATACGGGACTGGTGGAGAGGTTGTCAGGGCCTGTGGACAGGGTGCACTCCTGGCTTAAAAGCAATAGGCCCCCAAAGCAAAGGGACCAGGGGCGGACGTGTTTGGGAGGCTGAGCGCTGGGAAAAAGGGCACCTTCATTCGTGATCTTTTTTTTTCTTTTTAATTGAAGTAGAGTTGATTTCTATAGTGTTAATTTCTGCTGTACAGCAAAGTGATTCAGTTATATATATGTGTACATACTTTTTCATATTTTCCACTATGGTTCATCACAGGGTATTGAATATAATTCCCTGTGCTCTACAGTAGGACCTTGTTGTGGATCCATCCTATATATAACAGTTTGCACCTGCTAACCCCAAACTCCCAGTCCATCCCTCTCCCACCCCACCCGCCATTTGTGATCTTGAATTGCTTTGTAAGAACATCAGCAACGCATGGGAAACACTTCCTCCCCGGGATGGCTGCTTGTTTAACTGTATATATCGTAGGGGAATTTAAGCCGCCTGTCCTTGGTGACGTGTCAGTGCGTGTCCTTTCTTAAGTTCGTCCACATTCTTGAAGCGTAAAAAACACTCTTCTTCCCTCCCTCCATGGATGTCTTCCTTCAAACAGGACTGGGAATATTCATATGCCCCGAGCCCGCGTGGGTCTGGAGGACTGTGGGTGCCACTCCCTCCAACATCCGAAAATAGTCAGGATGCAGTTGTCGGATGCAGCTGCCAGGTACCTTTCTTTGATCCAGCTTTTGTGAGTCAGGAGCCTTGCTTGGGAGGGAGCTCGCGGGAAACCCATAGGAACGCAAAGGGGACTTCACAGCCCACAGTAAGACTTGTTGGCCATAGAGACTTCAACAGGAAGGTCGTTCCTTCAAAGAAAACACAGCTCACCTGGGAAGGATCTGAGAATTCCTGAGTCCCCCAGACTTGAAGGCACACAGTCAATTGAAAAACAAAGTTGCGTTTTCTGTGTGCTTCTTGCTTGAAAACTCCCTCTTTCTCTCTTTCCCTTCTTTCCCCTCCCTCTCCCTCTCTCTTTCCCCTCTCTCTTTCCCCTCTCTCTTTTCCCTCTCTCTCTCTCACACACACACACGCACGCACACACACACTCTGCAAAGTAGCAAAGACCATGGACACATGCCCCAAAGGTCTTGGGTGTCACTTTCTATAACCACAAACAAGTCAAAATTGGTGGAAGCCTGGAATCCATAAAGGACTCGCCATTTCCTTTTGAGATGAGGCTCTGAAGGGTCATCAGTGAGTCACCCAGAAGAGCGTCCATTCCTGGGGGAGGAATTAAAGCTTTTTCAGATGATGGAGACCCCCGTGTATCTAGAATCAAACATCACCCCGAGTTAATGAAGAGACAATCGGGAATTCCTCTGCTCAGAATGTGACATGTCAGCCATGTGTCTGGGGACAGTCAGGGATACTCTCTGCAGCCAGAACAAGCTCTAGGACTTAGGTGGGGTGGGGAGGAATCGGGGGTTCACATGGACACAGGGAGTCTTGCCAGGCACTGGCCACAGACAACGGGGGCTTTGACCCCAGAGAACTCCATCCAACTGTGGTCAAGTAACCACCTTTCTGAACTTGCCTAAACTCTTAAGAAAACTTTGTTGGGTTCCATTTGTAGAAGTCAGTGTTAGGTCTTTTTTTTTTTTATTGAGGTATAGTTGATGTACAATATTACATAAGTTTCAGGTGTGCAGTATAGTGATTCATAATTTTTAAAGGTTATACTCCGTTTATGGTTATTATAAAAGACAGGCTATATTCCCTGTGTTGTACAATATATCCTTGTATCTTATTTGTCTTATACACAGTAGTTTGTACCCCTTAATCCCCTGCCCCTGTCTCTCCCCTGCCCTTTCCTTCTCTCAACTTGTAACCAGTAGTTTGTTCTCTGTGAGTCTGCTGCTTTTTTGTTATATTCACTAGTTAGTTGTATTTTTTAGATTCCCCATTTTTTTAAGATCATGCAGTATTTGTGTTTCTCTGACTTATATCACTTAGCATGATATTCTCCAAGTTCATCCGTGTTGCTGCAAATGGCATAATTTCATTCTTTTTTATGGCTGAGTAATATTCCATTGTATGTATGTACCACATCTTCTTTATCCATTTCTCTGTCGATGGACACCTAGGTTGCTTCCACATCTTGGCTATTGTAAATAGTGCTGCTATGAACATCGGGGTGCAGTAATTCGCAAAGATACATGCATCACTGTTCACTCATGTTTCATTAAGGTTGTATGCTTAAGTATTCTAAATTGAGGTTTCTACAGAAGGTTCCATGACCCTATGGTACATGATGTTGACGTGAGCTAAAGGACGACAGGCTGTGATGGGCATGGGCTTGTCAGGTTCAACTCCTGGTCCTGCCTTTTAGTGACAGGAACGCATTGGGTGGGCAGGTGCTTCAACATCTGTGAGCGACACCATCATTGTCTTTACAACGGGGCTGATTCCACTTCTGTGAGGTCTGAGATGTGATGCCGTCCGGCTCCTGCATGTCATAGGTGGGCCCCATGAACTGGTTTTCTGGGGCAGCTGCAACAACATTCCTCCAACTAGGTCGGTTAAGACAACACAAGTTATTCTTTCTCAGTTCTAGAGCCCAAAAGTCTGAAATCAAGGTGCCTGGCATTATAGGATGCTCTAGAGGAGGGCTCTTTAGCCTCTGGGCGCTCCAGCAATGCTTGGGGTTTCTTTTCTTGCTGATACATCCCTCCAATCTCTGCCTCCATTTTACTATGCCTTCTTTGCATGTCTCTCTGTCCAGATTTACTTCTTCTCATAAGGACCCCTGTCATTGGATTTCAGGTCCACCCTAATCCCATAGGACCTCATCTTACCTCATTACCTCTGCAAAGACCCTATTTCCAAATAAGGTCTCATGCACGTGTCCTGAGTGGACTCATCCTTTCGAAGGGGCCACAGTTCAACCCACTACCCTCAATGCCTGGGCAAGAATCTGGGTGGATGTTAGGCTCGCACCCCACATTTCCAGATAAGAGTCTGGAGACCTTTGTCCGTGGCTGCCATATTTGTCATAAACACATCATCCTGTTTAGATGACGGACACCAGCCTTGCAGGTGATGCTGGCTGGCATTCTTCCTGGGGACAATTCCCTTTTTTACTTTGGTTTATGGCAAAAGTACACACACACACACACACGCGCTTTCTCCCTCTCTTTCTCTCTTTCTCTCCCCCTCACCCTACAAGTTCTAATGCCTCCAATACCTGCTGCCTTCAGCCACTGCAGCTAGATAGAATCTAGACTTTAGTAAGAAAAGAGTCACATAGTTGCCTGATTCCATCTTTCCATCTGAATTAGAGGCACCTGCATGGAAGGAGGGGGTACTCTTTCTTCTACAAGAAAAACAAGACCCCAGGAAAATTGCCCTTTGTGTTTGGGTGAAAGCATTGTGACAACGATGGTGGCCACGGGCAACTTAGTATTAAAAAAAAAAAAATCACAGTGAGGCAACTTCTTTCCTTGGGGAATCCCGTGGATTCTTTGAAAACCCACTGAGCTGTGTGCTTCCCAGACAGACGAAATAAGAAACCGAAAATCAAACAAACAGACGAACCAAGATCATACAATGGCTAAGGACTGTCCCTGTGGGGAAAAGGAAGTAGGGACACACGTGGGGTTTTCCAGACAAATACAAATAGGTAGAGAGAAGCAGGAGGTGATTATGGAAAATGCCAGCCTCTCTGCAGTCGAAATCGCTTTCATTATTTTCTCCACACTGCCCCCCACACTGGAAGTAAAGGAATGCATTTTACAACCATCATGTGCCCGCGGCACCTTTACTTCCTGCTTTTAGGCGTATTCTCTGTGTTGTGTGGATTACTCCCTGCTGGAGATTTGAGGGCTCACCAAGGGGAGGTTGCTCCTCACCCGGACGTGGTGCTTTGTGCCCTCGCCGGGTCCCCTTTGAGACTGGCTCGAACGTGCCATGACCACACAGTCAGCCAGCCTGCTTGGGGTTGGCCTCTTCAGAGAATGCAGGTGGCGTGGTCTGTTTCTGGAATGCTCTGTTTATTTTCAGAGGCAACCAGATGTTGGTATGTGAGAACCGATTGCTGTCTGGAGAACACACATCACCTGGGTCGTCCCCTGGGCTGGGCAAGTGTGTGGGCAGGGCAGGCGTGCGGACGCAGGAAGGTCTTTCTCTTGCTCACTCACTGCCTGCCTCTCTGTGACTTTTTCTGCCTAATGATATACCAGATGGAAACCTCCTGGGGTCCAGGTGCCGTTGGCCGTTTCTGTCCATCACTGGTCGTGTCTTCCTGTTCCTGCTTCCTCTATAGCACTTTCCCGCCGGAGTGCTTTGCCTTCTCAGCGGTCCTGCGGCCTGTGTCCTCCTGTGGCCCGAGGGCTCTGCACAGGTGCACCATCCCCACTGTGCCAGGCGCCCAGGAGCCCCTCAAGGCATCACGTTGTGATGGCCAGCTGGCACTCAAGCCCTCATTTTGAGATCCAGCCTCATCCCTTTCTTGCTGCCCTGATAGTTTATAACTCCATGGAGACTCAGTCCAGCCACAGCCTAATTGGACAGCTGTTCTTTGTTTTTTTTCTTTTTTTCTTTTTAATAATATATATTTTTCAACCCCCTATAGCCAAAATATTATCCTTTCATAGACGGCTGTTCTTTAAAGCAGTCATGCTTTGGATATGAGCATTTCCTGCTTGTAAGGTGAGGATGTTAGAGCTTGAGGGGCGTTGGAAACCACCTATTTCAATAGGAGGAAGGAGGGCTATTGTCTGAGGGAGTGCGGCCCGGCCATGAGATGTCCATGCATGGAAAGGTCAGCAGGAAGGACCTTTATACATAAACCTAGAAAGAGTCAGGCGTGGGAAGAGTCAGGTGCCGTCATTGAAATGTTTGAGCCACGGACGCGTTTCCTTAGAGACAGCTGATTTCTGGAGGGGTTGTTCCGCCTTCCGATGCCGGATCAGATGTCCAGAGGCCTTGGGGGGAAGCTGAATGAATGTGGGAGCTACTCCGGACGGCAGGCGTTTTGTCCAGATGGGTCAGCACATGCGCACGCTTCAGCTCATCCCTGGGGAGCCTGAGGCTGGGACCTGTAGGGTCTGGGTGTGGCCTTGTTCTGGGTAAACAGGGGACCCCTGTGAGTCTTGGCTAAGTGATACGGGGACAGAGGTTCTTCAGAGTACAGCGTTTCCTGGAACACAGAAGGCATGGGGGGTCTACCTTTAGTTTTCCAGGAGCACAAGGTGCTATGGACTGAATGTGTGTCTCCCCAGCATTCATAGGTAGAAGCTGTGACCCCCAATGGGATACTACTAGGAGATGGGGCCTTTGGGAGGGGATTAGAGTTAGTTGAGGCCATGAGGGTGGGGTCCCCGTGATGGGATTAGTGTCCTTTTAAGAAGAGCAAGAGACCAGAGCTCTCTCCCCACCACATGAGGACACAGTGAGAAGGTGCCCATCTGTAAGCCAGGAAGACAGCCTCGCCAGGAACTCATCTGCCCACACCACGATCTCAGACTCCCAGCCTCCAGAACCTTGAAAAGACAGATGTCTGTTTTTCAAGTGCACAGTCTGGGGTGATCTGTTATAGCTGCCCACGCTGACTAGAACAAGACTCAGGAAAGTTTAAAGATGTCCGTGGATTATGGTCCCACGTGCAAGGTCTTAGAAGCTGTAGTTTGGGGACTTGGAGAAGCCCAAGGCAGAGGGGCCATCTGTCATCTTCTTCCAACTCACTGGGACCGTGGAGGGCAACATTCCCTGCTGGCTGCCCTTTTGGCTTCTTCAGATGTCCTTCAGGGTGTAATCGTGTTGTAAGCAGGTTGAGAATCATTGAACCAGAGGAATCAGAAATTCAAATCATTGCTGCAGAATGAAAATGATAATCTGTGTTGCTCAAATGCTCACATGAAATTACAGGCAGACCTTGATTTATTGCAGTTCTCAGATATCGGTTTTTTAAATAAATGGAAGGTTTATAAAAAATGAAATTTTAATAAAATTTTTAATGAAAACTGAAATTTTTATAAAAATGAAATGAAACCAGATTAAATTCTTCAAAAGGGCAGTTCATTTGCTCATTTCTTGTTTTTTTTTCTTTGCCAGTTTTGTATAAGTTTTTGACACGAACCCACCCCCCTCTGCCTGCAGTTCTGACAGAGACATCTCTCACCCTCAGACAAAATTCATTTTATTCGTTCTACACCAGTTTAACCTCGGTATCTTCAGATAGAATGTTGGCGAGTTTATGACCAGCTGGCACAGATTCTGATAAATTCATTGGAAAAGGAACCATTTCCCACTCAGGAGATTCATGAAGTCTCTCAAAGAGGGTAGCGGCTTTGTCTCAACGGAAGGAGATTAGACCCAGTGAAAAGGGGAGAGCTTTCATGGGATTTTAGTTTACACAGAAGGCAACATGCATTTCAAATTATTCTTTTTTAAACATTTATTTTATTGAAGTAGAGTTGATTTGCAGTGTTCATTTCTGCTGTACAGCAAAGTGATTCAGTTATACATACATTCTTCTTTATATTCTTTTCCATGATGGTTTATCACAGGATATTGAATATAGTTCCCTGTGCTCTACAGTAGGACCTTGTTGTTTATCCATTCTGTATATAAAAGTACGTGTCTGCTAATCCCAGACTTCCAGTCCATCCCTCCCCCACTCCCCTCCTCATTGGCAACCACAAGTCTGTTCTCTATGTCTGTTTCTGTTTCATAGATAAGTTCATTTGTGTCATATTTTAGATTCCACATATAAGTGACATCATATGGTATTTGTCTTTCTCTGTGTGACTTCTCAACTTATTCTTAGAGGGAAGGCAGACCTTGGTAATGATGTGGGTTTGGTTCCAGACCACCGTAATCAAGTGGATATCGCAATACATCGAGTCACACAAATATTTTGGTTTCCCAGTGCACGTAAGAGTTATGTTTACACTAGACTGTAGTCTATTAAGTGTGTCATGGCATTATGTCACAACAGTGTTCATTAATTAATTAAAAATACTTTATTGCTAAAAAAATGGTCACCACCCTCTGAGCCTTCAGCAAGTCATAGTAGTAACATCAAAACTCACAGACATCATCACAAATAGAATCATAATGAAAAAGTTTGAAATATTGCAAGAATGACCAAACTGTGACACAGAGGCATGAAGTGAGCAAATGCTTTAGGAAAATTAGTGCTGATAGACGTGGTGCTCGAGTCAGGGTTGCCCCAAAACTTCAATTTGTAAGAAATACAGCATCTTTGAAGCACAATAAAACAGGGTCTGCCTGTAAATTCATGTCAATGTTTGATCCACAGAAATTAGCATCATCTTTTTGTAGCAACGATTTGAATTTCAATGTGCCTTTAAAATTTTTCTTATAAAATATTTCATGCATAAGAAAGATAGAATATAAAGAATAGTTGTGTACCTGACATGTAGTTTTATCAAATGTCCACATTTCGCTAAATTAGTTTTAGATCCTGTGTGTGTGTGTGTGTGTGTGAAATAAAACGTTTCAGATACCATTGTGCGCCTACATATCCCTCTCCATTTATTTTGTTATTACATAGAAAAAATCACTAGATACTGTAGGTCAATAGGAGAAATTTCAAACATTGTTTTGCATGGCTTAATGGGTCTTCATCTTCTGTTTATTCACATTCTAGAAGAGAAAGATGTCTCTTTACTGCTCTTATTTTCAATTCCCAGATGATGCTTCAATTTAACACTAATTATCTAAGGAAATAGCATCTCTTTCTCTGCTGAAGAAAGTTGTGCTCTGAAAACTGGGATCTTGGTGTTAGCGGTTTCTGGTTATCCCTGAGGTGAGCTCCGCCATTCCCTCCTGGGTTGCCTTTATCCAAAGCCCAGGCAGAGTCTGGGTGTTTGTGAAATGGCCCCATTTGGACCAGAAGTGGGTCATGGGCCTCTTCGCCAAACCCCCAGAGTCAGCTCTTTGGGGGCTGAGTTTTACTTTGCATCCCTCTGTACTTTGCCAAGTGGTATAAAAAATGGAGAACGTCAGGTGTAAAAACGACCCAGGATGCAGGCAGAGACCCCTGGGATCTCTTGATTAAACCCCACATCCCTGTCCTATGTTGATAGTAATGGTAATCTCCTCATGGGATATAGAAGTGCAATTGTAGAGCATTATCTTAACCATGTTTCAGGACTGATAACTTTCTGCTCTATGGTCAGCAATAGCAATAGATGCCCCTGCGGGTTCTGAGAGGGTAGAATATGGTCTGTGATAACAAGGCGGGCGGTGGGAGAAGAGATCCCGGTGCAGGGTGTATGCTGGGGGAGGGGAGGGCTGTCATGGGACCCCAGTCTTCATCTCAGGTGTGGGCAGTAGGGTAACAGCTATTCTCAGAGCACCAGGGTCCACCTGCTTCCCACCTCAGGCCTGACCCCTTGGAATGGTCTGCAGTCCTGGGACATGTTTGTCCATTTTCACCCAGTTTGGGGAAATCCTGGGTCCATCCTCAGAGCTTCGTAGCCCTCAGGATTCCCTAAAGCGTGCAGGATGGAAGGTTGCCTATCCCGTATGTGTAATGGGGACCAGCTCTTAGGATGAAGGAAGTAAATGTCCAAGGAATGTGGCATCCCAAACAAAATAAGACAGAACCTGGCATGTTGGCCATGCGTGGTCTCCTGTAAGGTCTACAGCTTTTCCCTCTGGAATGCTGTTTCTGTTTCTTTTTTCATACATGGGCAAGTGATCCATTCTGTGCACTAACTGTACCAGTCAATCCAGATTTAAGAGAATAAGAGTCATCATTCTATTGGTGATTCCAGGTGCCATATTGCAAATGGACATTATGAAAAGACCCCTTGTTGGTTTGGGGGGATACTATCAAAGATAATCCACAATTGTCTGGAAAAGCTATCAAAACACTCCTATGTTTTCCAATGACATGTCTGCGTGAGGTTGGATTTTCTTCAACAGAAAAAACATGGCAACAGATGGAACGTAGAAGTCGATAGGAGAATCGGGCTGTCTTCCTCTTAAACCATACCTTGGCAAAACTGTAAGACGTTTGCAAAACTGTAAGACGTTTGCAAAACTGTAAGACGTTTGCAAAACTGTAAGATGTTGGCAAAACTGTAAGACGTTGGCAAAACTGTAAGACGTTGGCAAAACTGTAAGACGTTGGCAAAAACGTTAGACCTTTAGAACCTTCTGTCTAGACATAGAGGCCAGAGGCCGTGTCTCCAGTGTGTGGCTTTCCAGCTGGGCTTTTCCCCATCTGCTTCTGCGTTCCTCCTCTTACAATATTTCTTTCTGTTTAAGAAAGTCCAGCCTCACCCAAGCATGTCGTTGGAAAAAGGGAGGAGTATTTTCATAGCTCTTTCACATAGTTGTGGAAAATCTTTGACGCTCTTCCAAACCCAACAAGTAGTGGCTTTGTAAAGGGGAGTTGCCCCATGGAATCTGGAATCTTTAACGATGCCAGGTAGATGGACGGGTTCGGCGTCTTCAGCCATGAGGCCTGCCGTTGGCTGTGCTCACTGGGGCAGGTCCGAGCACCTTTCGTTCGTGAGAAATGCACTGGGAGTGGAGGAGAAGGTCATAGCGCCCATTGGGTGGATCTGTGTCCTACATGGAGAGGCAAGGCTTTCTCAGCCCTCAAACCGCACCCGCCCTGTGCAGGGCAGCCACGTGGTCCCTGCTTTCGTGGAGCTCCTGGCCGAGGTGATGGACCGGGGGGCCCCTCCCCGTGACCTGTGGGGTGGGGGAGGGCAGGAGGAGTGGGCAGAGACACCTGGGCATCGGGAGGAAGCATGGACTTCGTGTGGCCCTTCCAGACAGACACGGTCCCAGTATCTGCACCCCTGAGCCTCTCACGTCCAGAAAAGAGCCCCCCGCCCAGCATGGTCCCTCCCTTATCTGCACCCCGGAGCTCTCAACTCTGCAGAAGAGCCCCCGGTCCGACTTGCAGCACCCCTCTGTGTGTTCAAGGGGGAGTCCACAGAGAGCCTGCAGCCCAGGGCCGGAGGCGCCCAGAAGGTGCTCTAGATTTGTGCACCAGGGAAGTTCTGTGCTTCCCGGGGCTGCTATCTCCATGAGCCAGCCTATGCACGTGGTTTTATTTGTAGCACATTGGGTTATTTTGTGTGGCCTTCTCCACAGACAGAGGGGTTCTGTTGTGGTTGGGGATGGTAGTCTATAAACATAGGGCTCCCTGGAGGGCCTCAGAGTATTCTGGAAGAACTAGAAGACCTCTGGAGGAGGGAGATGTCCATGTAGGGGGAAACACCAGATTCTGTGTTACTGGTCCGGAATCCTTGACTCGGTGTCAAGAAATAACAATGGAGATCCATGCAACAGTCACGCATGTGTGTGGCACGTGCATGATTGGAGGTGGCTGTGGTGTGTAGTGGAGAAAGGGGGTCATACTGTCTGTGTCACATTCATAGGCAGAAGGCAGCTGGGGAAGATAATTCCGGGTACACGAGGGGCGTGAAGTCGATGATTTATTCTCTTTTCTGTCACGAACCCCTTCTGCTGTGACTCATCACCCTCCCTTTGGCTACAGCAGGGTCCTTGCTCCTGGGTTCAAAAGGAGTTTGTCCAAAGGGTTAGCTTGCAGGTTAGTCCTGCAACAGAGCCCAGGTCTTTCTGTCCTTATTTTGAAGGGATGTAAGTGACAGTGTGGAAGGAAAATGTACGTCTGGGTGGGTCTCCTAGGAGGGTACAGTCTTTGGAGGCTGGTGCACGTGGTCTAATACCACAGCACACACATACACACACACACCATGTTAGCATAACTGACATGTTTTCTGTGAAAGCAAAACAAGCAAACAGACTCAGGAAGGAAAGTGGCATTGTCTTACATTTTTGCAATTGTCTTATGTTTTTGCAAATGTGTGTGCTTCAGGGGAAGACAGCTCAATTCTCCTGTTGACCCCTGCATTCAGTCTGTTGCAATACGTTGTCTTCCTTGAGGAAAATCCAACCTCACGCAGACATGTCTCTGGAAAACAGAGAACTGTTTTAATAGCTTTTCCAGACAACTGTGGATTTTCTTTGATATTATTCCCCCAAACCAACAAGGGGTCACTTCATAATGGCGAATCACAATATGGCATCTGGGGTCATTATCAACAAAATTTTCTTACTCTGTTAAATTAATATCAGTTGTTCTAGGTTAGTATTTGAAGTGGACCATTTGCTCATTGGTCCTTTGGAAAAATGTGTGTTCACGGAATTATGGAGGTCTTCTCAATGTGGACACATTAAATTATACAGTATCCCCCCAAGTCACATTTGTTAGTATAACCGCTAATCTCATCAGAGAAGGCTTTATGTATTGGGAAACTTTCAAGCTCACGATAGCAGGTAAAAGTTTTCCACAATTCCAATTTTCTTGTTAAAGCTCAAATTTTGTCATTGGCAATAAATACTGTCATTTGTTTTCCTTAAAGTGACGCGCTCACTTTGTTCATTTTCAAGAAACTGTCTGCCAAATCCCCCACGTGGAATAGCCATAGTTACTCTTATCACTTGTTCTTTCAAGCAAAACTGGTGTTCAGAGAGGCAGCTCATCTCACTTACCATGCCAGCCAGCCACCACGCTTCAGCGCAGGGTAGCCATGCTTTGTGTATACTTCCCATCTTGTCGCATAGGATGTTAAAAATATATAGACTCTGTACAATGGAATATGATTCAGCCAAAAACAAGAATGAAATCACGCCATTTGCGGCAACATGGATGGACCTTGAGATGATCAGACTAAGTGAAGTAAGCTAGATAGAGAAAGATAAATATCATATGACATCAGTTGTATGTGGAAAATTTTAAAAATGATACAAATGAAGTTAAATACAAGACAGAAATAGACCCACAGATGTAGAAAACAAGCTTATGGTTACCAAACAGGAGAGGTGGTGGGGAGGGATAAATTAGGAGTTTGAGATTAGCAGATACACACGACTATATATAAAACAGATAAACAACAAGGACCTACTGTAGAGCACAGGGAACTCTACTCAATATTTTGTGATAACCATAAGGGAAAAGAATCTGAAACAGTATATCTGTCTATCTAACTGAATCATTTTGCTGTGCACCCGAAACTAACACAACATTGTAAATCAACTCTAGTTCAGTGAAAAAAAGTTTTTTCCACCTTGTTGAGGGAAAAAAATACATATACCCAAAAGTCACAAACAACAAAATTAGTCATCTTTACTGCTCCATCAAGGACATTTTTTAAGTGAAACTGGCGCTCTTTTGGCTGCAGTAGTGCTGGGGCCGATGGCGGCCGATACAGTTGGCGCCACGACCTTGATTCAGGCTGAGACGCAGTTTTCCCCAGGGTAACTGCTGCACCATCCGTGTAAACATCAACACAGTGAAGAGGGCAGAAGCGTTTCTGTATGATTATGAAACTAGTTAGGACCTCATGGATCCTACCCCAACCCCACCCCAGGCTGTGTGGTCCCACCTGGAGAGCGCTGATCTGATGAACAGTGATTTCCAGTCCTCATCATGGTGGACAAGCATAAAACCCACGGTCCCCTCCACAGGTACCAGAAAGAGACCCTCCCTGGAAGGCCGTCCTCTTGGAGACTGGTTATGTCAGCTTCTGACGGTCGTTGTGTCCTTGGGTTCCATGAGTTTTGGTCTTTTCATTGGGTGTTTGCTTTTTCATACTACAGAAAAATATCCAACAGTCCTTTCAGCCAAGCAGTGTTTACTTGCTTCAGGCTGATCTTGTCACCTTTTTTTTTTTTTTTTTTTTTGCGCGGTACGCAGGCGTCTCACTGCTGTGGCCTCTCCCGTTGCAGAGCACAGGCTCCGGACGCGCAAGCTCAGCGGCCATGGCTCATGGGCCCAGCCGCTCCGTGGCATGTGGGATCCTCCCAGACCGGGGCACGAACCCGTGTCCCCTGCATCGGCAGGCAGATTGTCAACCACTGCGCCACCAGGGAAGCCCCTTGTCACCTTTTGAATTTGCCTGTAGCACAAGGCACTGGGTGCATCCATGAATTTGGTGATGTGTTTTATTTTGGGGTTTTCTCCAGTGGACCTCTATGGCAGGCTTCAGTTACAGTGCTGATGGAGTTAAAAAAAAATGAAGTATAGTAGATTTACAATGTTATTTGTTTCAGGTGTACAACATAGTGATTAAATAATTTTATAGATTACACTCCATTCAAAGTTATTATGAGGGCTTCCCTGGTGGTGCAGTGGTTAAGAATCCGCCTGCCAATGCAGGGGACATGGGTCCAAACCTGGTCCGGGAAGATCCCACATGCCGCGGAGCAACTAAGCCCATGTGCCTCAACTACTGAGCCTGCGCTCTAGAGCCCGTGAGCCACAAGTACTGAGCCCGCACGCCACAACTACTGAAGCCCATGCGCCTAGAGCCTGTGCTCCGCAACAAGAGAAGCCACTGCAATGAGAAGCCTGTGCACCTCAACAAAGAGTAGCCCCAGCTCGCCACAACTAGAGAAAGCCTGCACGCAGCAACAAAGACCCAACACGGCCAAAAAAAAAAAAGTTATTATGAAATGTTGGCTCTATTCCCTGTGCTGTACAATATATCCTTGTAGCTTATTTATTTTGTATGTAGCAGTTTGTACCTCTTAATCCCCTCTCCCCTTCCGTCTCCCCACTGGGAACCACTAGGTTGTTCTCTGTATCTGTGAATCTGCTTCTTTTTCGTTATATTCACTAGTTTGTTGTATTTTTTAGTTTCCACATATAAGTGATGCCATACAGTATTTGTCTTTCTCTGTCTAATTTATTTCATTTAGCTTAATACCCTTCAAGTCCATTCATGTTGCTACAAATGGCAAATTTTCCTTTTTTTTTATGGCTGAGTCATATTCCACTGTATATATATGTCACATCTTCTTTATCCATTCATCTGTTGATGGACACTTAGGTTGCTTCCACATCTTGACTACTGTAAATAGTGCTGCTATGAACATGGGAATGCATATGTCTTTTCAAATTAGTGTTTTTGTTTTCTTTGGGTATATACCCAAGAGTGGAATTGCTGGATCCTATGGTAGTTTTATGCTTCATTTTTTGAGGGGCCTCCATACTGTTCTCCATAGTGGCTGCACCAATTTACATTCCCACCAACAGTGCCCAAAGGTTCCCTTTTCTTTACACCCTCGGCAATACTTGTTATTACTTGCCTTTTGACGATGGCCATTGTGACTGGTGCGAGGTGATATCTCCTTGTAGTTCTGATTTGCATTTCCCTGATGATTAGCGATGTTGAGCATCTTTCATGTGCCTACTGGCTGCCTGTATGTCTTCTCTGGAAACATGTCTATTCAGGTCTTCTTTTATCTTACTTCCCTGAGGTGTGTGGTATGTGTCCACATATTTGCCTGTGGGTTTCACCTGCACCATCATTGTAGGTCTGGGCTTTCCATCATGTGGGGAAAAGACCTCATTTGCCCTTCTACTTCCCCGACCTCTCTTATCAGAGACAGTCTGGCCAGTTTGGGGATTTGCTTCCACGGAGCGGGTCCTGTGATGCTTCTCCTCTCGCTGTCCTGTGACAGGATGTGCTGAGATTCCTTGTCTCTCCTGCACCCTCCATAGGGTGTGTTATCAGCTGGGTGATGCTGATTCAGGGTCTCATCCAGAGTAGATGCATTGCTGTTTGACCCTATGCCTGACGTTTTCACCCATGTCTCTGCTTCCATCTTGCAGTCGGGAAGTACGCTCTTCTTTCTTCTTTTCTCCTTGCCTGCGTGCATTTTGTCTGGCTAACCTCCTTTAGGTGGTTAGGTAGAATCATCATCAGTGTCTCAAATTTGAGTTGAATATCTAATTCTTAAAAAAAAAAACCCATAAATCCCTAAAGACCACATGGTAATCTTGAGTGAGTTTAATAATAGGAGGAGTTTGGCTAGGAGAGCTTGGGCATCTCCTACCTTGTTTGAAGTGCCCCTGGGCACTCAGGGGCTCCAGAATGGCTGTCTCGTTCGTTCTCAGCTTCACTGCCACCTCTGTGCCTGTGCTCAGCCAGCCAACCCCATGTTCACTGGAGCTTTTGCAAATCATGGTCTGGACTTTGGAGGGAGTAAGAGAAAATGTCAACTTGAGGACTCAGAGACAGGTCTGAGAGTCGCCCCTGTCATGAAAGTTGCTGATGAGGACCTGGGTCCAGAAAACCCATCAAGCGTCCTGCAGGACTTGGAGAGGGTAGGCTGTCCTCTCAAACTTGAAATGCATACGGGGAACCAGTCCAGAGGTTCAAGGAATCATACAGGGTCCTCGAATTCTGATGGAGGATGGTCATGCATCTCAATGAGAAGGCACGGGTCCAAGCCGACTGTGATTTTGCTGTATCAGTGCCCGAAATTCACTGCAGAGCTCCCGTAATGCCCTGGGCGTATTTTAGGATGATGCTGACTGTTGCGGAAACTGGGGAATTGTAATCTATCATGGCATTCAGGATGCGTGACAAGGTCACTTTGGTGGCCGACCGACGTAGGCTATGCCTCTCCATCAGACAAGAACAAACCAAGAAAGGTAGTCAGTTGAAGCTGCCTACAGCTTGGAAGGTTGCTGTGATTTTTTTAAAACAACAGGGAGACTTATTGTTGACATTAAAGGTGAGTAGTCCTTGGTGGTGGGTGAGAGCTGGGACTTTCCAGCTTGGGTGCCCACGGAAAGCCCCTTTGCCCATAATGATACAGGGAGCATGGGTTACCATGGTAGACGTTTTCACGAGGCAAACATAATTTTACTGGTTTCCATGGATGGTCCAACTGAGATTCTGATTTCTCAAGAACAGGGTTCCTCAACCTTGGTGCTATTGACAAGTCCGGGGGAGGGGGAGGGGTCAAAATGTAAATTGGGGAGGGGTCTCCAGCAGGTAGAAGGTATGGAGGAAGAAAGAGGAACAGAAGGCAGGCTGTGGTCCTGGACCATTAGTAGGTATTAAGATTGAGTGTTCACAACACAGGACACAGGGATAAGGACCTGGAAAGAAAAGTTTGGGTGTCAAAGATAAGACTGATAGATGTGGTCAGGGGACAGCATGGCACGGGGATTAGGGGTGGAATGGGAAATAGGGAGGGAGGGAGGAAGGCAAGGAAGGAAAGTGAAAAGCAGAGAGGGGTTTTGCAGAGACCAGTGTTGGTGAAGTTCTGTGAACCTAGGACTAGATTAATTCAATCCTTTACACTTGAATTCTAAACTCAAAAAAGAAGTACACTCACACACATCTTGGCAAGGTGTCACATGACCTTGAACCTGAAAACCTCACAGACGTCCTACATGTCCTTTTTCCTTCTTGGAAATAGAGGGGCTGCTTTCACGAGGGCTGCTGCTGTGGCCGAGGTGGAAGGTGATTAAGACATTTGTCCGTACACAGCAGGTCCCTGTAGAATTCATGCCTGCGCCGTGGTTCCAACTCCTGTAGCCGGATTATGCTTTGAGAAAAAGGTTGGGCTGAGTTTGGGCGCTGTCTGTGGCCACAGAAGAGAGAGGAAGTTCCAACCGCCTGTGTGGGCTGGGTGCTGATCATTTTGCTTGGCTTGCTGGGCCCCGCTAGACACGTGTGCCCCGCCAGACAGATGTCCCATCCAGACAGGACCACGTGTGTGTAGTCTATGGCATCGCGATGTTTAGGATGTTATTTGCTCCGATTCTCAGTGTTCTCACCAAGAATAACTGAAATCAGGAGGAAGATAGAAAATGGGATACATTTCCTCCTCCTGTTTATGCAAATGACATTGGTGGCAGTGAACCTCTGTTCCCTACCTCTGATTTCCTGCAGCGTTGGTACCGTGCTTGGGTTGCTTTAGGGAGCATCTCCTCTCTTTCTAGAATGTCTTTATCACTGAAATATACTGAACCTTGACAGAGGGGCGCAGTTGGGATTGTCAGCTTCCCAGAGAGAAGCTGTGAACCTTTTGGGAAAAAAAAAAGACATTTTCCTGCAGACCAAGGTTTTCCTGGGTGTCTTCATAACTTCTGGGGTTTAATATAAGGACACAGATTGGGGGAAATGGGATAAGGAAGGGTCGCCCCATGGTGTTCTGGACAGGTTGGTGTTTGAGCATCCAGGGTGAGGTGTTTTAAGTCCAGAGATATCCCAGCAAAGGGACTAAACATTCTATGTGCACATGGATTGGGGTGTAAATGGGGAGATGAGGGGTTCCAGGAGTCCCCAAGCTGAAGGAGTCAGAACTAAATGAGATTGTTAAAGCTATTGTAGAAGCTGGTTCCTCTACAACTTGAACAAGTGAGTTAACATATCAACATATGAGTTGAACATATGTTACCATTTGAACATCTCTCGGTATTTATACAAGAGAGCTGAAAACAGGTGTCCACGTGAAAACTTGTGCCTGAATGTTCATAGCAGCACTACTCACAATCGCTAAAAGATGGAAACAACCCAAGCATCCATCAGGGGATGGATGGATACACAGCATGGGGTCCATCCACACAGTGGAATATGACCCAGCCATGAAAAGGAGTGAAGCTGACACAGGCTACAATGTGGATGGACCTTGAACACATGATGCTCAGAGAGAGAAGCCAGACGCAGAAGGATACACAGTGTGTGATTCCACTTATAGGAAACATCCAGAACAGGCAAATCCATGGAGACAAATCGTAGATTAGCAGGGGCTGAGGAGAGGAAGGAATATGGGGTAATAGCTATACGGTAGAAGGTTTCTTTTTGAGGTGAGGAAAATGTTCTGTAATTACATCAAAGTGATGGTTGCACAGCATTGCAATTGTCCTAAATGTCAATGAATTATTAAAAATTTAACAATTTAAAACATGACAGTTAACTTTCTTTTTGATACAGCTTTATTGAGATACAATCCTGTACCATGAAAGTCACCCTTAAAGCATACAATTCAGTTATTTTTAGTATGTTCGAGCTGTGTCACCATCACCATTATTTAATTTCAGAATATGGTCATGGCACCAAAATGAAAATTCTATGTCCAGCAACACTCATTCTCCATTAGCCTAGCCCGTGCTCAACTCTGGCAGCCTTGAATCTGCTTTCTGTCTCTGTGGATTTGCCAGTTCTAGACATTTCATGTAAATGGAATCACACACTGTGTGTTCTTCTGCGTCTGGCTTCTCTCACTGAGCATCATGTGTTCAAGGTCCACCTCCATTGTAGCCTGTGTCAGAACTTCATTCCTTTCACGGCTGAGTCATAGTCCACTGTATGGTTGGACCACATTTGTTTATCAATCATCAGTTGATAGACATCTGAGTGGTTTCCACTTTAAAGAATTTTAATTTAACATTTAAATTTAAAATCTAAATTTTATATTTGCATTTTACCACACACACACACACACAAAGCTAATAAGTCCTGACAGCTTTCTATATCCCAGGCACTACCAGAGCCTGGTAGTGTTTTATGATGTGACCGGTGTCACCCCACAAGTATCCTTTGAGGCAGGCACTTTTATGATCACTATTTCATAGATGAGGAAATGAAGGTATTGAGATACTCCAGGAGCTCAGGAACCCCCAGGTAGTTAATGGTGGGGCTCGGAGGAGAACCAGGCACCTTCAGTCTCCCCCGTGGACACCCCAGCTCCCCCATAAACAGGAGGCACCAGGGCTGAGAACTGTTTCATAAAACACAGATATTGTATTACTGTCATCATGACCTCAAGAATGGAGCTGGGTTCCTACAAAGAGGGAAACATGGGTCCCAACTGGCCAGACCACAAGTGGACGGGCAGTTCAGATGGTGGAATGTTCCAGAATGAAGGATGAGCCAGAACCTTGTTGAAGGATAAGGGATTAGGGTGCATTAGGGGGATATTGTGAGAGGTGGCACAGGAAGAGTTGGGCGTTCCCCATGGCGGGTCTTGGTCACTCGTGGTGGAGAAGCTTCCAGAAGGTCATGAACAACACCTATTTTCAGTGGGATCTGTTGAGGGTGACGCATCCCAGGTGGAGGAGGTTTTCTGGGAGCATCTTCTCCGTCACTTGTGTTCTGTTGCCTTACCCATTCCTCTGTGGCTTCCTGGAAAGGACAGATGTCCCAGAATCCTGGACACCTCCACACTTTCATTGCAGGAGCAGATGTCCCCCTGGCTTCTTAGACCTGAAATCTGCTGCAGGTTTGGGGAGACATATATGAACCTTGTTTCCACTGACTCACTTTGGGACCCAGGGCCAAGTCACTCTCCCCCGCGTGTCTCGGTTTCCCAATCTGTCAGCCCTCAGGGTTGGAGGGGAGAGCATTGACCTGGAAGATTCTTTTCGTTGCTTTTGATTCCCTTTTCCAGAGCTTCTAGCCTCGTGATCCGAGTATATTACATCTGTTGTGGGGAATTTTGGGGGATTGGTAATACACATTTCTGCCTCTGACTGAAAATTGGATCCAAAGATAGGGCAGATAATGCTTTGCTTTTCAAAACATGTTTCTGGATTCTGTGATATCCACAGAATATGTTTGGAAAATATGAATATTTTATATGTAAGCCAGGGTGTCTCAGCCTCAGCACTACTGATAGTTGGGGTTGGATGACTCTGATGTGGGGCATCCTGTGCTCTGTGGGGTGTGGAGCAGCATCCCTGGTCTCCACCCACCACATGCCAGTTGTGACCATCAAAATGTCTCCACATATTGACAGGTGGAAGGCAAAATTGCTCACAGTTGAGCACCATCGTGAGATAGTTGGATAGATAGATAAGTGATACATGGATAGACAAATGATAAATAGATTGATAGATGGATAGATGAGACAGATAATTGATAGATGGATAGAGAGATCAGTAATTGTGAGATGGATAGATGCTTGATAGATGGATGGATAGATGATAGATTGAGAGATAGATGAGAGATAGATAATTCAAAGATGGAGAGATTGATAATTGACAGATGAATAGATGCTTGATAGATAGGTGGTAGATTAAATAGATAGGTAGATATCATATAGCATATAGACAGAGTCTCTTATGCTAAGGCAGACTTTCTCAGTCTTGGCTTTGTTGAGATTTGGGGTGGATAAATCTCAGTCATGAGGGCCTCCTGTGCCTTGTAGGGTGTTGAGCAGCGTCCCTCCCTTTACACCCCCAGAAGCACATCCCCACTTCCCAGTTGGTGACAACTAAAAATGTCTCCAGACTTGCAGATTGTCCACCCTTGGTGGGGGGGACGGGGGGAGAGGAAGCAAAATGGCCCCAGTGGAGAACGACTGATGCAGAGCCTATTGCCTTGGAGCATGACTGCCCCAGAACTACAAAATGACCTGGACCCAAGACCTGACGGCACTCCGAGCCTTTGGGAAGGGGGGACCCCCAGGCCAGTATCCTGGGGAGCATTTAGACCTCTGGGTATCATGTCACGTTACAACAGTTTACTTCCCGTCACAGGTGGGTGTGACTTGAGGACACTCATCCTGGATGTCTCCATCCCACCCAGCACTCACCCTTCCCTTCAGCCTCACTGTGTGGACGCCCCACCTGCATCTGTCCTATACCCTGGGCCAGTTATGTGGGGAGGACTCTTCCCGCACAGCCCCATCCCCGCCGGGAATGTCCCCACATCAGGGGCTCTGATTGCATGAGTGAGGATGTGGGTGGCTGAGGACCGGCTTCCACTTTGCCCTCCTGTCCTTCTGTGCCGATTTGCTCTGATTCATAGAACAGTGATTAAAAATGGCAGATGATACCCGCATTTGATTAGAGATCCTGAAATTGTACCACCCATGGCTGGATGGTGTCATTGGTCCTACTTCCTGTCCTGTATCCTGGAAGAAGAGCACAGCATCCAGAGCATAAACTGATGGATTCTTCCCTGGGAGCCTTCCATGGAGGGATATTGCTGAAAAGAGAGGGAGATGCATAGCGCCAACTAAACCCCTGAAATACGAACCTCGAAAGTGAGTGTTTTTGAGGAAAATCAAAACAACAGTGATGTCAACATGCTTAACCTATAAAAGCAGTTAAATGTCTTGGGTCTTTTTGAAGTTCTTACTTCTGAACACTCTTCCCCTGTCTACCCCCAGCCTTCCCTTCTTTGAATTTGGGGATGGATTTTGACATTTCTTCTGGTGGGATCGAAACACCACACTGTTTGTTTTCAGCCATGTGCCGACAGTGTCGAGGACGTGCTGGAACAGTCTGGTGTCTGTACTCCTGTAATCCCATCCTCTTGGATATGGGGTTCCAGGAAGCATCGTGAACTGGAGCATGTACTGTGGAGCCGAGATGTCTCCCACGGAAGGAAATTAGGCGCTAATTGAAGAAAGAATTAGAAGCACTGAATTCATGGAAATGCCGTCACACCCCGTAATTAATCTTTGAAGGGAAGAAAATTAAGAGCTTGGCCACTGGCAAACAGGTCCAGCATTTGCATTAGATTTTGCATGTTCAGGCGACATGACTAAAAATGCTTCTCATCATCCTGCCCATCAAAAGCAGGAATCTAGCTCCTCTTTGTAGTTCTGGAATCATGCTCCAATCTGCTCAGGAGTGAGCTGGGACCATACTAAGGAGACAGGGTAGAGTTTCGTGTGTACCCACGAGGGTACCTCCTTCTGCAGGGTAAATTGACTGGACTTAAGCTCTCTGCCTCCTAATCCATCTTGATACTTGAGCAGCTTTTCTCCCTCATTAAAAATTCAATCTAATTCAATGGAAATTGAAAGGTTTTTAAAGACCTCAAGAAACCACAGATTAGTGTCTTTGTTAGACTTTTGTCAATGGTAGTTGATTCTGTAATGCATACATATCTTCAGCTGTTATAATCACCATTGTTGGCATCACTAGCGGTCTTTTGAAAAGTTCTCTTAAAACGTGTATGAAAAGGGTCTCCTCTAAGTGGTGCATATTCTCCAACTGAAGACAAATTTCCATCCAGCATGTGGAACTGGGTGGGAGGGGGCTGGTGTTGCCTTTCTAGTCACTCGGTCTGTCCCCAAATTCCAGCTCCATCTTTGCCTTGAACGTGCCAAGGGACCTGGTGTTCCTGACTGTAGATATTTATTTGATATTTAGTCATTCAACCATGAAATATCTACCTTTGGTGGTGAGGGGTCAGAATATTAAGTTTTTGGCATCCAAAGAACAGTAGGAATTTGCCCACATTTTCTAGTGGATTTTAGGTACCGAATCCTTTGATAGCTTGCAGTAACCAAGCAGAAGGACCTTCTGACATATCTTGGGGAGAGCCTGGCTGTATCATCTCCCTGGATGATACACACTTAAGTGGCCAGCGAGGTAAATGGTGATGTCATGGCCGTTAGAGCTTCATGGCAACAGTCGGCCCTGCATCACAGTTAAATGTTGAATATTTTTGCCTTGAATCTATTTTTTTTCTGATAATATTTTGACCCTGGGTTGCTTTTGGTTTATATTTACCTGTAACTCTCTTTTCTGTTCAACCCAGATCACTTTTATGCATTCTTTTCAGAGGCAGTATATTTAGTTTTTGCCTTCAGCCTTTCGGTGATAGGGTGCATCTTTCCTTGAATAGGTATGTTTATTCCATCAACTTAAAAAATATATATTTTTGTAACTCCCTCTGTCTTATTTGAAACTGTATCTTTTTGTGCTTCTTTGTTATTTTCCTGTTTTCAGAGTTTTGTGCTCTGGTGCATGTCTTGTCTCCATGGAACCCACATGTCTCATCTCCCCAGCACTCTGGTAATTTGGGTTTTATAAGTCGAAACTCACATAACATGAAACAAAGTGCACTTCTCAGTTGATTGTCAAAAATGAAACCCTGACCATGGGCTTCGCCCTTTGAAGATAAAGGATGTTCCATAACCATACAACTCCACCAAACTCCATCTCTTGCAGATGAAGGGTGTGTCTTATTTTTACTTAAAAAATTTTTTTTATTGGAATCTAGTTGATTTACATTGTTGTGTTAGTTTCAGGTGTACAGCAAAGTGAATCAGTTAGACATGGATCCACTCTTTTTTGATTCTTTTCCCGTATAGGTCATTATAGAGTACTGAGTAGAGTTCCCTGTGCTATACGGTAGGTCCTTATTACTTCTCTATTTTATATATAGTAGTGTGATGATGGGTGTTATGAGAGAAAAATCTTTTCATATTACTCTCTAATACTTTTAAAAAATAAATTTTAGAAATGATGTTCTTTTCTCAAGAGTTGTTTTGTTTTTACGATGTCAGCTTCACCCTAGTTATGTAGACGTGGTTCCAATAACCCCAGTTCTGAATCCCTCATTTGAGGTTCACTGCCCTCTTTGCCCAAGGCTGAGTTCCTTTCCTTTTCTTTTTTATTGAGGTAGAACTGATTTACAGTATTACATAACTTTCAGGTGTACAACATAGTGATTCACAATTTTTCAAGGTTATACTCCATTTATAGTTACTATAAAATATTGGCTCTATTCCCCATGCTGTACAATATATCCTTGTAGCTTACTTACTTTATACATAGTAGTTTGTGTCTCCTAATCCCCTAACGAGGGTGAGTTCTTGGTTGGCCTGGGAGTCCCAATGAGCTGGAGTGGGTGTCTCAGTACATTTTGTGGGAGAAAAACAATGACCTGTTTTTTTTTTCTTGATTCCTAAAGTATTTGACAGTATCTTGCTTTCCTGCCTGAATGATTAGCCTCTTGGGTCTACAAGTATTTGTTGAAACCCTTGTAATTCAAGATCCTGTAGATGTTTCTTCACTGTTTACTGAAATCTAACAGTGGGGGAAGAGGTGTCTTGACCTTATTTGATTTTCCCTTGGTCAGACGTCATGCATTTTCTCCCTGGAAGCTTTTAGGATTTTCTCTCCATCTTTAAAGCACAACAGTTTTACCAGGATGTGGTTAGTGGACTTGTGGGCATTTACAAATAATGTATATGTTCTATAATAACTCTTTTTGTTGCAGGTTTGAGTCTGTATCACAGGGCTTTTTTCCTGATCCTGAACCTTTCCATATTTTTCCAATTTTCTTTTCCACAGTTCATTTCTTCAGAGATACCCATTCTCTTTTTTTCAGACCATTTTTAAATCGAAGCATAGTTAATTTAGAGTGCTGTGTTAATTTCAGGTGTACAGCAGAGTGACTCAGTTACACATATACATATATTCTTTTTCAGATTCTTTTCCATTATAGGTTATTACAAGATATTGAATATCGTTCCCTGGGCTATACTGTAGGTCCTGGTTGGTTATCTATTTTATATACAGTAGTGTGTCTATGTTAATCCCCAACTCCTAATTAATTACCCCCCCCCCCTTTGTTAACCATATGTTTGTTTTCTGTGTCTGTGGGTCTGTTTCTGTTTTGTACATAAGGACATACCCCTTATCTTTATGCCAAGTCCCAACTGTCTGCTATCTGTTTCATTTTCCCTGCTCTGTTCATTTTCTCTCATCATCTTGTTCTCCTGCATTCCGTATTTTTCCACATCACTGAGGTGATTCTCTGCAGTGTCCATTCCGACCTTTCCTCTGTGTACTCTTGTGCCAGGTTCTCCAGAACTTGATTTTATAGCATCTTCCACTGGGGCTGCCCGCCCCACACAATCTCAGGATGTCACCCCTCTCATCTCTCACTGTCTTTAGGATGGCAAACGGATGCTGCCTGATGCTCATCCTCCTTTGCTTTGGGTAAATCTTCCTTTGAACTCAGGCTCTTCACCTGTCTTACGTACTATTATTATTCACATCCTACAGATTATTACATATTTACGTATTGCCTATTATTTCCTTCTTTGGCGTTTGCGTGTCTTTCCTCACGAGTCCCACGACTGGGTAGTTCTTTGAATGCCTACTCTTTGACCCTGAAGGAGCTGGGCTCATTCTCTTTCCTTCTTGCTCTGTAGACCTCAGATGTGGCCACGTTTTTCTGTGATTTTTAAGACTTTCATACTATTCAGTCCTTCAGCTGCCCGAGGGGGGAGGACAGGGGGCAGGACTTGTGAGAGGTCACAGCTGCCCATGAACTCTTGTCTGTGGGCACTTGCGCTCCAAGGTTGGGGAATCCCCAGATGGGAGCCAGCTGTGGCATGGTCCCTGCTGCTGTGAGCCAGGTACAAGTTAGCAGGCCAGAGTGGACAGCCATCCAGTGATGGTTCAAGGCCAGAGTGGACAGCTGTCCAGTGATGGTTCACAGCTAGTGGACAGCCATCCAGTGATAGTAGCAGGTCAGAGTGGACATCCATCCAGTAATGGCTCAAGGCCAGAGTAGCCAGCCAACCAGTGATGGTTCTTGGTTAGAGTGGATACCTGGGGCACCACTTGGCGCCCTCTCTGAGCCCTGCCCTTATCCAAAGCAGGACAGGCTACTGGCCTGGAAGCCTCACCCACATGGACAGGACCTCCAGCCTCGGAAGCCAGGGAACCTTGTCCTGCAGCCTTAGCTGCCTCCTTAGTGGGGCAGGGAGTCAGGACTGGTCCCTCAGCCTCATCCAAAGACCAGACACACACGCCATGGCCCTTGTCATGTCCAGGACACTGCTGTCCGTTGGATGGTGTTTCTCCAGCTTCTGTCACCAGGTATGGTGGCCTGCACTGCTGCTTCAATCGGAAATTCTCTGGGTCAGCGACAGAACACCGCATCGTTGGCTGAGCTGTGACCTCCCTGAGGTTACTTGGTAAATGCCAGGGGCACAGTAATTAACGCATTTCTTGTTATATTTTTTATAAGCAGTAATTTATATTCAAGTCTTTAATACACAAAGTACAGGTATTTCTAGCTACTCATCAAAGCAGATGTGGACAGTTAGGGTTGAGGTTAGGGTTAGGATCGCTCTCACTTTTTAAAAATTTATTTGTTTATTTTTGGCTGCGTTGGATCTTCGTTGCTGCACGCGGACTTTCTCTAGTTGCAGCAAGCAGGGGCTACTCTTCCTTGTGGTGCACGGTGCACTTCTCATTGCGGTGGCTTCTCTTGTTGCAGAGCATGGGCTCTAGGTGCGTGGGCTTCAGTAGTTGTGGCTCGCGGGCTCTAGAGCGCAGGCTCAGTAGTTGTGGTGCCCGGGCTTAGTTGCTCCGTGGAATGTGGGATCTTCCAGGACCAGGGCTTGAACCCGTTGTCCCCTGCACTGGCAGGCAGATTCTTAACCACTGTGCCCCCAGGGAAGCCCGTGGATAGCTCTCACTTTGAATGCCATTATGGATTTGAACCCTGAAACTTGTTTGATTTTCTTTTTCGAAAATTTAATTTTATTGTGGTGAGAACGCCTAACAGGAGATCTGCCCTCTTGAGAAAGCATTCAGTGTATGATACCATATTGTGAATTACGGGCACAGTACATACCGTAGGTGTCTGGAGTTTATTCATCCAGCAAAACAGAAATTCTACACCCACTGACCTTCATCTTCCTCGTCCTCCAACCCTTGCCTCTGGCGACCCCCGTTCTATTCTCTGATTCTATGAATTGGACTATTTTAGATGCAACATGTAAGTGGAATCCTGCAGTATTTGTCCTTTAGTAAGTGGCTTCTTTCACTGAACATAATACCCTCCAGGTTCATCCATATTGCTGCATATGGCAGAATCTCCTTTTGTAAAGTCTGTATGATATTCCATTATTATATATACACCACATTTCCTTTATCTGTGCATCTGTCGATGGACATTTAGCCACATCTTGGCTATTGTGAACATGGGGGTGCAGTTATCTATTTTAAATGCTTTTTTCAGTTCTTTGGGTAAATTCCCAGACATGGGGTTGCTGGATCATAGGTTCTCCTCCTTGTTTTTAATGTAAATATGTATTTATATATGTATTTTAAAAATTTTATTGAGTCATAGTTGATTTACAATGTTGTGTTAATTTCTGCTGTACAGCAAAGTGACTCAGTTATACGTATACATACATTCTTTTTCATATTCTTTCCCGTTATGGTTTATCACAGGATATTGAATATAGTTCCCTGTGCTCTACACAGGGACCTTGTTATTTATCCATTCTGTATATACTAGTTTGCATCTACTAACCCCAAACTCCCACTCCATCCCTCCCCACCTCCTCCCCCTCCCCCTAGGCAACCACAAGTCTGTTCTGTGTCTGTGAGTCTGTTTCTGTTTTGTAGATAAGTTCCTTTGTGTCATATTTTAGATTCTACATATAAGCAATATCGTATGGTATTTGTCTTTCTCTGTCTGACTTACTTAGTATGATAATCTCCAGGTCCATCCATGTTGCTGCAAGTGACATTATTTCATTTTTTTTATGGCTGAGTAATATTCCATTGTATATATGTGCCACATCTTCTTTATCCATTCGTCTGTCGATGGACATTTAGGTTGTTTCCATGTCTTGGCTACTGTGAATAGTGCTGCTCTGAACACTGGGGTGCATGGATCTTTTCTAATTAGAGTTTTCTCCAGATAAATGCCCAGGAGTGGGATTGCTGGATCATATGGTAGGTCTATTATTAGTTTTCTGAGGAACCTCCATCTTGTTCTCCATAGTGGCTGCACCAATTTACATTCCCACCAGCAGTGCAGGAGGGCTCCCTTTTCTCAACACCCTCTCCAGCATTTATTATTTGTAGACTGTTTGCTGGTGGCGTAGGCTCTACTTTTAATTTTCTGGGGCTCCTCCCTGCCATCTCCCAGGTGAACAGATTTCTGCTGCAGCAGCTGGCCGGGAACTCAAATGCACGTCTGCTGGCCTCTCCCGGCACCTGCTGTGTGTAAACATACCTTCCTCTCTCGTCCTGTCTTTGCAAAGCCAGATGGCCATGGCACACACATTGGGCACTTTTTTTCATTTTGACTTCTGATTTTCATTTTGCTTAGTATCTGCATGTACCTCTTTCTTACCTTCGGTGGAGGGGGGGGTCCATTTCACACCCGTCACACGGTTGAGCCTCTGTTTTATTTTTCGACTGAATCAACACAGACTCACACATCCAGGGTGAATCAACACACGTGTCAAAAGTCTGCCTGCAAGGGACTGACCACAGCTTGATCCCTCTGAAGACTTTGCCCCCACGTCCAGTCTGCAGCCACGCTGGTCCTCCCGTCCCTCTCAGCAGCCAGGAGGAGAGCCCGAGCACCCGCGCGAGGCACATTCCCTCCCTCTGAGGTCTTCGGTCACTAAGGAGAAGATTTATTCCCCCAGGACAGCTTCTCTTTCCTTGCTTTACCTCCAGTGCTGACAAACTGTCTTTTTCTCCTTTGCCCTTGAAGCATCCCAGGGTAGGGTTCTGCTTGGTTCCGTTTGGGTTTCATGCGGGATGCTGGGTTTGGATTGGCAGCTGTGGGGATTCTGATGCACTGCAGACGGGGTGAGTCAGGGGATGCCGCTTCCCAGGTGCAGCTGAAGTAGAGGGGACGTCCCTTAGGTGGATGGAACACTGAGTGCCCGTCGGCTGTGGGGATCAGCTTGTGGTCCACTTGGGGACAGATGCCGCTGTTATGTACGTGACCCATGCACACGGGCCTCACGGTGCTGGAACAGTGGGGCGGCTGGAAGGGAGAATGTTGTTTAATGCAGGGGGACATTCTCAGGGTGGTGTATCCCTACCTTTGGGAATGAGCCATGGGCGGCAGGGGCGGGGTTCTTGGGCATCACTTCATTGTTGCATGAAGCTGGAGGAGGTTTCCCAAAGGCTGTGGGTGAGACAGGAGCTATTTTGGGAGATTAAGCTCGACAGCAGCTTGATGACCGCTGGCAGGAGGGGAAACCAGAGGGAGGAGAACCAGGTGGGTGGAGAATGCAGCGACTGGCACGGAAAGTGGTGCCAGACGGGGCTGTGCGAGTGGAGAGGAACCGTCTCCGATGACCCCTTCTGTGCTTCCGTGACGTCCTTCCAGATGCTGAGCCTACAAGATTGGCCAGTGGCTTGGGGAGATTTCCATTCCCAGGGTCTTGAAGCCACGGCAGGTGTGCTTGAGCTCATGTGTGCGCAGATGCTGTGGCCGGGATGTCGGCTGTTGCCTGGGGGCCTGAACACACCATCATGAATCAGATGTGTTTGAGCCAGATTTTAGAGGGTGAGTGGGGAGTTCTTTGGGTGGGCACGAGGGCAAAGGGCTTTCCTGGATGAGAGTTTGTCCTGGGTGTTCGCCTCAACCTTACTTATGTCCTAGGAAAGAAGGGGACACAGGTCCTGGGTGTATTGGTGAGGGTTCGCCAGAGAAACGGGACCAGCAGGGAGTGTGTGTGTGTGTGTGTGTGTTTGTGTGTGTGTAGATGCAGATGTACTTGTACATGTAAATAGATTATAGATATACATATAGGTATAATTGATGTAGGTGTAGATATAAATAGATATAGATGCACGTACAGGTATGATACAGATGTACGTTTAGATGTAGACGTGAATAGATATACACGTGGATAGAATAGATGTAGATGTACATACGGATGCCGACATAGAGATATATACAGATTCCCAATGGGGAGAAGATGGTAGCTAGGTGACACAGGGTCCCACTGACATTTCAGAAAGAGGAACCTTCCAAAAGGCACCAGTTAACTGGGAGGGAGGGCCAACAGAGTGTCTCAGGGCCATCTCTCTTGGTTCTCCAGGATGGAGCTGGGAAAGTCCTCTGGCTTGTCTGTGCTGTCAGCTAAGTTACCAGACTTGGCTTGAGGCTCCTCCCTTCGGAACCTGAATGGTTGACTTTCCCGTTGGTCCCCACCGGTTGGCATGTTGGCACCCATCTTGTCTAAGAGCCTTATTATGTTTTTCTATCCCCAGTGCATATTTAACTGAGAATCACAGAATGTTGGCATAAAGGGACAGTGGGAGAAGCCATGTCTGCCTTCCAGGGGACAAGTCAGAACAGAGCCCTGTGGCTCCATGAGAGGCTGCAAGGAGGGGCCTGGAGCAGGGGGTGGGGGTCTTCCTTCAGTGGTGCCCACTCGGCGCCTTGACCATGGCAGTTATGTGAACGGAGTGAATGGGAGTGAGTCTCTGCCAGGGGCCAGGGCTGTGTCTCAGGCCAGCCCGGGTGACCATGAGTCTTTAAGAGGAAACACATGGCTCATGTGTTTGTCACCTGGTGAGTTGATTTGGTGACTATTTTTATGTTTGGGGATTTGGAAGAAAGGCCAGGCTGTCTCTAAAGGCAAATAGGGGCCAGCCAGATGGGCACTGCCACTCGGTCACCCGCCTGCCCAGGAGCTAGAAATAGAATCCGTCCTCGGGAAGTTAGGGGAGGATCAGAGGGCGTGCAGCCCAGTAAAGAGGAAGCAGGATGTCAGGGATGCTGCGCCATAGCACGTGAGAGAAGACCCAGATCAGAGCTGTGACCCCCATGGAGACATGGGGCTTGTATTTACAGTGTATTTACAGTGTGCTCTCCTCAGCATGAGTGGTCTGGGTCTGTGGCCGCAGATGGCCATCTCCACCCATGCCACCATCACTTTGCAGGTGACAAGGGCTGGAGGAATCTCAGACCTCCGGGCCCACAGGCATGAGCTTCGAAAAGACCCCAAGTGTCCATCCACGGATGAATGGACAAAGAAACGTGATCTCTCACAGGAGCAGAGAACAAATGTATGGACACCAAGGGGGGAAGGGGGGCTGCAATGAATTGGGAGATTGGGATGGACAGATACACACTACCATGTATAAAATAGATAACTAATAAGAACCTACTGTAGAGCTCAGGGAACTCTACTCAGTGCTCTGTGGTGACCTACATGGGAAAGAAATCCAAAAAACGGGCTAGATGTATACATAGAGCTGATTCATTTTGCTGTACAGCAGAAACTAACACAACAGTGTAAAGCAAGTATACTCCAATAAAAAGTAATAAAAAATAAAACCAAAACAAACCAAAACAACAGCAACAACAAAGAAATGTGGTCTCTACCTACAGTAGACCATTATCCAGCCATGAGAAAGAAGGAAATCTTGCCATTTGCAGCAACATGGTTGAACCTTGAGGGTATTGTACCAGGAAATATATCAGACAGGGAAAGGCAAATACTGTATGGTCTCACAAATAGTGTAGGATCTCACTTATATCTGAAAAAACTTCAAAAATAGCTTCAATTTTGGGGGATCGTTTGAGAAGGATAGTTATATGATCTCACTTATATATGAAAAATCTTGAACTTGTAGAAACAGAGAGTACAATGGTGTTTACCAGGGGCTGGGGGTTGGGGAAATTGGGGAGATGTTGGTCAAAGGGCATTCCTCCATCAATAGACAAATGGATAAGGAAGATGTGATGTCTACCTACAGTGGAACATTTTATGTGTTGGTCATATTCTGAGCCCGCAGATACAACGCCCACCAGACCTCCAGGCCCACAGATACGAACTTCTAAACCAGCCTCAGGTGACCATCACTGGGTGAATGGATAAGGGAGGTGTGGTGTCTACCTACAGTGGAGTGTTATATGTGTTGGTCATACTCTGTGCTTGGTCATTGTAGATACAATGTCCATCAGACCTCCATGCCCCCAGAAAGAGGCTTCTAAACCAGCCTCAGGTGGCCATCACTGGATGAATGGATAAGGAAGGTGTGGTGTCTCCCTACAGTGGAGTGTTGTATGTGTTGGTCATACTCTGTGCTTGGTCATCCCCTGGAACCTGCAGGTAGCATACCCATCCAGGGTGCACAGTATCATGTGAGGAACTGCAGTGCAAAATCACATCCCATTGTGGAAATTATACAGGAGGCCATTTTGTGGGTGCACCAGCTTCCCTAGGGTTCTGAGCTCATGCAGGGGATGGAGAGTGGTAGGTCTCCCGAAAGCTGTGGGGCTGAGCCCTGATCGGGTTGTTTGTCAGTAGCTAAATAAATACACCGTTTTAGACAGGGCTGTGGGTGCTGTAGCGAAGTGCAGACCATCTGGGGATCCATCGTGATCTACATCACCATGCCGTCCACATGCCCATAGAGGGGTCGCGATGGTTACTTTAGAACGGCTGCAGGTTCCTCCTGGCTCAGCTGAAGAGACACCTCATCTCCTCTCTGTAAACCGTGGCTTATCATCATCCATTTGCTACTTGGGTCCACCAAGGACATAGAAAACCACCGTTGATTCTCAGCATCATTGCACAAATCCCTACTGGTCAGTCTTGGAAGCTGGAGCTTCATGCCTAGAAAATCTTCGCTGACCATCACCTCCTTGCTGAGGAGAAAGCTTCCCTGAGCAAGGAAACATCACATACTCGTGAAAGGTTCATCAGTAAAAGGACAGCCAAGGGGATAGCAGTGCTCCAAACCTTCATTGCACATTCATGCATAGAAGTAATGATTCAACTTCTGAGTGACACTTCCTTTTTTATAAAAAAATTTTTTTAAGGTGATTAGCTTTTTAAAAAAAATTATTTAACTTATTTAGTTTTGGCTGTGTCGGGTCTTTGTTGCTGTGCGTGGGCCTTCTCTAGTTGCGGCGAGCGGGGGCTGCTCTTCATTGAGGTGCACGGGCTTCTCATTGTGGTGGTTTCTCTTGTTGCGGAGCACGGGCTCTAGGCATGCGGTCTTCAGTAGTTGCAGCACGCAGGCTCAGTAGTTCTGGTGCACAGGCTTCAGTAGTTGTGGCACACGGGCTCAGTAGTTGTGGCTTGCGGGCTTCAGTAGTTGTGTCTTGCGGGCTCTAGAGCTCAGGCTCAGTAGTTGTGGCGCACAGGCTTAGTTGCTCCACAGCATGTGGGATCTTCCCGGACCAGGGCTCGAACCTGTGCCCCCTGCACTGGCAGGTGGATTCTTAACCACTGCGCCACCAGGGAAGCCCAGACACTTATGTTTTTATTTCTAGCTCATTCGATGTCATCAGCTCCAGTTGAAGAGCCACCTGTGAGGCACACATACTCCAGACACCAATGCCTGGGTATCTCAGAGTTTATTTTAAATTCTCTTAAAACAGTGCATCTGCCTTGCCAAGAAACCAGTGAGCTGCCTGGGACACTCGGCTCTCCTCTTAGGTTTGCAAAAAACGTTTAAAAGAAATTAAAAGTGGGGGGAGGGTCGGAGGAATTGGGAGATTGGGATTGACATATATATGCACTATAAAATAGATAACTAATAAGAACCTGCTGTATAGCACAGGGAACTCCACTTCACCGTACAGTAGAAACTAATACAACATTGTAAAACAACTCTACCCCAATTAAAACAATTTTTTTTAAAATATAAGAATTAAAAAAAAAAGTAGGATTTCCCTGGCAGTCCAGTGCAGGGGTGCATGTTTGATCCCTGGTTGGGGAACTAAGATCCCACGTGCCATGCAGCCTGGCCAAAATAAATAAAATAAAACTCATCTCAAAAAGAAATACCCCCTGAAAAAAAATTTAAAAAGAAAGAATTGTGTCTCTAGAAAAATTTTTTTAAAGTAGATTTTATGTTACTAACCCACTTACTTCACTGCTTCTTATGCACTCAGTGAATTGAAGATAATTATATCAAATTACCTAGAAATAAAATCCTCCATGTCTCTTGGAACTGAAGGATACTGCTTGTGTGTGAGTATGTGCGTGTATAATGAAGGTTTCATTTAAGCGCACGGCTATGCTTTGCTTTTGTGGGTTTACATGGAAGGAGCCATGAGGTCTTCACGTTAAGGGGATGTCCATTCTGGTGGTCATGGTTGGAAATGGGACCCTAATTATGCAATAGCATATTAATCTAACGCAGTTCAATTTAAGTAACCCTACTAACACCAAACAGAGGAGCGTTATGAAGTCCGTTGATATGATTGGAAACACTTACCTTTAAAATTATGTGTGGCAGGGCTTCCCTGGTGGTGCAGTGGTTGGGAGTCCACCTGCTGATGCAGGGGACATGGGTTCGTGCCCTGGTCCGGGAAGATCCCACATGCTGCGGAGTGGCTGGGCCCGTGAGCCATGGCTGCTGAGCCTGCGCGTCCGGAGCCTGTGCTCCGCAACGGGAGAGGCCACAATACTGAGAGGCCTGCGAACCGCAAAAAAAAAAAAAAAAAAAATTGTGTGGAAGACTTCCACATCATAACACTTCTGTGACAATATGAATTAATAGAAAACTCTATGTATTGTATTATAATTACTCTGGAGTATTATAATTTGGAAATAGTATATTTCCTGTTCTACAATCAGTTTTTGGGGGCCAGTGATTTTCAATCTTTTCTGCTCATCACAGTCACTCAACTTGCTTTAATAAAAATACAGATGTGTGGGTTCCAAAAAAAAAAAAGAAACGAGACCTGATCTCACGATGGCTTATTAAATTGATGTAGGTAGATTTTTGAATTATGGAGAAAGAACAGGCGGAAAGGTTTTGTCAGAATGAGGTTTCGAAGGCTTTATGAAGTTGTATTTAGTTGTTGACACAAGTAGAGTAAATATTCTCTTACCAGTGAGAGGAATCCGTCCCCCCACACTATTTTTTATTTTATTTTTATTTTTATTTTTTTAAAGGGCTTCAAATGCTTGGCTTTTTATTTATTTGTTTTATTTATTTATTTTTGGCTGCGTTGGGTCTTCATTTCTGCGCGAGGGCTTTCTCTAGTTGTGGCAAGCGGGGGCCACTCTTCATCGCAATGCACAGGCCTCTCACCATCGCGGCCTCTCTTGTTGCGGAGCACAGGCTCCAGACGTGCAGGCTCAGCAGTTGTGGCTCACAGGCCCAGTTGCTCTGCGGTACGTGGGATCCTCCCAGACCAGGGCTCGAACCCGTGTCCCCTGCATTAGCAGGCAGACTCTCAACCACTGCGCCACCAGGGAAGCCCCCCCACACTATTTTGAGGAATGTTTTTACAGGTTTGGAGAAGCTGAGATTTCAGGTGTTTTGGTCTGCAGTAGTGATCAATATCAATATTTTTTTAATTTATAAAAAAAATTCCATTTTTCAATTCCTACATCTTTAAGCTAGGTTAAAATACAAATCAGTGCTTATATCGGGACTTTAAAATAAGTTTACCTGAAAAGTCCTCCTGCATACTGCAAGGATGTGTTTTGCTTTCTTGTATCTTTCAAGGAATTTATTAAATCTTTCTCAAAAATGTGGTCAATTGGGGAGCACCAAGAAAACCCAATTATTACTTATGGATGTGAATTTCACAGTGTAGCTTATTGAACAGACGTTTGCAACTTAAAAAAATAATAACAGTTCTGTGACAAAACAAGTGATGGCTAGACACTGCGAAGACAAACCCCCAGGGCTTGGGAAACCACAGAGGAACATCGTCTATGGGTTATGGACACTGGGGCTCTTACATCCTCTGCCCTATTCTCCCAGAACCCATGGCCATCACAGGAAAGATGGTGGCTTGGGGAAGGTTGTTTTGAAATAGAGGATTTGTTGTTACTCAGGTATGGTGAGGCCAACAGATGAGGAGCAACTGACATTGAAAAGAATTGGTTTCTCACAGTCCCTAGAAGGAGGAAGCACACCATGCCATGCAGGGTTACATGGGGAAGCATCAGGGTTGGTTTAGGGAGAGGGGAACACCTAGACGAGAGCCTTTGTTGTGATTTTCGCAGGAAGGAAGAGGTGAGTCAGGCTGAGCGGGGTTAGGATGGGCTGGTGTGAATAACTCCAGCAGGTCCTGGGTGCAGGGACTGTCCTCGTTGTCTGGCACCTGCCCTGAAGTGATGAGGGCAGGTGGATGGTGGCCCAGATTGTGAGAGCCCCTTAGAGAAGGGGGTGGGGTGTGGACTCTTCCTGGGTTGGTTTGCATTTGAGAAGCATGCTTATGGGCTAGTTATTTACTATCTGGAGGAATTATCTAGTCTTGGGAGGGGCAGTCCCTCCGTGGGCAGCAAGACCCCAGATGCTGGATGTCAATGTATCAGAAATACAGAAAATTAAGACACTGTTCATACAAAGGCGGGGCTGTTGATGATAAGTTAATGGAAGTGGGATGTATTTTGAATTTCCCAGTTGAATGTGGCGCATGAGAGAAACGAAAGGGTCTGTCGTGATGCTAAGGATTTTGTTCTAAGAAGCTTCTAGGTGATACTTACTGAACTGGTGGACGTGGCTGAGGAAGGAAAGGTCCAGAGAAAGTTGGTGGAACGATATTGCAGAAGATTAGTGAGACCCAGCGTGAATGGAGGTTCATGTCTTCAGTTAAGGCTGTGTTAATTCCTTAGGGCTGCCGTCACAAATGACCCCAAACTGAGGGGCTTAAAACAAGGGAACTTCATCCTCCCCCAGTTCTGGAGACCAGAAGTCTAAGGTCAAGTGTGGTCAGGGCTCCAGGGGAGGGTTCTTCCCGCCTCTTCCAGCTTCTGGGGGCTCCAGGCATCCTAGGCTTGTGGCTACATCCCTCCTGTCTCTGCCTCTGTCTTCACGGGGCTTCTCCTCCGTGTCTGGGTCTCTTTTTTTCTCTTACAAGGACACCAGTTATTGGACTTAGACCCTATGCTAAATCCAAGATGATGTCATCCTGACATTCTAATTACCTTCCAAGAATCTATTTCTCAGTATCTTTACATTCACGGGCACTAGGGGTTATAAGTTGGGCATATCTTTTTGGGGGATAGAATTCAACCCACTATCAGGGTCAAACAATAAAACATATTGGATTGGTGGGGGGAGGGGACATTGACGAATGCAGTATTTGGGTGGTTTGGGAGCATGAATGTTCATCATTTTCATGAATCCTCATGAGTCTCATTTTGCTCCTCTTACCTTTGAGAGCGTTGATGAGATCGACCTTTTCTTTTATTTTTTAATTAAAAAAATTTTTTAAAGTTTTTTGGCCAGGCCGTGCAGCATGTGGGATCTTAGTTCCCCGACCAGGGATCGAACCCTGGCCCCCTGCATTGGAAGCACAGAGTCTTAACCACTGGACTGCCAGGGAAGTCCCAAAATTGCACTTTTAAACACTCACCATCTTACTTTCCAAGTTGACGACTCTGGACCTTCCTGGGACAGCAGTGTGATCTACCAGGGGTATTCATTCAGACCAAGTGGGACCCTTATGGGGTAATAAGCTCCCTGTTTTTTTCAGGTGTGACAATCATTTCTTGGCTCCGTCTCTAACTTTATTCCAAAGTCATTGGGAGCCTCGGTGAGCCGACGGCACCCATCACATGTCATTCCGTTGCTCTGCCAGAAGAATCTGAGGGTACCTAGCACCACCATCCTGGCTTTCTTCACCAGCCTCCCAGCCAGAGCAGAGTCACCCGACATCCAGACCAGAGTCAGAATAGAGGATGGTTGGTGGCCTTCGGTGAGGATTTGGAGGGTGATTCCAGGTCCAGTGTAAACACAAATGGAGGAACAGCCAGTCTCCATAGACATTGGGGGCTGGCGGACTCTGATGTGGGGCGTGCTGGGCACTGTGGGCTGTGGAGCAGCATCCCTGGTCTCCACCCACCACGTGCCAGTAGGGATGCCCCTCTCCAGTGGTGACAATCAAAGTGTCTTCACATATGGACAGATGGAAGGCACAAGTGCTCACACTTGAGAACCACTGAGAGAGAGATAGATGGATTACTGATAGGTGGATAGATGATGGATAAATAGATTAATAGCTAGCTTAGATATATTAGAGATAATTGATAGATGGGTAGAGATGGATAATTGGTAGATGGGTAGATGCTTGATAGAGAAATAGATGGATAGATGATAGATTAAATATATTTTTTAAATTATTTTTTTAATGGGACTATAGTTGATTGACAATGTTGTGTTAGTTTCTGTTGTACGGCTAAGTGAATCAGTTATACATAGATCCACTCTCTTCTAGACGCTATTCCCATATAGGTCACTACAGAGCACCGAATAGAGTTCCCTGTGATATACCGTAGGTTCTTATTTGTTGTCTTTTATAAATAGTAGTGTGTATATGTCAATTCCAATCACCCAGTTTATACCCCCCCTTTCCCCTTTGGTAACCATAAGTTTGTTTTCTACATCTGTGACTCAGTTTCTGTTTGGTAACTAGGTTCATTGGTACCATTCTTTTTTTTTAGATTCCACATATAAGCAATATCACATAATATTTATCTTTCTCTGTCTGACTTACTTCACTTAGTATGATCATCTCTAGGTCCATCTATGTTGCTGCAAATGGCATTATTTCATTCTTTTTAATGGCTAATATTCCATTGTATATATGTGTCACACCTTCTTTATCCATTCATCTGTCATTGGACATTTAGGTTGTTTCCACATCCTGGTGGCTATTGTAAATAGCGCTGCTGTGAACATAGGGGTGCACGTATCCTTTTGAATTATGGTTTTCTCCAAATATATGCCCAGGAGTGGGATTGTAGGGTCATATGGTAACTCTATTTTTAGTTTTTTAAGGACCCTCCATACTGTTCTCCATAGTGGCTGTACCAATTTACATTCCCACCAACAGTGCAGGAGGGTTCCCTTTTCTCCACACCCTCTCCAGCATTTGTTGTTTGTAGATTTTTTGATGATGGCCATTCTGACAGGTGTGAGGTGATACCTCATTGTAGTTTTGATTTGCATTTCTCTAATACTTAGTGATTAGATATAGATAGATGATGGATTTGGTAGATAGATATAGAGAGAGATAGATGATAGATTAGACAGATAGACAGATAGCTGCGTGTCACGGGGTGTGGTCTCATCTGGTGACTCTCACTGCGTGATTCCCAGACCAGCAGCATCAGCATCATCTGGGACCTTCTTACCAATGCTCCTTCCCAGGCTCCCCCCACCAACACACACTTGTGGAGTGACAGACTCTAGAGCTGATGCCCCCGATCTGCACTTCCACAAGCCCTCCAGGTGCCCCAGTACATTGTACGGTTTGAGAACCACCCGTCTGCTCCTCAGTCATATCTGTTCCTCCAGGAAGAAGAGAGAGTGTCTGTTGACTGTAGTTGGTATGGGATCTGTCCTGAGGCTGTGCATATATGGAACCGTATAAATTAATCCGCCACCAGCAACAAAAATGCTGATTTGCACCCTCAGACACTTTTGACAAGATGGGCACAATGGAAATGAGAATTCCCTCCTTAATTCTGTTCCTCTGGCAGCAAAACCTCTTTTTGTTTATTACTCAACGGCAATTAACCTTGTTGCTGGATAAATGTTGCCGTAGCTGTCTGATATAATAAGGGTGCATTATCCATAGCAAAATGCTTTTGATAAAGAAAATCCACAGGGGTCTGCAGGGAAGGGAGAGAGTGACTAAGCCTGGTGCCTACTGAGTGGCAGAAGAAGCAGCTAAGGCAGAGAACGGTGACAGCAAAGCTAGCATAGGAGGCTTGGTGCGAAAAAGAACTCGGCATATATTAGAAACGCTGTGTTTTGTGTGACTCAGAGCTACTGCAAGAAACCTACAAGTGACTCCTTTACGGTGTCACCTAAGTAAATAAAAACAGAAGCATAATAATAGAGATAATTTAGGAAGGTTTGGGGATGAGCACAAATATGACTGTAAAATTAAATATTAATAATAAATGTTGACAAGGCTGGAGAAAAGGGAACCCTCCTACACTGTTGGTGGGAATGTAAATTGGTGCAGACACTATGGAGAACAGGATGGAGGTTCCTCAAAAATTTACAAATAAAACTACCGTATGATCCAGCCGTTCCATTTTTGAATATATACCTGGAGAAAACAAAAACACTAATTTGAAAAGATACATGGACCCCAGCGTTCATAGCAGCACTATTCACAATAGCCAAGATATGGAAACAACCTAAATGTCCATCGACAGATGCATGGATAAAGAAGATGTGGTACATGTATACAATGGAATATTACTCAGCCATAAAAATAGTGAAATAATGCCATTTGCAGCAATATGGGTGGACCTAGAGGTTATCATACTAAGTGAAGTAAGCCAGACAAAGACAAATATCATGTGATGTCACTTATATGTGGAGTCTCCAAAGGTCATACTTATAGAAACAGGAAGTAGAATGGTACAACAGGCGAATGGATAAAGAAGATGTCTCTCTCTCTCTCTCTCTCTCTCTCTCTCTCTCTCTCTCACACACACACACACACACACACACACACATACATACATACATACATACATACATACATACATACATACATACATACATACATACATACAAACAATGGAATATTTTGGAGCATGTAGTGTCAAAGGTCAAATGCCCTTGACCTCTGGAGGGAATGTGCACTAAGGTCTGCCATGCATGTGGTCAGCCATGCCTACATGACTGCCACTCAAAAAAACCCTGGACATCAAAGCTTGGGTGAGCCTCCTGGGTTGGCCATACTCCATCTGTGTTGTGTCCTGCATGGTCTCTGGAAGAATTAAGCACTGTCCACAACCCATGGTAATGACAAAGACCAGCGGTATAGAAAAGTGTCTTCTTGCATTTTTGAGTGATTGCCTTTGTGGCCACATCAAATGGAAATGGAAATGCTTCATGTGCCTCTGTGATTCTGGTGATCTGAAAGAGAACTCGGTATTCAATTGTCTTGCTAGAATTCAAAGGAAGACAATCCAGGTATCTTTGCCAATGTAGGAAATTGAGAATCCCGTCTTTTGGGGCTGCAGCAGGGTGGGCTCTTACTGGGTGGTGGTCATACGGCTACATAGCTGACACAGATTGTGTTTCTTGTTCACGGTGTAGCCATTTCATCTCTGCTCGCGTGTGAAGCTCCAAGTGTCTGGCGGGGTCTGTTGACCTGGAATCGTGGCTGACACGGCAGTTACGCTGCCCACGCTGTCACCCAGCCAAGGTCTAATTTGGCCAGTTAGCAATCTAATTTTATTTATTTATTTATTTATTTTATTTTATTTTTTTACAACTTTATTGGAGTATAATTGCTTCACAATGGTGTATTAGTTTCTGCTTTATAACAAAGTGAATCAGTCGTACATATACATCTGTTCCCATATCCCCTCCCTCTTGCGTCTCCCTCCCTCCCACCCTCCCTATCCCACCCCTGCAGGCAGTCACAAAGCACCGAGCTGATCTCCCTGTGCTATGCGGCTGCTTCCCACTAGCTATCTACCTTACGTTTGGTACTGTATATATGTCCATGCCTCTCTCTCGCTTTGTCACAGCTTACCCTTCCCCCTCCTCATATCCTCAAGTCCATTCTCAAGTAGGTCTGTGTCTTTATTCCTGTTTTACCCCTAGGTTCTTCATGACATTTTTTTCCCTTAAATTCCATATATATGTGTTAGCATACGGTACTTGTCTTTCTCTTTCTGACTTACTTCACTCTGTATGACAGACTCTAGGTCTATCCACCTCATTACAAATAGCTCAATTTCGTTTCTTTTTATGGCTGAGTAATATTCCATTGTATATATGTCCCACATCTTCTTTATCCATTCATCTGTCGATGCACACTGAGGTTGCTTCCATGTCTTGACTATTGTAAACAGTGCTGCAATGAACAATGGGGTGCATGACTCTTTTCAAATTATGGTTTTCTCCAGATATATGCCCAGGAGTGGGATTGCTGGATCACATGGTAGCTCTATTTGTAGTTTTTTAAGGAACCCTCACACTGTTCTCCATAGTGGCTGTACCAATTCACATTCCCACCAGCAGTGCAAGAGGGTTCCCTTTTCTCCACACCCTCTCCAGCATTTATTAGCAACCTAATTTTAAAAGCACTATGAAAATATCACTGCACACACTTTGGCCTGACTCTCCGCTTCCTGACACATTTCTCCTGGGTAATTTTTACTCAGCATCTTGGCTTTCTCATGACATTCCCTGGGGCCTCATGCTACCTGTCCAATCCATCAATCTGTTCTTTTCCTCTTTCTGCAACATCTTTCTTGGTTCTCCTGACAGGCCATCACCCTCCTAAGTAACAAAAACAGGACTCGCGGAGTGAACCAAGTGGTCGTGGGATATTCAGTGTATGCTGGGTGTGAGGCAAAGAACATCGCTTGGTTTATCCATACAACACCCCAACGGTAGTTGTGATGCTCAGCTCCATTGCACAGATGAGAAAAGCAAGGCTTTCCCAGGTCTCGAAGGGGTACAACTACCTCGTGTGGAAGGCTGGACCACGTGCCACGGCTGGACACCTCTCGAGCCTCCTCTTCCATCTTGTGTGCCCCGTTGTGCCCTCAGCCATCACCTGGGGGTCCTTTGGTGGAAATGTTTCCTCCTCGTCCATAAGTCTTTGACATTTTAGAGACATTTAGAATGCCCTGGTCTGTGCTGTTTCCTCCTGCCTCTGGGTCACATCTAAGGTTTCCATATTTCCTTTCTGGTTGACTTCCAGATCTACACTTTTGGAATCAAAATGGCGCCCTCTTAGCTGGTTATATGGAAGCTGCCTCTTGCCCTTGGGTTCTGCTCTGCCTTTTGTATCCATTGCAATTGGGTGTGTTGTTGGTATCAATAAGTGTTTTCTCCGTGAGGGCAAACCACGAGCTAGTTGCTGTGTGCTCCCTAGATTACCAAGCACATTATTATTATTATTATTATTATTGAAATATAGTTGATTTTACAGTATTGTGTTAATTTCCACTGTACAGCAGTGTGATTGTTGTACATATGTATACATTCTTTTTTCATGTTCTTTTCCATCATGGTTTATCACAGGATATTGAATAGAGTTCCCTGTGCTCTACAGTAGGACCTTGTCGTTTATCCATCCTATATAGAATAGTTTGCATCTACTAACACCAAACTCCCACTCCATCCCTCCCCAGCCCCCTCCCCCTAGGCAACCACAAGTTTGTTCTCTGTGTCTGTGAGTCTGTTTCTGTTTCGTAGGTAGGTTCACTTGTGTCATATTTTAGATTCCACACATAAGTGATATCATATGGTATTTGTCTTTCTCTGACTTATTCAGTATGATTATCTCTGGGTCCACCCATGTTGCTGCAAATGGCATTATTTCATTCTTTTTCATGGCTGAGTAGTATTCCGTTGTAGATATGTACCACGTCGTCTTTATCCACTCATCTGACCAAGGACATTTTTTTTATGAGGTCGCTATGAAGCATTTGCTTAGTGAATTATAAGAATGGCACCCCAGGAACACAAAAAACTAAAGGAAACTTCCTTGGGAATCTAGAATTTGAAGGTGATTTTAACGTCACTATGAGGGCTAAGTATCAAGAACTGGTGTCAGTGTACTCTTTATGTAGCAAAAGAAAAATGGTGTCGTACGATTGGCACTTGATAGTTTTATTTTCAAATGATCCAAACAGTAGCCAGGAGAGACAAAGCAGGCCAGGCGGAGTCCAGTTTTCAGTAGGTTTTCCATCCCTAAGTAGTTTTCCAAAGGTGGGGAGTGCCTGTATGTATCCACCTGCCCATCCTGGTAATAGATGGTGACCATGGTGAGCTGAGCAAGGCATCCACATCCTTAATGCACAGCTGGTGCTCATGGTGCTGCTCTGAGCTAGATTCCACTAGCATAGCTGTCCCCACCACTATCTTGTTGGCCGTGGGTCCACCTTTGGGTCTCAGGTCTGCCTTGGTGCTTCTGTATGAAGGAGCTAGAAGGAAACTGGCATGGCGCTGGGGCCACGAGACCAAGGATGTCATGGGAGCTGCGGTCTGTCGGTGCCTGTGCAGTGAATCGTCATGTGGGTTCCTCAACCAAAGCCTTCACTGTGAGCCCATGTCCCTTGGAGTAGCCTGTTGTCCTGCATTATCAGAGGATGCCGTAGGTGCCTCTGAGTAACCCCCGCGTGTTACTTGGAGCCCTAGTGCCTTGCACGTTCCCTGCCATAAATATGGGACCCCATAAATACGAGCTACAAGGATGCAGAAGCTGTGTCACAAGAACACCACGTATCCCTTGCTTTCTTTCCTCATCAGAGAGCAAGGGATGGGAAGGGGACAGTGTGTCTCCCTTGGTCACCTGGAGTGGCCCTCACCCTGCATCCCACAGAAACTACCGTCACTCATACAGAAATTCTGATGCTTTGCAGTAACCACATGAAGGTCGCGAAAAGAGATCTCTCCTCCAGGCACATGGCCGCTGTCAGGGTCCCTCGAGACACCCCCTAAAGAAAATCCATCTTGATAGGATTAGTTCACCCCGAAGCCCATCCAGACGTGGTTTCCTGGGGTCCTGACGGTGGGAGACAGGAGGCGATGTTTATTCGGACGTTCGGGTTTTTTTTTCAAGCACGTACCCGAACGTGGACAGCGTGGATGGATGCGGCGACATCTCCTTACACCGTCCGAGACAGCCCCCGCGAGGCCCTTCACAGATCGTCATTAGGTTGAAATTAGAAACAGGTGCAGAAGCAGGTTCTGAAGATATATAGGATGTGTGGAAGGGGTGAGCCAGGACGTGCTGGAGAGATCTGCACCCTGGAAAGGCAGGCAGTGCACGGTCCACTCTTTATAGGGTTTGGCACATACACAGTTACTTAACCCTGCGGCTGGACCAGAGATTTAAAAACAACGTGGATGGCTTCTGTGTTGTGTCCGCTGAACACACCAGAACAGCCTCAACACCCGACTTGCTCACAGCCTTGCGTGTGCAGCGTGGCTGCAAACTGACGGGGCTGAGGTCTAATTTCATGTCACACGGATAGCAGCACTTCTAAAAAGAAGTGAGACGTGAGCCCAGCACTGCCAAAGAGCTTTATGGGTGAGGACAAATCACGTGTAGCGTCACAACTACTATTTCTGGATCCCTCACTGAATTGTAGATGCTGCGCTGAGTTCTGGGCACATTGGGGCATTGACAACTCATGCCAGCCCTAGAAGGGGAAGGTTTTCTTCTTCTACTATGAAATGAATGTGTGTCCATCCGAAATTCATATGTGGAAGCCGTAACCCCCGACGGGATGGTATCAGGAGATCCTTTGGGAGGTGATTAGGGTTAGATGAAGTCATGAGAGTGGGACCCCAGGATGGGATTAGTGTCCTCATAGAAAGAGACACAGAGGTCTTGTTGTCTCTCTCTGTCTCTCCCCCAGAAGGTGGCTGTCTGCAAGCCAGGAACAGAGACCTCCCCAGAACCAATCATGTCGGCACCCTGATCTCAGGCTTCCAGCCCCCAGAACTGTGAGAAAATGAATTTCTGATGTCTAAGCCCCCTCATCCTCTGGTTATGGTGGTCCAGGCTGACTGGTACAACCCCAGAGCTCAAAGAGGTTGAGGGACCTGCCCAAAGTTACCCAGCCTTGGAGGTGGGATGGAGACTCAGACAGTCAGGCTCCAAAGCCACTGAACGATGGGGCTGTTCTGCCCCGTGGAGATGAATCACGTCTTTCAGGGAAAGATGTGCCTGGATTTGAATTGGTGTGTTTGAGAACGTCCTTGGGATGCTGTTGAGCCTTGCTGGTGATTGTGGACATGTCTGAGAAGTTAAAATTCCCGTGACCCAGTCTTTTATCAGGACGGGAGGAGGCTGCCCTGTCATGCAGAACTTCCAGGAACCCCACCAGGTTCTAATGGTAAAGACTGGAGCAATATCCCCTTCTGCAGGAATTCCATTTTGGAACAAGCTCAGAGAGTTCCTTTCTCTGCCTGCCCTCAAGGGAAATTACTTCACCAGTGCCTACCTGACCTGGGGGCAGGGAAATACTCAATGCCAGCTCCCTCCATCCTTCTTGAATTTGAAAAATACTTCACGGGGGGGAGTGGGTGATGGCATTGGCTTAGCGGTTCCGTCAAGGCACTAGCCAAGCCCCATTGGTGGCCTGTGTGGTCCAGGTGGCTTTGCCTTGTTCTAAGACCAACAATTTCCCTGGTCACTCTGCGCAGACATCCCCACAGCATGGGTCACTGGTCCCAAGGAGGACCAAGCCAGACAGTCTGGTTGGAGGAGCCCAAGTACGGAACATCTTCAGCGCAGGTGACCTGGGTCTCACAATTCGCGGGCATCATGGGTTTTCCCCATGATGGCCCCCCAGAATTCACATGTTGAAGCCCTGACCCCCAGGACCTCAGAATAGGGCTGTATTTGGAGATGGGGTCTTTAAACAGGGGATGAAGGTCAAAATGAGGTCGCTAGGGTGGGTCCTGATCCCATAGGACGGGGGTCCTTATAAGAAGAGGAGATCAGGACAGAGACACACGGAAGGACGACCCTGTGAGGACGCAGGGAGAAGACGGCCGTTTACACGCCCAGGAGAGAGGCCTCGGGAGGAACCAGCCCTGCCCACACCTGGATCTCAGATTCCAGCCTCCAGGATTGGGAGAAAACAAATGTCTGTTGTTAATCCACCCTGTTTGCAGAATTTTGTTACGGCACCCTAGCAAACTAATGCAACAGGATCTCCACAACAGCATCTGTATCTGAAGCACATTGTTACTCTGTTTATTACCATTTGAATATCTCAAAAATGGCAAAACTAAGGAAATTCAGATAGGCTGGAAGCAGAAAGAAAAGACTCATTGAAAAATCTGAGCGGATTGAAGCAAATATTATGACAAATGGGAACATTTTCATCGTGCCCCTTAAAAATAACCTGGCAGATCCTTGTCAAAGAAGGATAACTTTGGGCTTCCCTGGTGGCGCAGTGGTTGAGAGTCCGCCTGCCGATGCAGGGGACACGGGTTTGTGCCCCGGTCCGGGAGGATCCCACATGCCGCGGAGTGGCTGGGCCCGTGAGCCATGGCCACTGAGCCTGCGCGTCTGCAACGGGAGAGGCCACAACAGTGAGAGGCCCGCTTACAGCAAATAAAAAAAAAAAAAAAAAAAAAAGGATAACTTTGAGATTAATTTCTGAAAAGATAATGGGGACTTTTTCTGTTTTCTTAAATGAGAGAACACTTTTTTAAGTGCACTGCATGGTGTTGGCTGTTTGGATTGGAGAACAAGGAAGGGATCAGGCAATCCCATTTATTTTTAAACTTTTGGCCCATTTGTTGGTCTGGCGTGAGATGCTGTCTTCATCTTCTAGGTGTTTTGCTATATGAATACTTGAAAAGGTAATTCAGAACAAAGGGCGATCGGTGCCTCACAGGCAAGAAACACAGAAACGTGAGAGATCCTGGTGGAATTTTGTCCCAGCGCAAGGAATCTGCCCATTTGCTCAGCCAGCCTCACTGAGGATGGTGTATGTGTCTGTGCTGTGCTGCTGTCTTGAGCATGCATGGTCCTAGCTGCTTAGTTTCTCAGTCAAAGATGTCAGTTTACCTCCCCAGTCCCTGCGGAGTGCAGACCTCCCCTTGATTTTATGAACTTCTGAGAGAGCGTCATTCATGGCTGATGGGTAGACGCCGGAAGATCGTTCTGCTGGCGTCCTCAGTCGTTCTGGAGTCTCAGGGTAAAGCTTTCTTCTAGGCAGGCCATGGAGTTATTTGAATGTCCTGATATATGTATTTTTGCTATTTCAAATATTTATAAATCTGGACCTTCCCTGGTGGTCCAGTGGTTAAGACTCTGTGCTCCCAATGCCGGGGGTCTGGGTTCGACTCCTGGTTGGGAAACTAAGATCCTGCATGCTGTGTGGCCAAAAAAAAAAAAAAAATCTAATAAAATCATCTATATCCTATGGTTTTTTCAAGTGTCTGTGATAGCGCTAAAAAAGGGTTCAGGTGAGCTCATGGTCTCACTGATGTGTTGTCTTATGGCTGCATTAATCTCAGAGGAAGCTAAAGCAGGGCGAATATGAGTCAAGATGCTTCGAGGACAGGACTACGCTCTCAGCATCACCTGAAAGCACACATCTCAGCCCGGGGTTCTGTGTTCTGTGTGGCGCAGTGTGGGATGCACGATGCATTGGTTACGGCAGAATCTACGTTAGTACCACTGCTTTGGCCGGACTTTGCTGTCACCTGTGGGCATGTCTCTGTCGAGTTATGCAAAAGGAAACTCTCTCTCTCTCCCTCCCTCTCTCCCTCTCTCTCTCTCTCTCTCTCTTAATACGTAGCTTCAAATTCAGATGGGAATTCTATCTGTATCTTCTTCTGCATGGATAGTACTCCCTCTCTATTTCTAACTACGTGTAAGGAAAATTATTTCCAAAATCCAGCACTTATTTTAGTACCAAGGGCTTGTCATGGGGAGTGAAGGTGAAGTAAAAAAGGCCATTACATATAGACAACAAAGGAGCTACTAAGGAAACACTGCAAGATACAATTATGATGGCAGACAGCTAGTTGTGGATAGTATCAAAAAAACCCCAAAAACTAATATACAGCTTTTATGAATTTAAATCCATACCATCCTACAGTATTCCAGATATCAGTAAATGGAACTCTTGAAGTTCTTTTACAAAAAGGACCTAGGCAGAAATACAAGGTTAGGACATTAAGTTTGCATTTCACAAAAGAAAAATCAGATGTAGGTAATTACATACTGGCAAAAATAAATACTTCTGAAGCTTTTGAAATTCATGTTGCACGCTGGATCACTATAGCCAAAAAACACCCTAGAATCACACCTCAGTGATTTATAATCAGTCTAGATTTCCCTTTATAAGTATCTCTGGGGCTTCCCTGGTGGCGCAGTGGTTGAGGGTCCGCCTGCCGATGCAGGGGACACGGGTTTGTGTCCCGGTCCAGGAAGATCCCGCATGCCGCGGAGTGGCTGGGCCCGTTAGCCATGGCCGCTGAGCCTGCGCATCCGGAGCCTGTGCTCTGCAACGGGAGAGGCCGCAACAGTGAGAGGCCTGCGTACAGCAAAAAAAAAAAAAAAAAAAAAAAAAAAGTATCTCTGGAGATTAATTACTGTCCTGTTTTAAGACAAGTGGCTTGGTCAAGAAAGACCAGCTGTGATTGATGTTGGATTAGAATGTATCATCACATACGATGGGGTTTTCTGTTATTTATTACTGCACAAAACCACTTTAGTAAATTAGGCTAAAGTTTGGATAGCACGATCTTGTTTACTTAGTGCTGTTCAATGCTGGAAAATGGAACTACTGGCAGGAAAAGTCCTGAAAAGTACTCCTTGGAGCCAGACGTGTTTCACAATTAATATTTTTCTAGATTTTAGAAAGGTTGTAGTTTACACTCTGTGCATTATTGTATATCCAGCTGGACTTTTAGTCACCAGGACATAATTGAACATCATGCCAACATAGGACAGGATTAGAACTGTGTAGTAGTATGTAGTTATTATATAAAAATAAGGCAATTGATTTCAAATTTATCTATAGTCAGAAGAACAAGAGATTTTTCTAGCTAGGAATGTGAAACAATGCAGGTATTACTAATCTGTAAAGCTGCCTGGAGAAATCCTCAGTTTTTGTCCAGAGAATGTAGTTTTGCAAGATACGAGGGGGGAGAAAAACAAGAGAGGCCACCCACTGTTATGTCCTTTCTTTTTTTTTTTTTTTTTAATTTAATTTGGCTGCGTCGGGTCTCAGTGTCGGCGTGCGGGCTTCTCTCTAGTTGTGGCTCGCGGGCTCTAGAGAGCAGGCTCAGTAGTTGTGGCACACGGGCTTACTGGCCCCATGGCATGTGGTGTCTTCCCGGACCAGGGCTCGAACCTGTGTCCCCTGCATTGGCAGGTGGATCCTTAACCACTGCGCCACCAGGGAAGCCCCTGTTATGTACCTTCTAGTCCAAAACAAAACTGTTTCTTGAAAAGCAAAGGGAAAAAAATGAAAGACTTGTAGAAGGCGATCATCTGCATTAAAAAAAAAATCCACTGTCTGCAGAACTGCAGACATCTGGAGAAAAACAAAGCACGTTTTTGTGTCTTGATGTTGCTTGTTCTTCGGGAAGGTTTAACAGCCTTGATGAACAGGTTCTCCCAAACGTTAATGTGTCCCTTACGCCCATGGAAGGGAAATGATGCAGAAAATCGCTGTGGCATCCTCAAGCAAACGATCGTCATTACTGTGCACCTGCTGAGACTTTGGTTGTGATCGGAGCTTCAGGCTCAGCTGACGGAGGTGGGGCGAGGTGTGTGCTCAGGACCGGGACTGTGGTGATTTCTGAGTGGGACGGATAAAACTGGGACGTTTCTGTCTTTCCCTCCATGACATGCATACCAGCTGAAGAGATAGTAACTGTGGCGAGCGAATACTAATCCCAGTTCACGTCCTTCAAGAAATAGTCTTGAGACACTACCAAGAAAGATGACAGGCCGGTATCTTTAATGAATGTAGATGCAACAGTTGTCAACAAAACCTAGCAAACTGAATCCAACCATACATCAGAAAGATCATGCACCACGACCATGTTGGATTCATCCCAGGGTCACAAGGATGGTTCAACATATGCAAATCAATCAGTGTGATACACCACATCAGTGAAAGAAAAGACAAAAACCACATGGTCATCTTAAAAGAAATATATTTTTTTACTAGTTTATTTGATAAAACAAAAAGAAAATGAGTGAAAAAAAAAGAACACTGGCACCAATTACCATCACTAAAATGTGAGCAAGTAAAAAGAATTCTTCTATATTAAAAAGAATCTAAACCCGGGGGTTTTCTGTTCCCAGCAGACAGACAATAATCACACCTCTCCCTCTCCTGTCTCCTTTTCTTCTTTCCTCCCTCCATCCCTCGCTTCCTTGCTTCCTTTTTTTTTGAAAAGAAATATTCTTTAAAATAGAATGGAACAATAAAATTGTAAATCAACTGTACCCCAATAAAATTAAAAAAAAATAGAATGGAGCAGTGGGCACCACATACTGGGGTTGCCTGCGTGTCCGTGGAGACGGGGTGTAGCCGAAACCAAAACTAAGCAAAAATTTCCTGTTCTTAGATAATGTAAAAACATGGAAACCTATTACTGAAATGATTCCCTACTCCAGTTTTTACGAGATAAGCCCGAGAACTTTCATACAAGTGCAACTGTAGTGAACCGGACATACTGCTTAGGCAGTCAGTGAATTCTGTAGCTTCCCTTGGTGCCCAAAGAATTTTACAGATACTGAGGTATTTAGAGTGTTTCCTTATCTGCCGCACCTCTGAAAACCTGAGCATAATAGGGCACATCAAGTCATTTAAGGGGTTGCCAGAGTCTGGATTTTTTTCAGGGGAGCTTATTGAAGGAAAAGAAGGTAGGCAGAATGACAAGATGAAATGTGAGTTTGTGTTCATGGGAAGCTAGGTCTGTGGTCCAGACAGTGTTTTGTAGGGGAGCGGGGATGGAATGGCATTGAGTAGTGTCAGGTCATTGCTTGGGAATGGGATGGAGCCGCCATATGCACTGAGCACTACCAAGTCATTGAACGGGAATGGGATGGAGCCGTCATATGCATTGAGCAGGCTTGGGTAGTATGGATCCTGGCCCACATTCATAGCGGGGAGGTGAAGGTGGACCTTTTAGGGTCTTCTCATTCCTGTTTATAACAAAATTAGGTGAGTGGGAGGATGAGGAAACAACCAGTCAAACCACAGGGAGAGTTCAGGGAATGCTTTTATGCCCGTGGTCATAACGTCTAATCCAACCAATAATTCACATTTTTAAGTAATTTGGAGATTTCATGATTCAATCTTACTTCAACAAGAAAGTTTCTACTCTGACCATTCAGCCTTAGGGAATGTGTATTTTTGCATGTGTGAGTGTATGGTGATAAATGGTGACCACACAATGGCGGCTGCAGTCCAGGTTGATTTGGATACTTACCTATGTTACTATTTTTTTAAGTTATTATAAAATATTGGCTGTATTCCCAGTATTATACACTGTATCCTTGGAGTTTACTTTATACATAATAATGTGTACCTCTTACGCCCTGTGGGTACAAACCTGCTTTTATATCGTTGTTCACGTAACTTTCTCTATCCACTGACTTCCCCCAGAGCAAAGAGCAAAAGTGAAAGGGAGGTTCTCCTGATGGAGATCTGCTGATGGAACTGGGTAGAGGGGACCCCAAATAAAGGAGCACTGGTTTGCATTATGCAAAGGTGGCCTCAAGATTCCTGCCCCCCTACAAGGTGTGCATCCCTTATGTAATCCCCTCCCCTTCTCTGTAGGTGGGGCCCAGGGATGATGGGGGTGTCACTCCCATGATTAGATTATGCTACATGACAAAAGTGAAGGGACTTTGGAGATGTAATTAAGGTCCAAAATCAGTTGGCATCGAGTTAATCAAAAGGGAGACCATTGGGTAGGCCTGGCCTAAACAGGTGACCCTGTGAGAGAGACTTGAAACAGAAGCAGAAATTTTTATGCTGGCTTAGAAAAAGCTGACAGCCGTGTTTTGGGAGGGCCACGCAGCACGGAGCTCAGTGACCCCTTGAAGCTGAGAGCCACCTTTGCCCGACAGCCAGAAAGAAAACGGGACCTCAGCCCTACAACCGCATGGAACTGAATTTCACCTACAACCCGAGTGAGGCTGGACTAGGATCCCCAGCCACAGAGGATGACCCCCCAGCCCTGTTGACACCATGGTTTCAGCTTTGTGAGACCCAGAGCAGAGGACCCTGCCCACCCCCACCCAGACTTCTGACATAAAGAGCTGGGAGATGGTAAATGGGTGTTGTCTTCGTCCAGGAAGTTAGGGACAATTTGTTACACAGTGTAGCTAGCTGATACCCATGGCTCCCTCTTCAAGCCCTTCAATCCAGGTGAGAGTGAGGAGAGCCCTGCAGGCAGATGGGCGCCTGTACTCCCTGGATTCAACTTGTTAAAGCTGGTGTCTACACCCAAGTCAAGTAACCACACGACCTTCTCACCAGGGACTACGAAAGGGGATCCTGAGAGCAACAAAGGAAGTTGGCCATCTTTGTACATTTGTTTGTGTTCTCGTGGTAGGAAGTCTTTTCATCTCAATAAAAGCTGCTTGTGAAGAACTTTTTCCACCCTGAACCCCACATTACTGATGTTGTCCTGCCTCCTAGTGGACAGAAAATTTCACAAGTTAGAGTGCTGGTCGCATGGGTGGGAAGAGGGTATATATTGGAGTTGGATTTTTCCCCTTTTTTCCATTTCTGTCCACCAAACGTGACTCTTGGAGTATTTGGATTTCTTTTTTCTTTTTCTGTGACTGAGATCATTCGCTGATTGATTGACTGATTAATTGATCTGGTTGTACACTGCGGTGTTTTGTTTTTTTATGAAGATGTCCCGTGTGAAAATTTAACGTGCGTATACATTTTGAAATGATTACCAGAACCGGTGCTGTATTATATACTTGAAATTTTGCGAGGTCAGTAGATCCTAAGCGTTCTCAACACACACACAACACACCCATCACCATACATGGTTACCATTTTGTTGTGTGTGTGTGTGTGATGAGAACATTTAAGATCTACTGTCTTAGCAGATTTTGAGTATATAAGACAGTATTGTTACCCGTAGTCACCATGACGTACATTAGACCCCAGAACTTTTTCTTCCTATAACTGGAAATATGTACCCTTTGAGCAGTAGCTTCCTATTTTTCCCCAAACCCCAACCTCTGGTAACCACCATTCTACTCTCTGCTTTGTAAAGAAAAGATATTTTAATTTTATTGGAATATAGTTGATTTAAAATGTCATGTTTCAGGTGTACAGCAAAGTGATTCAGTTATACATATGCATATATTCATTCTTTTTTTAGATTCTTTTCTCATAAAGGTTATCACAGGATATTGGGTAGAGTTCCCTGTGTTACACAGTAGGTCCTTGTTGGTTATCTATTTTATATATAGCACTGTGTGTGTGTGTGTTCATCCCAACGTTCTACTTTATCGCCCTCCCCCCCGCCCACCAAGATTCCCCTTTAGTAACTATAAGTTTGTTTTTGATATCTATAAGTCTGCTTCTGTTTTGTAAATAAGTTCATTTGTATCTTTTTTGTAAATTAGATTCCACATATAAGTGCTATCATATGGTGTTTATCTTTCTCTGTCTGGCTTACGTCACTTAGTGTGATAACCTCTAGGTCCATCCATGTTGCTGCAAATGGCATGATTGCATTCTTTTTTTTTTTTTTTGCTTTATAACAAATTTAATCAGTTATACATATACATATGTTTCCATATCCCCTCCCTTTTGCGTTTCCCGCCCATCCTCCCTATCCCACCCCTCTAGGTGGTCACAAAGCACCGAGCTGATCTCCCTGTGCTATGCGGCTGCTTCCCACTAGCTATCTACCTTACATTTGGTAGTGTATATATGTCCATGCCGCTCTTTCACTTTGTCACAGCTTACCCTTCCCCCTCCCCATATCCTCAAGTCCATTCTCTAGTAGGTCTGTGTCTTTATTCCTGTCTTACCCCTATGTTCTTCATGACATTTTTTTTCTTAAATTCCATATATATGTGTTAGCATACAGTATTTGTCTTTCTCTTTCTGACTTACTTCACTCTGTATGACAGACTCTAGGTCTATCCACCTCATTACAAATAGCTCAATTTCATTTCTTTTTATGGCTGAGTAATATTCCATTGTATATATGTGCCACATCTTCTTTATCCATTCATCCGATGATGGACACTTAGGTTGTTTCCATCTCCGGGCTATTGTAAATAGGGCTGCTATGAACATTTTGGTACATGTCTCTTTTTGAATTACGGTTTTCTCAGGGTATATGCCTAGTAGTGGGATTGCTGGGTCATATGGTAGTTCTATTTGTAGTTTTTTAAGGAACCTCCATACCGTTCTCCATAGCGGCTGTACCAATTCACATTCCCACCAGCAGTGCAAGAGTGTTCCCTTTTTTCCACACCCTCTCCAGCATTTATTGTTTGTAGATTTTTTTTTTTTTTGACCATATATGTGAGGGTTTATTTCTGGGCTCTCTATTCTATTCCTGTACCATACTGTTTTTTTTTTTTAAATTAGTTTCTGCTTTATAACAAAGTGAATCAGTCATACATATACATCTGTTCCCACATCCCTTCCCTCATGCATCTCCCTCCCTCCCACCCTCCCCATCCCACCCCTCCAGGCGGTCACAAAGCACCGAGCTGATCTCCCTGTGCTCTGCGGCTGCTTCCCACTATCTATCTACCTTACGTTTGGTAGTGTATATATGTCCATGCCTCTCTTTCGCTTTGTCACAGCTTACCCTTCCCCCTCCCCATATCCTCAAGTCCATTCTCAAGTAGGTCTGTGTCTTTATTCCCGTTTTGCCCCTAGGTTCTTCATGACATTTTTTTTTTTAAATTCCGTATATATGTGTTAGCATACGGTATTTGTCTTTCTCTTTCTGACTAATTTCACTCTGTATGACAGACTCTAGGTCTATCCACCTCAGTACAAATAGCTCAGTTTCGTTTCTTTTTATGGCTGAGTAATATTCCATTGTATATATGTGCCACATCTTCTTTATCCATTCATCCGATGATGGACACTTAGGTTGTTTCCAGCTCCGGGCTATTGTGAATAGAGCTGCAATGAACATTTTGGTACATGTCTCTTTTTGAATTATGGTTTTCTCAGGGTATATGCCCAGTAGTGGGATTGCTGGGTCATATGGTAGTTCTATTTGTAGTTTTTTAAGGAAACTCCATACCGTTCTCCATAGTGGCTGTACCAATTCACATTCCCACCAGCAGTGCAAGAGTGTTCCCTTTTCTCCACACCCTCTCCAGCATTTATTGTTTCTAGATTTCTTGATGATGGCCATTCTGACTGGTGTGAGATGATATCTCATTGTAGTTTTGATTTGCATTTCTCTAATGATTAATGATGTTGAGCATTCTTTCATGTGTTTGTTGGCAGTCTGTATATCATCTTTGGAGAAATGCCTATTTAAGTCTTCTGCCCATTTTTGGATTGGGTTGTCTGTTTTTTTGCTATTGAGCTGCATGAGCTGTTTATAAATTTTGGAGATTAATCCTTTGTCAGTTGCTTCATTTGCAAATATTTTCTCCCATTCTGAGGGTTGTCTTTTGGTCTTGTTTATGGTTTCCTTTGCTGTGCAAAAGCTTTGAAGTTTCATTAGGTCCCATGTGTTTATTTTTGTCTTTATTTCCATTTCTCTAGGAGGTGGGTCAAAAAGGATCTTGCTGTGATTTATGTCATAGAGTGTTCTGCCTATGTTTTCCTCTAAGAGTTTGATAGTGTCTGGCCTTACATTTATGGCTGAGTAATATTCCAGTGTATATATGTACCACATCTTCTTTACCCATTCATCTGTCGGTGGACACTTAGGTTGCTTCCATGTCTTAGCTATCGTGCATCGTGCTGCTGTGAACATAGGTGTGCATGTATCTTTTGAATTATGGTTTTCTCCAGGTATATGCCCAGGAGTGGGATTGCTGGATCATATGGTAGTTCTGTTTTTAGTTTTTTAAGGAACCTCCATACTGATCTCCATAGTGGCGGCACCAATTTACACTCCCACCAACAGTGTAGGAGGGTTCCCTTTTCTCCACACCTTCTCCAGCATTCGTTGTTTGTTATCTTTTTGATAATAGCCATTCCAACAGGTGATGAGGTGATATCTCATTGCAATTAAATTTGCATTTACCCTGTGATTACTTACGAAGCGCTTTAGTTGGCTGTGAGGAATGCTCATGTCATCTTGGTGTTATAATCCATAAAAAGTGGGTAACACACTCATACTAAACCTACACTAGTTAGGGACTTGTGATCATGTGGGCTGGGTGGAAGTTACTTTTAGTCCAGCTCTGTGGGTGGATAAACTAAATAAGATCCCCAGAAGTACCATTTACCTCCTGGGAGTACGAATTGCTTTTAAAACTCTTTAGAAGCCCCTGTTTCCAAGTAAGACGCTGATTGTCTTCTAATCATCTGGCTTACCAGTTAGTTGGAGGTCATTCTTTTTTTTTTTTTTTTTTCGGTACACGGGATTCTCACTGTTGTGGCCTCTCCCATTGTGGAGCACAGACTCTGGGCGCGCAGGCTCAGTGGCCATGGCTCACGGGCCTAGCCGCTCTGTGGCATGTGGGATCTTCCCGGACGGGGTCACAAACCCGTGTCCCCTGCACCGGCAGGCAGACTCTCAACCACTGCGCCACCAGGGAAGCCCGGAGGTCATTCTTTTGTCTTTAATTGTAAAGTGCTTTGAGGCATCTGTTACTTGTCTTGGGGTCGATGGAGAATGTTCTCACTTTAATTTCATTTTCCAAATATACTTGGCAATCATAAACATTTGAATAATCTGTAACCTGAAAATTTCACAAATTTCAACACCTTTTACCAAAGCTTTTTACCTGTGTTGTTGTTGACTCTTTTTTGGTGGTGGCAGTGGTTTTATACTTGAGATTCTGGGGTTGAATGTAACGTCTTCCTGTGATGGTTCAGTGGTGGTGGTTTGGTGTCTCCAAGGAGAGAGAGAAAAGCGAGTGGGGAGACTTAAAGAAATGAACTTCCCTGGAGGTGTGTGTGTGTGTCCTAAAACTGTCTGTCTGTAGGGAGGAATCCCTGTAATCTGAGGACCAGGGCTTTGCTTGATAAGGGTGAGCTTGAGGCTCAGGCGGGCACAGGGGGGACAAAAAATTGCAGCTGGTTATTGTAAGACAGCATTGGATCTCCAAGATATCTTTGTGATGTGGACAAAAAATGTCACCAGCCTTTTCATTAAACAAAGGATGTTGCAGCCATCAAGCCCTCAGCCACTGTGGCTTCCCCAGTGTTTTGCCCTGAGGGGATTCAGGATGGAGTAAAACAGGATCCTGGCCCCAGAGAGTTAAGGTGCATATCAGAGGAATGATTTTAATGAGCTCAGACTCCTGCATCTTCCCATATATAGAAAAGCGCCAGATTCATTAACTTGAGATGTCTGGTTTCTTTAATAATCTTTTGATGTTTGAACTACCTGGTGTTTGTTGCAAAAACTCCTGCGTACCCTGGCTGCTTCCTGACCTCTTTGGAACAGTCCCCCAGAGCTACCTGAGAGGCTGTATCCCAGGCTTAAGTCGTCAGCAAGTCCACCAAGTAAAACATAATTCTCAACTTTTAGGTTGTGCTTTTTTTTTTCAGTTGACAGTTTAGAAAAAGGAAATATGGACAGAGCAGAAATACTTCAATTAGGAGAGCATTAGACTTAAGGAAAAGGGGATTTTTAACTATGAACCATGAGAACAAGTGACGCTGGGGCAGTGGATGTGCACAGACAGGCATCAGGGGACCAAGGCAGGTGGATGAGACCACTCAGGTGCACCTACCTGGCTGTGCCCACTGACCTCACCTGCAGGGACGGGCAGCTGTAACACAGAGCAACCAAGTGGCTGGGGCCTCACGGCTTCCCTCGGATGCTGGCCGTACAGGCTGGCTGTCTACGGTCTGATCCTTTTAGAGGTACAGACACACCTGGGAGGTATCGTGGGTTTGGTTCCAGACCACCACGATAAATCAAATATCACAATAATATAGGAAGTCACGAATTGTTTGGTTCCCCGGTGCATCTAAAAGTTATGTTCACACTAGACCATAGTTTAAGTCTATTATGTCTTGGGAATTCCCTGGCAGTCCAGTGGTTAGGATTCATAGCTTTCAGTGCCGGGGCCCTGGGTTCAATCCCTGGTCAGGGAACTAAGATCCCACAATCTGCGTGGCATGGCCAAAAATAAAAATTAAAATTAAACAAAATTTTTTTTAATTAAAAAAAGTTGCACGTGGATTAAAAGTAATTCACGTGTAACTTAAAAAAAGTCTTCTTTTTTCTTTTTTTACAATTTTTATTGGAGTATAGTTGATTTACAATGTTGTGTTAGTTTCAGGTAGGTGTACAGCAAAGTGATTCAGTTATACATATACAGGTATCCACTCTTTTTTAGTTTTTTTTTCCCATACAGGCCATTACAGAATATTGAGTAGAGTTGCCTGTGCTATACAGTAGGTCCTTACTGTGTCTAAAACAACAACACACATACCTTTATTTAAAAATAACTTTAGAGCCCAAAGTTGCTTCACTTCCTTGTGAGCCTTCCCCAAGCCATATCCTGTTGCAGTAGTAACGGGAAGTTTCCCTGATCACAGGTCAGCATCTCAAACAGAATCCTAATGAAAATGTTTGAAATATGGCGAGATGGACCAAAATGTGACCCAGAGACACAAACTGAGCAAATGCTTTTGGGAAAATGGCCCCGACAGACTTGCCCGACGCGGGGTTGCCCCAAACCTTCCATTTGTAAAAACAAAAACAAAAAACCCAAAAAACAAAACCCCCCAAAAAGTCCACAGCATCTGCAAAGCACAATCCATTGAGATGCCGTACAATGAGGTCTGCCTGCACTGGTCAAAGAGAAAAAGCAAATCCACCTTGTGGTGTGGAGTCACAGCCCCCGAGAAGGCACGTCAGCCAGGCCCCGTGGTTCAGAATCCGGTTGCTTCCTGAGATATTTCCTGAGATGCTGTCTGTGATGCCGAGTTGCTCTGGGAAGACCGCCCTTGCGGGGCGGGGTGGGGTGGGGTGGGGCTTCCGGAAGAGAGGCTGCGAGGAGTTCATTCCGCATGCATGTCCTGGTCCTGATGCAGAGCTGTCCTCTGGATGCTTTCTGGGTACAGCCTCCTATTCCGGGAAAGCGCACCCCACTCAGGACATGTCCTGGGGAGACATCCCCCTGTTTAGGAGCCATGGAAGGGTGCTTGTCACCAGCAGAACCAGAGAGAAAAATGCTCATTGGTTTATTCACTTTTCTCACTGTGTGCCTGGGATCGCTCTCTCTCTCTCTGTCTCTCTCTCTCACACACACACACACACACGCACGCACGCACGCACACACAGAATAATCTCCCTCTGTCTGCCTTCCCTATCTGGTTTTAGGGGCAGCTTGGTTCTGCTTCCTACCTGGAAAATAGCATCTCACGTCTCAACAGACTTGAGTCTGTCTCTCTGTCTAGAACAGCCAAGAGGTGTGTATATGTCACGTTTATCTTTAAGTAATGAATTATTATTTTTCTGGTTGACAGGCATTTTGATGTATTTCTGGTGTATTTGTCTCTGCCCATAGAAACGATGCGCATACAAATATTCGTATACACATCGCCTGGTGGACAGGGGTGAGACATTTTCTAGGGTATATACGCCTAGGCGTGGAATTGCTCAGTCCAGTGCTACACACACATTCAAAATGATTGTGTCATATTACATTCTTTTCCAAAGATCTGGCCCAGTTTCTATTCCGAAGAGCAATGTAGACATGTACTGATGTATTCTGTATTCTCAGAAACCTTGATAATGCGAGGTCTGACGTTTTTGACACCTTGGTAGATGTGAAGTGACATCTTCTGGTTTTAATTTGCATTTCCACTTGCTGTTGAGATAGCATGTCTTTTAGGGAGTGTTTTGGCATTCCGTTTTCTTCTCTTGGCGAGTGCTGCTCATGTCTCTTGTCCATTTTTTCATAAGGTTGTTTGCCCTTTTCATATCACTTTATGGGTGCTGTTTCACCTTTATCTTTTAAATAGAGAAATATAGGGAAAGGTGAGAGGCAGGCTGCGATAACCAAGCTGTTCTCCTTCTGGGTGCCTCCTGTTCCTTTGGGGGACCCTATTCCTTTGTCTGGAGTGAGGACAGGGCCAGGACTCTGGAAGCTGCATGGATATAGCAGCCGGCAGCTCCCCGAATTCGTCTGTGACGGAGCCGGACAGTGCTTGCTGCCCTCACACACAGGAAGAGTGAGCCCCTGTTCCCCGTTGGGGAGAGGCGGGGCAGATCTTCCGGGACCCGCTGGCCCCGTGTACGGGGGCTGTGCTTGGTGTCGGGATATTTGAAAGCTGCCCTCATGCTCACCTGAACTCCCTTCACTATAAACAGTGCCTCTCAGCCTTTCAGGGTCTTGGTGGCCCTAAAATTACCCCTGTTAGGTTCCAAGGCGGGTAGTGGTTATGGTGAGATGCAGAGAACCAATTCTAGGAGCCCTTTCATGGCAGAAATCATCTCTGAACAGACAGCCTCTCTGAAAATCATCTTGTGTTTTTCTCGTACGTGCTTATGTTTATCCCAGTGGAAACGTTTTAATTTACATTTTTGTTCGTGAATTTTTTCTTCTCTGAGTATTGATGTGAACTCCCCTCTCCTTCTGGTGCTATTTCTTTGCAGATTTTTGTATCAGAACAAGGCACACTTCATAAAAAGAATCAACTCAGGCTTTTCCCCCCACCCGCGTGTTCTAAATCAGTCAACAGAGGTGGGATCATCTATTTTTTGAAAGTCGGAAAAAATTTGATAAAATACCATGGACACTGTCCCCGCCTTTTCTGGATGTCGTTCTTTCATTAATTTTTCTATTTCTCCCATATTCGTTGCTCTGATTAGTCCTAATTTCCTTGATTAGGTCGTAACAATCAGTGTTTTTCTCAGAAAAGCATTCATTTCCTTGAGATGTTCATATTTTACTTGTAAATCTAGCATATTATTAATATCGTTAGAAGCACACACCTATCATTTTAAAATCTTCTTCCTATGATAGACTCATCCCTATTTGTAAATTTGCATTTTCAACCTTGTCAAATATATTATTCACAGTCTTCTCTGGGTCTTTGTTTCTGTCTTTTTTGTTTTTTTTGCTCTATCGATCTGTCAGATGCTCAAAGACGTACACTCATTTCTCCCATAACCATTTTGGTTTTGTCCACTTCTCCCTGCATTCCCAAGAGTTCCTGAGAAATAGACTGCGATATTGTGTTATTCTGAGAACATGGCACATGACTATCGTGACTTCAACTTGACTGAGCGTTGGACCCACAGATAACGATCCATGTTGCCCCATTAATATTTTAGTCCTGAATCGTCTCCACCTTATGTCAGTAGGGCCAGCCCTGCTTGATTTCTGCTTGTTTGCCTGATACTTTTCAGCCTTTTAATTTTCAATCCCTGCTTTAAAAAGCTCTATCATGAATATCCAGAAGAACTCTGAGTGTGGTCTTCCCATACAAGGCTACCATCTTGGTTTTGCATCCTGACCAGCCCCTTGGGGTTCACTCTTACTCTTTCAAACTGCACCCCTATCTGTTTCCTGGGTGTCCTGTTTTGCTACCCGGACAACTGGTATACCTCCTGTGTTCCAGTCCTCTGCATGGCAGACGTTCTATTTCTCATTTCCTAAGGGTATCTTGACCATTCTCAAAACATCGCAACCTTCATTTCTCTAATTATCCAGATAGAAATGAAGGTGTTCGTGATGGCACCCCAGGTAAAATGAAAAATGTCACTTGTGTCTCCTTCTCCCTGCCAGGAGCCCTGCTGTGTCACTTATCCCTGTCCCCTCTCACCGTGTGCATTGTTGGGGGGATACTTGGGTTTTAGGTGAGCCCGTAGCATGCGTGAGTCCCCATATCCTGTCAGTGATCAATCCTGTTGCTTCTGCTCGATGGGGGGCACACCTCACAGTTTGCACCTTGTCTTGGGCGTCTCTTTTCTCAGGGATGGAGCCCTTAAAGCCTTATGGTCTGCAGGGAACAGTCTGCCTTCCTCAGTGGTAGGGCTTGATTTGAGGGCTCATATTCCCTGTGCAGTGTCACCCCATCGTCCTGCCAGTGATGCTATTGTAGAGGTGAGGGGTGGGGGGCAGCTCCTCAAAGGATGTAGAAAGTGGGTGCTAATGACAAGAATGGGTAGAAAAGAAGCAAAACCCAGTAGCTCCTTCACAAGGCAGCGCTCTCAACGTGGAACATCAGTCCTCATGTTTCTGGTCATTTCTGATCCTTTTCCCCCAAGGAGCAGGGAAAAATCATCTTCTGACATTTCGAAGATCCAGTAACCGTGCTCTATTTCTGGAAGCTGAGTGTGTGGGTCCACCCATCCTTTTACCATGGGTTCGAGTTATTAGCAGTAGTGTGAGTTTTCCTCTTTTTTTTTTTTTAACATTCTTGGGAGTGTTTCAGGCGAAAGTTAGAACAGTGTGTCAGGAATGCCTATCCAGATGGCACCGTGTTCTAGAGCAGAACTTCCAAACGCCCTGTGGCAAAGCTCCCTTGTCCCCAGTCTGTCACAGCCTGATGCCATTGGAGACAGAATAGAAAGGAATTATGAGAAAAAATACATGTAAGACACATGCAAAACGGGAGTGCCCAGTGTTGCTTTTTTTTTTTAATTACTGGATTCAGCAAACATAAAATGACTTGATTTTTTTTTTTTAATTTCTACACGCATCCTCAATTTCTGAACGCGTCCTCTGGCAGACTGGTAACCAACAGATCACAGGATGGTGCCCGTCCATAGGCCACGCTGAGTAACTCTGATCCAGGAGCATGCCCACCCCCACTCCCACTGTAATTTTTTAGGGAAAATATTGAAAATATTTTAATAAATATAAACACTCGCTTGTCCTCAATGGCTGTGTGACTTGGCCCACATAGGTTCCATTCTCCGTGCTCAAGATTATCTTAAAATGTCTCTTCTGAGTGAACACTAGCATATGTGTTCCAAAATATGTACCTTCCCAAGCGAGTACTTTTGCTGGCTCTCAGGTATAATTATATTTAAAACTCCCTACAGAAACCACAAACCAACAAAATCCTGCAGGCATGTCTCACCCCTGAGATGTACGGCACAGTAGGTGCTGGTCCTTAGGATATGGAAACCGTACTCCCCTCTGTTCCCGGGTCCTGGGGCCACGGATGTCCCTGTGAGCATCTTAACCAAGAGCTGGGTCTGGGGAGACCCAAAGCGATCCTTCAGCAGAGCCAGCTGCGACAATGCAAGGACCACACTGCTGCAGAATGACCCAGAAAACTGCCTTCCGCTCAGAACGGTTGTCTGGCCTAAGTTCCCCTCTGGACCACAGGATCATCTCTGAGCTCACATGGCTGTTGGATGAACTCAGTCCCTTAAGGTTGTAGGTCTGAGGTCCTGACTTTCCTGCTGGCTCTTGAGTGGGAGCTGTTCTCAGCTCCCAGGAGCTGCCCTGAGGGCATGGCCCTCTCCCAATGAGGCAACTTATTTCTTCCAGAACAGCAGGAGAATCTCTCTGTCTCTAGTCTTCTCGCAAGAGGGAATATTATGTAATGAAATACAGTCATAGGGGTGACATCCCAGGATCTTTGCCGTATAAGAGGACACAGTCCCACCCACACTCAAAAAGAGGGCATCGTCCAGGACGTAACTCATAGAGGGTCTTCTTAGCGTATGTTGCCCACAATGGACCTTCCTCTTTTCTCTAATCCAGTGTTACTTCCCAGGAGGGATAGAAGTTAACCTCTTTAGAAATCGTCTTAGCATCTGCAGTAAATTAGAGGATAACCATGCATTTTTTGTCTTTCTCCAGTGGAATTTCTGTATTGTGACCTGGCATCCATGAGGTCTATCCAGCGGTTCGTCCAGAGGTTCAAGATGAAGAAAATTCCACTCCACGTCCTGGTCAATAACGGTGAGTTCTGGTGAAATCCAGAGGTTAATTCAGACACAGACACGAGCTCTAGCGGTCCTTTGGGAAAGTGGGATTCCCAAGGAAATGTATGTTTCAATTGTTGCCACTGCTTTGTTCCACTGATGTGTTTGGCTTTCGTTATCAGGACAGTCAATTTTAGGATGTTGCTTTGAAATGATGTAAAGTGTGGTGATGTGTCCTGTGGATTTGATATTTGGACCGGTCCACTTGGGATAAGATATGTGAGGGACATGCAAAGCGTTGGGTGTTTTCACAAGGGTTATTTTATTAAAGCCTCAGTGTGTTTCCATGACGATCATTATCTGGGCTCCAGACCCTCACGCCCAACTCTCTCTCTTTTTTTTTTTTACAACTTTATTGGAGTATAATGGCTTCACAATGGTGTATTAGTTTCTGCTTTATAACAAAGGGAATCAGTTATACATATACATCTGTTCCCATATCCCTTCCCTCTTGCGTCTCCCTCCCTCCCACCCTCCCTATCCCACCCCTCCAGGCGGTCACAAAGCACCGAGCTGATCTCCCTGTGCTATGCGGCTGCTTCCCACTAGCTGTCTACCTGACATTTGGTAGTGTATCTCTGTCCATGCCACTCTCTCTTGACATCATCCTTACAGCCAGCACTCTTCAAACGTACGTGTGGAGTCCACATCTCCCCTCCCCCTGCCTTCCACCTGCCCCCTGGCCACCTTCAACACAGACCACCCAGAGCACTGCTGTCAGCCACGCTGAGCTCTTCAGAGCATTGGAAACACGTCTGCTTTCTCACTTTCCTGCCCTTTTCCCTGCCTCTTTCTCTCTTCCGCGGCTACAGTCAACTTGTTTCATAAAAGTTCATCCAAACTCTCCAAAGAGAAACACAGTGATTAACATCTCCAGACAGTACATATAGAGGACGAAAGCTATTGTAAGCATCCTGGAAAACATTTGTGCTGGTAGAATTTAACACATTGCTTTCAGACTTGGAGAATCCAGTATATGAAGGAGGTAAATAGTTAAATTGATACAGCAGAGACTTCCCTGGCGGTCCAGTGATTAACGCTCTGTGCTCCCAATGCAGGGGGCACGGGTTCAGTCCCTGGTTGGGGAACTAAGATCCCACAGCGTGGCCAAAAATAATTAACTTAATTAATGAATACAGTAAAAGGAATAGACGTAAACAGTGAGTTACACCCACTGTACTTTTTTCCCAAACGGATAAAACATTTGTCAAATTATTTGTATTTCGTTTTTTTTAATGTCTTTTATTCTGTTTTTAAGATTTTCTCTTTACCAAGGTTTTTAGGCAATTTTATGGATTCATTTACTTATTTTGGTCATGCCCCGTGGCTTGTGGGATCTTAGTTCTCTGACCAGGGATTGAACCCAGGGCCACAGCAGTGAAAGCGCTGAGTCCTAACTACCGGACTGCCAGGGAATTGCCAAATTATTCGTATTATGGATGGCAGGGAAAACTAGGACCCTTGTGATCATACTGAGCCTCCTGTGGATAATCCAGGGTTATTTTCGCATCTAAACGTCTTTAATCCCTTCTCCGAAGTCCCTTTTGCTGGCACCCCTTTTTCTGAGGGACCCTATGCACAGTGCCGGGGATTAGGATGTGGACACATCTCGAGGGGACGGAGCATCGTTCCTCCTCCTGAGGCTGTGACACTTGTCCACCTGCTTCTGGCTCCCGAGGTCTGCTTGTTGTCATTTCCTCACCTTTCTCTTTGTCTTGTGTATTTTATCTTTCTCCCATAATACTAATGGGGTTGGCGGTCAGGGTCAGATAGAGATACTGCTGCTCAATCCACTTGTTTCATTGGAAATTCCCACTTAAGGGAAATGCATGGGATATAAACTGTGTCTCCAAAGCTACACGTATGCATCTGTGGCTTTGATGTGTGGGTACCTATGAAACACCTACAACGAATACCATTTCCCTCTACTTAGCCTGGGAAAGCACTCTGCGTGTCGTTAATGCTGCCGGCTTTTCTGGGAAGGTTCAGAATGAACTTAATGTACGCTTGATTGATATTTTTCAAGTCCCCCAAAATGATTATGCCTTAGACCTCTTTGCAGAATTAGTGCTTTCCAGAGACATGGCCATTTGTGATCCTCAGCGCTGGGGTGGGGTTCGTTTGGTGGGTGTTCATCTGTGTCCTCTGTGATTAGGAAGAAAACATTATAAATGGCCACATGTACAGGTGAGTTACATGGAGGGGCCGTGGAGATGTGTTGAACCACACATCTTTTTTCCACATTAAATTTAACACCCTCAGGAATCAGTAACGGCAGTGCGTGCCCGGTACGCTGCCATAGTGCAGGATTCCTGAGATTTTATAGGCGCATGCACAACGGAACTGAATATCCACTGAGGGTCTTTTCTTCAGTTTCAGTACAGCCTTCCATCTGCCAGGAAGTAGGGAAAATTATGTATCTCAAATCTGATGCCTTTCCCCAACAGATCTCTGCTTTGGGTCAACAGAATTTTAGTGGGAAATATGTCTGCAAAGCACATTTGCTGCAGTGGAGAGAGCTCTCTGGGGAAAATACCATAGGCAAGACATATCAATGTGTTCTCCATAATTCACCCTCGCCCTTAAGTTGCTGTTTTTTTTTATTTTTATAAATTTATTCATTTTATTTGTTTATTTTTGGCTGTGTCGGGTCTTCATTGCGGTGCACGGGCTTCTCATTGTGGTGGCTTCTCTTGCTGCAGAGCACGGGCTCTAGGTGCACGGACCTCAGTAGTTGTGGCTTGTGGGCTCTAGAGCGCAGGCTCAGTAGTTGTGATGCACAGGCTTAGTTGCTCCGCGGCATGTGGGATCTTCCTGGACCAGGGCTCGAACCCATGTCCCCCTGCATTGGCAGGTGGATTTTTAACCACTGTGCCACCAGGGAAGCCCAAGTTGTTGTTGTTGTTGTTTTTTTTAAAGAGAAAGCACTTTAAGTAATTTTATTTAGTTTATATACAATGCTCTGTTGACTGTTCTGCTTTTTTTTTTACTTGAAGTATAGTTAATTTACAATGTTGTGTTAGTTTCAGGTGTACAACAAAGTGACTCAGTGATACACACATGTATATATATATGCTATTTCAGATTCTTTTCCATTATAGGTTATTACAAGATGGTGAATATAGTTCCCTGTGCTCTACAGTAGGTCCTTGTTGTTTATCTATTCTATATATAGTCGTGTGTATCTGTTAATCCCAAACTCCTAATTTATCCCTCCCCCCACCCTTTTTCCTTTGGTAGCCATAAGTGTGTTCTTTATGTCTGCGAGTCTGTTTCTGTTTTATAAATAACTTCTTTTGTATAATTTTTTAGATTCCACATATAAACGCTATCATATGATATTTGTCTTTCTTTGTCTGACTTACTTCACTTAGTGTGATAATCTCCAGGTCTATCCATGTTGCTGCAAATGGCATTATTTCATTCTTTTTTATGGCTGAGTACTATTCCATTATATATATATGTACCACATCTTCTTTATCATTCATCTGTCCATGGACACTTAGGTTGCTTCCATCTCTTGGCTATTGTAAATAGTGCTGCTATGAACATTGGGGTGCATGGATATTTTCACATTATGGTTTTCTCTGGATATATGCCCAGGAGTCGGATTGTTGGATCATATGGTAACTCTATTTTTAGTTTTTTAAGGAACCTCCATAGTGTTCTCCATAGTGGCTGCTCCAACTTACATTCCCACCAACAGTGTAGGAGTGTTCCCTTCTCTCCACACCGTCTCCAGCATTTATCTGTAGGGCCCTTGAGTTTTGAGATGACTCCAGTCATCCTACGATGGTCCCATGTTCCTTTTCTCTGCAGATTTTAAACCCTGCATGCATGGCTCTCAGGAAGATAACACTTCTCTGGAAACCAGGACAGAGTTGCATTTGGACCTGGGGAGGCTTGCTGCTGGCCCCTCTTTTCACACCCTCTCTCTCCTTTCTGCAGAGAATCTCATCCACACGTTGGCTGACCTTCAGCCCAGATATAACTCCTTCATCCAGATCTTTCCTCTGAGCTCAGGACCTCTTGTTTCTGCTCAGTGCCCCAGAGGCACCTCAAGGCACCAGAACTGCTGTGGGATTCCTGAGCCCCTAAAGGACCCTGGCTCTTGGGAAAATCCGTTTCCTTACTGTTCCCAGCTTCACTGTCCAAATTCCTTAGCTCATGGCCCCTTCCTGCATCTTCAAAGCAAGCACCACAGCACCTTCACGTCGCCCTCTCCCTCCAACCTCTGTTTCTGTCCTCACACCACCTTCTCTGAGTCTGACCCCCTGCTTCCCTGCTATTAAGGACTGTGAAATTACACTGGGCTCACCCAGGGTCAGCGCCCCAGGTCAAGGTCCTTCATGTAATCATATCTGCAGACTCCCTTTTGCCAGGTCAGGTGGCATAGTCACAGGTTCCAGAGATTAAAACATTTTTGGGAATATTATTCTGTTCTCCACACGGGATCAGGACGTGGACATTTTGGGGACATTATTCTGTTCTCCACACGGGGATGAGGACGTGGACATTTTGGGGACATTATTCTGTTCTCCACACCCACCTTCTTGGTGATTCACACGCAGGAGCCCTTGACCTCATGCAAATCATTCTGTAGCCAAGGAGACACACATTAAACAAAGACTTACTCTGTGAAATGCCTGACCCTAGCAGATGTCTCTTACCGTGTGACACAGGGTCGTGTGAAGAGAAGACGGCATCGTTAGGTGTGATTACATTAAATTCCACGTCTGGAATTTCCCAGCCCGGACTCCGCCGAACGCCATTTCTGAGAGTCGGGAATGGGAGTCCAGTTATGACAGGACGGTTGGCTGAAATCACATGTGGCATTTGCTCCTGTCGTGTGGTGCCCTTTATCTTTCAAAATGTTGGCTGGGTTGGGCACATTGGTGGCTCTGGGGTGTTTTTTTTTTTTTTGCAGACTTAGGACGGTTTTTCTCGGAACCCCATCTGGGTCCCTGTAGGGAGGGGCCCGGTTCTGCAGGACTTGGAAGTAACAGCCTCTGTGGGTTCAGACAGAAACTTCCAGGAACGATGTGCCCTGGGGCGGAGCTTATACTGGTGCCCATAATGGATGCCCACGCCCCAGGGTGCTGGGCAGGACGGTTGTCAGATCCCTCAAAGAGAGGATCTCTCCTTTGCAGACCCTCTGTGTCTCTTGGAGATGCCACGGGAGCACAGAAGTGTTGGCACGAAGGGGCATGCCCCCTCTGGTACCCAGGATGGGTGGACGGCTCCAGGGATCAATGCCCCTTGGGCCAGGGGTTAGCCAGGAGGGTCCAGTCCAGACTGACAGTGGATTCATTACCAGCCCAGTGTGCCCAGCGCTCGGGGCAGATTTAGCTGATTTGGGGGAAGTGAAGGATTTTTTCATGCATCTCGTGGCTTGCTTTGTACATGAGGGTTTATCTTTGCTGTGTTCAAACGACACTTCTGAAGGGATGGATATTGGAGAGATTCTGAGTCAGCAGATGCCAATGGGCTTCCCAACTACAGGACTTCTCAGAGGGGAACCCTGTCAGTGGTACTGTTGGTGTCCAGGAGGGTCTGCAGAGTTTCTGAAAACGATATGCCTGGGACCCTCCTCTGGGATATTAACTCCCCCCCCCACCTTCCCCTGCCCCAAGGTGATTGGTTCAGAGGAGTTGCGTTAACAGGACAAACTCCTGCTCACCCATCAACTCTCATGGAAAACAGCCCCAGCTGTGTCCCACAGAGAAGACGTCCAAAGGCCACGTCTAGCTAGACTTCGTGCTTTGCATTTCTAAAATTTATTCCTAAAGAGAGCGATCAGGATTTTGCCAATGTTTGGTATTTCAGACGCAGAATATTTCTGCACTTGCTAGCAGGACATAAATAGAACCAGACCGCCTCTCTCTGGCTGTGGGGAGCTCAGAAGAGAAGCTGAGCATTTATCCAACCCAAGAACGATCTGCGTCCTGCCGAGCTGGTCAATATTTATCATTTATTCACATCAATATTGATTTACCTCGTTTTCCATCCCTGTGCCAGAACTCGGGTAGATTTGTAGCCAGCCCTCAGGACTTCTGCTTTAGCCTTGTAGGAGTTGTCCCCGTAACACGCACAGATATATTTCTCAAGATCAAGAATTACTAAAAATTGTGTTTTTCCCTCTAAATAAATATGTCCGTGGTAACCCTGAAAAATCACAAAGATGCTTGCCTGGCCAGATACGTAGGAACCCAGTGTTCGGTATAGTTCATTCGTTCATGAAATTCGTATCCTAAGTCAGCATGGGGAGCCAGGGACCAGGTACACTTAGAGCCAGTCCTCCCGGCAGTGGCCGCCATGGCCTTGGCACCGACAGGGTGGTCAAGAAAGCAGGGAGTCGGGGCCCAGTTCTCGGGGGAGGGGCGCAGATGCCCGAATACTTTCCTTATTTATGTGCTCGGCGTTTCCTCCGAGAAAGAGGTGACCGATGTGTCTCTTGGGAAACTGGTGACGCCCCGTGCGTGCCTTTACCCTTGGAGGGTTGGATGCGAATATGTGTGGACTACTCATCAGCGCCTTCTGTTTCTCTCCCGGGGTTTGTGTCTCCCCGAGGGAACCGTTTCCTGCCGTGTCGTGCTTTCTGGGGCGCTCCTCCTGTCTTTGGGAGCAGAAGGCGCTTGGATGCTCCTTTGCTGGTGGTGGAGCTCGCAGGGCTGTTGGACGTGATCGACCCGGATTCCATAAGTGCCCCAGGAGTACAGGAGGCTGCCCATCCCGTGTCCCTGTTCAAGGGGCTCCTTCTTTCAAAGCCCTTCCTGAGCATCCAGGAAGTGGGTCCAAAAATGCAGTGGTTTTTTCCTAATTACCCAAATGCTCCAGCATCACTTAATTCAGGAGCTCTTTTTTTTCTTTTTAATTTTTATTGGGGTACAGTTGATTTACAATGTTGTGTTCGTTTCAAGTGCATCCGTGATACATATACATATATCCACTCTTTTTTAGATTCTTTTCCCATATAGGCCATTATAGAGTATGAAGTTGAGTTCCCTGTGCTCTACAGTAGGTCCTCGTTGGTTATGCATTTTAAATATAGCAGTGTGTACAGGTCAATCCCAATCTCTCAATTCATCCCCCACCTTCCCCCCTTGGTAACTATAAGTTTCTTCTCTACATCTGTGTGTCTGTATCTGCTTTGCACATAAGGTCATATCTGCTGTTTTTCTAGATTCCACATATACGTGATATCATATGATATTTGTCTTTGTCTGACTGACTTCACTCAGTATGATAATCTCTAGGTCCAACCATGTTGCTGCAAATGGTATTATGTCATTCTTTTTTTTTATGGCTCAGTAATATTCCATTGTATATAGGTACCACATCTTGTTTATCCGTTCCTCTCTTGATGGACACATAGGTTGCTTCCATGTCTTGGCTATTGTAAACAGCACTGCTGTGAACATTGGGGTGCCTGTGTCTTTTCGAACCAGAGTTTTGTCCGGATATATGCCCAAGAGTGTGATTGCTGGATCAGACGGTAGCTCTATTTTTAGTTTTTAAGGAACCTCCATCCTGTTCTCCACAGTGGCTGCACCAACTTACATTCCCACCAACAGTGTAGGAGGGTTCCCTTTTCTCCACGCCCTCTCCAGCGTCTATTATGTATAGACTTTTTGATGATGGAGCAGTTTTATCCTCAGACTGTGAATGGGATGGGTTTTAGCCACTTTGCTCTGTAAGAGGGTGACATGTCCTCCCGTCTTTGCAATTTCTTTGAGTGCCCTCTGGTTTCACAGTGAGTCAGTGATAAATTCGTCTTCTTTTCAGAAGGGTTTTCTGGGTGGGAGGGAGATTTTGATGCACCCTCCCCGAGAAGATGCACGGTCCTCCCGCCTTACTTTGATGTCTTTTTGGAAATACTGCAACACAGGAGCTCTTAACAGAGTTGGGCATTTCCGATCCCCTGGCCCCAGGTGTCCTGGCTGTGCTTATAGCGGGTCCCCAGCGGGTATCTCTAGTGCGAATAGTTGCTCGTTGGGGAAGCATCCTCAGTGAGTGGTGGCATCTCTGCGGTGGCCATGGGGCGTGGGGCGGTCTGTCCTCTGTGGTGACAGGGAGATAACAGTATTGGAAACACAGGACGAGGGTGACCTGTGGACCTGTCCACATGCTGCTCTAGCCAGTGTTTTCCCCGTTGACTTAAGGATGATCTTGGACACACTCATGTGCTCTTTGAAGCTCGACATTTTCACTGGCCCAGGACGTGACTGTGTCCAGTACCCCTAAGCACTCAGCCCCAGCACCCGGGTCCGGCTGGGCTGACAAACACCTGGGTTCATTGCCACCCCCAGTCCTGCCTCAGATCACAGGCTTCCCTCCATCTACGGATTTTCCCTGAGACACAGGGACACCTCCTTTCCTGGTCGCGTTCTGCAGGTGGATTCAGAATCCTCGGCCCTTCCAGAACCTTCTATCCTTCCTCCCGAACATTCCTGCATTCCTCTGCTGACTGCCTTGGTTGCCCGCTTCCAGACGTCTTTACTTTTGCATTTTTAGTTCCACTGACGGTAAAGTCTCTGGATTCCAAAGTTGCAGCCGACCCCAGCTCTGGAGGTAGGTTTTGTGGTCAGCCCTGGACTGACGGTGGATTGTCTGCAACAGTTTTCTACGATGTTCCTCGTGTTCTGGACTTAAACCTTCATGTAGCCATTGGGCACCAGCTAGAATATACCCTTCCCTCATTCTCTCTCTCTGTGTGTGTCTTTATCTGTCTCTGTCTCTCTCTCTGTCTCTCTCATTCCCTGCCCCTCTCTTTTCCCCCGTAAGGCAAATAACTCTCTCTCATCCTCTCCTGATTAGGACACATATATTTTTTTCCCCTCTCTATAAGGAATAGCACATGGTTTATTTTTAAGTGAAAGACTTTATTTTGAATAATAATATACATATCATTCATGCCATTTACTTTTCACGGTGCGTCGCTATGTCTGGAAGTAGACAGGGAAAAAAATAAACGTTAGAAATACCTAAGCATGGAAATATACAGGCAGAGAAGACATTTGATACATCTCTATGAACAAGCATCATAGGCCAGTATCCATTAGAAAAGCATGAAAACCATGCAAAGAGTCTGCCCACATCCCAGCAGCCAAGTGCAAACAGTACACATTATAGTTTCTTGGATACAAAACGTATATATTTTCTTTGGAATGGAAACATCCTACAGACGAGTGGCTTGGCTTTTCTATGCAAGGCAAAAATTATCTATAGAAGTAAAAACAGTGGGGGAATTTCCTGGCAGTGCACTGGTTAAAACTCTGTGCTTTCACTGCTGGGGCTCAGGTTCGATACCTGGTCGGGGAGCTGAGATCCCACAAGCTGTGTGGCACAGCCAACAAATTAAAAAAAAACACAAGTACAAAGTGTAGAAGCCACCTGTGATGATGAGATATTCCAGGCCACAGACGTGTGTCTACTCCCCAATCAAATTCGTCCATCAACGAGCAGATTTTTTTTTTTGGCTGCACTGTGCAGCTTTGCGGGATTTTAGTGCAGGGATCGAACCCGTGGCCCCTGCAGTGGAAGCGTGGAGTCTCAACCACTGGCCCGCCAGGGAAGTCCCTAGCAGATATATATATTTTTTCTTTTGCGGTACGCCGGCCTCTCACTGCTGTGGCCTCTGCCGTTGCGGAGCACAGGCTCCGGACGCGCAGGCTCAGTGGCCATGGCTCATGGGCCCAGCCGCTCCGCGGCACGTGGGATCTTCCTGGACTGGGGCACGAACCCGTGTCCCCTGCATCGGCAGGCAGACTCTCAACCACTGCGCCACCAGGGAAGCCCAGCAGATATTTTTTATGGCTTCTTTTCCTATGTTTCAGTTCGCAGAGGCTGCCGTTTTCACGGATGGTCACCAACAAGGATGACCATTTGAAGCCCTGACGTGACATCATCCCTTTATCCATTTAAAAAAATACAAGTGTAGCGACGTGGGTGAACCGTTAAAATCTCTCCCTCAGCACCCGCCAGACGTTCAGTAAATATTGTTGCTGTTAGAACTGCTACCCAGGGAGCTGTCTAGGACATTTTGCTTTAAAAATGGAAACCAGGGACTTCCCAGGTGGTCCAGTGGTTAAGACTTCGCCTTCCAATACAGGGGCTGTGGGTTCGATGCCTGGTCGGCGAACTAAGATCCCACAGGCCTTGTGGCCAAAAAACCAAAACATAAAACAGAAGTCATATCGTGACAGATTCAATAAAAGACTTTTTAAAAAAATGGTCCACCTTAAAAAAAAAAAGAAAAGAAACCGGCGTGATTATTCTCAGCATCTCACTTTATCGTGGGCTTAGTCGTGGGCAGGGACCCCGGGAGTTTGGGGGTCCAGCCTCCATGGGGCTATAGTCCTCACACAGCTTCCCTGGTGGATGAACCCCAGGATGGGCTAGACGCTTCTGGAACACAGTGGGTGGGCAGCTGTATGCATGGCAGCGATGTCCTTGCTGTTGCTTTAAAAATATGTTTTCCCCAACGATGCTATTTCTGCCCAGACCTTGGTCAGATGACTGTGATGATTTCCCAACTCACCTTGAACTCGTGCTGTGCACGGAGCATCCTCACTGTTGCTCGGGGTCAGTGAGTTTCTGCTAGAATCTGTCAGCAGAGCTTGTATGCAACGACGATCCATGTTGGCATGTCCCCAGGGCTGCGTCGTTGCTGCACATGTCCTGTCTTGTACATTCTCGTTAGGAAATACGTAATTCGGAGTGGAGTGGATGGAATAGGTACAGCCTTAAGGAGATCGGGGAGGGGTTGCCCTCCAGCTCAGGTCACCACGAACCGGACCCTGGGCGCCCCAGCGAAAATGAACACGGATGAGTCCGGCTGTTCTGCCCCAGCGGGGTGAGATCCAGAGTTGGTGCAGCTGTACCGATGTCTGGCTGACCCGAGCCTCCTGGCTGTTTTCTCTGCTGTCGACGTCCAAGGAATCAAAGACCATCGTAAGGAGGTGACAACCAGCACCAGCTTCCTTTTACTGTATAATGTTACCCTCAACTCACCAGGCTGAAGCCCGGGAAGTCACCGTGGGTTAACACCCCCAGATTCAGGCCGTAATTCCTGCTGACCTCATATCCCCCTCAAATGCCCCTGCTCCGTGATGTGGGGCATTTTCCAATGGATTTTGACACTTGGAAGGGCATGTCTAGTGGCTGCCGGTTTGTCCCAGGAGATGGAGCTTTCTAGCCTGGACTTGACCGTTTTGGCGTGCACAGACCACTCCCCTACCTAGTGGCTCAAAATAACCGTCTCCTTTTTTATTTTCTATTTATATTTATTGAAGTACAGTGGATATACAATGTTATATAAGGTACAGGTATACAATATAGCGATTCACAATTTTTAAACATTATACTCCATTTGTAGGTATTATAAAATATTGGCTATGTTCCCTGTGCTGTACGTATATCCTTCTAGCTTATTTATTTTATGCAAATAGTTTGTTCCTCTTTACTCCCCCTCCCCTGTCTAGTCCCTCCCCGCTTCCCTCTCCCCACTGGGAACCGTTAGTTTGTTCTCTACATCTGTGAGTCGGCTTCGTTTTTGTTATATTCACTAGTTTGTTGTATTTTTTAGATTCCACATATAACTGATACCCTATAGTATTTGTCTTTGTCTGGCTTATTTCACGAAGTATAATAATCTCTAGGTCCATCCACGTTGCTGCAAATGGCATTATTTCATTGTTTTTTTATGGCTGAGTTGTATTCCATTCTATGTTTGTACCACATCTTCTTTATCCATTCCTCTGTCTTTGGACACTTAGGTGGCTCCCAAGTCTTGGCTATTGTAAACAGTGCTTCTCTCAAAATAACTATTTTGCTTGCATTTTGGGCAGTCATCACTCTGGTCCTCCCATGGGGTTGCACCTGGGTCGCTGTTGTCTGACGGGTCAACCAGGGCCAGATGTCCAGGGTGGGTTTCTCCTGTGGCAGGAAACTGGTCCTGCCCGTTGCCTGGCCTCAGCTGAGCTGGTCGACCAGGTCCCCACGTGTGGTCTCCTCACCAAAATAGTGAGGAGACCTTAGAATTGCCAGCCTTCTCTAGTGAATCTGGCTGTGCCCAGAAAGACAGAATTCTGAAAGCCGGAAGCTCCGGGGTCTTTCTGAGCATGCCCTTGGACGTTGTACGACATTGTCACTGCCACCGCATTCGACTCATGACAGCAAAGTTCATGAGGCTGCCAGGATTTGAGGGATGCGATACAGACTCCGTCTCCCGAGGAAACGGGTGTCAAACGAATGTGCAGGCTGGTTGTCCGGCTGCTTGGAGGCCGCTGTCCCTTTCAACCAGCCTCACATCAGCCAAGTGCCCTGGAGGCACGGGTCCATCCTGCGCTGAGGGCTGCCTGCACTGCAGGCACTGACAGAGCTCATTGACCCAGCTTCGTCCTACTAACTTAGGCAATCAAGGAGACGCATCACCAGGGAAGTGTGTGCGTTTTCTCTAAATGCCAGACCTTTTGTCCACTTGACAACCAAAAAGCCAGTGTTTCTTCTGGATGACTTCTGAAGGGCACCCTGACATGCGCTTCAGAAACATTCTTCAAATTTAAAAAAAGGTTTAATTTATTTTGGCCGTGCTACATGGCATGTGGGATCTTAGTTTCCCAACCAGGGATCGAACCCACGTCCCCTGCATTGGAAGGTGGATTCTTTACTGCTGGACCGCCAGGGAAGTCGAGAAACATTTTTTTTTATACCTTACTTTTTATTGACTACAAGACAACATTTTAGAATATTTTTGAGCCTAATATCATATAATCTCAACAAATTCATTTGACTGTGAAAATCGTAACAAAGTATCTCATCTCAGAATGACACAAGTTTAGAGACCAGACATGCTGGGGAATATAGGTCTGTAGCTGAGGAAACCTATTTTTGGTTACACAGTGGTCCTGGGAAAAAAGAGAATCATAGGGTTTAGAGTTAAAATAATGGATTTTAATTCTGTAGTAACCTAAATGGGAAAAGAATTTGAAAAAGAATAGATACGCATATATGTATCACTGAATCACTTTGCTGTGCACCTGAAAACTAACACAACATTGTTAATCAACTGTACCCCAATATAAAAGTTAAAAATAAAATCATCCTTTGACCTAAAAAAAAAAAAAAGGATTTTTAGTTCTAATTCTATAATTTACTGGCTGTGTGAACTTTGCCAAGCCACTTGACTTCTTCTTTATGTTGTTTTAATGGAAAAGCATTTTATTTTAAATACAGCTGTGTGAACCTGTCAGTCCCAAACTCCCCATCTGTTTTGTTCATCGAATTTTAGTGGCTGTAGGTATATTTGAACACACACTCCGTGGAGCGCCTGAGACACGTGTAGCTCATTTTTCTCGTGTCTGTGGCCTCCGTCCACGCGGTGCCATACTCATGATGTTAGGCAGTCATCAGCGCAGGGGATAAAGTTTCAACATCCCGGAGGTTTTTGGGGAGAGCTGGGTGTGGAGGGAAGAGGCAGGTGTGGCCAGGATGCGTGTGAGGGTGAGACGCCACACACCTGACCTCCCCGTCTTCTCGTTTCTGCGTCTGGAGCCCCACGTTCCGTCACGGTTCCTCTTCCATCCTTGTCTGTGGAAGCTGCCATCAACCTGCAGCCTCCTGACAGCTTTGTTTTTTAAAAATATTACCCCCTTGCAACACGCAGAGCACTTGGCTGGCTCTGTGAAAGCCAGAGCCTGAATCAGATGTTTTCTTTGCCTCAGGAACCTCAGAACCTGCAGTGGGGATGTATGGGGTCGTGAAACCCAGGGTGGATCCTACCTGGGTCCTGAGTGTGGAGAGACATGCAGTGTGGCCTGTGTGGCCCGGGAGGGGCCTTGCAGTGCAGCTGGGAAAACTGTCCACAGATACAGTTACTCAGACACGAACGCATGTATGCAGAATGACATGTAGAAATGCCTACACAGGCACATACAAATATATATATATATACACACACATATACAAATATAAAATATATACATATAGAAATACACATCCATATAAAATACACATCAACAAACACATACACATATACAAATGTATATTCAGAGAATTACAAACAGAATTGTATATACCTGCAAATGCAAATATACGTACATTATACAAATACAAAATATATACATGTAGAAATACACATCTGTATAAAATACACATACATCAACAAACACACATATACAAATGCATATGTGGAGAATTACATGTAGAAATGCCATATAAAATACACATACATCAACAAACACACATATACAAATGCATATGTGGAGAATTACATGTAGAAATGCATACACAGGCACATACATATATATATATACACACACACACAAATATACAAATACAAAATATATACATATAGAAATACACATCGATATAAAATACACATCAACAAACATGTATACAAATGCATATACAGAGAATTACATATAAAATTGCATACACAGACACATACAAATATATATATGTACGTATATACAACTACATAGATATGGAAATACACATCCATATAAAATACACATCAACAAACACATATACAAATGCATATATGGAGAATTACATGTAGAAATGCATACACAGGCACATACAAATATATATGTATACATATACGAATACATCTATATGAAATACACACACATCAACAAACACATACACATATACAAATGCATATACAGGGAATTACATATAGAAATGCATATAGAGCCACATACAAATGTACATATACATATGCAAATACAAATATGTCTATACATCCATGTAAACAAACATCAATACAAACATAAACATATACACATATGCAAATGCATATACCCAGAGAAGTGTATACACATGCAAGTACAAACACATGTACATACACGTGCAAAAATATATATGTATATGTGCACAGAAATCATACACATATGCAAAACAACTTGCAAATGCAAATATATATGCAAATACAAAAGCCTATGTGGACGAATATACAACTGGAAATAGACGTATGCATGCATTACACATAAACACGTGCAAACGCATAGTTGACTCTGAACACTTACACATAGGCAAATAACTCTGCTCATATACTTACAAATACATACACATATACACATGCATATGCATGTGTTATATGCAAATGCAGGCATTCATGCAAGTACATATACACATGCATCTGCAATGCAAATTCATAGACATGCATATACCATATATGCAAAAGAAAACGCATGTATAAGTTGATAGGCATTTATAAACACATGTGCATGCAAATACACAAACGCATAAACATGTATGTGTATAAATGTGTGCATGTGCACATGTGTGCAAATACATATAAATACATACATGATACACATGTATGTGGACATACACAAATGCATCTAGAATAAGCATACGAATACACAGGAGTACATGCACGAATAAAATGCACACACACACACCTAGAGACACACACACACCTAGACACACACATAGACAAACACACGTGCAAGCCCGCTGGCTGCTCTAGGAGATGGAACTATATGGGCTGGGCATGTGTTCTGCACATCACCTGTGTCCTGGCCTCTGTGAGAGGGACTTAGGGACAGGGATTTAGAGGACCTTTGCCCCCCACCGGAGGGCAGGCCTGGGTGTCCCAAACTGACGGGTAGAACGCACAGAGCCCCAAGCCATGCTTCACAAATGTGTTTATGGACCAATGGCTGACCGGCCGGCTGGGGCCTGCCGTGGGGACGTTCCCCAAAGGGCGCCTGAGGGATGAATTCACTTCTGGGGTTCACCCGAATGAGGGGCTGCCGTGGCAACATGAGTTTGGGGATCAGGGCTCTGTCTACCCGCCTGTGGACCATAGGACAGCGTCACCCCCTGGTGTCCCAGCTGTGCTGCCCACGCCTCAGACCAGGCCCCTGGCATCTGCGGATGGCTGTTCCCATCCAGAAGAGTGACCGGCCCGGGGGACACTGTTGGATGTCTCAGGACAGTCCCACTTCCTGGGGGGTCCTGCTGTTTTGTCCTCATTTACAAGCTCGGGCCATCGACGGGCAGAGATTGAGAACAGGAAGGGGTCTTGTTGGTCTTTTGGCATCTTCCCCACCGTGTACAGAACAGGAAACTGAGGCAGGAAGGTGGGGCAGCAACCAGGACAAGAGCCACCCTCCTGGCGCTGGGCAGCTACCCCATCCACCTGGGGGGCAGCGCCGCCATCCTGTCCTCCCTCCTCCTATCCCATCCCATCCCATCCTCACCCCCACCTCATCCCATGCAGCCTCATCCCATCTCCTTCCATCCTCATCCCCTCCCCGTCCCCATCCCGCCTTATCCCATCTCCTTCCATCCTCATCCCCTCCCCGTCCCCATCCCGCCTTATCCCAACTCCTTCCATCCTCATCCCCTCCCCTCCCTCCCCCTCCCCCTCCCGCCTCATCCCATCTCCTCCAGTCTCACTGTCCCTGAACCCTCCTCTGTCCCCAGCTGGTGTAATGATGGTGCCGCAGGGGACCACTGAGGACGGCTTTGAGGAGCACTTTGGTGTGAACTACCTGGGGCACTTCCTGCTGACCAACCTCCTCCTGGACACCCTGCGGGAGTCGGGCGCCCCCGGCCACAGCGCGAGGGTGGTGACTGTGTCCTCGGCCACACACTACATCGGGGAACTGAACTTGGACGACCTTCAGAGCAGGTGGGTGCCAGTCGCCAGGGGTCTCGGGTGCTGCCAGGATGGTCAGGGTGACTCGTCACCACGACGCACTGGGCAGCGTGCTCGTCCCAGGTGATGGCGGTGCACACCCCCAAACGTTTGTCACTCAACCTGTCTCGAGGTGAAAGCTGTGTTGACTAACACAGGCAGACCTGGGAGATGCTGCGGGTTTGCTTCCAGACCACAGCAATGAAGCAAATATTGCAGTAAAGCAAGTCGCACAAATTTTTTTGCTTCCGAGTGCATCTAAAAGTGATGCTTACACTAGACTGTAGTCTAGTAAGTGGGCAATAGCATCATGTCTATAAAAACAATGTACACACCTTCATTAAAAAATACTTTATTGCTAAAAAATGCTCACCATCCTCTGAGCCTAGAGTTAGACATAATCTTTTTGCAGTAGTAACATCAAAGATCCCTCATCAGAGATCACTGTAACAAATACAATAATAATGGAGAAGTTTAAAATACTGCAAGAATGACCAAAATGTGACGCAGAGACACAAAGCGAGCAAATGATGTTGGAAAAACGGTGTCAGTAGACTTACTCAACGCGGGGCAGCCCCAGACTTTCAATGTGTAAAAAAATGCAATATTGGTGGGGGCTTCCCTGGTGGCGCAGTGGTTGAGAGTCCGCCTGCCGATGCAGGGGACACGGGTTCGTGCCTCGGTCCGGGAGGATCCCACATGCCGCGGAGCTGCTGGGCCCGTGAGCCATGGTCGCTGAGCCTGCGCATCCGGAGCCTGTGCTCCGCAACGGGAGAGGCCACAACAGTGAGAGGCCTGCGTACCGCAAAAAAAAAAAAAAAAAAAAAAAAAAAAAAAGCAGTATTGGTGAAGCACAGTAAAATGAGGTCTACCTGTATTCATAGTTGTTTGCTAACTGGCACCCACACATCCATATCAGTCTATTTATATTTATGCTTTGAGGTAAATCCTATTATTATCCTCATTTTACACTTGAGGAAACTGAGAAGCATATATTTAAAAAAATTTATTTAATTGCAGTATAGTTGATTTCCAATGTTGTGTGCATTTCTGGTGTACAGCAAAGTGATTCCGTTATACATATATATATATATACGTTTTTTTCCGCATTCTTTTCCATGATGGTTGATCCCAGGATATTGAGTAGAGTTCCCTGTGCTCTGCAGTAGGACCTTGTTGTTTATCCATCCTAAATGTAACAGTTTGTACCTGCTAATCCCAAAGTCTCAGTCCATCCCTCCCCCTCCCCCTCCCCATTGGCGACCACAAGTCTGTTCTCTGTGGCTGTGAGTCTGTTTCTGTTTGGTAGATAAGTTCCTGTGTGTCATATTTTAGATTCCACATATAAGTGCTATCCTATGCTATTTGTCTGTCTCAGACGTCTGGTCTCCAGGACTGGGGGAGGATGAAGTCCTGTTGCTTTCAGCCCCCAGTTTGTGGGTCACCTGTGCTGGGGCTGTAGGAGACCTTCAGGGTGTGGGGGTTTCGTAGAGGACCAGCCCCGTGGCCTCTGAGCCGGGCCAGGATGGGTATCACGGACGCTCTGGGGTCCTGATGGAGTTAACGGACTGACTTCATTCGCTGCCGTTACTGAGTTTTCCCCGTTTATTTCTCAGCACGTAGGTGTGCGTAGCCCTTTAGCCAACCCGGTGCTTTCCGCACGGGGCGTGCAGAGCAAGGAAGGAAATGAAAAGGACCCTGAGCCTGGAGAGATTCTGATGTCCCCTCAAGCACTCACACAGCAATGTGGTTGCTTCTCCCCCGGGACTCAACACCCTGTGTTTTAACTCCTGGGGTCCAGTCGTCCCTCAAAGAGGTGTCTTTGGGGCTTCCCTGGTGGCGCAGTGGTTGAGAGTCCACCTGTCGATGCAGGGGACATGGGTTCGTGTCCCGGTCCGGGAGGATCCCACATGCCGCGGAGCGGCTGGGCCCGTGAGCCATGGCTGCTGAGCCTGAGCATCCGGAGCCTGTGCTCCGCAACGGGAGAGGCCACACAGTGAGAGGCCCACGTACCGCAAAAAAAACAAACAAACAAAAAACAGCATCGTGACAAGGGGACCCGTGTACAGGGTGGGGTGCTCCTTTCAGGAATATTCTAGTCTTTTTCTCCTTTGAATACGGGTGTAGAAATATGCAAGAGAGAACGCAGATGTGTGCACCCGTAGCTTCCTTTTTCTAAAATGAAGCTTTTTATGGCATTGCACAAAACTCTGACATTTGCAGAGAAGTCATCTCATGGCCCGCAGGAGTGAGTGTGTCAGGAAGTGGTGATAACTGCCCTCCTGTATTTGTTTACATTTTCCTGTGTCAGATCACATTATAAGGCATCTCGTTGTATCATTTTTTTTCCCTAAACGGTTGTCCAAAGGGGATGAAACCGTTTAGGACCATTGTTTTCAAGGTGGGGTCCCCAGAGCAGCAGCATCTGTATCACCTGAGAAGTGATGGATGATACAGGTAGATGCTCAGACCATACAGCCCCCACCTGTGAAATCAAAACTTGGAGGGTGGGAAAATAATCTGAAAAAATATATGTACATATACACACACATATATATACACACATATATATAACTGAATCACTTTGTAGTACACCTGAAACTACCACAACACTGTAAATCTTACTATGTATAAAATAGATAACTAAGGAGAACCTGCTGTATAGCACAGGGAACTCTACTCACTGCTCTGAGGTGACCTGAATGGGAAGGGAATCCAAAAAAGATGGGATATAGGTGTACGTAGAGCTGATGCACTTTGCTGTACAGCAGAAACTAACACAACACTGTAAAGCAACTCTACTGCAATGAAAATTGTTTTAAAAAAAAATAAAAAGGTATTTCCTAGCAACCTGTCCCCTCCAAGTAAATTTTATATATACCTTATAGTGTATATTCTACTTCAGACCATGCCACGTATAGCCTTTTAATTCTATAATAAACATACAGAAAATTACCTTTAAAAAAACCAAAAGAGCCCAACTCACTCTTGTTCTATTTTAAAGGCTGGACAATAGACTGTTAAAATGTTAAAACTGTGTTAAAAACAAAACAAAACAACTCAGGGTGTGCGGCCAGGCATTGGAAATTTTAACACGTCCTCTGAGGGGCCCTTAATGCATGCTGACATTTGAGAACCACTTGGGTTGAAAACATGCTGCCTTTCGGGGTAAAAAAAAAAAAAAAGAATTCTTGGCTTGCACCTGATGTAAACACCACTGGTGATGATGGTTAATTGACAAGATTGATTTGCTGGCTTGCATAAGGAGCGTACTTGTCAAGCATAAATCACTTGTAAAAGCATAAAGTGTTCCAAACCCAGGTGGGTTGTTACACACGAGAGGGCTTGTCACCTCTGCCCGGCTGCACTCAGTCCCTCCTCCTACAGAAGAAATTCTAATGGAAGAGGTGAGCAGAATCTCTGGAAAATTGTAGTCAATGAACAAGACTCATGATGTAGTGGATAGCTTTGTTTAAAAAAAAAAAAAGTTATATTTAGTGGGAAGAGGGTGAAAAAGCTATATACTATTTAAGTAAAAAAATTATATATCTAATATATTTAATACTTGTATATCTATAATATTTAATTATATATAATATGTAAATGATATAAAATATTGCAATATTTATGTAATTATGCAATTATAATTATATGTTTATAGTTATAATTTACCTATATATGAGAGGGAGAGAGAGACTGACTTTAAAGGTATCAACTGTGCACAAAGCTCTGTTACATCTTTTTTTAAAAATTGCCACACAATATTATATAATATATAAGTTACAGGTGTACAACAGAGTGATTGACAATTTTTTAAGATTCTATTCCATTTACAGTTATTATAAAATATTGGCTATATTCCCTGTGCTGTACAGTATATCCTTGTAGCTTATTTTATTTTATTTTTTAAATAATTTTTTTTGGCCGCACCATGTGGCTTGCGGGATCTTAGTTCCCTGACCAGGGATCATACCCAGACCACGGCAATGAAAGTGCCAAGTCCTAACCACTGGACTGCCAATTTCCCAGTAACTTTTGCTTTTGTAAAACAATGGTTACTCTATGAGTTTCCTGGGGCGGCCATGACAAAGTACCAGAAATCTGGGTACCTTAGAACAATGGAAAGTTATTGTGTCACAGACCTGGAGACTGGAAGTCCACAATCAAGGTTGGCTGGTTAGGCAGGGTGGGTCCCTCGTGGAGGCCCTAGGAGGAACCCACCCAGGCTCAGTCTCTTCCAGGCTTCTCTCCAGCTTCTGGAGTTTGCTTTATGGCACGAGTCATACTGGATTGTAGCCCACCCAAACAACTTCATTTTAACTTGATCACCTCTGTAAAGACCCTATTTCCAAGGAAGGTCCTATTCTGAGGTCCTGGGGGTTAGGACTCCAGCATAACCTCTTCTGTTATGGGAAGAGGGGGGAAACAGTTCAGCCCACAGCACGCACCATTGGTCCATCCCCAGTAGATAGATCCTTAACCTTTTAAGGCTCACGTTATTTCAGCCTGACCTTGCTTTGGAGACACAATAATCATGGACACGTTATAGGCACGGCACTGTCTTTTGAAAATAGCTGTCTTGGTTTGAGTTTCCCAAACTTATTTAACTTTGGGGCCGTTTTTCACTATTTTATTCACAAGTACCTCTTCACATCCTATATCGTTGGTTGTGGCACCTCTGTGGTGAGATGTCATGTTATAAATATGCTGTCCTGCACTGATGTGGTTTTCACTAAACATTTAGCATGTTCAGTGTGTGTGTGTGTGTGTGTGTGTGTGTGTGTGTGTGTCCTGGGACCCTTACAGGCAGCCGGCACCCTTGCCATGCTTCTGTGACCAACTCTAGCAGGTGTTTGGATGAGGCTGGAATTCACAGGTGGCCCTGCCACATCCCGGGCTGTGTCTGCCGACTTCTCTTCGTGGAAGGACAGAGACTCCTGTTAGCTCACGATATTTTCAGAGGTCCTGGTGGGTGGCCTCTCTTTCCATCTTCCTCTGTCATGTTAAACCTAGGACACCAAGGCAGAATGCAAGGCAGTTCTTCGTCTTGTCCAGGGAAAACTTCAGTTTGGAGCTCAGGGATTATTTACTTACCGACGTACTGGATGTGGGTCCTCCTTGCAGACTGATCGTTTTCAGGCTTGACCAGCATCCAAAACGCGCCAGTTGGAAACTAGGTTATGGGTAGTACGTGGAGTTTCCATAATTGTGTTTGCCATGTGCTGAGGTGTTACTGTCTCCGAATTGAACTTTTAAGGGAAGCAAATGGGACTTACTCATATGAAGTCAACATCACAGAGTCAGTTGTCTTACTGGAGTGGGACGGAGCCATCACACACACACACATACGGCACGGTGTCCATCAAGATAATCAGTGAAGAGCTCCTTTCTTAAAATAAACTGTCCAGGCCGGTTGGTTTTTTCTGATCTCCAACGGCAAGAGGGGAATAATGTTTTCTATAATACGCTGAAAACACAGACCTCAGATACCCTTAATCATATCCACATTCAGGGTCATGTGTGTTTCACTGAGGTTTTCCTTCAACACGAAAGCTCAGTGAATTAATGGTTTTCAAGATACTGTCTTATAAATCCTGTAGTCATAGGCATGATTTCTCATGGGATTGAGGGAGTTCAGGAAACGGACTCCTCGTGAGACACTTAAAATAATGCAAAATGGTTTTCTAGGACAGGTGGGCGATAGTTTGCTTGTGGGCAGTAGAGAGCAGTGCCCAGAAGGAACCTTGACCACTGGTGTGGAAGTAGTTAAAAAATCAATGGCGCTGAGTAGAAAGCATATGGATTAATACGGTGTAAGTCAAAGATTGTGGAAAGCCAGTGAGAAGAGTCATCTTTAAGATAGGACGGAATATATACACACACACACACAAACATATATCTATACACACACACATATATACGTATATGGGTATATATATAGACACACATATAGACAAACCTATATATATGAATATGTATACACACATATATAGAGACATATATGTATATATGACTATAGAGACACATAGACACACATATACATATATATGAATATATATAGGCACATATATAGACACATATATATGAGTATATGTATATAGACATATACATATATATGAGTATATGAATATATATGTAGACACAGATACATCTATGTATATATGAGTATATATACACATATATAGACATATATGTATATATGAGTATATATACATATGTGTATACACATGTATACACACGTTCATATACATGTATGTGTATATGTGTATATACAAATATATATACACACTCAGTCCTGCAGTGGGATCGATGGGCATTTCTTGGTGGAGGAGAACACTGAAATCACTACGGAATTGATTTTCTATTCTTCTTTGAGCTTTGTAATTTTTTTTTACAACCAATATATATTTCTTTTATAATAATGAAAAATTAATATAATTCTTAAAAAGTTCTCCCAAGGTATACTTTGGTCCTACTAAAGGGGACCAGAACATGCCAGCCCCAAATGTACCTCTTTGATCCATGGGATCTTTTGAGCTAAAGGCAATTGAGAACAAGCAGACCCAGGAAATGCTCTTTACCACCCCCCCCCACCACCCCCACCTGTCTAAAAAATAAAGTATCAATTTACTGTTTTGTAAAGGAAATTTACATTTATCCAGGGATTTTCCCTTTGTAGTAATGTCTCCATTCCAGGAAGAGAGCTACTCCTGGAGATGACTCTTTTCACCCGAGAGACTCTTTTTTGCATAACAAGACAGTCCTTATTTATATACACACATTTCCTGCCTTCCCATAACCTGCCTCCTCCACCCAGAATCCCAAAACCCCTTTTCCTTTGTTTACCCTAAGATGGTATATAAGCCTCTATCATCTGGCCACCTCCTTGAATCACATCATTTTGGGAATTCCTATATGTATGTATGTAATTAAAACTGTTTTCTCTTGTTAAACTGTCCTTTAGCAGTTTGATTTACAGGCCCCAGAACAGAACCTAAGAGGATAGAGGGAAAAGATTTTCCCCCTTACAATACTTTATTAAAATGTAGGTTTTACGTGTGTATATTTTAAAAAGTAGAAATATGTGGGTGTGCATTTATTGTCATAGGCAATAGTAATTTTGTCTTTGATGAGAACTTGAAAACCTCATCTACTTAGCGGAAATGTATGACCTGCTACGTTCCTGGTATCTTGCTGAGCATGGGGGCACTAGCGGACCATGTGCACTTAGCACCTGGTCTCAGGTGGCTCAGTGAGCAACAGATGCAGAAGGTTGCCTTTCTGGAGCCTCCCTTATCTGACTAAAAGCAGAAACTTGTGAGAAATGAGGACTGCCCAACTCTTTGGGGTTTTCTCTTCTTTTCTGTGAAGTTCCCCATACGTGTAAAATTAGAAGTAAAATTGGTATACTTCTCTCTTTAATCTGACACTCGGTGGTTTAATTTGCAGGCCTCAGGTACAGAACACAAAAGTACAGGAGAAAAATCTTTCCTCCCGGACAAAAAGGCTACCACAGACTGTCTCTACTGTTGTTTCAGATGGACTTTCAAATTAGTTACGAAGTAGTTACATCAATAGATTATTTATTGAAAACAAAGATAGATGTTTATGGTTTCCATTTTACCTTTTGACACCATTCATTACAAAAGCAATGTATTAAAAATCTCATGTTTCGAATCAAGCCATGCAGACATTTCATGCATTTCTTCCACCTCTGCTTAAGTTTGTGGATTGATTCTCCGTTTCAGCTGCCTTCTGTCTGTTAAAATTGCAACAGTCTCTTCATTGTTTTAAACAGCAAGTATCTCTGCCATTCCTCGGGCCTTTATTTATAAACTTTCATGGGGAATCATGTCCTCTTGTGGATCGGCTTTGATTCTTTTCTAGTTCTACCGTGGATGTTTATTTATCTTTAAATCCACCAGGGAACCTCTCCTGAAATGACTTGTACTCTTGATTTCTTTTTCCTCCTGTAGAGAAATGTATTGACTTTGCCCCCCACATAGTATTTTTAGAGAATTTCCGTTCTCTCTTCTCCATGCTACCATAGAAAACCATAGTTACATCACTTGTCAATTTACCCTTGAGGAATCTGCACATTTATGGTTCCCTCTCTTCTTTCTAAATTCAGGATTCCTGTTCCCTCTCAAACAGCCCTGGTAATTCAGGAGCAAACGCGTGCACGTGATGTCAGAATGGCCCAATTCCAAGGTGAAAGTTCAGCCTTTCTCTCCCCCCCACTTATATAACTCCCTCTTCCCTGGAGCTCGTTCCTCTTCTGGGGGGAAGAGACAGGAGGAATCTGCCAGAAACAAGTATCTTGACGATAATTGGGAGGTTGTCGTGGATCACAGGAGGGCATCTGTGCTCAGAACTGTGCTCTATTTTTGTCTTAATTCCTCCCTCCAACAAAAGATCTGTTTGGAATTCCTTTGGCCAATGCCCTGCGGCAAGCTTGTCCGGTGTCACCCTTGGCTGACATGTTCTGAGTCATCTTTCAGACAAAAGACCTGGGGTTTATTTTCCAGCTTAAACTGCATGGACCCGAGGCCAAACCTCAGAGTTTGCCTGTGGCCTCTTGTGACAAGGGGCTATGTGATGGGCACACCGTGGGGACATGCTGATGAGGAAGAAAGATGCTACCCAGGAAACAGCAGGAGGCAGGACCCAGTCCGAAAAGGGGTTGATGTGGTTGTCACATAGGAACAGACAAGCGCCCATGTGTGCAATTTACAGAATTGAGGTTTTTCAGAAAGTCTCACTCGGCAAGTAAGCATACGAGGCTTGATTTCTCTGATACCCTTTCTTGTCCTGTTTTCTACGTTCTAATATTTACCTTTTCCTTTTATTATTTTTGTCCCCTTCTGTGCTTTCCTTGGTCACGTTTTCTCAGTTCACTTTTCTGAATCATTTAGTCAGTTTAGTTCATTTATTGCAATCTTTTTTTTTTTTCTTTTGGCTGCGTTGGGTCCTTGTTGCTGCACGCAGGCTTTCTCTAGTTGCAGCGAGCAGGGGCTACTCTTTGTTGCAGTGCATGGGCTTCTCATTGCAGTGGCTTCTCTTGTTGCGAAGCACAGGCTCTAGGGCCTCAGTAGTTGTGGCATGCGGGCTCAGTAGTTGTGGCTCACAGACTCTAGAGCACAGGCTCAGTAGTTGTGGCACACGGGCTTAGTTGCTCCGCGGCATGTGGGATCTTCCCGGACCAGAGCTCAAACCCGTGTCCTCTGCGTTGGCAGGTGGTTTCTTAACCACTGTGCCACCAGGGAAGCCCCCATTTATTGCAATTTTTAATTCCTATTTAGGAAGAGCCTTTGTCCATTGAATTCCAAAGAGTGTTTTCTCTGCGTTTCACGCGATGACTCTGATTTCCTTCTTTTCATCTTTGTGTGAAACTCCCACGAGGGTGATTCCATGGATGGATTTTCTCCCAACTTAGGAGACACCTCTGAGGTTGAAAGTGAAAGTAACATAGAATATGGGGCACATCCCACTGGAAGAAGGAAATCAGGTGGGGCTGTATTCATATCCCATAAAATTCAGGAAAAGGAACTATGGGCCTGAAGAAAGTGACTAATCCCTGACAAATGAGAAACGATGTGTTTTGCCAGAAAGGCATCCCTGGTTGTCAACATGTTGTGCCCCTCTTAACATAATCTGCAATGATAGGGAGCCAAATTGGACAGGCTGCATCCGAGCAGGACACGCGTCAGGGCCTGTTTCCCAAGCGCTGAGCGTTCGGAGGAGAGAAAAACGCAGTTAGTCCTCAGAGATGGAAACAATTCTCGTAACACACTTGAACTCAGGTGTGTGTGTAGCTGCCCTCAGCCTGTAGCTGGAGATTGCCTCCCCGGCCGGGCGAGGGGAAAATCAGGGCCAGATGCCTGCGTTTCACACCCTCTCCCGCTTTGCTTCTGCAGCAACAGCTACTCGGCGCACGCAGCGTATGCCCAGAGCAAGCTGGCCCTGGTGCTGTTCACGTACCACCTGCAGGCACTGCTGGAGGCCATGGGCAGCCCCGTGACCGCCAACGTGGCCGACCCCGGCGTGGTGGACACCGACCTGTATAGACACGTCTTCTGGGGCACACGGCTCATTAAGAGGCTATTCGGCTGGTTGTTATTCAAGGTAAGGCTGCGATGGTCGGGTGTGTTGCTGTGGCTTGTGTGCTACGAGCCCACGTGTGCAGTTTGGTTGCACCTTCCCGAAGGGGCTGGGCTTTCTGTACTCGTGCCCGTGGGTGTCCTCAGGACGATGAGCATCCTCGTGGCCTGGGAGCCCGTGGTCCCATTGCCGACATAAGAAGCACCGAGGCAGAACCCTCCCCTGTGTGTCCACGCGGGTGTCAGCATTTTTTTGTTCTTGTTGTTGTTGGAAAGGAGAAAAATCGATTTCAGTCAGAGGCCGGCGGCGGGCTTGCTTTTGCTCCCAGGGACCCTGGTCATGCGAGCGTGTCTGACTCGGGGCTGATGGGTCTCAGAGGGTCCTGTCTTGAAAAAGCAGGCGGCATCTGGGGTTGTTCTTCTGGTCTCTCCCTGGCCCTGGTTTGCGCGCTCTTGAAGGGCGTTGGAAGGACACCTGTCTGCCTCTAGAAGTGAAAGCCGTGTGTCTTCCCCTCCAGTCTCCCTCCGGTTCGGGAATAATCGTGTGTGCTGCCCGCTTGTGTCTGTGCTGCCCTGTGCGCGGTGTCTCCTTGGACAAAGCTTTGCTTCTCTTTTACTTTTTATTTTCTGTTGGCATACAGTTGATGAACCATGTGGTGTGAATTTCATGGGTACGGCACAGCAATTCAGTTATGCATATACATGTGTCCACTCTTTCTCAGATTCTGTTCTCATTTCGGTTGTTACAGTATATTGAGTAGAGTTCCCTGTGCTCTTCGGCAGGTCCTTGTTGGTTATCCATTCTACCTGTGAGAGTTTGCATCTGCTAACCCCAAACTCCCAATCTATTCCTCCCCCCGACCCTTCCCCCCATAACCGTAAGTTTGTTCTCTAGGCCTGTCAGTCTGTTTCTATTTTGTAATTAAGTTCATTTGTGTCATCTTTTTTTGGATTGCACATATAAGTGATACCACATGGTAGTTGTCTTTGTCTGACTTCACTCCATATGAGAATCTCTAGGTCCATCCATGACATTACAGGTTATTGTAACATACTGAGTAGAGTTCCCTGTGCTCTACAGTAGGGCCTTGTTGGTTCTCTATTTTATATACAGCCGTGTGTATACGTGAGTCCCAAACTCCCAATCTCTCCCTCCCCCCGACCCTTCCGCCCATAACCATAAGTTTGTTCTCTAAGCCTGTCAGTCTGTTTCTATTTTGTAATTAAGTTCATTTGTGTCATTTTTTTTGATTGCACATATAAGTGATACCACACGGTATTTGTCTCTGTCTGACTTCACTCCGTATGAGAATCTCTAGGTCCATCCACGACATTATAGGTATTTTAAGATAGTGAGTAGAGTTCCCTATGCTCTACAGTAGGGCCTTGTTGGTTCTCTATTTTATACCCAGCTGTGTGGACATGTCAGTCCCAGTCCCACCAAAGCCCACGTGGAGGACTCATCTGGGTCCCGCAGGACCTCAGCAGACCCCTCTCCACGGGGCATCGGACACCCAGGGCACAGCACAGCCATGGCTGGATGCCAGGGCTAAGGGCGGGCTCTCACAGTACACGTTGAACCAGACACAGGGGGTGAGGCCAGCAAGTAGGAGCTGGGGACACATGGAAGGCTTGGTGACATGTGCCTGCCGCCATGGCCATGGCTCAAATGATGCTGAAGTGAGAAATGATGAATGCCAGGCCCCTCAAATCCCTTCGATTAAAGGTTCCCCATGTTCCTGTTTGAGTGTCCCTCCTGCCCCATTTTGCCCACGTAGAGTGAGCCCTGACAATCTAGTATGCCGGGGTCTCTGGGTTTTTTTTTTTTTAACGTCGGACTCCATTTATAGTTATTAGAAAATATCAGCTATATTCCTGGTGTTGTACACTGTATCCTTGGAGCTTATTTTATGCCTAATAGCCTATACCTCTTAATCCTCCCCCACTACATTGCCCTTTCGGGTATCTATTTCTTGATCAGACTTCCTTTCTGGTGCAGTTAGGTTGTTATCCGTTTTACCCTGATAAGTGCAATAATCATAAGAAAAATTAACATCCAGTCTGCCACCCTCTGTATGAGATACAAGCTAAAAACAATTTCTTTATATACAGTTAATCCCCAAGTAACCTGGTGAGGCCCATAAAGACCATGGTTGTCGTTATTTTACTGTCCACACTGGAAGCATAGGGGTGAAGTTACCTACCTGCCCAAGGAGGCCCTGTGCCCCTAGACACATTGATGTTTCTGTGATTATTTCTTGCTTTTCTTTAAAAACATTGCTTTTTATTTTTGGTTTTTTTTTTTGCTTTTTATTGAAGTGTAGTTGATTTACAACGTTGTGTTAGTTTCAGGTGTACAGCAAAGTGATTCAGTTATATATATATATTTTATATATATATAGAGAGAGAGATATTCTATTTCAGATTCTTTTCCATTATAGGTTATTACAAGATAGTGAATATAGGGCTTCCGTGGTGGCACAGTGGTTGAGAGTCCGCTTGCCGATGCAGGGGATACGGGTTTGTGCCCCGGTCCGGGAAGATCCCACATGCCGCAGAGCGGCTGGGCCCGTGAGCCACGGCCGCTAAGCCTGCGCGTCCGGAGCCTGTGCTGCACAACGGGAGAGGCCACAACAGTGAGAGGCCCGCGTACCACAAAAAAAAAAAAAAAAAAAAAAATAGTGAATATAGTTCCCTGTGCTCTACCGTAGGCCCTTGTTGATTATCTATTTTATATATAGGAGTGTGTATCTATTAATCCCCAAATCCTAATGTGTCCCTCCCCCGCTTTCCCCCTTGGTAACCATGAGTTTGTTTTCTATGTCTGAGTCTGTTTCTGTTTCATAAATAAGTTCATTTGTATCATTAAAAAAAATTAGATTCCACATATAAGTGATATCATATGGTATGTGGCTTTGTCAGTTGCATCCATGTTGCTGCAAATGGCATTATTTCATTCTTTCTTTATGGCTGAGTAGTATTCCATTGTGTATATGTACCACATCTTTGTTATCCATTCAACTGTCGACAGACACTTAGGTTGCTCCCATGTCTTGGCTATTGGGTATTGTGCTGCAGTGAACATTGGGGTGCATGTATCTTTTTGAATTCGAGTTTTCTCCAGATATTTGGGATCGCTGGATCATATGGTAGCTGTATTTTTAGTTTTTTAAGGAACCTGCATACTGTTCTCCATAGTGGCTGCACCAATTTACATTCCCACCGACAGTGCAGGAGGGTTCCCTCTTCTCCACACCCTCTCCAGCATTTATTGTTTGTAGACTTTTTAATGATGGCCGTTCTGACGGGTGTGAAGTGATACCTCATTGTGGTTTTGATTTGTATTTCTCTAATAATTAGTGATGTTGAGCATATTTCCATGTGCCTGTTGGCCATCTGTATGTCTTCTTTGGAGACATGTCTGTTTAGGTCTTTTGTGTGATTATTTCTTTAGGATAAATTCTTAAAAACGAGTTTGTTTATCTAGAGGCTGTGCACATTTAAAATCTGGTACCCAAATTCCCACAACACATTTCTGCTGATAATTTTCTAGTGTTTTGCCCCTAGACCATATGTGGTCCCATTTAACTGCATTTTTTTCCCGTTAACGGTAAGATGGTATGTTTACAGAACAGTGTCTGGCTTCTTGTTAGGATTACATCTTTCTTTTCTCTGACCGTCACCTTTCAGTGGGAGGTGCTGATCAGCTTCCACAGTCTTGGCAGGTGGACCATATTCATTTCTTTCTCACCACGAGGTCACAGAGATTAGAAACGATGATCGCCAGAGCCCTGGAGGGGAGGGTGGATGCCATAAATGACAGTGGTTGCCCTGAGTTCTCCACCACTGGGCTCTCCTCAGTGCAGCATTTTGGGGCCACCCGTGGAACTCAGATTCTCACAAATATGAATTAACAGTTACAACTGGGCCCCAGCATCCAGCCAAGGCCAGCTGTAATTACATCTTTGTCAGCAGGCCATCAAAACCCACCTCTCCTGAATCACCCGGTTCCCCTTTGTGGTTCTGTTTAAAATCTAATTTCCCTTTGTGAATGTGACAACTTGTGCACATTGTTGGTTCTTGTCCTCTGGGGACACTTATCTGTGTGTGTGTGTGTGTGTGTGTGTGTGTGTTGCAGAGGGGAGGTGATGATTCAGAAAAAGCTTTTCTGTATATTAGGGACATAATCACTTGTTTCATCTTCCACGATTGGTCCCCAGAATTCTTCTGTCTTCTGGTCTTAGAGAAAGTGCTTTTTTGCCAGAATGAGTCAAGCGGTTAACTTTTTTTTTTTCTTGTTGTAAATTGTTTTGTTGTTTAACTTTCATGGTTTCTGGGCTGATGTGATTAGAAATTCCCTTCCAGTATTTTTACCTGTGACAGCAACTGAATCCTTAGTTAGCCTAGGTGATGTCCGCAGGGGGTGATGTAGGGGGACCACAGGTGCTCATTTCTGTTCACACTGGGAACCCTGTGTCCAAGGGTCCATCCTTCCCTGCTGACCGCACACCATGACGGTTACTAAAACCGCCAACCATGACACTTACTAAAGGTGTTTCCTAAAAACCTACCCTTGCTTCCATCTGTTCTGAATTTACCTTTATCTACACCATCACTCTCTTGTCCTACCTTTCCTGACTCTGAACTGATTATCTTTCCAGACCACCTTTTAGATGATTTTGCAAATCAAGAAAAATAGCATCTAGGAGGAGGGGGTCTCCTGTGTAATCATTTGCTCATATTTTGTACATTTTGGTGGTTGTCATCTTTTCACAACCGATATAATCATTGTAAGAAAACTTAATTTGGGAGGGGGAATTTTTTTTTTTTATTGGAGTATGGTTGCTTTACAGTATTGGATACATAAATCCCCTGGGAGGGAGGATTTTTAATTTAATTCAGGGAGCCTCAAGATTTCAGACAGTGCTGTTCTCTGTCTGAATATAGGTCATCTCTTGTTTTGACCATGTCTTTCTTGATGCTTGCAATATTGTGGTTTATAATAAGAAATATATGTGCTTGGTCTTTGTCCCCATTTCTGGCACAGAGCTCCTAAAACCCTTGGAGTTTCCCGAGTGTTGAGAGCCTGAAAGGTGTCTCTTGTTATGTTCATGAGGTGTGCCCTTTGGAACTCACTTAAGGATGGTAGCTGGTTGCCAGGGAAACCAAGCAGCGTCTAAAGGGTTGGGATTTTCATTCCCACCCCCTGACCTCCCGGGAGGGGGAGAGGGGCTGGCGGTTGAATCCATCACCAATGGCCAATAATGTAATCAATGGTGCCTGTGTCATGAAGCCTCCATAAAACCCCCAAAGGTCAGGGTTCAAGTAGTTTCCTAGTTCGTGAACACATGGAGGTACCAGGAAAGTGACAGCCTGGAGAGGGTTTGGGGGTCCCCTGCCCCCTCCGCAGATCTCACCCTCTGCATCTTTCCCATCTGGCTGTTCCTGAGTTATCTGCTGTTATAATAAACTGGTGATCTAGTGAGTAAAATACTTCCTGACTTCTGTGAGCCATTCTAGCCAATTAACTGAACCCCAGGAGGGGTCATGGCAACCTTCCATCTATAGCCAGTTGGTTTGAAGCATAGGTGACCACCTGGCGTCAGAATTGTGGTAGAGGGAGGAGGGGTAGTCCTGTGGGACTGAGCCCTTCACCTGTGGGGTCTGAGGCTACCTCCAGGTAGACGTGTCAGAATGGAGCTGAATTGTAGGACACCCAGCTGGAGTCGCAGAATTGCTTGTTGGTCTTGGAAAAGCCACACTTGGGAACCTGGTGATCAACATCTTAGAGCTTTTCAGAGGTGCCTTATTAATTCTGCATAAATGCCCATATATTTATTGCATTGATTCCTAATTATTTTATGAAATGCTGATGTTTGTTTCGGTTCTGAATAGGGTTTATTAAAAATATTACAAACTCTGAACACAGCAGAATAAATAAAATATTTAAAAGTCAATAATAAATGAGCACACATGTCATCACAGCATCTGCCATGCCGTGCTTTTCTCCAGATGCAATTTCCTTCCTCCCCCGAGACGTAACCCCTATCCCAGGTGTGGTGTTACCCATTCTCCTGTTTCTCATTACATGGGTGTGTCTCTGAAATTTAATTTTGCATTTTTTCATCCTGACATAAGTAGAGTAATGTCTGTGATTTGCTTTCTCTGCACCATAAATTTGTTTCCTGGGGTCGTTATAATAAATGACTACAAATCAGATGGGTTAAAACCACAGACATTCATGCTTCTCCCGGTCCTGGCGACCAGACGTCTGAGGTTAAGGTGTCCCAGGGCTGCGCTCCCTCCAGAGGCTCCAGGGGAGGGTCCTTCCCGCCTCTTCCGGCTTCTGGGGGCTCCAGGCGTCCCTGGGCTTGTGGCCACATCCCTCCCGTCTCTGCCTCTGTCTTCACGTGGCTTCTCCACTGTGTCTGTATCTCTCCTCTTCTGTGTCTTAGAAGGACCCTGTCATTGGATGTAGGACCACCCTCCTCCAGGAGGACCACATCTCAGACCCTTCATGGCTGCAAAGACCCTATTTCCAAATACAGTCCTGTTCAGGGACTAGGGCTACAACATGTCTTTTGAGGAGTCACAGTTTACCCCAAAGCACTTAGTATTCAATGTTGGAGATCTGCCCATGTTGATGCATGTAGAAGTAGATTATTGATTTCCATCCCTGTGACGTCGTCCACCTGCACATACATCATGGTTCAGATTCATTCTCAGGGTCAAGGACACTTGGGTTCTTTCTGGTTCTTTCCTGTTACCGCAGCTTTGCCGTGATGGGTCCTCCACGGATCGCCACGTCTCACTTTCTCTAGGGAATATCACAGGCAGTGACATTTTAAGGCTAGAAGGTTCTCACATGTTCACGTTTCCTGGGAATTCCATTTGGTTTTCCCAGTGCACAATCCAGGTACTGAGAATTCCCAGTGGTTAACATCTTCATCATATGCGTTAAGTGTCGGACTTTTCAGTCTTTGCCAACTTGGGTCAAGTGCCAAGCTCCTCAGTCCTGGAGCAGGAAATGGCATTGGCTGTGTTTTAATTTGCATTTGTATTTTCCGAAATATCCTTGTGGTTGAACAGTCTCCGTGGGATTATTTGGCCTCTGGATGCTGGCTTCTGGGAAATGCCTTTTCCCCATTTTTCTAGGGGGTGTTTAGCCTTTCTGTCTTGGATTCATCTCTGTTCTTTATTCTGGCTGCTGATTTGTATCAGTTATGTATGTTGCCGATACTTTTTCCTTTATATTTTCTGCTTCAAGAACATACAAAAAAGTAATATTGTATGGTTATAACCAAAGATATTAGAACATAGGAGAAAATATTTAGAAAATGGAGAAACAAAAAAATAGATACATGTATATCTGTGTGTATATCTGCACACATGTACATATACATGCATACATATATATGGAGTATGTGGCATATATCGTTTGTGGAATGCACATTGATTTATAACTTCCTAGATGCACATAGTTATATGGAAGATTATTTATTCAAGGGACATGATTTCTTCCCAAGTAATTTTCATATATTAAGAAATACTGGGCTTCCCTGGTGGCGCAGTGGTTCAGAATCTGCCTGGCAATGTAGGGGACACGGGTTCGAGCCCTGGTCCGGGAAGATCCCACATGCCGCGGAGCAACTAAGTCCGTGCGCCACAACTACTGAGCCTGTGCTCTAGAGCCCGCGAGGCACAACTACTGAGCCCGTGTGCCACAACTACTGAAGCCTGTGCGCCTAGAGCCCGTGCTCCACAACAAGAGAAGCCACCGCAATGAGAAGCCCGCGCACCATAAAGAAGATTAGCCCCCGCTTGCCGCAACTAGAGAAAGCCCGCACGCAGCAACAAAGACCCAACGCAGCCAAAAACAAATGAATGAATGAATGAATAAATTTATTTAAAAAAGGAAATATTGAGATTCCAAAATTTCTGTCACATTACCAGAAGAATCACATTATAACGGCCTCACTGATAACAGTGGTCAGTATACTCTGAGCCTGTACAGCCTGTGGTGACGGCTTTATGGTTCATTCTATGTGGGAACATGGAAATATAATTTCAAAATATAGGAAGACAATGTTAAAGAAAATAAATGTCTATTTCATTTTTAAAAAACAACAAAAAAAGAATAGACAAAAACGTGATTTTACCAGTTCCATCACTGACATCTTCTACTTTCTAATAGATTTTCAGTCTCAATTTTTTTTTTTAGCCATATGCTTATTTAATCTGCATATATGGATCAGACTGTCTCCTTTGTGTGCTGCTTTTGAAAATGTCCCCATCTACTCTCTAGGCAATTAAATAGTAGCTCATGTATAATTTGTTCTGCTAGCTAATTTGTTATTTTGAAGGGAAAACATCTAATGTTTCTCTCTGAAGAATACTTATACCTATTATCACTTGTATATTATACTTTATTGTATGCTATGTTGTATATCATTCCTATCTTTTTTTTCTTAGAAATTTATATATTTATTTTTGGCTGCGTTGGGTCTTTGTTGCTGTGTGCGGGCTTTCTCTAGTTGCGGCGAGCAGGGGCTGCTTTTCGTTGCGGTGCGTGGGCTTCTCATTGTGGTGGTTTCTCTTGTTGCGGAGCTCGGGCTCTAGGCACGCAGGCTTCAGTAGTTGTGACGCGCAGGCTCAGTAGTTGTGGCTCATGGGCTCAGTTGCTCCGCGGCATGTGGGATCTTCCTGGACCAGGGCTCGAACCCATGTCCCCTGCATTGGCAGGCAGATTCTTAACCACTGCACCACCAGGGAAGTCCTCCTATCTTACTTTAAAAAAAATAAAGTATCAGATTAATTTTATAAAAACCTGACCTATGGGGCACAGGGTTAGGCAACTATGGGTTGGCTGCATGGTTTTGAGAATAAAGTTTTATTGGCACACATGGCTGCTTTCATGTTACAAAGGCAGAGTTGAGTAGTTACAGCAGAGACCGAAAAGCCCACAGAAGTCAAAAGTATTTCTTATCTGGCCGTTTGCAGACAAAGTTGGCTGGCTCTGACCTAGAGGGATGACTGCATTTTAGTTTCCTTTTGCTCCCTTATTTGGGTAGTGTGGATCAGTACGTTCCCTAGAAGGGGTGGTCTTTATTTCTAGAATGATTCTGACCGTCGTGGAGCCTTATTCTGTAATACCCTGTGGGATTCTGTTCCCCAGCGACTTCATTGAGCACTTGCTTATTGATATTTATCCCAGAGCTGGAGATCCCCTTTCTGTTTTTTGACAAGGGTGGATGGTAAAGTTTTGATGATTTGTTAAAAAAAAAAAAAAGGAAGAAAGAAAAGAGAGAATTAAGAAGCTTTTCTATTTCCCGCCCTTTTGCTTCAGAATAGTCTAATTGTCATGAGAAGCTTTTGAAAAGTGGAACGATTCCCCTTGAAAACTCTTAGGGTTTGGGAATTTTCAGAAAAGGAACTCTAAGTCAGCTTTCAAAATGCCTTCAATGCTTATTGCTTGGTTGAGGGTTTCTTCCTCTTCTGTGGTTAGTTCTGGCAGCATTCTCATATCTGTTTCAAGTTTAAATTAATGTGTTTTTACTAATGTGCTTTTACCAGTTCCATCACTGACATCGTCTACTTTCTAATTCCAGTTGAATGAAATCAGTTACTCCCCTGGCTCCTTTTAGACCTTCATTAACACTTTTCAGTTTGCTTTTTCATCAGCTCACCTTTTAGTCTCTCAATTCTCAAGCAAAGGATTTTAAAATTTTTCAAATTTTAAGTTCTTTCGCTAGCAAAACATCCACACTTAGACATACTCCCTATTCCTCCAGGAATCCCTCTACATCTCGAGAGAGTATGTGTTGTTCTTTCTTTGTGGTCCAACATTGAGGTGAAACTTTCACCTACGTATCATTTTTTAAAAATCTTTTGATCATCACATGCACATTTGGATTTAAAATGTGCAACCACAGGGCACTGAGTAATGGTGCTTTTATATATAAGAGAGGAAATTATGGAAACTGTAGAATTACATAGTGGAAGCCTATTTGTTACCATGTCAATAAAGCAAAAGTGATGTGAGTTGTAAAGAGAAAAAAAGCTGTAGGACGATGGCAGGCTCTGATGTCACCTTTATAATGATGATTGTATGTCATCATTATACATATTATTTCGTTATACGTACGTGTGTGTGCATGCATTGTGTGAAGTCTGCAAGGATGTGCCCTCAGTCACTGGGGGGCCGGGGGGGGGAGTCTTGAGGATTTATGTGTCTTTATGTCCCTTTATGTCATTTAATGGCATTCTTTTATATCAGTCCGAAACCTCTATTCTACACCTTATCAAAAGGCGTGGACTTGATTCCAAATTCAGAGCCGGTCCCCTGGGTAAACCAGTTAGTACCTTGAAAAAACCCAGCAGGTTGATACATCTATAAAGATATGAGGCTTCATTGGTTCTTTCTACAAGCAAATCAAGACCATTCCATATGTCTGTGCCGTAGGGTCAGGGAAGGTCTTCAGAGGGCGTGCGTGCCCTTCAGGCATCTAGGAAACAGTGAGTAGCTTCATAAATCAAATCCAGCTCCGATACAGAAAACCTGCATCTCCCAAGCCGTCGGGCCCTTGCATTTGGGGGTGTCATCCTGGCTCCCTCCCCCGACTCCCTCAAGATCAACGTGTACCACGAAAAAGCACGATTTTCAATGCTGACTGTGTCTGGTCCCCTGGTCGGGGCTCCTGTCCAATAAGCCCTTTGAAATTCCCTTTATCAGGTCTCCCCTGTGGAATGTGCCCTTGTCAGAATAACACGTATGGCTGCCCGTGGTCGGTTCTCTTCACCATGCATCTAAATCTGTCCAGTGAAGACAGGAGATCAGAAAGTCCGGTTCTCGGATGGATGCGCTCAGCGTCTGAGAGGCCTAATTAAGCACCTCAAGGACACACGTCCAGGGAGCCTTCTCTCTCACCTCTGAGTCCTGAGCTGCTCCGTTGTCGGGGACCGAGCATCCAAATGCAAGCACGCTGTCCCAGCAGCTTAAGACACGTGACACCCCCAGTTGACATTCCATCATGTCGTAGGGACCCACCATCCATGACTCCAGGCTCCTTGGAAGTCAGCCTCTCGTCGGAGAGGCTGGATGACCCAGGGGAAGCCCAAGGTCATCACAGGGGTCCTCGTAAGAGAGGTTGGGGGGCTGAGGGTCAGAGAGGGAGTAGTGATAGTAGAAGCAGGGGTCGTGGATTCCTGGCTTTGAAGGTGGAATAGAGGACCGCGGGGATGCAGTGGCCTCTCAGAGCTGAAAGAGGCAAGGAAACAGACTCTCCCCGTGACACCTCCAGAAGGAATACAGTGCTGCGCACACCTGGTTTTTCGCCCAGATTCACTGTATGTTTCTGACCTCTTAGAATTTGAAGAAGATGATACCTTTGTGCTGTTCTGAGCCACCAATTTTGTGATGCTTTACAAGAGCCCCCAGAGGAAACTCATACACTCTCCTTGGATCTCAAGTATCCAGACCATCATCTTGTGGCTTTTTAAGCTCATTGGCTTCAGATCCTGCCTTTCTGGTTGATAAGACTCACCTCTCAGGTGGGTGCCTGCATCACCTAGCTGTGCTGGGCGCTGCCCCAGACACCACGAGGGAATCCTTCTTGAAGCATCAGCCCCTCCCATCCTGATGATGCCTTTGACCCACGTCTTAGAAACACCCAGATGACACCCACGACATGCTGGATGTTGCACAGCACTTTGTAAACGTTGGTGTATTTAATCTGTATTACAAGACCATGGGGTGGGCACGAATACTGCCCCCAGTTTACCGAGGGGGACATGGAGGGATTTTATTTTAACATTAGAAACGATTCGGTTTTATGAATGAACATATATTAAAACTCACAGTTTATAGCATAGTCTAAATAAAGCCTTTCAAAAATACACTGTAGGATCCTTGATCAAAGCAAAGATGACAAGCATTCAAGAAACATCCTTGTCCTTCCAATACCGTGATCTGAGGCTGGTGCATGTCACGTACCAAGCATGATGGAGTGTGTTTCCTGGGTGCCGTGTGCTGGGAAATGAATATCGGATTCTGAATAGACAACGAGGTGCTCTAAACAGTGCTCCCTCTGGGATAAATAACATCTTCCATTTTCTGTACACCTTAAGAAAAAAAAAAAAGATCCCATCATCTCAGATGGGATTCCCTAGGAGGCATGGAGCAGGGAGTTAGTCAAGGCGTGATGTCCTTCAGACTGGTGACATCTCCCTGCACAGAGCTGTGAAGACAGTTAATATGGCATTGGGAGGTATGTCCCAACATCGTACCATGCAATGGATACTTCTGCTTTCTCAGCAATTTTCATGAGTGCTGAAAGGAGGAGGACAGTGTCAGTGATCTGCCCTTGCAGTGGATGCAGGACACAAAAGGTGCAGCCCTTGGAGGGGGTTGAATGCTGGGCTAAGGTCCAAGGAGCCTGAACCAGGCTGGGACCATCGGTGATGCAGAAATAGCTCAAGATGAGGGTGGCCATACTGTCATTTCTCCCTTGTCTGCTGGGTCCCTCATCAGAACCCCAGATCGCCACAAATGGTGTGAGCTACCCCCATCTCCATTCTCCCCAGGACAACTGGTCCCAGCCCCAATGAGTGTCTTAGACATTGGGTCTGGACCTCCTCCCAGGACGCCCGATAATGGATGTCAATAGTGATGTTATTACAGGTGGCAAGTAGGCACACGAAAAGATGCTCAACATCACTAATCATTAGAGAAATGCAAATCGAAATTACAGTGAGGTATCACCTCACACCGGTCAGAATGGCCATCATTAAAAAGTCTACAAGTAACAAATGCTGAAGAGGACGTGGATAAAAGGGAACCCTCCTACCCTGTTGGTGGGAATGTTAAGTTGGTGCAGCCACTATGGAGAACAGTATGGAAATTCCTCAGAAAACTAAAAATAGAACTACCATGTGTTCCAGCAATCCCACTCCTGGGCATATATCCAGACAAAACTCTAATTCAAAAAGATACATGCACCCCAGTGTTCACAGCAGCACTATTTACAATAGCCAAGACATGGAAACAACCTAAATGTCCATCAACAGATGAGTGGACAAAGAAGATGTGGTACATATATACAATGGAATATTACTCAGCCATAAAAAAGAACAAAATAATGTCACTTGCAGCAACATGGATGGACCTAGAGATTATCATACTAAGTGAAGTAAGCCACACAGAGAAAGACAAATACCATCTGATCTCACTTATATGTGGAATCTAAAATATGACACAAATGAACTTATCTACAAAACAGAAACAGAGTCACAGACAGAGAGAACAGAGTTGTGGTTGCCAAGGGGGAGGGGAGGGGGGAGGGATGGAATGGGAGTTTGGGGTGAGCCGATGCAAACTATTATATATAGGATGGATAAACAACAAGGTCCTACCATAGAGCACAGGGAACTCTATTCTGTATCCTGTGATAAACCATCATGGAAAAGAATATGAAAAGAGAAAGCGTCTATATGTGTACAACTGAGTCACTTTGCTGTGCAGCAGAAATTAGCACAACATTGTAAATCAGCTGTACTTCAAAAAAAAAAAACCCAGAAAACAGTGACGTAGGATCAGATGCATCCAGTCTACAGAACATCCCGTGGACTGGAGGGCATGGTGGGATGGACCTGGGGTCTGGTTAGAGGCCAGTGCAGAGGGGCAGGAGTTCGTTTTGAGAATGATTCTAGAGACCAAATCACGTGGTCTTGACTGGTTGCCCGTGGAAAGTGAACCAAGAAAGACTCGGGTCATTTGGGGTTTCTGACTCAGGGAAATCGGGGTGCATGGTGGTGGCTGTCCAGGAAACGGGGGAACTGGCAGGTGGGGATGGAAGGATGATTGACCCTGAGGTGTGTACGTAGGGTCTCTACCTCTGGATGCCAGCTGGGCTGCCATGAGCGTCTGTCTGCAGCTCAGAGGTGCAAATGGAATTTTGTGGTTGCAAACATGCAGGCAGGAAGGGAGGTGACCCACGAGGCCATGGCCGTGGGTGTGGGTGACGCACCCATCATGACTGATGAGGAAGATGGGGAGGGTTGGAGTCTCTGGAAGAAGCAAGACCTGGCCATTCCATGCAGCACCTCCCCTCCCACCTCTCTGCCCCTCATTTTCGTAATTTGGATAATACCATCTCCTAAGACTGTTGTGAGCATTGCTGACATAATACATGGGAAAGTATTTGCAACACTGTAAAGCCCTGTATAATTATGTAGTTATAAGGCATCCGTGTTCCCCTCTAACCGCACACAGCTCGTGGCTCTGTTATGCACAGTGTAAACCCCACCCTCTGCTCTCTTTCCTTCACTTTATTTTATTTATTTAGTTTCTGTGTGCTTGTACCCAGCCTCGACCCACCGCCTCTGCTGGTCATCCGCTCCAGGGGCGCGGGGGCTCTTATCTAAATGATCTTTCTTGGCTTTCTTGGCTTCATGCAGACAAAAACTTTAGCTGTTAATACACGGTGCTCTCCCCAGCCCTGCGCCCCGGGCCCCCGGCGTGCGTCTGTCCTTCAGGGATTCCGAAGCCTCTGATAAAAGCCACCATGTTTCCTACCAGGGTTTGGCTTCGCATTTGAGACATCTTTGCTTTCTTACAAGTCTCCAAGAGGATCTTAGTTTTTTTTTTTTTAAGCTGCAGGTAAAATGGGAGATGTTATTTATCCCAGAGGGACCACTGTTTAGAGCATCTTGTTGTCTATTCAGAATCCGACTCTCATTCCCCAGCACATGGCACCCAGGAAACACACTTCATCATGCTTGGAAGAGCTCCTATCAATGACAAGTGAACAGGGACAGATAATCCAGTTGTACTGGGAGCTGCAGCAGGTGTACCTGGGAGGTGCAGCCTTCATTTTAAAAATTGTAGGAGGCACCGTCCTCAGATCACTGTATCAGAAGAACAAGGATGTTTCTTGAATGCTTGTCATCTTTATTTTGATCAGGGATCCTACAGAGGATTTTTGAAACACATTATTTAGACGATGAACTGTGAATTTAATGTGTTCATTCATAAAACTGAATCATTTTTAATATGTTAAAAAAAATCCCTGCATATCCTCCTCTGTAAATTAGAGGCTGTATTTGTGTGCACGCCGTGGTGTTGGAATACAGATTAAATGCGCTAGCATTTACGAAGTGTTTTCCAATATCCAGCACGGCCTGGGTGCCACGTGGATGTTTGTTTCTGAGACGTGTTTTGAAGGCATCATCAGGAATGGGGGTGGGATGCTTCAGAAGGATTCCCTCGTGGTGTGCAGGGCAGCGCCTGGCACAGGTAGGTGCTGCAGGAGTTTCTGCTGTTCCCACCGAAGCTGCTTGGACCAGTACCATGACCACTTTTGTCTGTTGGGTTCTAGTTCAAAAGGATTTGGGGAAAGGTGTACTGGTTATTTCCTCTTCATGCTTTTTGGATAACCTGAAGACATCCTCGTTTAAATATAGAGTTGGGACATGTAGTCATCGGCTCAGGCTGCCCCAGTAGAACACTGCAGACTGGGCAGCTTAAGCAACAGTCATTTGTTTCTCCAGGTTCTGGAGGCTGGGAGTCTGAGATTATGGCGTGGGTAGATTAGTCCCTGGCGAGGCTGTCTTCCTAGCTTACAGATGCCGCCTTCTTGCTGTGTCCTCACGTGGTGGAGAGGGAGCTCTGGGGCATCTTCCTCTCTTTTAAGGACACTAATCCCATCCTGGGGGCCCCACCCTCATGAACTCATCTAACCCTATTCCCCTCCCAAAGGCTCCATCTCCTAATAGCACCCCGTCAGGGATCAGAGCTTCAGTGTATGAACTCGGGGGTCATGCACATTCCGTTCATAGCAGGACGTATGCATTCACTGGACACCTGTTTAAGAAGCATCTCCCACCCGCCATGGACGTTTCTGGTCTCAGGTCCATGTGGCAGAACCTGAGCATTGGGGGCCAGACACCCACACAAACACCTGGCATCCGGGTGAGGAAGCCGAGGCTAACGGAGAGTGGGTGGCTCCAGCAAGGTCTCCTGGGTCACGAGAGGTGATGCAGAAATTGAACCCTGGTCCTGGGACCTGCAATTCTTTGGTGCCACTCCCTCCCCCAGAGGATGTAGCTAAATGTCCCAAAGTTAAAGTTGGGCGTGGGTGAGCGTGTGTGTTGTGCATGTGACTGAGTGTATGTGTGTGCCTGCTTATACACACACGTGTGCATCTCAGCATCTACCAGACTTTCTGCCTTTCACTCAGGCATGATGTGTCATCACCCTGATGGGTGAGGGTTAGGACAGTGACATCGGATGTCAGGAAGAAGAAATGCATGAAACCGTCCATTTCGTGAGCTGTCAAAACATTTAGGAATTAAAAAGTACAGATGAAATCTCATTTCCTCTATCTTTATCATCTGCCCAGGGCTTGGAAATGTTCTGCAAATGGCTCGTGGGTGGCTGTTTTTAGCCTAGCATCTATCATGTGTTTAAGTGGGATAAGTGGATGAGATTAATTCTCCATGAGATGCATGAGCAAGAAGAACAGCTCTTTTTTTTTCCCTGTCCTTTTCTATGTCAGAGAACTCCCTGGCTGGGCAGGGCTACCCTGGGTGAGTGTGTGTACATGTGAATATATGCATGTAAGTGTGAATGTATGTGTGTGTATGTAAATGTATTTGTGTGCATGGGTGTATATATGTGTGCATGTGAATGTGTATGTGCATGTGAATGCATGTGTGTGTGAATGTGTGCATGAGGGTATGTATGTGTGCATGTGAATGCATGTGTGTGTGAATGTGTGCTGAGGGTATGTATGTGTGCATGTGAATATGTGCATGTAAATGCATGTGTGTGCATGTGAATGTGTGTGTATACGTGTGTGTGCATGTGAATGTGTGCATGTGACTGGATGGGTGTATATGTGTGCATGTGACTGCATGGGGGTATATGTGTGTGCATGTGACTGTGTATGGATGGGTGTATATGTGTATGTGCATATGACTGTGTGTGTGGATGGGTGTATATGTGTGTGCGTGTGTGTGCATGGGGGTATATGTGTGTGCATGTGACCGTGTGTGGATGGGTGTATGTGTGTGTGCATGGGCATATATGTGTTTGTATGGGTGTATATGTGTGTGTGCATGGGGGTATATGTGTGCATGTGAATGTGTGTGTGTGCATGGGGGTATATGTGTGTGCATGTGAATGTGTGTGTGGGTGTATATGTGTGCGTGCATGTGACTGTGTGTGGATGGGTGTATATGTGAGTGCATGTGACTGTGTGTGCAGGGGGGTATATGTGTGTGCATGTGAATGTGTGTGGGGGTGTATATGTGTGAGTGCATGTGACTGTGTGTGTGTGGATGGGTGTATATGTGTGAGTGCATGTGACTGTGTGTAGGGGGGTATATGTGTGTGCATGTGAATGTGTGTGGGGGTGTATATGTGTGAGTGCATGTGACTGTGTGTGTGTGGATGGGTGTATATGTGTGAGTGCATGTGACTGTGTGTGCATGGGGGTATATGTCTGTGCTTCGAAGTCCCTTTCCTTCAGAAACACGATCATCAACAGAATTCCACTGCAATCCTGTCTCCTGACAGTAGCTGAATTTTGGGCACAGTGCTGTGTCCTTTGGGCATCCCAAGCTCATGTCCAGCGCACCACAGGCAGTATCTTCTAAAACTGCCATCCTTGTGTTTTAGTTGGACATGCTGATCACAAGCACTGTTACCCAGACAAGAGGACTTTCAACCTGTGGGGGAAGTGGACCCCAGATAAGGCCCACTGGAGGACCCAAAAGAAGCAGCCTCTAAAGAGAGGGCTGGACACATCCTAGGGAAATCTCAGGAGTGGGGGAGCCTGTGGCTGCAATAAAGCAGGTCTTTCTGATGGAGGTGACTCACTCTGGGGGTGAAACGTGGGGGGTTTCTGGGCATGGACCCCTGAATCCTCAGCCTGAAGAACGGCTGACTTACGAAACAAGCTCGTCCCAGGAGCTGATTGAAGGATGTGTTTGCCCAGGAGGTGTAAATCCATCTGAACAAGAACGTCTCAGACACCACTAAAGGGAAAACCGGTTCCTCTTTCTTGTAATAACCTATAATGGAAAATCATCTGGAAAATATATGTGTGGGGCCCTCCCAGCTCTCACCCTGTGGCCCACACTCTTCATGTGGCTGTTCCTGATCTGGATTTTATCATAAAAGTGGAATCACAAGGAGATGCCGTCTTGGATTCTGTGAGTCGTTCTTGGAAATCCTCAACCCTGCGGGGGTCCTGGGTACTCCAGTACCTATAGTCAGTGGGTCCAGAGCGCAGGAGGACCCCAGAGACATGTGGTGAGGGCAGTTAAGGAGAACCGAGGCCATAAACACACAGAGGCTTTGCCAACTCTGGGTGGACAGCACCAGAATCGAATCACAGGACGTCCAGTTGAGGTGGAAACAGAACACTGGTCGTAGCCACTGGCCCAGGAAGACAGGTAAATCCAACATCCATTCCCAGAAAACAGACTCAGGGCACATGCGATGTGCAGGCAGTGTCTCCTATTTAAAATGGGTAAATCCTTTTTTTTGGAGGATTTTTTTGTTGAATACATCTGAAAAGAATTGCATCTACAGAAAAACAGATGTGAGAAAGCATTGGATCAACACTGACGAATTGACAAGGATGAGGACTTGGGGCTGGTGGAAAAGGTGACCTAAGCGTTTTTAAAAGTTGGAAACTGCAACCAAAATAAGATGAAAAAATCCCTATCAACACTTGGGGAAAAAACCCCAAAACACTTAGGAGTCTTCATAAGACTGTGTGTCAAATCAATCTGTTTTATATCTTATAACTGACATATAATATTGTATAACTTTATCTCCATAAAAAAGTAGTAGAATCCTGTCTAAAGGAGCTCGTTGCTACAATGAAATGAATGTTTTTTCCTGAAGAGGCACACTGTTCCCTTCATGACCCCTGACCCCCTCCAGACGCTGTGGCCACCCCGTCCCAACACATGAGAGAACACAGGCTTTCCAATAATGCGTGTTCCCCTCTGCAGACTTTCTTGCACACCTTCAAGCTCCTCCTGGGAGATGCCCATAGGTTTCAGATTGTCCTCATCAACTCATGTCTTGACCGTAGGGTCCCAGGATCTTGCTTCCTTGAGTATGGGACCCAGTAACATCAAAGGAACAGTTTACCAGGCTGCCCTCAGCAATTTCCCATCTTTGTCATGTTCAGTGTTTCTGGCAGGTGGGTACACAGCCCTCTTGGGAGATCAGATGGGGAGGTGTTGGTCTTCCAGACAGTACCTTCAAAGTCGCAGCTTCTCTGCCTGTCAGATGGCTCCGTGGAGTAAAGGAAGCTTTGCCCTTTACTTCTCTTTTTAACCTTCTCCAGCCCGATTATACGTGCTGGGGGACATTTGTCATCACGACTTCCGAGGTACCCCTTTTGAGCACGTCTGAATCTAGAAAGTGTGACCGCGCGGGGTTGTTTCCTGGCCTGGGTGTGTACCTGAGGGTCCTACAATGGTACATTCTTAGAGGCACATGAGAAGGACCAGGATTAGGCGACGTGAGCGGATTTCCAAAAGTTTGTTACATGCAATGAGCTCCTGAAAAGTCATTGTCATGACAGTAAGATGAGGGAATTCTGTCGGTTTCTGGATATTGAATCGTAGCCCCAAAGCCCCTCACTTCCCACAAGGTCTAATCCCTTGAACTTCTTTGCCTGCTTCTTTTAATCCACTGGTTCTTCTTCTTTTTTTTTTTTTTTTTGCAGTTTTTTAAAAATTATAGTTGATTTACAATGTTTCAGGTGTACAGAAAAGTGATTCAGTTATATATATCTATATATATATATATACACACACACATATATATTCTTTTTCTGATTCTTTTCCATTATAGGTTCTTACAAGATATTGACTATAGTTCCCTGTGCTGTACAGTAGGACCTTTACATAAAATAGTGTGTGTCTGTTAGTCCCAAACTCCTAATTTATCCCTCCCCCCTTTTCCCCTTTGGTATCTGTAGCTCTGTTTTCTATGTCTGTGAATCTGTTTGTGTTTCATAAATAAGTTCATTTGTATTATTTTTTAGACTCTGCATATAAGTGATGTCATAGGGTATTTGTCTTTGTCTGACTTCACTTAGTATGATCATCTCTAGGTCCATCCATGTTGCTGCAAATGGCATTATTTCATTCTTTTTCATGTTTGAGTAATACTCCATAACACAGACACACAGACACACACACAGTTATATATATACACCCCACCACCCCATGTCTTCTTCTAATCCACTGATCATGCCCAGCGACCAGCTCCCAACCCAAAACACAGGGTGTCTGGCGTTCAAACCTTCCTCCTTCCCTCTTACTGGTCCACTTTTCTCAATCTCTTCTCAGCCTTTCAAGCTTTTTTTTTGAACTTACAGTTCTCCTACTGTAACTCTCCTCACTGCATGGAAACCAAGAACCTTTCTGCTGTCTTGACGTTTCCATCTCAAATTGCTGAATGTCGTGTGTTCAACACAGAGGCCAAACAATCATCTGCTTTGAGCCAATGAATAAGCATTTCACTTTCATCAAGCGTTGGCCATACAGCAGAAATGAACACCACATTGTAAACAGCTATACTTCAATAAAAATAAATTTTTTAAAAACGAGTTGGAGACCTGAGTATTTACATTGGGGTCTTCATATGCATGTATTGAAATGGATTAACCCAATGTGGAAATACAACCCACGTGGGTGCACCTTCCTGCACCCATGGAGGCTGGGCTGCCCCAGCCTGTCCGGCCTGGCTTTGTGCCTGAGTCGATGGAAGAAGGTTGGAGGTGCTGTGTCTCACGTACATTGTCTGTGAGCGTGGAGACGCCGTGTCTCTGCTCTGAAAACTGACTCCTGTTCTTCTTTTCTTCTCCCTGCAGACCCCGGATGAGGGAGCTTGGACCTCCATCTATGCGGCGGTCACCCCAGCGCTGGAAGGCCGTGGCGGCTGCTATCTTTACAACGAGAAAGAGACCAAGTCTCTGGCGGTCACGTACGACCTGGAGCTTCAGCGACAGCTGTGGGCCAGAAGTTGCCGGTTGACGGGCATTGCCGATGTGACCCAGGAGGTCTTCTCGGGTTAGCCACCCGCCGGGGAGACCGTGACCAGGCGCTCGCAGGTGTGTCTGTGCTGGACCACATGTCTGCATCGTTCACATCCCCCGCCCTTGGGGTTCTGTCTCCCCAGCGTCCCCCGTCGGCTTCCTTGCCCTGGGCCGGAACTTGAGGAGAAGAGGAATGTTGAGTGCGACCCTAAGCAGCTGGTCCTCAGCCATGAATCTCGTGATCCCCAATGTGTCCAGTTGTACCGGGTGCCCTGAGTCATTAAACCCTGCCAGCCACGCAGGCGGTGTTCTTGTTTAGCACGGAGGCGCCGAGGACCCTGGGGTAGAAACATCCAGGTGAAACAAACACTTTCAAGGGAGCCTGGGACTGTTGGCCGCTGGTGGCTTTGAGGGTGTCCTGTGTCCCCTGTTGTCTCACACGCAGTTTGTGCCAGAGATGCGGCTCTGATTTGTGGGTCCTGGAAAGGGAGAGACGTGAGCCTTCCTTAGTCTGTTGATCAAGGGTCATGTGACCACCCTAACCCTCTGCCCTACCATCTTTAGGGGGACCAGGTCCTAGGGGTTTCCTGCAGCCGTTAGGGTACCTATCAGGGCTCTCACCCCGTGACTCATGGAAAGGCCCTCAACAGAGGGGTAGGGAATTCTGTAGGACACGGGGTAAGAAAGGGGGCCTGGACACCTGTCACCATGGGGTCTGTAGGACGGGGATGGGGCCTGGACACCAGTCATCATGGAGATCTGTAGGATGGGACCAGGACACCTGTCACCATGGCATCTGTAGGACGGGGATGGGGCCTGGACACCTGTCACCAAGGGGTCTGTAGGATGGGGATGGGGCCTGGACACCAGTCACCATGGAGATCTGTAGGATGGGACCAGGACACCTGTCACCATGGCATCTGTAGGACGGGGATGGGGCCTGGACACCTGTCACCAAGGGGTCTGTAGGATGGGGATGGGGCCTGGACACCTGTCACCGTGGGGTCTGTAGGACGAGAATGGGGCCTGGACACCAGTCACCATGGAGATCTGTAGGACGGGACCAGGACACCTGTCACCGTGGGGTCTGTAGGATGGGGATGGGGCCTGGACACCTGTCACCAAGGGGTCTGTAGGACGGGAATGGGGCCTGGACACCTGTCACCGTGGGGTCTGTAGGACGGGAATGGGGCCTGGACACCAGTCACCATGGAGATCTGTAGGATGGGACCAGGACACCTGTCACCATGGCATCTGTAGGACGGGGATGGGGCCTGGATACTTGTCACCAAGGCGTCTGTAGGATGGGAACGGGGCCTGGACACCTGTTACCATGAGGTCTGTGGGACAGGGATGGGGCCTGGACACCTGTCACCATGGGATCTGTAGGATGGGGATGGGGCCTGGACACCTGTCACCATGGGGTCTGTAGGACGGGGCCTGGACACCTGTCACCATGGGATCTGTAGGATGGGGCCTGGACACCTGTCACCGTGGGGTCTGTGGGATGAGGATGGGGCCTGGACACCTGTCACCAAGGCGTCTGTAGGACGGGAATGGGACCTGGACACCTGTCACCATGGGGTCTGTAGGACGGGGCCTGGACACCTGTCACCGTGGGGTCTGTGGGATGAGGATGGGGCCTGGACACCTGTCACCAAGGCGTCTGTAGGACGGGAATGGGACCTGGACACCTGTCACCATGGGGTCTGTAGGACGGGGCCTGGACACCTGTCACCGTGGGGTCTGTAGGACGGGGCCTGGACACCTGTCACTGTGGGGTCTGTAGGATGGGAATGGGACCTGGACACCTGTCACCATGGGGTCTGTAGGATGGGGCCTGGACACCTGTCACTGTGGGGTCTGTAGGATGGGAATGGGACCTGGACACCTGTCACCATGGGGTCTGTAGGATGGGGCCTGGACACCTGTCACTGTGGGGTCTGTAGGATGGGGATGAGGACAGGGCCTGGACTTAACCAATCATGGGATTCAGCTGCACAAGGTTTGCAGGTCTTCACATTCCCCCACCATTTTTTAGGGCCTTAGTCAAAGAGTGGCAGCTTTGCTGCCCACTTACCCTTCAGTGGTCATGTGAAGCCTCTCTTCTGGTGTCTGCTGCTTCATTTCATCGTATGTTAATACAGGCATGTTTCTCTCCTGGAGATGTGTGCAGGGCTTGGATTATACTTCAAACCACAATACTAATATAATAATAATAATCATGTCGAATGCCCAGTGCTTCCCTGGATGTGGGTGCCCATCGCGGTCTGTCAGGCTCTTCCTGAACTAGTTTCATCATGGACCTTCCAGGGTCTGCAGATGCCTCATCTTTCAGCAGCGTGACGGCCACCCTCTATGCCTTGGAAACAGGTCAGTGGTGGGACCATCCTGGTTTCATCCAGTTCCCTCTGTAGTGGCTTGAATGGTGGATCCTCAAGAGATATGTCCACATCCTAACCCCTGAAACCTGCAAATGTGTTGCTATTGGGAAAAGAATCATTGCAGATGTCATTAAGGTCTTAAGATGAGGACACCATCCTGGCTTATCCAGGTAGGGCTAATGTACTCACAAGGTTGCTTATTGGAAACAGGGAGAGGGAGAACTGATTACAGAAGAGGGAGGGGGTCATGTGACCACAGAGTCAGAGATGGGAGGGATGCGGCCACAAGTCCAGGGATGCCTGGAGCCCCCAGAAGCTGGAAGAGGCAGGAAGGACCCTCCCCTGGAGCCTCTTCAGGGAGCTCAGCCCTGCATCTTCAGACTGAGAGAGAATAAATTTCAGTTGCTTTAAGATACCAACACCTTGATGGTAATTTGTTACAAGAAACTGATACAGTTGTTGACACATGTGAACATCTCTAGCAGCTTAGTGGACCTTTGCCTGGGCATCCGGGCCCGTCCTGCTTCACCCACTAGTCAGGCAAGGAAGGCTCAATCCTCTCTCTGAGAATGGCTCTTGGGTTCTCAAATTCCAGCATGGAGAGATCAGACATTTAGAATGCTAGCAAAAGGACTCTGTGTTTCCTGCCAGGCTGCACCCTGAATTTCAAGACCGGGGACCACTGGTCAGCTAACCATGCATTCCCTCAATTGACAAAATCCCACTGAGGCCCCAAACCTGATGTCAGCCCCCAGCACTTTCATGTGTTGGAATAACAGCCAGCAGCTCTTCCAGAGTGGGGTTCACACTACACTAGATAGATAGATAGATAGATAGATAGATAGATAGATAGGGTTTCCGGGTCAGCAAACTTTTTATATATAGGATCAGTTAATAAATATCTTCATATTTTAGGGGTTTATGATCTATTACAACTACTCAACTCTTCCATATTGACACACAAGCATCTACACACACTACGCTAATGTGTGGCTGTGTCCTAATAAACCTTTATTTACAAAAAAGGGGGGAGGTCAGATTTATCCGAGGCCCATACTTTGTTGACCTAGGGTTTTGACCCCTGTGTGCCACTTTGAGAACTGTAAGTCCTGTCATATGGGTGGGCATTTAGCCTCAGAAAGACTCGGTGTCTCACCCAGTTTCAAGTTCCTGCTGGCACTTAGGTGGGAACCTCAGGGGTGTCTAACCCCGGAGACCATGTTTTCCTTACAGATGAACAAGATGTTATAAATTCTGTGTCGTGCAACCAGGAGACATTGGTGTAAAAGGACAGGAGACCAGGACGTGTACGTTTGAGGTCCTCACCTCCTCGCCTGCATCCTGCTGTGGTTGGCAGAGCTGAGACCCCAGCGTGTGGGACTTTTCATGTGGTGGCCTGAGAGGAACACACCAGGGCCCCTTCTGCAGGTGCACAGACTCTGCAGGATGTCCGCTCGGATAAGGAACATCCTGACACCCTTCCTGGGAGAACCATAGGGTGACAAGGAGGCTCCCAGGGACCAAGGACCAGCACAAGGAAGACAGATGCCAGAGGGTCAGAGATTCCTGACCGCCTTCATCGCAGTTGCAGGAGAGGTAATGATTACGGTGTGAACCCACAAGGCGATTTGTGGGTCCTGGTGGCCTGGGGCTCAGATCACCGTGTGAAGGTGGGGGCACGTGGTCTGAGTGGAAGACCCTGCTTATTCAAACAGCTCACTATTATGTGGTGTATAAGAGTGTCCTGGGAGGCTGTAACACAGGACCACAAACTAGGAGTCTGAAAAGAGCAGAAATTCATCCAGCCCCAGGTCCTGGAGTCCAGATGTCTGAGGTCAAGGTGTCCCAGGGCTGTGCTCCCTCCAGAGGCCCCAGGGGAGGGTCCTTTCTGCCTCTTCCAGCTTCTGGGGGCTCCAGGGGTCCCTGGGCTTGTGGCCACCTCCCTCCCATCTCTGCCTGTGTCTTCTGTGGCTGTGTCTGTGTCTCTTCTCTTCTGTCTCTTATAAGGACCCTGTCCTTGGATTTAGGGCCACCGTCATCCAAGAGGACCTCATCTCAGACCCTTTACTTCCATCCGGATAATCAAGAATGATCTCTTCATCTCAAGATCCTTCATTAGTTACATATGCCAACCCTTTTGCCAACAAAGTCATATCCACAGGTAACAGGGTTTAGGACCTGGTCATATCTTTTTGGTAGAAAATACTGAATCCACTTCATGGTACATGAACTGGATACTTGGAAACTCAGGAAACATCCATTCCTTTTCTGGTGACCTGGAAAACCATGGAGGTCACAGCTTCTTCTATATGTACCCAAGGCCGCTTTCCTGGGCGAGTGACCCATGTTGCTACACAGGACCCTGGGCTCATAAGGACGCCTATTGGCTTAATGCCCTATGACCGCCATCTTGAAATTCTTAATGAAGTGTGAACAAGGACCCACATTTTCATTTTGCCCTGGAACTGCAAATGTGATAGCCCTCTTTGCTCACATTCCTTCCAACCTCAAGAAAGAGGAGCAAGTCTGCACCCAATAAGGACACCCCCACCTGCAGCACACCCTCCATCCAGCCACTGATGTGCTCAAGCCTACCTTGCATGGGTGGTGAAGACCTCTCCCCAAGATCCAGTAAGGCTAGTGGGTTTTGGCTGCACACTGGGGGAGCCTCTGAAATCCACTAATGCTCAGCTCCACCATCAAGAGAATCCCCAAGTTTGTTCATCTGGGCACCGGCATTTATTAGACCTCCTCAAGCCGTCCTCTTGTTCAGGCAAGTTTGAGACCCTCTGGGCCAGGCAAATGCAGATTGAAGCTTCCAGCCCTGGGCGCCAGCCCCTTCCAGAACTGCTCAGATGTTCTGCTAAGCCCTACAGCCCTGACTGATGTGTTTCAGAACTAGAATTACTTTGTATGTTAAAACAAAGATGGAGACATGCCTCGTCTCATATTTCCGGACAGCCAGGATGATGTGCTGTAAAGCAGGATCTTGACTTCCAGGAAGATCCCAACCTTGGAGCATTTGCACATCACTAGACAGCCCTTTACGGCTCGAGGTCATAGTACACAAGGGCCAGCTACTTTTAGCAGCATCACACAGTTGTTTCCCAAGTACAGACTCAGGATGAGGAGGCAGGGTGAGTCCTGGCCAGTCCGACATCCTCTGTCACTTTGAGAACAAGCTTGCTGGCCCCTGAAAGATGCTGCAGTCCCTGGGCGAAGATAGGCTCTGAGAGCAATTTGGACTGTGTGGGACCCTGGCCTCACAGGGCCCCTCCTCTTTGCATGACTGGCCTTATGTCACTCGTCCATCAGGGGAGAGAGAGGACACAGTTCTGGAGAAGTTACCATGTTCCCTCGACACCTGATTGTGGAACATTCCTCAGACCTCAGAGACACTTCCCAGCAGCTGGAGAAGTCTCGTGGACCACTGGGTGAGTAAGGCCATGTCCACGGCATGGTGGGCACTGGGGATCCTGGGTTTACACCTGTCGCTGTCGTTCGGGGAGCCCGGGAAGGGGGCTCTGTGCATACACACCAGGATGGATGACCTTCCATCCCTGGGCAAGTCTTGATTCAATAATTGGACCCGTGGTGCATGTATTTCTCAGTCCTCTCCATGTAGCATCAATGAGTTTTGTTCGACAGTGGGAACAACCACCTCATCCATCCATCCATCCATCCATCCATCCATCCATCCATCCATCCACCCACCCACCCATCCATCCATCCACCCACCCACCCACCCACCCACCCATCCATCCATCCACCCACCCACCCACCCACCCACCCATCCATCCACCCATGCATCCATGCATCCATGCATCCATCCATTCATTCATTCGGCAATGATGTGTTGAGTAGGGTTACCCAGCCAAGCTCTGAGCAAACATTGGATGGAGCTCAAAGTTGAGTGACACAGAGCTCTTGTCCTAAAGGAGCTTGCTCTCTAGGGTGGGATTAGGACTCAAAGATATCAGGTCCTAATGCCTAGAAACTGGGGATGGTACCAGATGTGATAAGAGGCACTTTTGATGGGAAAGAGTGGGCTCTACAAAGGCGGGTCTGTGTCCGATATGACCCAGTTGAAGTTTCCTCCGTCTCGACTCCCACTGGATTTTGATGTCTGTATCGAAAATACCTTTGGTGTCTGTATCGAAAATACCTCTCATCTTCGGTATTAGGAAATGCAACCATAGAAGGTGCACTGGGCTCCCTCCAAGTCTGGACAGGTTGGGAGGCTGATGAGGAGCTTCTCAGGTGGCCCACGGGTCCAGGAGGTAGCACCATGCCCATTTCCCATGTGGGCTCTTCCTTGGGAAGTGTCAAGTCTCGCATTTGTTAAGCACCCTCGTTAAGCCTTTTGGTCTCTGTGTTTCCGACTCTTCATCCATCAAATAATGCTCCTAACATGTGCCCTGTCTACAACTGGGTTTGCTGAGTGGACAGCAAGACGGTATGCGTTCTGTTTGAAGGATTTGGAGTTGTGCTTTCTGTCGTCTGGGTACCAGTATCCTAGGGGTTGGATCTAAATCCGTAGCTTGTTTACCGACGGCCACAAAAACACAAACACGATCCCAGACTTATGGACATCTTGGGTTTCTACATGTGTGATGGGGGAGCATCTGTACATAGTAAAAAGCTTGAGAATTTTCCAGTCTCTGGGGCTCTGTTCAATGAAGCATTTTCTGAAATTCACAAACTTTTAGCGATCTTTGCATTGATTGCTAGCTTAGAACTTCTGGTGATATTGACTACATCTGTTTCTTCCCTCTTTTCCCTTCATTCTTTGCCTTCATTCTGGGATGTCATGTTGAGCTTCCTGAGTTGATGCCTGCCCTTTATTTTTTACTTTTCATATTTCTGGTCGCAGGGTCCTCATTTTTGTCTGTCACTTGGGCTGTATCTCATAGATACATAGTTCAGTCCTTATTTTCATGGTTCCTCTTTACCCCATGGGTTACTTCAATGGGTATTTAAAAATCCCCAAGTATATAGAATTAAAAATAATCATTTTACTGTCATGGGTCCAGGAATGCATTAAAAAGTACGTCTGTTCTAATTCACCCAGAACCTACTTGTTTTGTCCTTCAAAGACCCTGCAGGACTTCTGGTCTACCGTGGTACCAGATGTGTGGATACAATAAAACATTTTCAGTTAAAATATCCTGGAAAGGAAAAAAACAGCATGGGAGCTAAGAGGAACACTTTTTTAAGGGAGGAATATTTAGTTTTCTGGCTTTATTGAGGTATCACTGACAAATAGAAATTGTATCTGTTTAAGGTGGACAACATGATGTTCTGATTTGCAGCAACAGTGTGAAATGTCTATTGCCAACTGCATAATTTTGTCAAACAATTTACCCTCCAGGATCCCAGTGTCCCATTCTGTTCAATGGGTCCTTTATGGTGATAAGACTCAAATAAGAGGATGGATCTAAAAGTGTTTTAGGGCTGCAAATACATTTCCTATATGAGTCACGTCGCCGTTGTGGGTTTGGTGCAAATCACGTGGACCTAATGATCTGGACTGCTTTCCTGATATCCTGGTGCTTCTAAATAGTGGCTGCTTTCTCCGGGGTACAGATAAAGGTGGGGAGGGGCACCCTGAGTGGACCTCGCACTAGCATTTGGCAGGAGGAAGCCAGCGTGTTAGATTTCTTACAAGGCACAGGACAGGGTACCCAGTGTCAGATGTTCTCACACCCCACATGACTTCCTCACATCTGGCCAGATGTTCACATAGGGGAAACCCTGTTTATAATTAACCCCAGCCTAGAACTCATGGCTGTTCACACATCAGTGTAAGAGATTGAACTTCCAGGCAAGCAACCATTGCATTCATAGAGAAAAGATTATCCTTGGCTTGAATGTTCACCATATGGGGAAAGCACAGGGCAGATGGCAGCTTGTGGCATTTGAGTTACCAGTTCTCTAGGCCTGGGGCAGCCGGCACCTTCTTGGGGATCCAAGATATGAGGATATCCCCTTACTGCTTCACCCTCTCCAGGGTGGGGGGGAGGTCCAAGCACTGATATGTTCAAATGGGTATCACTTTATGGTCATTTGTGTTATGTGGACATCATGTGGCTCTTATTACATTTGTCTGTAGGTATCTGTGATTTTGTTTTAGGAAAGTAAAGGGACATTAAAAATGGGTTAACCTACATCCCCGGGTTGGAATATTATTTGGCCATGAAAAAGGAATGAAGTATTGATACATGGTATATTGTGGGTGAACACTGGAAACATCCTAAGTGAAAGAATCCAGGCACAAAAGGCTACATCGTATATGAGTCCATTTCTACAAAATATCCGCAATAGTAAAATCCAGAGAGACACAAAGTGGCTTAGTGTTTGCTAGGGGCTGGGAGCAGTGACTGCTCATGGGGACAGGTCTCCTTTTGGGGAGATGAGAAGGTTCTGGAACCAGATAGAGGTGGTGGTTGCACAATATTGTGAATGTGCACAGTGTCCCTGAATTGTCCAGTTTCAGTGTTTCATTGGATGTTATGTGAATCTCACCTCCATACAATTAAATATTTGCTACGAAGCAGATACAAAGCACCTCCCAGCAAGGCTGTGTTTTCTTCTCAGCCCCACACGCTGGGCATTCACGTACGGTGCTTTGAACCGGACCAAACTGATCAATGGAGCAGAAGCAATCTGGCCTGACCCTCCACTTCCATTTTTCCTTTGCACCAGGATTGCATAAGGAATTCTCCCCTTGGGATAGCTTTCCTGAGCCGGGATTCCCAAGAGGGCAAGAAGAGCATTTTTCCAGGGATGTCGACCCCGGTGATGGTAGGGTTGACATAGTGTGATGCTGGGGGTTCTGACAGACCTCGCATATCATCCTCGGTTTCCACGCACAGGAGTTACGCCCAGCTCCTGTCCACCTAAGCTAACTGCTTGATGCCGGGGCGGGGGACACCCCCGTGGTGGGCTGCTTGGGTATTATACGCTATCGGATAGCCCTCAAGTTAATTTGTTTCTTGCTTCAATCAAATCAACGATAACTAATACAGGTGTTCGTTTCCTTTTCAAAAAGATTGGGAAATAAGACAGGAGATGTGGGGCTTCCATTTGGAAAGTTCCTACTTTATGCCAGGATATTTCCAAAATTGGGAGATTAGGTTTGACATAAATACATCACCATGTGTAAAATAGATAGCCAGTGGGAACCTTCCGTATAGCACAGGGAGCTCAGCGCGATGCTCTGTGATGACCTAGGTGGGTGGGATGGGGGGTGGTGGTGGAAGGTCCAAGAGGGAGGGGATATAGGTATACATATAGCTGATGCACTTCATTGTACAGCAGAAACTAACACAACATTGTAAAGCAACTCTACTTCCCCCCCCCGCAAAAAAACCTTCCAATATCATCTTATTTAACCGTCTATGCATCCTGCAAACAAGGTGTCCCTCCCTTGGGCTCCCAGGCCCCCATCCACTGGACCGTATGGACGATATTTCCATGCCTCAGACGTTCCGACACTTGATGCTTTGAATGAAACTTTCAAGACACGCTCCGGGCAAGCATGTCTTGTCCATGAAGTCCTGTAGTGTAGCAGGTCAAACCCTTCACTTCCAGGTAGAACCAAGGCTCTAGGAAGCAAAACACAGCTCCCCTCTGTCTTCGAGGTCATAGCTTGCCTTTGAAGGAGGCTGAAGGTCATCCTTTCACATTGAGAATGTGCAACTTCCGGTCCAAAGCAGACCTTCCCTCCCTAGCCACTGGACCAGCCTCCCAGCCACTGGGGCCATAGATCTGCATATCAATGGCTGTTGGCAACTTCACTGTGTATTTTAGTTATTTGACCTTCAGACGTCCTTGGCAAAGGCAAGCAGCCTTTAATTCTCACTTGTAGCAGGAGCCCCTCTTCCTTTAAAAACTCCACCTCCCTATGTCTGAAGGGCAAGGAGGCGGAAAAATAACAAGAGTTTCAGCAACCTTCAAAATAGAAAGAAATAGACCCCACTGGGTTCCATCATTTTCTGCCCGTCTTTGAAATTCTCTCCGTGGAAGGTTTTATAAGTACCAAAGCGGAATGAAATATGACAGTCGATTTCCTAGGATTGGAAGGACCTCAGAGGCCATGCATAAATGATGGTGCACCCTTCCCGGGGCTGCAGGGAGCTATAAAACAGTCCAAAATGATTCAGGGACCTCCGAAGGCACAGGATTTGCTTTCGGGATGTGCCCTGGGTATTAGGAAAAAATGGCACCTGGTTAAGTTAGAGACGCAAAATTATATCCTGCGGAAAATGACCGAAAGCATCGCCAGGCAGTGCAAGTGGCAACCCTCTGCTTGGAAAATGATGGATGGAGCCCCGATGTGTCAAACCAGAGAATGCACGTGTCTTAGAAGTTTGTAAGGGAGGGAGGTCAGGACACAGCCAGGAAACTGGACCAAGTGGCCAGACGCCTGCACCTTGGGTTTTCTCACAATTTGATTCATGAATATGAGTGTGTATATATATATGTGTGTATGTGTGTATATAAATATATATATTTACATAATTTATAAGGGGTGATGTTATTGGCTACCCCAGGTATTCTCCACCTGGGCACGGTGGACATTTGAGGCTGGACTACTCTGATGTGGGCGTCCTGGGCACTGGGGGCTGTGGAGCAGCATCCCTGGTCTCCACCCAACACATTCCAGAAGCACCTCACAGTCGTGACACCCCAAAATGTCCGTAGGCATTGCTAGTGTCCACTGGGGGTCGGGGTTACTCCCTTTGGGGAACCCCTGGGTCATTCCAAAGACTAAACCTTTCAAAGCTATGTACACTAGATTTTAGAATTGCAGAGCTGGAATGCACATTAAAATTCCAAGTGAGTTACCAGTCTGTTCCAGACCAAATTATAAAACCACAACAGCAACGAAAAAGCTGCTGAGATTCCCCCCACCCACACCCCAGCTGGTGAGCACTGCTGTTTTCTTTTCCGAGGGGAGGTGTCCCAGGCTCCCCCTCTCAGAGCACTTAAGGGTCTGGGATGCCAAGGAGAAGCTGGCGGGCGTGCATCCCAGCCCATCCCTCCCACCCCCACCTGACAGCCCGGACGCTCGAACCAGGTGCACTGCCCTGAGATGCAGCCTCCACATCTGGAGCTGATATCCTGCCCAACCCCACGGATGGTGATTAGGGATGTAAGCAGATCCAGCAAGGATCCTGGCAGCACCAAGTGGCTATGACACGCTTGGCCTTTCTGGAATCGCGATTTCTCGGTACCATTTGCAGCGCAGCTCTGGATCCTTGTCAGGGGGAGAGAGAGAGAGAGAGACACACTGAGTGTTTCATGTACCGTCTTAACCATTTTTAAGTGCACAGTTCAGTGGCATTAACTACATTCACAATGTACTTGATGTACCATCCTCACCATCCATCTCCAGAAGCATTTCATCTTCCCAAATGGAATCCTTGTCCCCATTAAACATTCACTCCCCATCCCCCTCCCCAGCCCCTGGCCCCGGCCATCCTACTTTCTGTCGCTATGGAATCGGACTCCTAGGGATCTCATAGGACTGGAATCCTACAGGATTTGTCCTTTTATATCTGGCTTCTCTCACTGAGCATCCTGTGTTCAAGGTCCATCCATGTGGTAGCCTGTGTCAGAGCTTCACACATTTTCATGGCTGAGTCATTTTCCACTGTGTGGATGGACCCCATGCTGTGTATCCGTCCATCCATCCACAGACACTTGGGTTGTTTCCACCTCTTAGCTATTGTGAATAACACTGCTGTGAACGTGGGTTCGCAAATACCTCTTTGGGTCCCTGCTTTTACTTCTTTTGGGTAAATACCCAGATGTGGAATTGTGGGATCATAGGGTAATTCCATTTTCCAGTGTTTCAACACATAGAGCTCTTTTAAACATTTTTACATGTGATAAAACATTCACTCGTTTTTGCAGTACAGTCATGTGAGTTTTAACTCATGTACAGATTCGTGGAACCACCACCCCTGATGGGATTCAGAACGTTTCCATCACCTCAGAGTATTCGCTCGTCCTGGCTCTCTATTCACAGGCAAACCCTCCCTCCAGCCCTCATCCCTGGCGACCACTGGCCTGTGTTCTTTCCCTATATTTGACTTTTCCAGAAAGTCGTATAAGTGACATCCTGCAGTACTGAGCCCTCTGAAAGTGGCTTCCTTCACTCAGCAATATGCATTTTGCTGAGTTGTCACAAGGAACCATGGCCCGTTCCTTTTAATCACCGAGGGATATTCCATTGTAGGCACACATTGTATGTCGTTCATCCTTTCCCCACTGAAGGACAGCCAAGTGGTTTCCATTCGTGGGTGATTTGTGCAGAATGCTGCTACCAACATTCCTGTACAGGTTTTTGCGTGAACGCACGTTTTTATTTCTCTTGGATAAACATCTGTGAGTAGGATCAGTGGGTTATATGCTAAGAATATGCTAACTTTATAAGAAACGGCCAAACTGTTTTCCGGAGAGGTGGTGCCATTGTGCATCCCTGCCAGCATCATGTGGGAATTCTAGCCACCCCACATCCTCAGCAGCGTTTGGTATTATCAGTATGTTTAGGTTAGCAATTTGAATAGGTGTATCGTGACATCATAGTGTGGTCTGAATGTAAATCTTTTACAGGATGTAGAGGCTTATGATGAATATTTTTTCAGTGATTTTTTTCATAAGTCAACACGATGCTCAGTGAGAGAAACCAGACACAGGACACACGGTGTGTGATTCCATTTATAGGAAATGTCCAGAACAGGCAAATTCACAGACAGAAAGTGGACTTGGTGCCAGGGTCTGGGGAGGGGGATAGGGAGTGTGACTGCTCATGGGGTTGGGGTCTCCTTTGGTGAGATGAGAATGTTCTGAAACTAGATGGAGGTGATGGTTACACAACATTATACACGTACTAAACGCCACCAAATCTTTCACTTTAAAATGGTTACTTTTATATAATATGAATTTCACGTCCGTTAAAAAAATCACGAGGTAATTTTTTTTTACGACTTTAACCTAATGCAAAGGAAAAAAAGAAGCCCATTGTTAATGAAACATTACCTGGAGACTGTTCCTAGAATCTTTTCATCTGTGAAATTCTGCAGAGGTGAATATGGTCCCATCTGGACCATCAAAGGAGGAGGGAGCCGGTGTCACCATCAGAGGTCACCCAGCATCTGGATGTCCCTCATGTTTGGGGAACATTTTCGGTCTCACGGGCAGAGTCTGTCTCCTACCAGGCACGTGGCAAAGGCAGAATTGTCCCTTCTTTGTCCTTCTCCTGCCCCTGGGATAGGCCAGGTGAACCTGCTCCATCAGTCACACAGTTGCCGGGGAGAATTATGCAAACCTGGTGAGGCAGGATTAGGGTAGATGGTCCTGAATCAGCTCTCAACATGGCAGTGGTGTGGTCCTTCCAGGCAGCAGGAGGATGGGTTCAGAGCAGCATCCAGGCATCTCCAGTGTGAAGGCAGGGTTGGCTGGGGCAGCCAAGCTGGCCTCTCCACCCAGGACCTGGGGCATGATGTTGCTTGGGCCCTGCCTTTTCTCTGGTCCAGCAGTATCCTGGACATTCTCCAAGCTGCCCATCACCTTTCCTTCTAAGACAGTTCAGTAGTGTGTGGACCTGATTCTGAGGTGCAGACAAGGAGATGCATCACAGCCTACATCACAGACCCAGCATCTCCCAGAGAGGGTCATCCACTCTTAGCCAAGTCCCAGAAGGGTCGTTCACGGCATCCCGGTGCAGCCACCATATCACCTGTTGACACCTTCTGATACTTCTTTTCTGTAACCAGATGGGAAGTGAGATGGTCAGGCACATTGTTATCAGACCAAACTTGGGTCCGGTCACCCACGTGCAGCAAAGCCAATGTACTGACCCTGGGTTGTGGTGAAAGAACGTACAGTGTTTATTGCGGGCACCAAGCAAGGAGTCCAGGCAGCTAGTGCTTAAAAGGCCTGAACTCCTCGGTGGCTTTCAGGGGAGGGCTTTTAAAGACAGGGTGAGAGAGGGGGGTGGCGGGTGTGTGATCAGCTGGTGGACATTCTTCTGATTGGCTGGCAGAGAGGTCATCGGGGGTCCACATCATCAACCTTCTGGTTCTGACTGGTCTGGGGTCTCCATTGCTGGTGGGCAGCATGTAGGTAACTTCTCCCACCTGCTGGGGTTTCAGTATCTGCAAAACAGCTCACAGGACATGGCTCAGAATATGATCTATAGCCCTTGAGGAGGAACCGAGGTCCTTGACTTTGTTTAATGGCAACATCATTATTATTTAGTCACGCTTGACTGTTTCCCTTTGCTTCTGCATTTTCCCACTTCTCTGATTAAATTTGCTCTTTGGAACTCGGGGAAGGACTAAGAGGTGAAAGCTTTTCTACAAACAACAGGAAAGCAGAGGACATGGGGGGAGGGGTTTCTGTCCCAGGACGGACTCACAGGGTCCTGCTCAGTTACAACATTATTCTTAAGAATTGTACAAACCAGAGAAATGAGGCAAAAGCAATCCAGTGCCCCCTTTCAATGTCACATCTGAATGTTATCAAACCAAACCGTCTTGGAGGGGTTGCATTCGACCCTCTGCAATTGTAACCTTCTATGAATTACTCTTGGTTATGGATTAAGGACCCAGCTGTATCAGGTCACCTGGTAACTTGTAGAAGATGGGGAAGTAGTCAATGATCTACACCTCGGAGAACAGATAACCCCAACGTGGCGGGTTTACTGCCTTGTAGGACACCCACCTGCTTTGTATCTGACTTTTACATTTTAGTCCAGAATCCTGACTATATATTTACCAACCCCTCCAGCTGCTGTGGGACCAGGCTTAACACTGCACACATTCCCTCGTGAATGAGGTTTAAAAAACCCTTGATACAGACTCGCGGTGTATCTGTAGAGCAGTCGTGGTTTTACGTTTTCTGACATCGTAGCTGGACACCATCAACCATACAGGGACGAGACGTCCAGCCACTGGGTTTGCCCTGGGAGGGTCTTTCCCACATCATTCCAAAATCCACCAAACACCACTCTCTCTTTCTATGTATTTTTTCCCTTCCTGTGGTTTCCTGAATAATGGTCTCCCTAAAACATCCCCATCCTAAATCCCAGAATCCGTGAATCGGTTCCTGGATATGGCCAAAGGGACTTTGCAGGTGTGAGTAACTGAGAAAGGGTGAGGGTCCTGGGTTATCCAGGGGGAAGCAATATAATCATAAAGGTCTTGATCAGAGGGAGATGGGGGGTCGGAAAGATAGAAAGCAAGGAGGTGACAAAAGACAGATTTCAAGATGGAACCCTGCTCTTTGGAGGAAGAAGCCGGGAACCAAGGATGCAACTCCGGAAGCTGCAAGAGGCAGTGAAATGCATTCCCCCAAGTCCTGCCGACACCCTGCTTTTAGCCCTGTGAGACCCGTGTCAGACTTCTCACCCCCAGAACCGTAAGGCAGTAGACGTGTGTTGTTTTGGGGTCATGGGTTCCAGCAGCCCAGGAAGCTGATAGAAGCCCCCAGCGCTCACTGACCCTGTGTCATGCCCATCTTTGCTGAGGACGGAGAAGCAGCCGCCCGTCTCTTCTGAGCCCGACATTTCCTACGACTTCTGGAGCTTTTGCTGTCCCTTTATAAAGCCCAGCGTTGAAATCAATCCAAACACAAAAAGGCAACCGTATCCTTCCTTCACTTGGAGCCAGCAAAGTGGGCTGTCATTGCGAATTGGGCTCTTTTTTTTTTTGCCTTCTCTGTTTCTCCCTTGCTGACCTGGTCTCTCTCTCTCTCTCCCCACAATCATATCTCCTCTCTCCTCCTTGGCTGTTCATTTCTATTCCTACCCATTTAATAACAGCTACACTGTGATCTCCGCCAGTCCCTTGGAAATTAATTTAGTTACCTTCACAGGGAATTATCGCTTCTGACTTTAAAGTACCAGACGCCGGGGCAAGAATGGGGAGGGAGTTAGCCCCCAGCCAAGGGCACGGATGCTGAGCATCAGAGCTCCCTCCGGCCCCAGGGCTGTGCTGCAGACCACATTAGTAATTGATGCTCTGAGCCGGCTTCCCGGGCGGAGATGCGAGCTCCGTCCTTTGGACCATTCTGCAAGTCGTTCTGGGTCTGTGCGTTTGTCAGTGTGAAGGTTGAACTGGAGCACAAAGAAAGAAAAGAAAAAAAGAAATGCCTTCCTTGAAATAAGATAGAAGGTCAGCGTGCAGGTGTGACAGCCCCAGATAGAGGCGTGCCCCTGTGCAGGTACATCACCTTATTCTGTCTGCATTTCCTGATTTTCTGCACTGGGAGCTCTTGGATAAGGGCAGCCTGGGTGGGATGAGGAGAGACCCTCAAGGCGTCTCTCTCTGATCTTCCCCCCTCAACGCTGGAAGCAGAGGCTTCTTACATTCTGAAGTCATCAGTGAGATGAATTTTTAAATGGTGCCTTTTTGTAAAAGGTCAGGATCCTACAGGGACCCTGCTGTGTGAGACGTGACCGTGAGCCTCAGGTACCCAGGAACACACCTTCCCTAGAGGCCTGGGTGATGCTAAGGTCAGCTCTTGAGACCCAGAGGCTGATTCCGCGATGGTTCTGTGTGGAAGCCTGGATCTTGGGGGGGCTGTTCCCCAGCAGTCTGTTTCTGCATCAAAACTTCTGTCCTTTAAGATGACGGCATCTTCTAGACCTGGGTTTCTCAGCCTCAGCCCACTGACATTTGGGGCTGGGTGACCCTCGGATGTGGGGCATCCTGTGCCCTGCGGGGTGTGGAGCTGCATCCCTGGTCTCCACCCACCAGGTGCCAGGAGCACCCCTCCCCCAAGTTGTGACAGTGGGAAATGTCCCCAGACATTGTCAACTGTCTCCTGGGGGTAGAGTCTTCCCCAGTTTCTAACCATTATCACAGATAAATAGATACAGTGGCAGACTATATTTAGATAGATGGACGGATGGATGGATTAAAGAGATAATTAGGTAGATATAGATGATAGGTAGATAGATGATAGATCGACAGATGATTGATAGAAGATTTTATTAGATAATAAAGATAAGATAGAGATGGACAGATGATAGATTAGATATTGATAGATAGATGCTAGATAGTAGATGACAGATAGTAGATAGATGCTAGATAACAGGTAGATAATAGATGATAGATGTAAATACACGTAGACATGCATCTGAATGTCTACACAGACATGAACACAGAGACTGAGGACAACCAAGGAGAGACATGAAGTCTGTGAGGAACAGACACAGGTGGAGAGAGTCGATAGAGGGTCAGAGAAGGGGTGACATTGAAGCAGACCTCCCTGATGGGAGGGGGCGGGCCCTGCATCTACCTGGGGTGCCGGGCGCTCCATGCAGGGGGCAGGCAGGATGTGTGAAGCCCCTGAGACAGGGCTTGGCTTGGTGATTCCAGCAGCAAGGACGCTGTGTCTCTGGAGTGGGTGTCGTGAGGCAAAGGCCAGGAGGATGACCTCACTTGGGTTGGAAAGCTCTGTCCCTCCGTCGTCCCCAGCGCCTGAGAATTGAGGGTAACGGGGGGTATTCACCGGGGGAGGGGAGAACGGGGGACCAGAGGAAGGGCTGAGCCTCAAGAGACCGTGCGGGATGGAAGGCAGGTCTTAGGGGGAAACACAGCCGTCGGTGAATCACGCAGAACCCACCTCCTGATCACCCAGGGCACTGGGTGATGATGGGTCACCTGGGACCCTGTGTGGGCACCTTCCGACCTCCTTCAAGCTGCTGGGAGCACCGTGCACTCAGACGTGCTGGCCTCAGGCTCGCGGAGAATGCCAGCAAGGGTCCGGATGGATGATGATCCACGTCTGGCATCAGTGGATTTTCATTCTGCGCACCCCCCCGCCCAAGGACCACAGCACTTCTCAGCAAGGACGTAGCGTGATTTTCCAGCACCCAGGAAATAGCAGCAGGTGGGGGAGTGGGCAGGTCACAGCGGCTGAGAGGCTCCTGGGCAGGAGGCCACCGCAGGGTTACGGCCAGAGGGAGAAAAGGGCCAGAAAGTGAGCCCTACCCGGGAAGAGGTGGCTCGTGGTCCTAAGTGGGAAGCAAAAGCCAGGGGAGGAACCAGTGCACTGGATGGTGCAGCAGGAACCCTCAGGGTAGAGAGAAGATTGACAGCCTGGGGATAAATGGCGGCGCTTCCTCTTGGCTCTGGTGGAGCTGGTCAGAGGTCACGGCCTCCCACGGAGACGGTGGTAAGTCAGCATATCCCAAGGCTCCTTGTGAAGTTGAAAGAAGACTCTTGGGGGACTTCCCGGGCAGTCCAGTTGTTAGGACTCGGCGCTTCCACTGCAGGGGGCACTGGTTCGATCCCTGGTCCGGGAACTGAGATCCTGCACGCCGCACAGCTCGGCCAAAAAAAGGAAAAGAAAAGAAAAGAAAGAAGACTCTTGGCCTCCAACCACAGCCTGAAAACCGAGACGGCAGAAGTGGGAAGGGTGTGGCCGATTTGGAGAAAAGAAGGTAACTCTTATGGTGGATGTACTGACTTTGCAGAAGGCATCAGAGGTAGACACCTGGCCTTTACTTTATATCATGAACACCTCAAGGTGCTTCAGGGTGTGTGAGTGTATGTGCATGTGTGTGCACGTGTGCATGGGTGTATGAGTGCCTGTGCCTGTGTGCCATGCATGGATGAATTTATGTTCACGTGCATGCATGCCTGTGTGCACGTGTGCACCTGAGTGTGGATGTCTGCCCGTGCAAATGTATGTCCATGTGAGCAATGCACATGTGCATTTATATGCACATGTGTGCATGCATGAATGTGTGTGCATGAATAAATATATGTGTGCAGGTGTACGGTGCATGCATGCACTTATGCATATGTGTGTGGGGGGGTGTGCCTGAGTGTACGTGTGCAGGTGTACAATGAATGTATGTTTGCATGCCTGTGTGGGTGTGTGTGCATACATGCCGTGCATATGTGCGATTCATATGTGCACTCGTTTTTGTGCGAATGAGTGTACATGGATGTGTGGATGCCTCAGGTACATGTGTGCGTGCACGTGTGCCCTGATGCCCTTGTGTGTGCATGTACGTGTGCATTGATGCCCTTCTGTGTGCGTGCATATGTGGGTATGCGTGAGTGTACGTGTGCAGGTGTGCAATGCATGTATGTTTGCATGCCTGTGTGGGTGTGTGTGCATATGTGTGCATATGTGCGATTCATACATGCACTCATGTTTTCATGCACGTGTGGCTGCCTCAGGTACGTGTGTGCATGCACGTGTGCGTTGATGCCCTTGTGTGTGTGCATGCATGTGTGGGTATGCATGAGTGTACATGTGCAGGTGTGCAGTGCGTATATGTTTGCATGCCTGTGTGTGTGCATACGTGCCGTGCATATGTGCGATTCATACATGCACTCATGTTTTCATGCACGTGTGGATGCCTCAGGTACGTGAGTGCACGCACGTGTGCGTCGATGCCCTTGTGTGTGCGTGCCTGTGTGCTGCGACGTGAGTGGATGTGGGGAAAACAGAACTACAAGGCCTCAGACCCTGACCCCCGGAGCCGCCCCTTGGAGGAAGAGCCGATCGTGAGCCCAGATGGAGGGGCAGGGGGGGCGCACAGGGAAGGGTCAGCACCCACGTGCGGTGAAGGCCGCTTTGAAATCTGCGCGGCGAGCTGCACTCACAGAAAGAGGGAAGCACGGCTGACAGTGATCGAAGAAGTGGCGTTTGGACCCAACCAACGTGTTCCAGGCTCCCAGCTGCAAACACGGGGCGGGAGTTCGGCTGAGAGTTTGGGATCGGAGCGGAAGACGTTCTCCAAAGAGCCTTTCCTGCAATCTCCAAGGCAAGGGGTCCTGGCAGGAGAAGGTGTGGACAGGGGACGGAGCAGGGGCGTGCATGTGACCTGGAGGTACGGAAGTCACCAGAGAGGCCCGTGGGCACAGGGCAGAGGAACCCGAAAACAGCCCAGTTCCCGTGAAAACAGTCTGTAGGGAAGCTGGGGATTAAACGCCAGCAGGCTCATTCACGGTGCAGGGTGATGAAGCCAGGCTGGTGTCTTCGGGCGCCGAGTTTTCTACTGCGTGTCCGCATCTGCCCCCGCGCCCGTGGCAACCCTGCTCTGGCATCAGTGGCTGTCACATGTGTCCCAGAAAACGCACGTGTGTGTGTGTCTGTTTCCTGCAGGCGTGACGGCACCGAGTCCCCAGCCCTGGTGTCCTGGTTTTCTGACCCCGAAGGCCATTTAGGGAAACGCACTGTATAGGTTCTCGTCCCCAAGTCAGTCTACTCACAAGAGAACCGTTTTGTTTTCCCCGCCTCCCAGCGATGACCCAAACCTTGGCATTGAAGGAACAGGAGGAATCTTGCTAAAAACTGAAGGGGAGAGATTCAAGGGAAGGGAGAGGAGAGAAACATAAAACTCCGTGGTGGCCCCGAATCACAGTTTATGTCCCTGGGAGCGCATGTTGTCATATTTGTACGTGTTCAGAAACGACTGGCGTGATTGTTTCCGTCATCCCCTCGGTCCTTATGGCAAGTATTTTTCCCGGACGGTGGTATTGCTTCCCTGGCATTTTATGCTGCTTTTGTAAATTTGGAGAAGCCCGAGCCCCATTATCTGCAGACAAAGTTAACATTTTGAGATGAAACTCCAAGAAAGAGCCTCCATCAACCGTCTGCCCCATTTGTGCCTGAAATTGTGGTCGACCTTTACACCTGTGTTCTTACCTGATACACACAAGCATCTTAGGAGAAACACTTCATTTTACCCATTTTACAGATGAGAAAACCGAACCTCAGTGAGCAGGGGGTTTTTTTGCACACAAGGCTATACAACCACTTTTGACAGGGCTCACATCACTTGATTTTAAAAAAGAAAATAGTAACCATTTGTGATGGCAATTCTACAAATTACACCGTAGCACATGATGAGGTTGAACTTCTCAGGATCTTTTTACAAAATGACCACAAAAATGCCTTACTTAAAAAAAATTGAAATATAGTTGATTTATAATGTTTCAGGTGTACACCAAAGTGCTTCATTTATACATGTATATGTTTATATTTCAGATTCTTTTCCCTTATAGGTTATTACAAGGTAGTGAGTAGAGTTCCCTGTGCTATACAGTAGGTCCTTGTTCGTTGTCTATTTTATATATAGTCGTGTGTATCTGCTAATCCCAAATTCCTAATTTATCCCTCTCCCCTGACCCCCACCATTTCCCCTTTGGTAACCATAAGTTAGTTTTCTATATCTGCCTGACATTTGGATGCAGTGATTTAATTATCATTAAAAAATGTTGTTTTGTTCCTTATTAGTCTTTAAAAACCCCACCGAGTCAAGATGAGACATGATGGAACCTAAGGGCCTTAGCTATACCTTAAAAGGCAACTTAGGGATGATTTTAGATGCTGAAGGTCAGAGGTTCGAAAGCTCTTTCTGTAAAGGGGCAGGTGGTTAATATTTTGGGCTCCATAGGCCGGAAGTCCCTCTTACAGCTCCTCAGGTGTTTTAGGAATGCGGCCGTGGACAGTATGTCAATGCACAGACCTGGCTGTGTACCAGTAAAACTTTATTTACACAAGGAAGTGAGGGCCGGATTTGGCCCACGTGTCACAGTTTGCAGACATGCACTTTTGTGGGTGTGGTGCTGCCCTGTGCAGTGGGCAGTCCTATCAGACAGAAAAATGCATTCACCTTTGGGGATTTTACTTACTTTTGTCCTCATTCAAGAGCTCGATATCGGTACTTTGTCATTTTTATTTTTCCCGAGGTTAAAGTGTTTAAGCGATAATGCTTCATCCCAGGAGGCTCGGAGGCCCGTGAGAGGCAGGGAGGGAGCAATCTGGGGACAGTTGGTCACGTGTGGTACCCCCTTCCCCCACGTCCCTGGGGAGATGAGCTAATTTGGGGTCCATGGAGATGGATTTTGCTCCATTGATCTTCGGTAGAAGGAGGTCTCGCCCCTGGAGGGACATCCAGCAGCCAGTCCTCAGATACTTACGCTAATCTATTAGCTTATTCCCCGCTGCCAGGTCTGCTTTCCCCTACAGCTTCAGAGCCTTGCTGGCCCCTCCTCAGCACCCCCCCCACCCCCAGGCAAGGGAGAGAAAGGCAGGGAGGGCTGTCGCTTACTGGGAAGAATAAATGGAGAGAATAGGAGAAGCAGAACCTTAATTTACAGACCAATGTGGACACCATCTCTGTTCCACAGTGGCCTGCAGGGAAGCATGGGGACCACAGCTCATACCACGCAACAAAGGCCCCGCCTTGGTTCCCAAGGACTGTGGGGAACCTGGTCATTGAGGCAAAGTCCAGAACTCATGGCCTCTGGCTGGATGCAGCCTTGTGCATCCACCCCAGTGAGTCTCACTATCATTTTCTGTGTCAGTCAGGGTTCTCCAGGGAAACAGAACCAACAGGAGATTAGATAGAAAGAAAGAAAGAAAGATAGATAGATAGATAGATAGATGGAGACAGGTGATAGATAAGTAGATACATAAGAAGATGATAGATAATAGAATAGATATGATGGATGGATAGATGATAGATACATAGAAAGATTGATAGATGATAGGTGATAGATAAATAGATTGATGATAGATTAGATATAAATGAATACATAGATGATAGGTAGACATGATAGATGAGACAGATAGAAATATTGATAGATAAATGAATGATAGATTAGACATAGATAAAAGAATAGATAGATTATAGATAGATGAATAAATAGGTGAAAGATAGGTGGATAGAAAGATTGATCGATGATAGATAAATGATAAATAAACAGATTGATAGGTAGGTAAATGAATACATAGGTAACAGACAGATAGATATTTAAGGATTTGATTCACATGATTGTAGGGGCTGGCAAGTCCAAAGTCTTTAGCTTAGATCAGCAGGGAAGAGCTAATGCTGTACTCTGAGTCTGAAAACCATCCAAAGTCAGAATTCCTCCTTCTCAAGGGATCCTCTGTATTTTTCTCTTAGGTCCTTCAACTGATTAGATGTGGCCCACCCACAGTAGGAGGGCAATCTGCTTTACTTAACCTCTCCTGATTTAAATGTTCATCTCATTTTAAAAAAACAAACACACAAAAAAAAACTTTACAGCAACATCTAGACTAAGGGTAGACCAAAAACTCGGTGCTACAGCCTAGCCAGTTTGACACATAAAATTAACCATCATACTTCTCTAAGTGTGCCCTGGGGTAAAAACTATTAGGTTGCATTGCAGAGTGCTGGGGTTGGTGATGGATGCTTGAGACCTGAAAAGGTCCTATTTCCTCCAAAATGTGAAAATTAAGAAGCAAAACTATAATTAGCAAGGGTTTAATTCAGTTTCTATAAAAGGTAGAATTATGTTCACTGCAACTAAACTAGTAGTTTATCATTTTATTTATAACACACACACATTGGCACACAGAGTTCAAATATAAAGATCTAGACACAATTCTTATCGAAACTAATTTATCTAAAATGTCCCCAGAAATGTTTTCAGCAAAAAATATGTATGAAGTATATATTTATTTACTTATTCTATATACATATTGTGTATATATATGCAGATTCAACATAGGTATATATGTTATATATAACATATATGTATAGTAGTTATTTGAAGTGTATCCCTATTCTTACTGCTGGTACATATGAATGGGACCTTATTTGGAAATAGGGTCTTTGCAGATGTGATTATTTTAGGATTTCAAGATTATCCTGGGTCAGGGTGGCCTTATGTCCTTACAAGAGACAGAAGAGGAGAGACCCAGACACAGAGGAGAAGCCCTGAGAAGGTAGAGGCAGAGGTGGGAGGGAGGCAGTCACGTGCCCAGAGATGCCTGGAGCCCCCAGAAGCTGGAAGAGGCAGGAAAGACCCTCCCCTGGAGCCTCTGGAGGGAGCGCAGCCCTGAGACACCTTGACCTCAGATGTCTGGTCTCCAGGACTGGGGGAGGATGAATCTTTGTTGTTTTTAGCCTCCCAGTTTATGGTCATTAGTTATGGCTGCCCTTGGAAGTCGATATATAGTAGTTTACATCCATGTATATAAGTCTGTGAATAATATTGGATGAGATAGTATTTTTATATATTTTAGGTAGTACAGTCAAGAAAAGTCTAATGGGAAGAAGAGAGACTTCTGCTGTAGGCAGGGTTCCTGCTGGAAGAAGCCCAGGTTAGGAGTCTAGACCTGGATTTCAATCCTGGCTCTGCCGTTAACCAGCCTGGTGGACTTGAGGGCAATGCCAGTTGGGAAAGTGGGCACCACCTACGCCTATGGTCTTGGTCGGGTTGAAGTAATGATTCCTTTCTCGGAGCCCACGGAGTCCGCTTTGAAGACATAAACCGGTGTCAGGTTTTGGAGCAAGAAGTTGAAATCGTTCTGCAGAAACTGGAGGGGAAACAATGTGGTTTTGAATAAGCAAATGACAAGATCAAACTGGTGTTTCAGAAAACTGGCTTTTTTCCTGCTTGCCCCATTTCTGCATCATGTGGGACAGGGGATGAGCTCAGTGAGGTAGTCAGGTGATGGCTGATGCTGTTCTCAAATGGCAAATTCATGTTGACTTGTTCCTCATGCCATCCACTATTTTCAGGAATCATGGCTCAAACCTGTTACATCCCTTAAGCTGATGACTAACGACCAAAGCTATGAGGTTCTAAAGTATTTATGTCATTATTCATTTCAACAGAATTTTCGCAGGCACGGGAAATAGTATTTGCGTGTGAGACGCACACACACAATGCTTTGTGCACTTGTGATTCTGCAGCTTTCTTAGGAGAGTTCTATGCCCCGAGGCTGGGGTCCTCCAGCATCGAGTGGGGACCCACCCTCCCTACCTGGTGGGTCCGTGCCTCCAATCTACCTTTGGTTAATATTCCCTTGTGCTCCGTGGTCATCATTTTCCTAAATAGTAGTTAATCCCAACCTACAGCAATACCTCGGTCACACTTTTCTCCTGTCAGCTCCCAGGACTGAAGAATGTTCTCCAGCCAGATGCCAGACACATCTGACCTCCTGGGGAATTAGGATTTACTGTCCCTGAGTATTTTGTTTGCTTTTTTTTTGTTTGTTTTCATTATGAACCAATATGTTCTTTAAAAAATTTTTTTTATTTTATATTGGACTATAGTTGATTTAGAATGTTGGGTTAGTTTCAGGTGTACAGCAAAGTGATTCTGTTTTATATACATATACATTCTTTTTCAGATTCTTTCCCCTTATAGCTTATTATAAAATACTGAGTAGAGTTCCCTGTGCTATACAGTAGGTCCTTGTTTATATATTTTATTTTACTTATTTACTTTTGAATTTTATTTTTTTATACAGCAGGTTCTTATTAGTCATCCATTTTATGCACATCAGTGTATATATGTCAATCCCAATCTCCCAATTCATCACACCACCATGCCCACCAATCCCCGCTTTCCCCCCTTGGTGTCCATACATTTGTTCTCTACATCTGTGTCTCAATTTCTGCCCTGCAAACCGGTTCATCTGTACCATTATTCTAGGTTCCACATATATGCGTCAATATACGATATTTGTTTTTCTCTTTCTGATTTACTTCACTCTGAATGAGAGTCTCTACATGCATCCACGTCTCCACAAATGACCCAATTTCGTTCCTTTTTATGGCTGAGTAATATTCCATTATATATATGTACCACATCTTCTTTATCCATTTGTCTGTCGATGGGCATTTAGGTTGCTTCCATGACCTGGCTATTGTAAATAGTGCTGCAATGAACACAGGGCTGCATGTGTCTTTTTGAATTATGGTTTTCTCTGGGTATATGCCCAGTAGTGGGATTGCTGGGTCATATGGTAATTCTATTTATAGTTTTTTAAGGAAACTCCATACTGTTCTCCATAGTTACATTCCCACCAACAGTGCAGGAGGGTTCCCTTTTCTCCACACCCTCTCCAGCATTTGTTGTTTGTAGATTTTCTGATGATGCCCATTCTAACTGGTGTAAGGTGATACCTCATTGTAGTTTTGATTTGCATTTCTCTAATAATTAGTGATGTTGAGCAGCTTTTCATGTGCTTCTTGGCCATCTGTATGTCTTCTTTGGAGAAATGTCTGTTTAGGTCTTCTGCCCATTTTTGGATTGGGTTGTTTGTTTTTTTAATATTGAGCTGCATGAGCCGTTTATATATTTTTGGAGATTAATCCTTGGTCCGTTGATTTGTTTGCAAATATTTTCTCCCATTCTGAGGGTTGTCTTTTCGTCTCGTTTATGGTTTCCTTTGCTGTGCAAAAGCTTTTAAGTTTCATTAGGTCCCACTTGTTTATATTTGTTTTTATTTCCATTACTCTATGAGGTGGATCAAAAAAGATCTTGCTGTGATTTATGTCAGAGTGTTCTTCCTATGTTTTCTGCTAAGCATTTTATAGTGTCCAGTCTTACATTTAGGTCTCTAATCCATTTTGAGTTTATTTTTGTGTATGGTGTTAAGGAGCGTTCTATTTTCATTCTTTTACATGTAGCTGTCCAGTTTTCCCAGCACCACTTATTGAAGAGCCTGTCTGTTCTCCATTGTATATCCTTGCCTCCTTTGTCATAAATTAGTTGGCCATAGGTGTGTGGGTTTATCTCTGGGCTTTCAATCTTGTTCCATTGATCTATATTTCTGTTTTTGTGCCAGTACCATATTGTCTTGATTACTGTAGCTTTGTAGTATAGTCTGAAGTCAGGGAGTCTGATTCCTCCAGCTCCGTTTTTTTCCCTCAAGACTGCTTTGGCTATTTGGGGTCTTTTGTGTCTCCATACAAATTTTAAGATTTTTTGTTCTAGTTGTGTAAAAAATGCCATTGGTAATTTGATAGGGATTGCATTGAATCTGTAGATTGCTTTAGGTAGTAGAGTCATTTTCACAGTATTGAGCCTTCCAGTCCAAGAACATGGTACATCTCTCCATCTGTTGCTGTCATCTGTAATTTCTTTCATCAGTGTCTTATAGTTTTCTGCATACAGGTCTTTTGTCTTCCTAGGTAGGTTTATTCCTAGGTATTTTATTCTTACTGTTGCAATGGTAAATGGGAGTGTTTCCTTAATTTCTCTTTCAGATTTTTCTTCATTAGTGTATAGGAATGCCAGAGATTTCTGTGCATTAATTTTGTATCCTGAAACTTTACCAAATTCATTGATTAGCTCTAGTAGTTTTCTGGTGGCATCTTTAGGATTCTCTATGTATAGTATCATGTCATCTGCAAACAGTGACAGTTTTACTTCTTCTTTTCCAATTTGTATTCCTTTTATTTCTTTTTCTTCTCTGATTGACATGGCTAGGACTTCCAAAACTATGTTGAATAATAGTGGTGACAGTGGACATCCTTGTCTTGTTCCTGATCTTAGAGGAAATGCTTTCAGTTTTTCTCCATTGAGAATGATGTTTGCTGTGGGTTTGTCTTATATGGCCTTTATTATGTTGAGGTAGGTTCCCTCTATGCCCACTTTCTGGAGAATTTTTATCATAAATGGGTGTTGAATTTTGTCAAAAGCTTTTTCTGCATCTATTGAGATGGTCATATGGTTTTTATTCTTCATTTTGTTGTGTATCACATTGATTGATTTGCTTATATTGAAGAATCCTTACATCTCTGGGATAAATCCCACTTGATCATGGTGTATGATGCTTTTAATGTGTTGCTGGATTCTGTTTGCTAGTATTTTGCTGAGAATTTTTGCATGTATATTCATCAGTGATATTGGTCTGTAATTTTCTTTTTTTGTAGTATATTTGTCTGGTTTTGGTGTCAGGGTGATGGTGGCCTCATAGAATGAGTTCGGGAGTTTTCCTTCCTCTGCAATTTTTTGGAAGAGTTTGAGAAGGATGGGTGTTAGCTCTTCTCTAAATGTTTGATAGAATTCGCCTGTGAAGCTGTCTGGTTCTGGACTTCTGTTTGTTGGAACATTTTTAATTGCAGTTTCAATTTCATTACTTGTGATTGGTCTGTTAATATTTTCTATTTTTTCCTTGTTCAGTCTTGGAAGCTTATACCTTTGTAAGAATTTGTCCATTTCTTCCAGGTTGTCCATTATATTGGCATAGGGTTGCTTGTAGTAGTCTCTTAGGATGCTTTGTATTTCTCTGGTGTCGTAACTTCTCCTTTTTCATTTCTAATTTTATTGATTTGAGTCCTCTCCCTCTTTTTCTTGATGAGTCTGGCTAATGGTTTATCAATTTTGTTTATCTTCTCAAAGAACCAGCTTTTAGTTTTATTGATCTTTGTTATTGTTTTCTTTGTTTCTATTTCATTTATTTCTGCTCTGATCTTTATGATTTCTTTCCTTCTGCTAACTTTGGGTTTTGTTTGTTCTTCTTTCTCTAGTTCCTTTAGGTGTAAGGTTAGATTGTTTATTTGAGATTTTTCTTGTTTCTTGAGGTAGGCTTGTATAGCTATAAAATTCCCTGTTAGAACTGCTTTTGCTGCATCCCATAGGTTTTGGATCATCGTGTTTTCATTGTCATTTGTCTCTAGGTACTTTTTGATTTCCTCTTTGATTTTTTCAGTGATCTCTTGGTTATTTAGTAACGTATTGTTTAGCCTCCATGTGTTTGTGTTTTTTATGTTTTTTCCCCTGTAATTGATTTCTAATCTCACAGCATTGTGGTCAGAAAAGATGCTTGATAGGATTTCAATTTTATTAAATTTACCATGGCTTGATTTGTGACCCAATATGTGATCTAACCTGGAGAATGTTCCGTGCGCACTTGAGAAGAAAGTGAAATCTGCTGTTTTTGGATGGAATGTCCTATAAAGATCAATTAAATCTATCTGGTTTATTGTGTCATTTAAAGCTTCTGTTTCCTTATTTATTTTCATTTTGGATGATCTGTCCATTGGTGTAAGTGAGGTGTTAAAGTCTCCCGCTGTTATTGTGTTACTGTCAATTTCCTCTTTTACAGCTGTTATCAGTTGCCTTATGTATTGAGGTGCTCCTATGTTGGGAGCATATATATTTATAATTGTTGTTATCTTCTTCTTGGATTGATCCCTTGATCATTATGTAGTGTCCTTCCTTGTCTCTTGTAACATTCTTTATTTTAAAGTCTATTTTTTCTGATATGAGTATAGTTACTCCAGCTTTCTTTTGATTTCCATTTGCATGGAATATCTTTTTCCATCCCCTCGCTTTCAGTCTGTATGTGTCCCTAGGTCTGAAGTGGGTCTCTTGTGGACAGCATATATACGGGTCTTGTGTTTGTGTCCATTCAGCAAGCCTGTGTCTTTTGGTTGGAGCATCCACGATTAAGGTAATTATCGATATGTATGTTCCTATGATCATTTTCTTAATTGTTTTGGGTTTGTTTGTGTAGGTCCTTTTCTTCTCTTGTGTTTCCCACCTAGAGAAGTTCCTTTAGCATTTGTTGTAGAGCTGGCTTGGTGGTGCTGAATTCTCTTAGCTTTTGCTTGTCTGTAAAGCTTTTGATTTTTCCATCGAATCTGAGTGAGATCCTTGCCGGGTAGAGTAATCTTCGTTGTAGGTTCTTCCCTTTCATCACTTTAAGTATATCATGCCACTCCTTTCTGGCTTGTAGAGTTTCTGCTGAGAAATCAGCTGTTAACCTTATGGGCGTTCCCTTGTATGTTATTTGTCGTTTTTCCCTTGCTGCTTTCAATAAGTTTTCTTTGTCTTTCATTTTTGCCAATTTGATTACTATGTGTCTCGGCGTGTTTCTTCTTGGGTTTATCCTGTATGGGACTCTCTGCGCTTCCTGGACTTGGGTGGCTATTTCCTTTCCCACGTTAGGGAAGTTTTCGACTATAATCTCTTCACATATTTTCTCGGGTCCTTTCTCTCTCTCTCTCTCTCTGTTCTCCTTCTGGTACCCCTATAATGCGAATGTTGATGTGTTTAATGTTGTTCCAGAGGTCTCTTAGGCTGTCTTTTCTTTTCATTCTTTTTTCTTTATTCTGTTCTGCAGCAGTGAATTCCACCATTCTGTCTTCCAGGTCACTTATCTGTTCTTCTGCCTCAGTTATTCTGCTATTGATTCCTTCTAGTGTAGTTTTCATTTCAGTTATTGTATTGTTCATGTCTCTTTGTTTGTTCTTTAATTCTTCTAGGTCTTTGTTAAACATTTCTTGCATCTTCTCGATCTTTGCCTCCATTCTTTTTCCGAGGTCCTGGATCATCTTCACTATCATTATTCTGAATTCTTTTTCTGGAAGGTTGCCTATTTCCACTTCATTTACTTGTTTTTCTGGGGTTTTGTCTTTTTCCTTCATCTGGTACATGGTCCTCTGCCTTTTCATTTTGTCTATCTTTCTGTGAATGTGGTTTTCATTCCATAGGCTGCAGGATTGTAGTTCTTCTTCTGCCGTCTGCCCTCTGGTGGATGAGGTTATCTAAGAGGCTTGTGGGAGTTTCCCGATGGGAGGGACTGGTGGTGGGTAGAGCTGGCTGTTGCTCTGGTGGGCAGAGCTCAGTAAACCTTTAATCTGCTTGTCTGCTGATGGTTGGGGTTGAGTTCCCCCCCTCTTGGTTGCTTGTCCTGAGGTGACCCAACACTGGAGCCTGCCCCACTCTTTGGTGGGGCTAATGGCAGACCCTGGGAGGGCTCACGCCAAGGAGTACTTCCAAGATCTTCTGCTGCCAGTGTCCTTGTCCTTGTGGTGAGACACAGCCACACCCCGCCTCTGTAGGACACCCTCCAACACCAGCAGGTAGGTCTGGTTCAGTCTCCTGTGGGGTCACTGCTTCCCCTGGGTCCCAATGTGCACACTACTTTGTGTGTGCCCTCCAAGAGTGGCGTCTCTGTTTCCCCCAGTCCTGTCGAAGTCCTGCAATCAAGTCCTGCTAGCCTTCAAAGTCTGATTCTCCAGGAATTCCTCCTCCCGTTGCCAGACCCCCAGGTTGGGAAGCCTGACGTGGGGCTCAGAACCTGCACTCCAGTAGGTGGACTTCTGTGGTATAAGTGTTCTCCAGTTTGTGAGTTACCCAGCCAGCAGTTACGGGATTTGACTTTATTGTGATTGCGCCCCTCCTACTATCTCATTGTGGCTTCTCCTTTGTCTTCGGATGTGGGGTATCTTTTTTGGTGAGTTCCAGTGTCTTCCTATCGATGATTGTTCAGCAGTTAGTAGTGATTCTGGTGTTCTCACAAGAGGCATGAGCGCATGTCCTTCTACTCTGCGAGCTTGAACCAATCTCTGTTTATCTGTTTTATATACAGTAGTGTGTATCTGTTAATCCCAAACTCCTAATTTATCCCTCTCACCCCTTCCCCCTTTGGTAACCATAAGTTTGTTTTCTACGTGTGTGGGTCTGTTTCTGTTTTGTAAATAAGTTCATTTGAATCATTTTTTTTTAGATTCAGCATATAAGTGATATCATGTGATATTTGTCTAAAATCACTCTCTGCTTACTGTGATTGAGAAGTGATTAAAAGGAGAATTTCTATATTGCAAGTGAACTCCAATTTAAAAAAATAATTTAATGCAACCTAGTATATATAGCATAGATACACAACAAGGTCCTACTGCATAGCACAAGGAACTATATTCAATATCCTGTGATAAACCATAATGGAAAAGAATATGAAAAAGAATAGGTATATATATATGTATAACTGAATCACTTTGCTGTACAGCGGAAATTAGCACACCGTTGTAAAACAACCTTCAATAAAATTAAAAAAAATAATTTAAAAAGGAGAATTTCTGAAACAATCCCTGACTTTGAATAAAGGCTTTCTCATGCCTTGTTTTTGTTTCTGAAAATTTTCCAAATTGTTCATCATTACCCAGTGTTATCTGTTTACAGGGAAATCAGATGACATTCTACATTACAGGGACATTACATTACATCAGATGACATTACAGGGAAATCATGACAAAACAGAAACAGACTCTCAGACATAGAAAACAAACTCCTGGTCACCAAAGGGGAAAGGGGAGAGAGAGAAATTAGGAGTTTGGGATTAACAGATACACGCTAGTATACATAAAAAAGATAAACAACAAGGACCTACCGTATAGCACAGGGAACTGTATGCAATATTTTATAATAACCTAAATGGGAAAAGAATATGAAAAAGAATAAATATATGTATATGTACAGTAGAATCACTTTGCTTTACACCTGAAACTAACACAACATTGTAAATCAACTTTGTTCCAATATAAAATAAAAATTAAAGAAAAAAATGTTTTTAATTATAACTATAATAAAGAAGATGGATGGCATCTAGTTGTTCCCACGGACTCTTAGGAACTTTTGCAAACTCACTGAACAACCCTGCTCCTGGGGAAGCAGCAGAGGTCTCATAAATATGCTGACAGCCGTGGGCTCTACCCAGCAGTTTTCCACCAGCCTGTTTCCAAGGAAAGGCATTTCATTTGTGCAATGAAATGACATGGCCCGATATCTCTGAGCAGAAACCTATTCTGCTCCCGTCTATTCAAAGGGCCTCGAAATGTCCTGAAATCATTTATCTCCTTGTGTGGTTCCCTTAGAGAAATGAATTTTATATTCTTGTGGGAAAACTTTTATGTAATTTTATGTGTAACACAACCTAAGTCATGGCTCCTAGGTTTACATTTCAGAGATGAAATCAACAGCCCAGTGACATTCTAGGATATTTACCTGAGAACTTAGTTCTGTGCCCTTTACAGTGTAGGCATCCTGGGGGAAATTTGCTTTTAGGGTTGGAGACCTTCTCAGACAAGAGACTATTTTGTCCAATCAATGAGCTTTTTTTCCTGCACTTTACAGAGAAAGAAAGGAAAAGTGTATAGCCCAGTGCTCAGTTGTAGAGAACAGTCTATTTGAGGTACAGTAAGTTGGAAAAGATTTACTGCAGGATATATGTATATTTTAATAAAGATGTAATTCCCATGTCATAAAATTCACTCTTTTAAAATGTACAATTCAGGGACTTCCCTGGTGGTCTGGTGGTTAGGGCTCTGCACTCCCATTGCAGGGGATGCAGATTTGATCCCTGGTTGGGGAATAAGATCCAACATGCCCCTGCACCAAAATAATAATAAAATAAAAATAAAATAAAAACTTAAAAAAGAAATTAAAATAAAATGTACAATTCAGTGGGTTTTAGTATATTCACAAAGTTGTGAAACCACTAACTTTGTTTAATTTCACAACGTTGTCACCACCCTAAAGAAGCCCTGTTCCCATCAACCCACACCCCCCCAGCCCATCAGCCCCTTTCTCCTAGGCCCTGGCATTACTAATCTGCTTTTTGTCTGCATGGATTGCCCATTCTAGACATTTCATGTGGATGGAACCCTACACTTGTGGCTCTTTGTGACTGGTTCCTTTCACTCAGCTTAATGTTTTCAAGATTTATCCACATTGAAGCACGTAGCTGTACTTTGTTCTGTTTTATGGCTGAATAATATTCCGTTGCATGGATGGACCCCATTCTGTTTATCCATCCATCGTTGGGCTCTTTCCTGCTTCTTGGCTGTTGTGATGGATGCCGCTGTAACACGCGTGGAGAAGGTTTTGTTTGAACACCCGTGCTCAGTTCTCTGGGGCAGATGCCTAGGCGTGGAATTGCTGAGTCATAGGGTAAATCTTCGTTTCCCTTTTTAAGGAACCACCAAAGTGTTTTCCAAGGTGGCTGCACCATCTCACATTTGTACCAGCCACGTATGAAGACGGTCATTTTCTCCAAACTCTCCCCAACCCACGTGACTACCTGTCCTTTATATCAAAGCCATCCTGGGTGTGTGTGTGTGAGAAGCTGTCTCCTTGTGGGTTTTATTTGCATTTCCCCAGTGACTAATGATGTCCAACATCTTTTCAAATGCTTCTTGGGGTTTTGGTTTTTTTGCATAGAAAGGGAAACACCTCCATGGTTGCACTGGAGGCGTGTCTTCTACCTTGACCCTTGTCCAGAGGTCATGGGAGCACATCTGATGAGCTGACCTGTGTCCTCTTTAGCATTAGTGTTTTTTTGGTTTTGTTTTTTTAATTATGATTTGTCTTGGTAAATTCCAGAATTTGTTTTTTATTTTTTTTTATTTTTTGTAATTGAAGTATAGTTGATTTACAATTATCATGTTAGTTTCAGGTGTACAGCAAAGTGATTCAGTTATATACTATATATATTATATATATGTTCCTTTCCAGATTCTTTTCCATTATAGGTTGTTATAGGATATCGAATATGGTTCCTGTGCTATACAGTAGGTTCTTTTTTATCTATTTTATATATAGTAGGGTGTATATGTTAATCCCAAACTCCTAGTTTATCCCTACCCCACACCCTTTTCCCCCATGGTAACTATGTTTGTTCTCTACATCTGTGACTCTGTTTCTGCTTTGCAAATAAGTTCATCTGTACCATTTTTCTAGATTCCGCATATAAGTGGTATCATATGATATTTGTCTTTCTCTGACTTACGTCACTTAGTATGATCATCTCCGGGTCCATCCGTGGTGCTGCAAATGGCATTATTTTGTTCTTTTTCTATGGCTGAGTAGTATTCCATTGCATATTTCTACCACATCTTCTTTATGTCTTCATCTGTCGATGGGGACACTTAGGTTGCTTCTGTGTCTTGGCTATTGTAAGAAGTTCTAGCATTCCTGTTTTAAGAGAGTCTGGAGAATGCTGCTTAATGTCTGGACCTCTGACATGTAGGTAACCCTAAAATGTGAGCAGATAGTGTCTTAAGACGCAAACCATCACAACTAGTGAATCTCACAGTCCTCAAAATGCAGAGACAGATGTCAAGAGCACGCAGGTAACTGAGGGTTTGGGTTCCAATTCTTGTATTACGTTTTTAGCATCACAACTTCTTTATCATTCCCTTTTCTTATCTGGTAAACAGGAAATACAAGTTTACAACCTTATAGGAGTTTCTGGAAGATTCAACTCATCCAGGGTTTATGGAGCCTCTGAGATGTGTTGCTTGGGTAACAGCCATGAACAAAATAAACAACCCCTCCCCGCTTGCCCTCATTTTGCTTATGACTTAAAAGGGATGGTTACCAATAACCATTGAACTTACTATTATGTAAGCTCAATAATTACATAACAGTAATAATAATAATGATACATAGAGAAAATGCCAGACTATAGGAAAAAGAACAAATAGAAGACAGTTGATGAATCATGCATGCTAGGAGTGGGGTACCATTTGCAGAATAAGAATGGTCAAGCTTGGTCTTACTGAAAAGATACAATTATATGAAATTAAGGAAGCAGAACTCTTAGGGCTGTGAGAATCACACGTACAGTCAAGGATCCAAATCTGTTGGCAACCATTGTGATCATCATTCTTTTCATCACCGCCACCAACAACACCATCATGATTGCCACTATTTCAGTCAGTGGATGAGACTTAAGCTGCCGGCGACTAGCTCAGGTTTTCAGCATCTCAGAGAAGAAACCTGGTGAAGAATCCCAGTAGGAAGCGGCTACAGTCTCTGTGAGCTGGAAAGCATCTGGTGAAACTCTTTCATCCTGTTCTATATTCAAAATTCATGCCGCCAACAGTGCTGCCTTTAATCCGAGGCAGTGTCTGGAAGATCAGGGGTCCAGAAGTCAGCAGTGCATCAGATTTGGGGCTGTTTGATCCCCTTGCCTGGGGCTTCTGAGCTCCAACACCTGCCTTCATAAGGACGGGACCTGAACAGTGGGGCCGAGTCTGCTGAGCGGTACCCTCCCCTCCACAGCCCTCTCTGTCCTGAACAGGGGCGTCCAGACCTCATTTCCTAAGGCCACCACGCAGCGCTGAGGTGCCAGAGGCGCCGTGAGAAAAGTGGGAGTGAAAACGAACCTCTCATTATTCATTCTGTGGACTCAAATGACGGTTCAATTCTCCCCGTAGCCCAGAATATAGTTCTACTGAGCAATACAACACAGACATTTAGGTACAAACCCACCGTCCCTAAAACAGAGATGTTGACGCCCACCCCGTCGTGCTGCCATAAGGGTCAACAAGATGTGCCACGCTGGGCCCAACACTTCGACACGGTGCTTCTTTTGTCCATTTATTTTTATGAAACAAAGGCAGCCTCAACATTCCGTATTCACGGACTCTGCCTACCACCGGGGAAACACAGAAGCCGGAATTTTCTCAATCCCCCAGCAGCTTCAAGGAGGCAGTACATCCTTGGAAGGTCGTCCTGCAATATGGTGCCCAATGGGAACCCATAGGGTACATTTGCATGAGATGCTTTTGTCGCACAAACTGCCCTGTGTGTGTCAAGACGCTGGCTTAGCTTTGGGAGCTCTAGACAAATACACAGTGGATTCAAGAAGCAATCCCACGTCTGGAATGAAAGCAGCTATTTTTCCCAGCTGGCCGGGAGCCTCCATCTTCAATGCCTTCCTCTGGTCCTTCTGGCTGAGAACCTGTCGATGGAGTTTTCTTGGTCTTCTTTGTCTCGTTAGTTTTTCAATCGTGGTAAAATAACATAACGTCACATTTGCCGCCTGAACCATTTTTAAGTGTACGGTTCTCTGGCATGAAGCACATTCACACTGTGTGTGCAGCCATCCCCACCATGCGTCTCCAGAACTTGTTCATCTTCCCAAACTGAAATTCTGTCCCCATGAAACACTCACTCCCCATCTCTCCTGCCCCCAACCTGCTGATGACTTTTGTCCTCTATGTGGGAATGTCTGAAGGTGGCTTCTGTGATCATCACAGGGGAACCTGGCCTGGCTGGCAACTGGGGCCAAAGTGGGGGGCCTCCTCCTGCCACCTTTCTGAGCTGGGGACCCACCAGGACCCGTCTGCCTCCCCTACCCAGCCTGGAGCTCCAAGGTCCATCCAAGTCTGAGGTCCATGGAAGCAGATCAGACAAGAGGGAGAGGGATGAGGGGCCTTGACCCGTCTGCACATGCCCCACCATCAACGACATGGAGTTCATCCTCAGCAGCAAGATTTGCTGTGGGCTCGTCCTCAGGAGGGGTCTGTAAAGTTGTAGAGGAGCTGGTCGGGGGCTCCTGGTGGACACCCCATTCTTGCACAAGGAAAGGAAGGCTTAAGGCTTGCATGCCGTGAAAATTTCTAATCATGGTGCAAAGGAAGTGCCTGACACCTCTTCCTACCTCTGCTTGGTCATGATACTCGATTCTTCTTGCTTTGCAGCTTTCGGTTGCTGTATGAGTTTGGTAGGGCTCCCATAACAAAGCACCCCAGACTGGGGGTGCTTAAACAACTCACACTTATTTCCCCTGGTGCTGGAGGCTGGAATCTGAGATCCAGGTGTGGGCAGGGCTGGTTCCTCCTGAGGCCTCTGTCCTGGGCATGTAGACGGCCATCTCCTCCCTGTGTCCTCATGTGGTCGTCCCTCTGTGTGTGTCTGTGTCCTGATTTCCCCTTCTTAGAAGGACACCAGTCCTATGGGATCAGGACCCACACTAGTGACCTCATTTTACCTTCATCACCTCTTTAAAGGCCCTGTCTCCAAATACCACAAGAACCATCACATTGTGGGTTAGGATTTCAACATATGTGTTAAGTGTAGGGGGACACACTTAACCCATAACAGTTGGCGACTCTGTGTCCAAGGAGACCGAGCTTTGCAAGGCAGGTCCCATTTCTTTGGCTTACCTTCAGCATCCTGCATTTAGTGGGCAGCTCTTAAAGATGCCTTGTTGCTCGATGAATTGCATTTGGTGAGACATTTCAACACCCCCCTGAGTACAAAGCACGAGGCTGGGACCACAGCCCAACACAGGATGCCTCGGCCAGGCAGTAACTCACAGACACGGGTAGATGCTCATGAGCTACTTGGATGGACAACCCCCTTCAATAACGGGGCAGGTTTCCTAGACCGACACTCCACCGAAGGGTTTCCTGAGTTGTCTGCTTCCAACATTCAGAGCTGAGGATGTTGTTTTTTTAAAACCTATACCTGCAAAGAGCATCTCTACCACTGTGTGTGGTCAGAGGAGGTGAGGGGGAGGACTTCATGCAGAGGAGGGGTCCTCCATGGGGGCAGGGGGTGTTGCATGTCCATGGTGGGGAGCCCTGAGTGGGGCAGAGTGTGAGCAATCACTGCCAGGGGCTGTACACCCATCTCCACACCAAGAACTGCCCATACGACAGATAAGACTGTGTCTGCTATGCATACACAGTCAATTTTTTTTTCCAAATAAGCCACAAATACGTCATAAATTATGGCTAAATGAGTAGTAGCTATTTTAGCACTTCATCTCCTCTTTTGAAGAATACCAATATGCACGGCAGTCATGTGGGAATATGTGAATTTTTTGGTATCCAAAAAGCCCAATACAGTTGAAGATGACTAAAATCTGTAGCTGCTGAGAACAGATGGCTCCCGAGGTGAATCTTGGTGGTAGATGAAATGAGATGTGATCAGCTGAATGACATCTGCTTCAGACAGGACTTTATGCTACTCTGACCAGACAGGTCAAGGTGGGGAACTGTTTTAAGATAATAGGGTTTAGAGACTTCCCTGGCGGTCCAGTGGTTGAAACTCTGTGCTTCCAATGCAGGGGGCGTGGGTGCGATCCCTGCTCGGGGAACTAAGATCCCACATGCCGCATAGTGTGGCCAAAAAAATTAAATAAAATAGTTAAAAAATAGGGTTTATTATTATTCAGGTATAGTAAATCCAACAAATCAGGAGATGACTGCCATTGAGAAGCTAGTTTGTAGATCTACGGCAATGTGTCTTTCCTTACCAATACCGTCCTGTATACTTGAAATGGACTAAGAGGGCTGATCTTAACTGTTCTCATCACAAACAAGCAAACACACAAAAACGAAATTGGAAACTATGTGAGATGATGCATATATATTCATTAGTTTATTGGTGGCCACTATTTCACATTATATACATATATCAAAGCATCAAGTGGTACACCTTAAATAATACAATGTTTATGCATCAATTTTATGTTGATAAAGATGGGGGGGAAATAGTTGGTGACTCACAGTTTCGAAGAGGAGGGGGGATACCCTACCATGCAGGGCCACATGGGGAGGCACCAGGGTCGGTGAGGAGGATGGGGGGTGGGGACTAGACAACAGCCTTTATTATGGTTTCCACAGGAAGGAACAGGTCAGCAGGGCTAGGATGGGCTGGTGTGAATAATTCCAGCAGCTCCTGGGTACAGTTGCTCTCCTAGTTGTCTGGTACCTGCTCTGGGAGACGTGAAGGCAGATGGATGGTGGCCCTTGAGAATCCAAATGAAAAGAGCAACACAGGTAGCTCCCTGCTGGCATTCACACCCAGCATCACATCCTTAGTAGACTTAAAACCTGAATTCTGCTTCCTCCATCAAATGTGGATCCTCGAGGGGATTCACTTCCAAAAGGGACCAGTGTCACCAACATTGTAAACTCTCAGATTCCAGATACATACTACTCTTCCATCATTTTTTTTTTTAACACGGGGGAAATGTTTTCACATTGGCCTCATCTGTGCTCTCAGCTTCTCAAAAAAATTTAACATAGAACCAAAGAAGATCTTGAAGCAATGAAACAGCTAATATTTCTATGAAACAAGGAGGCGTATGAGAGCCCCCTCAGAGGAGGGGGTGGGGCATGGGGTCTGGATGGGTCAGTTTGCATTTGGAAGGGGGGTCGTTTGCTATCTCTAGGAATTGGCCATCCCCTGGAAGGTCAGCAAGACCCCAAGATATCAAAGCATCAGAAACTAGGAAGTACATTATTATAGGACCCCTCTTCTGTTAAAGGACACTGACAGGATCCCTTTTTCTTTCTTTTTCCTTTAAAGGAGATGCTTGGCTTTGGGGAACAGGGGGAGGAGGGGCGTTACCAAGCTGTGGGAAAATGACACTTTCCCGAAACACCTGGATTTGTGCTTTGGAAGAGCAGCTCTACTGCTTCCTGGGGACACCTCTTCTGCAGGCGTTGTAGACAAACCATGCCATAAACCAGCATCTGTTTCATTGTTGGCCTTGAGCTGTAGGACCACCTAATGAAACATCATTCAGCAGCTTTACTTTGCCAGACTGGTGACTCATGAGTGGGAACCCCAGGTAGGATATGGACCACATGCAGAGGTGGATCTTGTCTGGCTTAGAGGGATGGGTACGAATCCCCATTCTAATCTAATCTCCTTTACAAGGAGGTGGAGGAACCAATTTAACAACTGCCATCTCTTTGTGGTGATGTTACAGCCATATCTCACCTACCCCGAGGCTTCACGGCCATGAGTACGGTTGACTGGCACCAGGACATAAAGCAATGAGCCTGTCCGATGGCAAGGAAAGTGATGGGCTTCATGCTCTAGGTGTTGGTGGATGCCTAAGAACTGACACCATCACTTTATTGGTAGTGACCGCCTTGCGTCTACCATCTTGTCACAAAGCGCCATGTTGTGGAGGCATCAGGAGAACGGTGTAAAGCTGCCAGGCAAGCTGAAACAGAGAAATACTCAAAACCCAGAGAGGAAGAACAGGAACCAGCACGCCCTGCATTGCTATGTTCTTCCTCACCCTGCATCACTCATTCTTGGGGACAAAGGCAGAGGAGAGAATGGGATTTTACCCCATGTTGGGTGACTGGATTTGGGAACTCAGAAATGCCACGGGGTGACAGAAGCAATTCATCACCTCTGAGGTTGGCACCTCTGAGCTCCCACTTGTCTGCCACCCGGGTGGCTACCAAGCTCTGCTCATTCACACCTTCTGTTTCATTCTCACACCCCAGACTCTTCAACAGCACTTTAATGTTCAAGGTCAGAATTGTTTCCTCACAGTGGAGCTGCCTCCATGGCAGGGATTTCTCTTATCTCTGCAGAGAGTGGGGTTCATCTAGAAAATGGCTGGGTTCCCGTCCAGGTGTGGGGTCCTTTCACCTTTACCTACTCAGAGCTGGGGAGCAAAAAACCAGTCTGTGTGAGGCCATTGCATGAGACCCACAGGAATCTCAGCACCCAAGGGGCAAAGTGGGTTGAGAATCCCAAAGCAATTTGGCAGCTATTGTGACTGGTGTACACTGAAATGAAAAGAAAGCACCAGAAGGTGAGCGGGAGGGGAAGGGCCCACAGGATTTTTCCCCTGATGAGTGACTAGGAGACAGATGTAAACTAGTCAGAAATCACACTTGAAAGAAATATGAAAAACATGCCAGTGCTTCATTTGGCATCTTTCTACAAAATTTTTATTTTGTATTAGAGTTGATGAACAATGTTGTGTTTCAGGTGTACAACAAAGTGACTCAGTTCTACATATACATGTATCTATTCTTTTTCAAATTCTTTTCCCATTATAGGTTATTACAAGATGTTGAGTAGAGTTCCCTGTGCTCTACAGTAGGTCCTTGTTGGTTATCCATTTTATATATGGTCGGGTGTATATGTTAACCACAAACCCCTAATTTATCCCTCCCCTCTTTCCCCTTTGGGAACCATAAGTTTGTTTTCTAAGTCTGTGAGTCTGTTTCTGTTTTGTAAATAAGTTCATTTGTATCATTTTTTTAGATTCCACATATAAGTGATATCATATGGTATTTCTTTCTCTGTCTGACTTCACTTAGTAATAATAATCTATAGGTCCATCCAAGTTGTTGCAAATGGCATTATTTCATTCTTTTTATGGCTGAGTAATATTCCACTGTGTCTGTGTACCACATTGTCTTTATCCATTCATCTATTGATGGGCATTTAGGTTGTTTCCACGTATTGGCTATTGTGAATAGTGCTGCTGTGAGCATTGAGGTGCATGTATCTTTTCGAATTATGGCTGTCTCCAGATACATGCCCAGGAGTGGAATTGCTGGATCATACGGTAGTTCTATTTTTAGTTTCCTGAGGACCCTCCATCCTGTTCTCCATAGTAGCTGCACCAATTTACATTCCCACCAACAGTGCAGGAGGGTTCCCTTTTCTCCACACCCTCTCCAGCATTTATTACTTGTAGGCTTGTTTGATGATGGCCACTCTGAATGGTGTAAGGTGATAACCTCATTGTAGTTTTGATTTGCATTTCTCTGGTAACTAGTGATGAACATCTTTTCCTGTGCCTCTTGGCCATCTGTGTGTCTTCTTTGGAGAAATGTCTATTTAAGTCTTCTGTCCATTTGGCATCTTGATGGCACTTTCTAGATAGATTTTCTTCCATGGTCTTAAAAAAATAGCCACACTCTTGGCCTTTCTAATGATTCAAGTTGACGTGGGGATGTTGTCCACGCTGATTGGTCCAGGTTTTAAAATGTCGGTCCTACTCCAATAAGGAACATAGTCAAAAGTTTTGGACATACGTCAAGCCGTGAGAATCGTAAACTCGTTGCTAGACCAGCCTTCTAGACAGCTCACGGGTGCCCAAGATGCCTTACTTCTCTCAAATTCCTTCAAGGGGAAAGAAAAGGGTCCTGATTTTATGGGTTTCCATGTTTCTTTTTCTTTCCCCTTTCATTCCTGCTCTGCTCAAGCTCTGTAGTGGGTTGGATTGTGGTTCCTCCAAGAGCTATGTCTACATTCCTAAGCCCTGGTTCCTGGGAATTGTAGCCTTATTTCAGAAAAGGGTCTTTGCAGATGCAGTGATGTTCAGAATCTCAAGATGAGGTCATCTCGGATGAGGGTAGACTCTAGAAATCCAATGACTCATGTCCTTAAAACAGACGAAAGAGAACACACATATAGAGAAGATCATGTGAAGACAGGCAGGGTTTGCAATGATGCATCTACAAGCCTGGGAATGCCAAGGCTGCCAGCAGCCCCCGGAAGCTGGGAGAGAGGCGTGGAGCAAATTCTCCCTCACGGCCCTCAGAAGGAACCCTGCCAACACCTTCCTCTTGGACTTCTGTCCTTTAGACTGTGACACAATACATTTCTCTTGTTTGAAAGCACCCAGTTTTTGCAAACTTTGTGATAGCATCTTCAGGAAACTAAAAGAAGCTCCAACACAAGTTTTTTTTTTTCCCTTAAAGGACTCTCCTAATCCCACAGCAATCACTTCCCTATGTGCAAGGCCAGCTCCTTTTCTGATGCTTCTGTTATGGATGTCATACATGTGTTCTGTGTGCACAGATGCTTCATTATTCCTTCACAACGGTGAGAAGAAAGGGGAGCTCTTAGTACTTCTCGCTTAATTTTTCTTACCCATGGAAAATGTGCACCAGTGTCCACAGAGGGGATGATTTGGCAGGTGCTCAGACCGTGATGTATCCTGCTTGGTTGTGAGTCTCTGCCACGGACAGGAATATAGTAGTCACAAGCAATTAATTCTTCCTGTGAGTGGCCCAAGGTTGCTTTTAACATCCTTAACGGTCTCTTGCAAGATGGGATACGTTTCCCTCCTTCAGGCCCTGCCCTCTGGTTCCTGGCGGGACTTGGCTTCGTAGAGCCTGGCGTCCTCAGTCCATTAACTATCCCCGGCAGCTGAACTGTGTGGTTGACAGATATTGATCACCTTTCCCTGGGGCGATCCGATGATGCTGAGTGAAGCCGACATTTTGTGGTTGCCATGGAGCTTGGAAGGCTCTACTGCGCCCCATGCTGATGGCAGAAGACAAGAGACACCCAAACACGCACACATGAAAGCATTTGAGAGATGGGTCATTTCTATTTAGACGGAGAGATTACTATAAGACTGTCTCAGACAGCTCAGGTTCGGATGTCCATTTAGAAGACCGAAGAGTATTCTAAATTCTCTCTGTTCCTTGAGAAATGCCTTGGGTGTTGGAGAAGGAGGAGGTAATCACGTGTCCACAGGAATATTCTGCAGTTTTCCTGTGGTCAGAAAGCTGGAAAATAGAACACAAAGTAGACTCACCCATATGTACTTGCTTTCCTGGACTTGGAATGGGCCATCAAAATCCATCCACCATAATCCATGGAGTAGGATGGACGGACCAGGCTGACTTTTGGAGACTGTCTGCCTAGGTTAAAGGATTCCTGTGTCCCCAGATGACTAATGAGCCCAGCAGATGGATCATCATGCAATTCCCACAATGATGAGAAAAATATTGGTTAAGATGGAGTGATACAAACCTCTAGGGCGGTGTCCACGAGATTCAGAGGTTATGCTAATTTGAGCAAAGAAGCATGGACATGTTAACGTGGGGACTTGAGACTTGGAGCAGTTATCATGTGCAGTTGTCACGTGCTCAGGGGAAAAAAGGACTGTCTACACAAGGGAGCGTCCTGACAGTGTAGACAACTATGGGATTGGAGGAAGAGTTGTCATATAATCGGCTCTCTACTTGTCTCTTTGGCCATCTCCCAGTTTGGGAATCAGACTATAAAGTTTGAAATATTTTTCCAAAATCATTTAAAACTGTATGGCTAGAGGCGTGGCTGACAAAACATCTGGATTTCTAGCTGGGACAGAACCTCATGACATATCAACAGTCGACGGTGTCATCTTAGTGTTTACGTCCAGAGCTTAAAAATCTCAAACTAGGACAGCAATTCGAATGATTCCGTGGTAAAAGACCTTCAGCTCACTGATTTCATCTCCTGCTGGCTGGAGTCTGCCATTTAATAAAATAACTAAAACAAGACCTGAGAGTGGGTACCTCTTAGGTATATATTTGCAGCTCTCTGTTGTCCGAATTAGACAAATCTGCGGGTCCATGGTGTGATCGTAGCGTGATTCCGAAAACTCGAGAAGGAACCTCTAATTCTGTGTCTGACACAGTTTGGGAATCCTATCCCCTTGTGCAGATTCTACAAGCACAAGTGTGTTGCATGCTCTTTCTTCTTCACTGCGAAAGGCCCTGGTATCTTAGTTCCTTTGGTATTTTCTAAAGTAATGGAGCAGGTTGATTCACACCCCGCCCGCTAAGCCTTATTCTCCTGCAGTTTTCCATCCAACCATGTCCTTCTGTTTCTCCTCCTGCAACCCACTGCCGCTGCTTATTGTGTAATCAGCAGATTTCCCCAAAAGCTAAAAGAAGCCTTTGCAGACTGAGGAGAAACCCACGAGGACTGAGGGACAGGGGGCTCTTTGTCAGATTAGCGGCAGCTCCAAGCAAGCTCATCTTCTACCACACACTTCTTTGTAAGAAGCTCCTGTGTGTGGGCACTCCCGTCACAGGCCGTGGCTTTGTCGTAGGATGGGACTCAGGACACGGCTGGAACAGAGTGTCTTACTCTTTAAAAATAATACAACACCCAGAACATAAAACTTAAGACCTTCTTTGGAAATTCACACCACAACCTAAGAAATATTTTTATTAATTTATATTGGAGTATAGTTGATTTACAATGTTGTGTTAGTTTCTGCTGTACAGCAAAGTGAATCAGTTATACATACACATATATCCACTCTTTTTTAGATTCTTTTCCCATATAGGTCATTACAGAGTACTGAGTAGAGTTCCCTGTGCTATACACTAGGTCCTTATTAGTTATCTATTTTATATAGTGTGTATATGTCAATCCCAATCTCCTAATATATCCCTCCCCCCCTTACCGCCTGGTAGCCATAAGTTTGTTTTCTACATCTGTGATTCTATTTCTGTTTTGTAAATAAATTCATTTGTATCATTTTTTTTAGATCCCACATGTAAGTGATACCATATGATTTGTCTTTCTCTGACTTCGCTCAGTATGATAATCTCTAGTTGCATCCATGTTGCTGCAAATGGCATTATTTCATTCTTTTTTATGGCTGAGTAATATTCTGTTGTATATATGTACCACATCTTCTTTATCCATTCTTCACTTGATGGACACTTAGGTTGCTTCCGTGTCTTGGTTACTGTAAATAGTGCTGCTGTGAACATTGGGGTGCATGTGTCTTTTCGAATTATGGTTTTCTCCGGATACATGCCTAGGAGTGGGATTGCTGGGCCATATGGTATTTTTAGTTTTTTAAGGAACCTCCGTACTGTTTTCCACAGAGGCTGCACCAATTTACATTCCCACCAACAGTGCAGGAGGGTTCCCTTTTCTCCACACCCTCTCCAGCATTTACTGTTCGTAGATCTTTTGATGATGCCCATTCTGACGGGTGTCTGGTGATACCTCACTGTAGTTTTGATTTGCATTTCTCTAATAATTAGTGATGTTGAGCATCTTTACATGTGCTTTTTAGCCATCTCTATATGACCTAATAATTTTAATGGGCCAGAATTTCTTCTTCATCTCTAAACTAAAACCACATGTACAGGGACTTCTGTGGTGGTGCAGTGGTTAAGAATCCACCTGCCAATGCCGGGGACACGGGTTCAAGCCCTGGTCTGGGAAGATCCCACATGCCGCAGAGCAAACTCAGCCCATGTGCCACAACTACTGAAGCTCGCGCGCCTAGAGCCCATGCTCCGCAACAAGAGATGCCACCGCAATGAGAAGCCCTTGCACCATAATGAAGAGTAACCCGTGCTCACCACAACTAGAGAAAGGCTGCGTGCAGCAGTGAAGACCCAACGCAGCCATAAATAAACAAACAAACAAATAAATAAATAAGTTGTTTTTTTTTTTTTTAGTGGTACACGGGCCTCTCACTGCTGTGGCCTCTCCCGTTGCAGAGCACAGGCTCCAGATGCGCAAGCTCAGTAGTTGTGGTGCATGGGCTTAGTTGCTCTGTGGCATGTGGGATCTTCCCGGACCGGGGCACGAACCCGTGTCCCCTGCATTGGCAGGCGGACTCTCAACCACTGCGCCACCAGGGAAGCCCAATAAGTGTATTTTTTAAAAAACCATATGTACAAGTGCAACTATTCAATGAAAACAGTACCCTTTCCTTCACCAAATTCATAGCTCCATTTCTGTGCCATCCACTCCAAACACAATCCCTCGCTACTTGCCCGTGATGACTTCTAGTCACATGGATGGATGGATGAACCCACTTGTGATGTACTTGCTGCCAATATGCCCCCCGTCATCTTCGGCGTCCAGTCCACTGGCTGCCCCATCCTCTCGCAGCTCCCAGCCTGGGCTGCCGTGATTCTGCTCCATCTTGGGACCACCTTCCTCCCCTCTGCTTCCTGTTCTCTTGATATCTGCCTTCCGGCCGTTTCTCTTTTCTTTCCCCGAAGGCTAGTATACCTCCATACTTGGGACCTTCTCCGTCTTCTTGGCCACGTGAACTCTGTGGACTTGTGCACTTGAAATCCTTGTATTTAAATCCTGAGACTGCCGGTGCAATACTCGTATCAGACAAAGTAGACTTTAAAGCAAAGGCTATAAAGAAAGATAAAGAAGGACACTATATAACGATAAAAGGATCAGTACAGGAAGAGGATTTTACACTCATCAACATATATGCACCTAATATAGGTGCCCCCAAAATACATAAAACAAAGACTAACAGACATAAAGGGAGAAATCGATAGGAATAAATCCTGAGACTGTCGGGATTTGTGTTCAGATCTCTGCAGACTACCTTTGTAACCCTGAGCACGCTCTTCAACCTCTGTGCTGCCCACACGGATCCGGAGATTGGGATATAACCACAGTGCTCAACGCATAGGGTTTCGGTGAAGACGGGGTGAATGACTCGCTGTGACTCACAGCTAAGGCTGGCTCTTGCTGAAATCTTAAGAATTATCAGCTTCATTACGATGGCAATTTTTGTCTCGGAGAGTAGATTTCGCTTCAGAGTTTCAGTCCTCTAATTTTGCCATGCATATGACTTTCAGAATTTTACGTCTAGCCACAGACTCTTCTTAATACCTTTTAGAGGTCTTCTTAAGACCTTCTTAAGGTGTTTACTGTAAATACCAACTTGGCTTGAAATTGTCATCTCAAAGTCAAAATGTACTAGTCTGCACTTATCACCATCATCGTAATCATAATCATCACCATCACCACCATCATCACCACCACCATCATCACCATCACCAACATCATCATCACCGTTATTATCACCATCATCATCATCATCATTTTTGCTCCATCACTAAATTAAAAGTAAGCTAGTCAAAAGTAGTCGACTGCTTTCTGTAGCCCCATCACAGCTTTTGCCATAGTCTGTAAGGTTGGATTAGAGAAAGGGGTCACTTTCCCATAAAAGTCTGAATTTCCCTCCAACACATCTTTATGGATACGTCTCATTTTCTCAGTAAAACTCTCTCTCTCTCTCTCATTCACATAATACTTTTAATTATATCATTGACACCTCACTCTGTTGCTCACATATTCAATCAGTTTATTCTATCTTAGAAATACAACAATTTCTTCTGAGGAAACCCATGACGTTAACCCACCAACAACCATTTGTCACGAGCGATTTTGAAACTTTCGTGAATGTCGCATCCCCTTACTTGCTCACCTTCTTTCAAAATCTCTCTTGCATTTTTGTGTCTCTGTTGTTCTTCTCCTGCTGTGAGCCATTCTTTCCAAAGCTCAGTTAGAGCCATGGTCCCCTACCTGGGTTCCCTGCTCTCAGTCTCTCCCCCACTGGAATCCAGGTGACGCAGAGGTGCGATGGTCCACTCCCGATGCCTCCACCCATCTCCCATTGCCTGTCAGTCAAAGCCCTTGGCCACCTGTTCGAGGCCTTCTATCCTCAAACTTCCTCCAGATCACCCATCCAACCATGACCTGCCATGTGCCTTGCAGCTGCTCTGGAGTTCCATAGCGTTCCTCACACAAAACCCTCACGACTAACTACTGTCTTTTGCTGCTGAAGTTCCTCCTCTGCCTTGGATATTTTCTGCCCTTTGCCAGAGCAAATGCTACAGTTGTTACAGCTTCCCTTCTGGGTCTACCTCGCCCCTGCATCTTCTCTTTGACTTTCACCCTTGGGTTTCATTCTCCTCATCCCACCCTCACCTTGACCTAAAGAGTCTTTCACTGCCTTCTCCCTGCATCTCCACTAAGAAGCTCATTTCCATGTCGGTTCCTAGATCAGTGTGGACATGAATGAGAGAGCTTTAAAGCTGCCCATGGAGAAAATCCTCCTTGGTCCAGCACCTTCATGGAGAAGGTCAGATGATGTCCCCATTCCCACGAGGCTGCCTGAGAACGGGGTGCCTTTGTGCTGACCACTGGATGCTGAGTTGGGCCCAAAAGCACAGTCTGCCCTGCTTTTTTTGTGACCCATCATTCTTCTAAAGTGAGAGATTGCTACATCCTAGTTTTTGAATCACCCAAGCTCATCTCTCTCACCTGTGTCTCCATGTTTCTTCTTCTTGGAACCTCAACCCTGACTGCGAGCCTGGAGTTCTGCTGACTGGACCATATCTTTATGCCTTTGAGTCGTAAGTTCCTGACACATGATGCTTCCTTGTCAGATGGATGGATGGTGAATGGATGAGTGGGTGGATAAGTGGGTGGGTGGATGGATGGATGGGTAGATGGATATAAGTGGATGGATGCATGAGTGGATGGATGATGGATCGATGGATGGGTGGATGGATGGATGGTGAATGGATGAGTGGGTGGTTGGATGAGTAGATGGATGGATGGTGAATGGATGAGTGGGTGGTTGGATGGCTCATCCCAATGGCAAAATCTCCCACCTCATTTTCCAAAATTTTCTTGCCGGGCTTTCTTTCACCAGCGTCCATCCACCTTGACAGATACCTAGCCTTGTCACCTTGATAGCCTGGTGCCATTTATCTGCTTGAATAACTATTTGAACCTGTGGAGTCTTAGGCTGGCCTTGTGGAGTCACTGCTGTCAGCAGGGCTGTCCTCCCAGGTTCACTGAAGTTTGGGTCTCAAGCTCTAACTTTGCTAACAATACCCTGCCAACCATAGTTAATGGAGCCAAGATGCAGCCATCAGCCACAGCAGCTCAGAATTCATTGACATATATGGTGCCCTTGATTTTCTGCTGCTCCTCCATGGGACCCGAGGCCATGGAAAGACTTGTGGCGTTGGTCCATTCACATGCAACCATGTCTTTTCTAAACAAACAACACTGTTTTAAATTTCTTCATCCAACTCTTTTTCCCAGTGAGTTCTCCTAGCACAGCTTTGGTGGATCCTTTCTCCGACTTATATCTGAGTTCAGTCGCACAGATGCACACCACATGTCTAAAGCTATTTCAAAATTAGCAGATGGGGCCACCTAAGTGTTTTAGTTTCCAGATGGCCACGCCAGAGATGACATATACTTACTCCTGTCATTTGTCCCGGAAGGGCAAAGTAACAGAAATGAATATTTCTATGCCTATACTTGTTCAGGACAATAAGTTCCTCTGGAGAAAAACCAATACTTGTTGAAGGAAGGTTAAAGGAGAGAAAGAGACCTTATTCTGTTCAGTTTCTGTTAATTGATTCTCAAGGAACCATGGCATGACACACAACAAATGAGTTTAGGGGGATGAAACTGCACTGAAAATCACTTAGGAGGCTCAAACCAGACCAATTTGTTATGAGGCCACTTAGAGGCTGTCTCACAAGGAGGTTGGATCATCACTTTCCCTAGTTTTTAGGCCACCGAGAATGCTCCACTGCCCAAAGGAAAACATCAGTCAGAAGACTCTCTTTCAGGGATAAAGAAGAGAGGGAAACAGTCATTTTGGGTCAGATTGTTTTCTCAGAAGCCTAAGTGGAGGCTCTGATCACTCACCACAGGGGATTCAGATTCTCATGGATGATGGTGGTGGTGCTGATGATGGTGATAGTTTGATAATGGAATGAAGATGATGGTGTTGATGATGACATGATAATGGCAGTGATGAAGATGGTGATGATGTTGGTGATGCTTTTAGCTAATAAGCTAGAGGCTCATATCACTTAGAAAATAAGATCATGCACACTTTAGTTTTGGGTTATCATGCAAGATCTTCTTTTTTTGGTCTTATTAAACATGGCTTAAGGTAAATCTCAGAAATCCATTTTAGGTACTATGTGAAATGACCAAGGCTCATCCCAGAGTTTCTGCTCAGGATTTTGTAAGGGAGGATGGAGCAAAGGAATTAGTCATTTATCCATTCATTGCTTTGACCTATGAGTTGTGCAAACATTCGGGATATCAGTACTGCATGAGAAACCAGGGATATAAAAATGTAGGAGCTGGCAAGATGATGGTGATCATGCAGTAGTGTTTGTTGAATGAATAAATGATGCCCATGAGCTCTTGGAAAAAGTTGGCCTGGCTAACACCTGTGAGGTCTACCTTTTAACCTGCGATATGATTGTGCTTCTTTCATAGGTATGGGGGGTTCTTTCCTGGTAACACACACACATATTTCAGAAGAGCTTGGATCAGATATCATCCATGTTTGAACCAGAGTGTCAGGGCAAACTCTGTTCTCCTGACACTGTGTCCGAAACTGAAGGCAAAACTTGGCACAGTGGAGGACTGGCAGTTATCTGTGTGGGATTTCTCATTCTGTTATCAAATCACAGAAGCCCCTGGCTTGGGGTTGACAAGAGGGGTCCTCATTTGGAAGGCTTTCCTTAATCTCTTGTTCCTGACCCACAAGCATGGCAGACTCCCTTGTCTTGCATGAGCTGCTTCTAACCTTGTGTTACCTACACGTGCGTTCCCATTTATATCAGCCCTTTCTTTGTCTGGCTGCTTTTAAAAATAGTGCATTCTGGCAGCTCCCGGTTCCCTGCTTCACATTCAGTCTTCCTTTTTTCCCCAATGATTTCATCTTAGTAATAGTGCTTGTGTTAATTTCATAGGCCGACTTCACTTGGCCATGGGGCCCAGATATCTGGTCAGACATTATTCTGGATGTTAGCTTGGGGGTGTTTATGGATGAAATTAACATTTCAATTGTTAGACTTTGAGTAAAGCAGATTGTGCTCCATAGTGTGGGTGGGCCTCGTCAAATCAGTTGAAGGTATGACTAGAACAAAAGACTGACCTCCCCAGAGAAAGATGGCATTTTGCAGCAAAAGTCGTGTGGACTTGTACTGCAACATCATCTCTTTCCTGGGTCTCCGGCCTGCTGGTGTACCCTGCAGATTTTGGACTTGCCAGCCTCTATAATTGCATGTAATTCCATGAATCAATTCCTTTATCTCCCTTTCTTTCTCTCTCTCTCTCCACACACACACACACACATCCTATTGGTTCTGTTTCTCTGGAGAACCTTACTACAAAAATTTCAGCATGAATATTAAAATAAAATATCTCACCTACACAATCTAATTACTGTGTCATGCTGTCTTTTTTTTTTTAATGTGTAGCTACAACGTTTATTGATAATGATGCTTCTGATGACAGGTTTTTAAAAATATCTTTATTGGAGTATAATTGCTTTACAATGGTGTGTTAGTTGCTGCTTTATAACAAAGTGAATCAGCTATACATATACATATATCCCCATATCTCTTCCCTCTTGCGTCTCCCTCCCTCCCACCCTCCCTATCCCACCCCTCTAGGTGGTCACAAAGCACCGAGCTGATCTCCCTGTGCTATGTGGCTGCTTCCCACTAGCTATCTATTTTATGTTTGGTAGTGTATATATGTCCATGCCACTCTCTCACTTTGTCCCAGCTTACCCTTCTCCCTCCCCGTATCCTCAAGTCCATTCTCTAGTAGGTCTGCATCTTTATTCCCATCTTGCCCCTAGATTCTTTATGACCTTTTTTTTTTTTAAGATTCCATATATATGTGTTAGCATATGGTATTTGTTTTTCTCTTTCTGACTTACTTCACTCTGTGCGACAGACTCTAGGTCCATCCACCTCACTACAAATAACTCAATTACGTTTCCTTTTATGGCTGAGTAATATTCCATTGTATATATATGCCACATCTTCTTTATCCATTCATCTGTTGATGGACACTTAGGTTGCTTCCATGTCCTGGTTATTGTAAATAGAGCTGCAATGAACATTGTGGTATATGACTCTTTTTGAATTATGGTTTTCTCAGGGTCTATGCCCAGTAGTGGGATTGCTGGGTCGTATGGTAGTTCTATTTTTAGTTTTTTAAGGAGCCTCCATACTGTTCTCCATAGTGGCTGTATCAATTTACATTCCCACCAACAGTGCAAGAGTGTTCCCTTTTCTCCACACCTTCTCCAGCATTTATTGTTTGTAGATTTTTTGATGATGGCCATTCTGACCGGTGTGAGGTGATATCTCATTGTAGTTTGATTTGCATTTCTCTAATGATTAGTGATGTTGAGCATTCTTTCATGTGTTTGTTGGCCATCTTTGGAGAAATGTCTATTTAGGTCTTCTGCCCATTTTTGGATTGGGTTGTTTGTTTTTTTGATATTGAGCTGCATGAGCTGTTTGTATATTTTGGAGATTTTTCCTTTGTCAGTTGCTTCATTTGCAAATATTTTCTCCCATTCTGAGGGTTGTCTTTTGGTCTTGTTTATGGTTTCCTTTGCTGTGCAAAAGCTTTGAAGTTTCATTAGGTCCCACGTGTTTATTTTTGTTTTTATTTCCATTTCTCTAGGCGGTGGGTCCAAAAGGATCTTGCTGTGATTTATGTCATAAAGTGTTCTGCCTATGTTTTTCCCCTAAGAGTTTGATAGTGTCTGGCCTTACATTTAGGTCTTTAATCCATTTTGAGTTTATTTTTGTATATGGTCCTAGTGAGTGTTCTAATTTCATTCTTTTACATGCAGCTGTCCAGTTTTCCCAGCACCACTTATTGAAGAGGCTGTTTTTTCTCCACTGTATATTCTTGCCTTCTTTATCAAAGATAAGATGACCATATGTGCGTGGGTTTATCTCTGGGCTTTCAGTCCTGTTCCATTGATCTATATTTCTGTTTTTGTGCCAGTACCATGCTGTCTTGATGACTGTAGCTTTGTAGTATAGTCTGAAGCCAGGGAGCCTGATTTCTCCAGCTCCGTTTTTCTTTCTCAAGATTGCTTTGGCTATTCGGGGTCTTTTTTTTTTTTAAACAATTTTTCTTTTTATAAGCAGATATTCATTTTTAAATTATTTATTTATTTATTTATTTTTGGCTGTGTTGGGTCCTCGTTTCTGTGTGAGGGCTTTCTCCAGTTGTGGAAAGTGGGGGCCACCCTTCATCATGGTGCGTAGGCCTCTCACTAGCATGGCCTCTCTTTTTGTGGAGCACAGGCTCCAGACATGCAGGCTCAGTAGTTGTGGCTCATGGGCCTAGTTGCTCTGCAGCATGTGGGATTTTCCCAGACCAGGGCTCGAACCCGTGTCCCCTGCATCGGCAGGCAGATTCTCAACCACTGTGCCACCAGGGAAGCCCCTATCCAGGGTCTTTTGTGTCTCCATACAAATTTTAAGATTTTTTGTTCTAGTTGTGTAAAAAATGCCATTGGTAATTTGATAGGGATTGCATTGAATCTGTAGCTTGCTTTGGGTAGTAGAGTCATTTTCACAATGTTGATGTGCACATGTGTTTGTAATTACAGTGTTCTAATATTTAATATTCATTCATGAAAATTTTATGTATTGCTATCCACATTAATTTTGATGGCAGCCTGGTGTTTTATCAAATGAGAAAGTGCATTTTATCTGACCTTCTATAAAATGGTGCTGAGGTAGCCATCTTTGTGTTTCCCTCCTCCCCACATTTGTATTATTTACTTAGAATAAACCCCGATTAACAGGACTTCTTGGTCACACTGTATGGACGTTTTGCATGTTTTTGATACCCAGCTGTCTTTGTCTCTTCCTTTTCTGCCCCTAAGAATCAGCCTTTGGAAGTGGTGTTGCCTGATCAAATTACAAGACACCAGTTAAACTTGAATTTTTTATAAATAACATTTTTTAGTATAAACATATACCAAATATTGCATGATAAACAATACATAATAGTTTAGTATATGTATATCCCATGCAGTATTTGAGACAAATAGTTTATTTAGTACAAGTATGTCCCATGCAGTATTTGAGACAAATCTTTTATTTAGTATACATATGTCCCATGCTGTAGTTGGGACATACTTATACTGAAGAACACATATTTGTTGTTTATTTGTTGTTTATCTGAAACTCAAATTTAACTATGTGTCCTGTGTGTCGATTTGCTAAAGCCAGCAACCTTGTTTGAAACATTTGTCTAGGACTTAGAGCTAGGCTGATTAAGCTTCTAGAGTCAGAACACTCCTTATTTTCAATATTTTACAATCTGACTTCTGATGGGACCACTGAAGTGAGTGAAATTGTGTCTCAAGTGCTAACATTTTTTGAGCACCACTGGGAAACCACTGGAGAACCATACACCAATAACTGGGCAACATTTATTGAGTGTGGGTGGGTATCAAGCTAGGAAAGAACCAACCAAGATTGCTTAGCTTCAAAAAAGAAATATATAGGTATGGTGAGTGCTGTGTTAGGTATTTGTGGTCTAACCACTAGGTTCGTGTAGAGCAAACCTAGTTTTCTACGGTAGGTTCTGCTAATCACCCCCCAGACTAGGACAATGGAAGCAAGGTTTCCAGGCATATTTAAGGAAGACACTATCAGGTGCAAACTCTGCATTTGCATGAGTCTGACAGAGAGCACATCCTCCAATGTTGCATCCTGGGTGCCTTGCTTGCCTTAATTTTGCTGTCTTGCTGCTAACCCACCAGAGATGAGAAATACAACAAAAGATCTCTATGTCAGACCATAAACCCAACCCGCACATTTCTTGTCTCACTGAAACCCTTGAATGGTGGCACTATTGCCATAGAAATCTTATTTTTGTCTGTAGACTGTAAGCTCCTTCAGAAAAAGGACCAGGAATTACCTGTCTCTCCACTCTGCTCAGTCTGTAGCTTCTTGTTTAACATGGCCTCAGTGTCCTATAAATATCAGTTGAATTAGTAAAGCAGTGACAACTTTACAGTTATTGGGTTGGCCAAAAAGTTCATTTGAACATCTTACAGAAAAAAAAAACACACGAACTTTTGGCCAACACAATATTTTCCAAAGAAGTGACGGGAAATGAAACTCTAGATTCATCCACTTCTACACATTTTCGCCATCACTTCCTATTATTTTTCCAAAGCTTTAGCTGGGAAGATGTCAGTCTACATGATCAGATAAATTGAGGTGAAAATCACTGTAGGAACAGAAATTCCTCCCCACCTGAAAAGCTACTTCTGCTAACAAATGATTTATTCAACAGAGATGTTGAATGTCCTTTAAAATTAAGTTTTCCAAGAAGGAAGTTGGACATTTTTCACCTGCCCGGTCATGATTGCCCTGGGTGATTAAAAGCGATTCGAGGAATGTGCAAAATGGCTCTCGTGAATTTCCCCGACACGCAGCTGGGCGTTCATTTGTCTGAACATTGCTGTGGAGGCTCTTGTGTTCCCTGGACGCATAGGCATGTGAGCTGTGTAAAGCAGACATTGTGAAGGGAGGTTGGACCTTCAAACTGTATCTCCTGAGTTTTAAAAAAAAAAGCATTGTAGATTTTAAAATAATAATAATAGTTGAGCCATGGGCGTGCCACGTTTGAAAGTAGAACAGTGATGTTGATCTCTCATTGCTCTTCATCCTTTAAATAACTAACCTGAGAGTGAAGCAGCAGAGGGAATATTCAGAAGAGAACATTTCATCACAAGAAGAAAGACTGTGGAGAGAGAACCTATCATGCAGAGTTGTCTGATCTGAACAGTAGAATCTCAGCATTCATTTTTGAGGTCCCGTCCTTTGCAACCACAGTTTCCTCTTTATCATAGACAGCAGTGTGTCCATTGTGCCTTGTCACCCTTCCACTGAGTGACTTTTAGCATTGATTGGCAGCCTGCTGCCAATCTGAAAGGAAATAAAGTGTGCTGGGTTGCACAAGTCAATCGTTAAGTCAGCAATGGGTGGGAAATGTCCCCCGTGGTTTCCAGGAGCTCACGTGTGCATGCGTGTGTGTGTGTGTGTGTGTATATGCACGCACACACCAGGTACATCAGATGGCTGGTGACTGGGGTGCCTGCTCAGGGTTCTGGGGGATGCCACCTGCTGCAGATTCCTGCTGGCATTTCACTTGCAGTGTCCACTATATCACTTAAGACATCCTCCAGATTTCATTCCCAAACATCCCAGCAGAGCCTGCACCAAGGTGGACCCATGTGGTCATAAAGAATCACCATTTATCTGACCTGTGAGAGTATCAGTTTATCAACACTTAACACATTCGTATTATTAAATATGACATTACTTGTATAAAATGTGTCCATTTAAAAAGTTACCTATTTTCCCATGGTAAGTTTCCCTTGGCAAGCACTGGTTTCAGATATTGTTCCTCATGTTATCCCAGACCTTATACAAAACATGAGTAATATCGCTTTATACATTCAATATTTGTATAGATTTGCCTACACGTTTACCATTTTTTGATGTCTTTATTTCTTTGGACATTCTTGCACCTTCCAACATGGGTTAGTGCTGGCTTTTTTTTTAAATTTTAAAAACCTTGTATTGAGATATAATTGACAGAAAACATTGTATAAGTTTAAGACAGGCAACATGTGGATTTGATACATTGATGTGTTGCGATATGATTGCCACTGTACTAACACCTCTGTCATATAACATAATTATGTCTTTTTTGTTGTGGGAACAATTAAGATCTAATCTGTTAGCAACTTTGTAGTTTACAATACAAGATTGATGTCTATAATCACTATGCTGTGCATTAAATCTCCAGGACTTCTGTATCTACTGGTTGCAAGCTTGTACCCTTAAACAACATCTCCCAATCCCCTACTCCCAAGCCCCTGATAACCACCATTCCACGCTCTGCTTTTACAAGTCTGAGGTTTTTAGATTGCACATATAAGTGATACCATACAGTATTGGTCTTTGTGTAACCTGACATCTCATTTAGTGTAATGTCCTCAAGGTCCATCCATGTTGCTGCAAAGGTAGGATTTCCTTCTTCCTCATGGTTGAATAATATTCCTCTGTGTGTGTGTGTGTGCATGTGCGTGCATGCACGAGTGATATTTTTATCTGTTACTTTGATTTATCTGTTGAAGACATTTAGGGTCTTTCAATATCTTGGCTATTGTGAATAATTCTGCAGTAAACATGGGAGTGTAGTTATCTCTTTGATATCCAATTTTTATTTCCTTGGGATATACCAAGGAATGGAATTTGTGGATCATATGGTAATTCTATTTTTTTAAGTAAATTTATTTATTTTATTTATTTATGTTTGGCTGCTTTGGGTCTTCGTTGCTGCGCATGGGCTTTCTCTAGTTCCAGCCAGTGGGGTCTTCTCTTTGTTGTGGTGCACGGGCTTCTCATGGCAGTGGCTCCTCTTGTTGTGGAGCACGGGCTCTAGGCACATGGGCTTCAGTAGTTGTGGCGCATGGGCTCAGTAGTTGTGGCTCATTGTCTCTAGAGCGCAGGCTCAGTAGTTGTGGCACACAGGCTCAGTGGCTCCGCAGCATGTGGGATCTTCCCTGACCAGGGCTCAAACCCATGTCCCCTGCATTGGCAGGCGGATTCTTAACCACTGTGCCACCAGGGAAGTTCCAGTAATTCTAGTTTTAATTTTGGAGAGAACCTCCATACTGTTTTTCATAGTGGCTGAACAAATATATACTCTTACCAACTGTGCACAGGGTTCCTTTTTCTACACATCTTCACCAATACTTGTTATCTTTTGTCTTCTTGATGATAGCCATTTTAACAGGGGTGAGGTGTTATATTATTGTAGTTTAAATTTGCATTGCCCTAGTAAATATCATATAATAACGCATATATGTGGAATCTAGAAAATGGTATAGATGATCTTATTTGCAAAGCAGAAATAGAGACACAGGCATAGAGAACAAATGTATGGATACCAAGGGGGAAAGAGGTGGGATGGGAGGAATTGGGAGACTGGAATTGACACATATACATTATTGATACTATGTATAAAATAGACAACTGATGGGAACATACTGTATAGAACAGGGAACTAATGCACGTGATAACCCAAATGGGAGGGAAGTCCAAAAGGGAGGGGATATCTGTATGTGTATGGCTGATTCATTTTGTTGTGCAGTGAAGGCTAACACAACACTGTAAAGCAACTATACTCCAATAAAAATTAGTTTAAAAAAAAGAAAAGAGAAATCTGGAACTAGATGCTGCATCTACTCCTGCTCTAAATATATACATATCCTTTCTCTTAACTTCTATATCTTTGGTTAAATAAGTCAGAAACTGATAGCTTGTATATAATCATATTATGTTCAATAATGTCTTTTCAATAAAAAAAAATTTTGCATTTCCCTGATGATTACTGATGTTGAGCACCTTTTCATGTACCTGTTGGCCATTTGATGTCTTCTTTGAAAATGTGTCTACTCAGTTCCTCTTCCCATTTTTAATTGGATTTGGGGGGGTTTTGAGTAGTACAAGTTTATTATATTTTTTGGATATTAATTCCTTGCTCCATACATGGTTTGCAAAAATTTTCTCCCATTCTATAGGTTACCTTTTCATTTTTTTTGGATTCTTTTGCTTTGTATAAGCTTTTTACTTTGATAGAGTGTAATTTGTTTATTTTTGCTTTTGTTGTGTTTGCTTTTAATGTTATATCTTAAAAAAATTATTGCCAAGACCTATGCCAAGGAGTTTCTTTCCTAAGTTTTCTTCTAGGAGTTTTATGGTATTAGGTCTTATGTTTAAGTCTTTCATTCATTTCAAGTTAATTTTTGAGGGTGGTGTAAAATAGGGATCCAATTTCATTTTTCTACATGTGGTCATCCCATTTTCCCGTCACAATTTGTTGAAGAGACTGTCTTTTCCCCATTGACTGTTATTGGCTCCCTTGTCAAATATTAGTTGACCATAAATGTGGGGAGTTATTTGTGGGCTCAGTTTTCATTCCATTGGTCTTTGTGTTTATTTTTATGCCACTGCCATATTGTTTTAATCACCATATCTTCGTAGTATAGTTTGAAATCAGGAAGTGTGATACTTCTGGCTTTGTTCTTCTTCCTCATGATTGCTTTGGCTATGAGGGGTCTTTTGTGATGCCATACAGGTTTTAGGACTACTTGTTCTATTTATGTGAAAAATGCCATTGGAATTTTGATGAGGATGGCTTTGCATCTGTAGATTGCTTTGGGTAATATGGACATTTTAACAATAATATTTCTTATGATCCATGAATACATGCTATGTTTACATTTGTCTTTCTTCCTTAGTTTCTTTCATCGGAGATTTGTCTTCATTGTACAGATTTTTAATTCCTTAAGTATTCTATTATTTTTATGCTGTTGTGAATGTGATGATCTTTGTAATTTCTTTTCAGATTTTTCATTGTTAGTGTATAGAAACACATGATTTCTGTATGGTAATTATATATTGAAACTGTACTGAATTCATTAATTCCAACAGTTTCATGATTGAATCTTTAGGATTTTCTATATATCAGATTATATCATCTGTAAATAACAACATTTTACTTCTTCCTTTTCAATTTGGATGCTTTTTATTTTTTTGTCTTGCCTAGTTACTCTAGCCAGGACTTCCAGTACTGTGTTGAATAGGAGTGGTGAGAGAGTACACCTTAATGCACAGGCTTTAAAATCTTCTTCAGTGGTGGTCTACTCGTGAAAATGCTCATAGGCTATTGTTTTTGCAGCTGTATTTATTTCAGCCCCGTTTTGGAAAGATATTTTCTCTAGGATCTATTTCCTTTCAATGCTTTAATTCTTTTATTCCACTCTCTCCTGGTAGACTGGCTTCCATTGCTCGAAAGAAGTCAGGTGTAAGTCCCACCATCAAGCCTTTGAAAATATGCCATCTTTTATTGTCTGGCTGCTTTTAAGCTTATCTCTTTGTCTTTGGTATATTCTGGAATGCCTTGTGATGTATGTGTGTACATGTATTTAATTTTATTCTTCTTGGGATTAGTTTGATTTCCTATACGTGTGGGTTACTGTCTTTCTGGTTGATTTTCAATCATCATCTCTTCATGTATTCCTGTCCCCTGTCTTTCTGGAACTCTTAACATTTGTTAGCTCTTCTTCTTGTGTCTTCACTATTTTTCTAACATCTCTTTCACATTTTTCATTTCTGTGTCTCTCTGTGCTGGCTTCTGGAAAGTGTAGCCTTCCAATTCACTGATTCTCTCTTCATTTCTTTCTTATCTACTTTTAACTCCATCCACTGAGTTTTAAATTTCAGTGTTTGTATCTTCCAGTTCTGTTGGGTCTTTTTCAAATCAAGTTTGCTTTTATTTCTTTGTGTAGGTTGCACTGCAACCTGTGTCTGATCATCTAAACCTGAAATCTTTGTTGCTCTGTTTGTTCTGTGTCTCATGCCTGTTGAGAATTGCTCAAGGAGACTTAAGTCCTTATGGGCTTTGTAATCTTTACATTTCAGACTCTCTTCTCCCTTGTCCCTGAATGAGGGCACATTCCTCGAGAGAAGATGTGTGTTTGCATCTTCTGGGGGTCTCGGTGTGCCAAAAGTATGATGTAATCATGCTGTTCATTCTGATAGTTGGAATCCTTGCTGTATCCTTGCTGTTATACTTCAAATGTCACCACTGTGCCTAGAAACACTGTCAATTAGGATCATTTTAAACCAAATTCAGAGTTTCAAATTTTACTGGAGGGAATGCCACCTAAGTGATGTGAGTTTGTCCTGCTCATCTGCATGAGGGCAGATTCTTGGTTATAGATGTTCAAGAACTTTCCTTTGCCTTATTAACTAAGTGCCAATGCATGACTTCTGGAGGGTGGAAGCCGTGTTTGCATCTTGTGGACTCTTATACTGAGAATGTCATTGCTGATTCTCAAACCCATAAATTCACGTCTTCTTTACATTCTAAATAATGATTAAGGACCCCAAACAGCTTCTGTCTGGGTGACTTATATAAATTGATATTTACCATATTAGCAACGAAAACTGAGAAGATTGTTACACATCTATGGATGGATACATTTAAAAATAATGATAATAAATCCATTACATGTTAACACAAATAATATATTCTTATTGTATGAAGAATATCTTATATTCTTATTATATTAAAGAATATAGTCTTATGAGTATATTATATTTTTCTTATAAACTATATATATATGTTATATGTAATATATTCTCACTAATGGGAGAATATGAGTGATAAGAATGGCATTGTTTTACATTTTTGCAAATCACTTTAATGTCTGGCATTCTAGAAAACAACCAGGTTCTTATATCTGCTTCTGTATTCAATCTGTTGTATTATCACCCATCACATAGCCTCCAGAGAAGTCTACTGGACTCTTACAAGAGAGCGAGGGTGAAAAAGACAAATATGGTCTCAGTATCATTAGGAAAAGAGTTTTGACTCAGGGTGCCCATCCCCAAGGTTCCCTGTACCACACTTTGAGAACAACTAGTGTAGCACTTTGGAGTCACAACTTCGTGGAGGAAGATGTCTCATTAGACTCCCGACCTTGACAAGGACATAAAAAGCATTGTCCTCTGTTTCTGGAGATGTGAGAGGACATCAAAAATGTGGTCTGTGTTTGACCAGTTCACTGACTATTCTCTGGGAAGAGGTGGATTCAGGGCTCTGCCTATCTGTCTCCCTCAAGATTATGGCCTGAAGGTTCTGTTATCCCATCTGTCTTGAGATGCTTCTAATAAGATGCTTTATGGGAATTCCCTGGCAGTCCAGTGGTTAGGACTCTGTGCTTTCATTGCTGAGGGCCCGGTTTGAATCCCTGGTCAGGGAACTAAGATCCCACAAACTGTACAGCCAGGAAAAAAAAAAAAAAAAAAAAAAAAAAAAAAAAAGGTGCTTTACAATAGATTCACCCAGCATTCTTCATTTTGTTTCAGTTGGAATGTTGGCTCAAATAAGCTAATCTTCCATGTTACCAGAAATAGCACTCATATTAAAAGACTTAACCATGACAGATTAAGATGATGAGAAAAAAAATAGGAATATTAAAGATTTAAGTTATATAACAGAAGGAAAGTTTAATGGATGTATAAGAAAATCCATATCCATAAAATATAAATGACATTTTTAACTATTAGCTCAAAAAGAAAACATTAATTTCAAATAGTGTAAATAGGATCAACCATATTTGGGGCCATAATGTCATGATGTTAAAATTTGATAACAGAATATTCACAAACACTGTCATCCAACTGGAATTGTTTTTTATTGAAGGATAGTTGATCTACAATGCCAGTCTCTGCAGAGTGACTCAGTTATAAGCACATATATACATTCTTTTTTATATTCTTTTCCATTATGGTTTATCCCAGGGGATTTGATAGAGTTCCCTGTGCTCTACAGTAGGACCTTGTTGTGTATCCGTTCTCTATATGTAATAGTTTGCATCTGCTAATTCCAAACTCCTAATCCACCCCTCTACCTCCCCCTGCCCCCCTTCCCCTTGACAACCATAAGTCTCTTTTCTGTGTCTGTGAGTCTATTTCTGTTTTGTAGATAAGTTCATTTGTGTCATATTTTAGATTCCACATATAAGCGATATTATATGATACGGTCTTTCTCTGTTTGACTTACTTCACTTAGTATGATCATCTCTAGGTCCATCCATGTTGCTGCAAATGATATTATTTCAATTCTTTTTTATGACTGAGTAATATTCCATTGTATATATGGACCACATCTTCTTTATCCATTCTTCTGTTGATGGACATTTAGGTTGCTTCCACGTCTTGGCTATTGTAAATAGTGCTGCTGCTAGGGGTGCATGTGTCTTTTTGAGTTACAGTTTCCAAGTGGAATTTTAAAACTCTCTTTTAAATGTCTTTCGGGAAGAAGAAAGGAAGTTAGAGCAATCACTTTCAGAACATTGGGTCTATGGCTAAAATTACTCTCGGGTGGTAGGGGAAAAGGGATTGACGTTTTTTAGAATGAGTTTATTTTTTAAATAACGAATCAAATGTTAGACTGAGAAGCTGATAAAGAGAAACATCAATCTCAAGAAAGCAAGAAAATGAAATTCTTCAGCTAATAGGGGAGTAATTGAATAAGTAAGAACATGGATAAATATGCATAATATAAAATCCACCCTTGTTCCCAAAGCCTTCAGGGATCTACATGATTTGGAGACAAGCTACCTCTGTGATCTCCAATTCCACCACTATTTATTTTTCTCCCTTCATTGATGACACATGGACCTCTTTGCTTTTCTGGGATTGCAGTCCCACCTTAGGGCCTTTACCCGGTCGGTTCCCTTTGCTAGAATTTTCAATGCCCAGATGGTAATCGCCACCAAGTAGGGGATTTAACTATTGTGTTCACAGCCTTATATCCACCTTCTAGAGTATTGCAGAGTCTGAAACGAATGCTTCATAAATATATTTAATAAGAGGATACAATAAAGCAAAGACCTAGCCTTCTGAAAAAATTTTCAGATAAACCACTAGAAAGCAATATGAAAAGAATGATAAAGTGTGCATACCCCAAATTGACCCCAAGACAGTATATTCATCACAAAAATCAGTGTGATTGTCAGTGGCTTATGCAAATACTTTTGAAAAGTAGAATAAAAGGGATGATTCTAGGGAAAATATGCATGACCAGAATTTAGAAAAACAAAGCAAATATCAGTAAATCAGCTTTAACGAAGAAATTGCATAAGAGCTCTCTCTGCATAAAAATGTTCAAGGTCATAGAATTCTTAACTAAGTTCTCTGAAACCTGCAAGGAATTCTCAAGGTATTTATATTACTCAGAGATTGGGTTAAGAAGGAAAGCTTCGAAATAATTTGGGACAGCTTCCTCAGAATCATTCTAAAATTTGATTTAAAACGCCTAAGAAAAAGAGACTCCAAAGTAATAGAAATATTATTGCAAATAACATGAAAATTGATTCAGCAAACAGCATCATTCACTACATCAAAAGAATAATACACATGAAAAGGTGAGGTTAATTTTAGGAATTGAAGGATGGGTTAATTAAGATATGATTCATGCAATGCACCCTATAAATAGGTCAAAATAAAAGGAAACAACTAATACAGGTCTAACGGATATTTGATAAAATTGCACCATTCTTCCTGAGAAGAATTCTTTAACAAAACAAGAGTAGAAAAATGTTGTTCCATAGAGAACAGACTTGTGGTAGCCCAGGGGGAGGGGGTGGGGGAGGGATGGACTGGGGGGTTGGGATTAGCAGATATAAACTGTTATCTATAGGATGGATACACAACAAGGTCCTACTGTAGAGCACAGGAAACTCTATTCACTACCCTGGGATAAGCCATCATGGAAAAGAATATGAAAAAGAATGTATATATGTGTGTAACTGAGTCACTTTGCTGTGCAGCAGAAATGAACACAACTATACTTCAATAAAAAAAAATTAGAAAAAAAGAAAGTTAAAATGTTGTTCCCATGGTGTATATTTACATACACATATGTGTATGTTTGCAAATACCAGTACTGTGCTAAGTGAGTATTCACCAGGAAACAAGCTGTGAAAACCAAAACAAGACAAGCATGTTTTATCATGTCACCTTTGTGGTTTAATATTGTTGTAGGTACCTTGTATCTATACAGAGAAAGGAAAAATAGCTATCGTAACATCTGACACAGGTTGACCAGTTAATACGTGCCTGCTCTTTATATTTCTTTTTTCTAATTTTTTATGGAAGTAGAGTTGATTTACGATGTTGTGTTAGTTCCAGGTGTACAGCAAAGTGATTCAGTGATACATATATATATCTATTCTTTTTCATATTCTTTTCCATTATAGGTTATTACAAGACATTGAATATAGTTCCCTGTGCTGTCCAGTAGGTCTTTGTTTTTTATCTAGTTTATATATAGTAGTGTGTATCTGTTAATCCCAAACTGCTATTCTTCCCCCCCTATCCCCTTTGGTAACCACAAGTCTGTTCTCTAAGTCTGTGGGTCTGTTTCTGTTTTGTACATAAGTTCATTTGTATCATTTTTTTAGATTGCACATATAAGTGATATCATATGATATTTGTATTTCTCTTTCTGACTTACTTCACTTAGTATGATAAGCTCTAGGTCTATCCATGTTCTAAGCACTTTATCTTCCTGACGTCATTGAAACCTCAGACAAAATTGAGAAAGGAGGTACTGTCATTAACCCATTTCACAGACAAGAAAATATATGCAGAAGGAGGTCAGATAACTTGCCCATTGTTTATTAAGTGCAGACCTTGGGTCTCAGGAAGTGTGACATTAAGATTCCTAAGAGCTTAGCATTTCTAAGATCCTAAGTGTGCTGTTGTAAGGTGTACAGCTATTGGGAGTGGGTGTGTAAGTATTTGTAGGGCATACGTCTTCAAAGATTTATAATAATGGACCTAGGGCTTCCCTGATGGTGCAGTGGTTAAGAATCCTCCTGCCAGTGCAGGGGACACGGGTTCGAGCCCTGGTCCAGGAAGATCCCACAGGCCGCGGAGCAACTAAGCCCATGTGCCACAACTACCAAGCCTGTGCTGTAGAGCCCGTGAGCCACAACTACTGAGCCCACATGCCACAACTACTGAAAACCCGTGCGCCTAGAGCCTGTGCTCCACAATAAGAGAAGCCACCACAATGAGAAGCCTGCATACCACAACAAAAGAGTAGTCGCCACTCATCACAACTACAGAAAGCCTGTGCACAGCAACGGAGACCCAACACAGCCATAAATGAATGAATGAATGAATAAATAAATAAATTTTTAAAAATAAAGTAAAATAATGGAACTAATAATAATAAACATAGAAAATGAAAAAAAGTTTAAAAAAAAAAGTGGGCCAACTATACAAAGAGGCAGTTCAGAGAAGGAAAGAAAGATATATCCAATGATCACCTTCACAAGCTCATTTATTTCTTTTTTAAAGGCAGATGAATATAAAGTGAAATGCCATTTATAGTTATCATTTTGGCAAAAATGAAAATGTTTTGATGCTCTCCAGTCTTGATGCATGTGTGGGAAACCAAGAACTGTAGATTATTGCAACTTTTTAGGAGGGTCATTTGACAATATCCACCAAATTATAATGTGCACATCCCTGAGGATTTATCCTAAAGATCTACCTGATTTATTGAACGTCTGTGCAAAGCTCCATGTGGGAAGATGGAGCTTAAACTATGGCACATTGGAAATAACCTAAATGTTTATCAATAGGAAATGTTTAAGTCAGTGGATGTCCAAATAGAGATAGGAAAAAACCCTGACATCTTCTCAAATGGGATCAATCGATCCCATAGGTCTGCAAATGTAAAGTGTCCAAAATACATTCTAAGTGAAACCAGTTGAGTTTGAAGCTAGTTTTTAAAAGATGATTTCAGTTGCATTTTGAGTTACGTATATGTATGTACTGTAATGTACGTGTCTATGCATTGGAAGTTCTGGACAGATACAGACGGTTACATAACAGTGATGACTTTTCAGGAGGAAAAGTGGTGTTGAGGCAGGGGTGGGGGGTAGGGGGGTTCTATTTGCTCTTCACCCCATGCATTCCCTCTTCTTCTACATTTTTTCATTTTTTATTATAGGTATGAATTATATTTACAACTGTTTAACCCAGGTAAAATTGTGAGCCAAAATGCAAATGAACTTGAAAAGCTAAATGAAAACTGCCTAAAAGCCAGTTGAAATTGTAAAGCGTGATGCTAATTGTATTAGAGTTCTCCAGAGAAGCAGAAATAATGGGGGGCGGGGAGAGAGAGAGAGAGAGAAAGAGAGAAAGAGGGGAGATGATAGATAGATAGGTGGATAGATAGACAATAGGTGGTTAGATAGATAGATAGGCAGACATATAGATAGACATAGATGATAGATAGATAGATACATATAGATAAATAGGTAGATAGGGATGATAAAAGATAAGATGTATAGATAGATAAACATATAGATAGATAGACATAGATGATAGATAGAGATGATAGATATAGATAGATAGCCAGGTAGTTAGATAGATACACATAGATGGATGGATAGGTAGATAGACAGATATAGTTGATAGATATAGATAGATACATATAGATAGATAGGCAGGTAGATAGAGATAGGTAGATAGATAGATACTTATTCAAATGTTATTATAAGTTTCATGAGATTATGGAGGCTAGAGGTCTCACCATCTGCCATCTGCAAGTTCAACACCCAGGAGAGCAGGTGGTGTAGCTTGAAGGCCTGGGAGCCAGAGGGTGGAGGGCAGGCAAAGATGGATGTCCCAGCTCAGCAACTAGGCAGAAAGTGAATTCTCCCTTCCTCCACCTTTTTGTTCTATTCAGGCCTTCACCTGATTAGATGAGGCCCACCCACCCTGGGGAGGGCAATCTGCTTTCTTCAGTCCACTGATTCAAATGCTCATCTCATCCTGAAACACCCTCCCAGACACACCCAGAAATAATGCTTCACCAAATATCTGGACCCCGTGACCCAATCATGTTGACACATGCAATGCACCCCTACATTAACGAACTTGAAAGTCTTTTTAAAAATGATGCTTTCCCAGGAAACTGTGGGTCCTCTTTAAATTAGGTAGACATAGTCCCAGCACCTTCCAAGGGGCCAAGCCCACCATGAGGGGTGACCTCAAGTAGTATCTTGGTGTCTCTGCATTTCAGGATCATGTCCTAAAAGTGGGGAGGATTGGACAAGGTGACCTCCAACGTCATCCCTGGCTCTGAGGTTATAATGCCCATCTTGGGGCGGGACCCTCAGCCTCGTGGCGTCACCTTGTCTGGTTTGCCTGTGAATTCTGGAGAACATTTCCCAGGAAGCAGACCAGGACCCATGGGCAATGTCCTGCCATCTTGGTGGGTTGGCCTCCCACTTCCATTCCCTTCTGCTGTCCCCAGCTGACCCCTGCAGAATGACCCCTCCACAGAGGCCCCCACTGGCCTACACTTCCAACATGGATAGAAGCCCCACAGGCCTCGTGTGATGCTTAAAGTCAGTGTGTCAACTTGGATGAGCAATGGTGCCCTGTCCATCAATCAAACACTCCTCTAGGGGTTGCCATGGAGATATGTCAACATGACTGACATCTACCATCTGGAGACTTTAGGCAAAGCAGCTCACCCTTGGAAATGTGGGTGGGCCTCGTCCAGTCAGTTTAAGGTGTTAAGAGCAAAATCTGAGGACTCCTGCAGAGGGAATTCTGCCTAAGGACTGAAGCATAGAAATTCTGTTCGAGTTTCCAGCCTGCCAGCCTGCCTTGCAGATTTCAGACTTGTCAGCCCGACAATTGCTTGAACCAATCCCTTAAAATAAATCTCTCTCTCTCAACCCATACATACCCATAGCCTATTGGTCCTGTTTCCTTGAGAATCCTGACTTACACACCTGGCTTGTCTGTGTAGAGACCAGTGGCATTTACGAGACTCTTCCCAACCCACCTTGAGTCCCCTAATAGGGCATCGCCTTCTTTGGAAGTGGGCATCGGGGCCACGGGTCAGCAGAGAGCCACAGACCCTAGGCCTGTAAAGTCAGGATAGAATCCAATTATACTGAACCATTTCTCAGATTCATCTTGTCCCTAATTTGTGGTACATGTGTGTAATCTTGATATCGCCTCTCCTTAAAAAACCTAAAAAGTAGAACCCACATTCTTCTGCTTTGCACATTTCTAATTTTTGTAATGGACACATTTTCTTAATTTCAAGTGAAACCCATAGTTAGGCGGATCGGCATATACGAGAATTGCTCAGCCTACACGGATGAAATCACTTTAACACATGCTTTTTGGGTTTCTTGTATTAAAAGAGAGGTTGGACGTAAGAGGTTCCACCTCCCCCTCACCACTTTACCTGGGGAACGCAATCCCCAGCACCATGCAAATAAGGAGAGGTGGCCTTGCAAACATGCACACATGTGGATTTCGAATCAATACGCAGCTCCTCTTGTCTTGCTTTTTGGGTTTCTTCGTTTTTGGTAGATTTTGCTTCTCATCACGACTGACACAGTAATGGAGAAGCAATCTGAATCAAGGCGTTTTCTGCACCAGATCAAGAGAAGATTGTACGTTCTGTGACACGCGCCACCAAGCCCATACTTCCACCGCGCCGCGCATGGCTAATTATCGGCTGTGATGTATCCTTGGGTTAATTTATGCATGCCTATTCCTTGCTTCCCAGAAGCAAAAATACAGCACAGCACTGGGGCGGCAGAAACCTATCCTTTTAGCTGTCAGCGGATGCCTCCCCACTGTGAGAAATCATTTGCAAGTTGAATCTTATTCTCCACACAAGTTCGGAGACAGAAGAGAAAACATTTGGTTGTGAGCTTGTCCTGCATCCCCAGCGACACATGTACACGCAGGGGTCGTGATGTCCGTCACCGGTGATGTTCATGTCCCCGAGGTGGTCCCCAAGTCATGTCTCTGAAGAAAGTTAACTCGATTTTTAAAAACTCTCTCTCTCTGCGTTGATCGTGTAAAAATGTGGTTTGTCTCCTAAAGATAATACATTGCTTTATTTTAGTCACTCCTGTTTCCTTGGCGATTTTTTTCCAAGGAGGATTGGATCTGCTCAAGATAGATGTTGCCGATGTCACCCAACGCCCACTGGCTCCGTCTCAGGGTTTCAAATCCCAAATGCATCGCTGGCCATCCCTGAAAAGAATTCTGTGTCCGTTTCCCCCTTTCCTCACAAACTTGAGTAACGCTGAAAATGTCAGCTGCAGGTCTTGATGTGTGTCCAGTGAACTGTGCAGACAGGAAACCATTTTCCACGTCACCTCCTTTGGATGGAAATGAAGATGCCGTGAAGATCGATGGGAACCAAGTCTAACTTTTTTAAAGAGAGAAGACCTTTGGTGATGCCAGCTTCTGAATTCCCTTCTGGGGAACAAAGATACATGGGTATTTTCTAGGGAGAAAAGAACCTTAGGAGAACATGCATAGAGGAGATATAGCAGAGATGCTAGTGGGGAATAACAAAGCATCATGCTAATGTGGCTCCTTCTTCTTCCTGTGTGTCGTCAAATGAGAATATGGGAATCAGGAACTTTAAATAATAAGGACACACACAAAGGTGGAAGGGCAACTCATCCTCTCTCCCCACAGAAAACCTTCTCTGGAAAATAAGCCTATTTGCTAACATGGATGGACTCCTGTGTATTGGAAGTCCTTCATCCAGGAATTCTGAAAAGAACATCTATAGTTAAGATTGGAGATCGCAGCCCATCAAACAAATGCTCTTCCCAAGAGAAATAAAGAGAGGATCCCAGTTCTGAGCTTATGGTGTTACTTCTTCAGAGTTGAGGATGTTATCAATCATGGAATCTTCATTTATCGTGATGCTGCATTATCCCTTTAATATGTCACTCATCAGTAAATTACCAGGAAAAAAAAACTCAGGTCACTCTCCAATTTTATTTTATTTTATTTTTATTATTTTGCGGTACGCGGGCCTCTCACTGTTGTGGCCTCTCCCATTGCGGAGCACGGGCTCCGGACGCGCAGGCTCAGCGGCCATGGCTCACGGGCCCAGCCACTCCGCGGCATGTGGGATCCTCCCGGACCGGGGCACGAACCCGTGTCCCCTGCATCGGCAGGCGGACTCTCAACCACTGCGCCACCAGGGAAGCCCTCCAATTTTATATTAATTTCTTTATTTTACTGGAGATGGAGTATAGTTGATTTACAATGTTGTGTCAGTTTCAGATGTACAACAAAGTGATTCAGTTATACATATACATACATTCATTCTTTTTCAGATTCTTTTCTCATATAGGTTATCACAGAATATTGAGTAGAGTTCCCTGTGCTATACAGTAGGTCCTTGTTGGTTATCTGTCTTATATATAGTAGTGTGTGTGTGTTAATCCCATGCTCCTAATTTATACCCCCCTCCCTTTCCCCTTTGGTAACCATAAGTTTGTTTTCTATGTCTGTGAGTCTGTTTCTGGTTTTTTTTTTTTTTTTTTTTTTTGCGGTATGCGGGCCTCTCACTGCTGTGGCCTCTCCCGTTGCGGAGCACAGGCTCCGGATGCGCAGGCTTAGCGGCCATGGCTCACGGGCCCAGCCGCTCCACGGCATGTGGGATCCTCCCAGACCGGGGCACAAACCCGTGTCCCCTGCATCGGCAGGTAGACTCTCAACCACTGCGCCACCAGGGAAGCTTTCTTTCTGTTTTGTAAATAAGCTCATTTGTATCATTTTTTTCAGATTCCACATATGAGTGATATCATGATATTTGTCTTTGTCTTACTTCACTTAATATTGATAATCTCTAGGTCCATCCATGTTGCTGCAAATGGCATTATTTCATTCTTTTTTATGGCTGAGAAATATTCCATTTTATATATGTACTACATCTTGTTTGTCTGTTCCTCTGTTGATGGACATTTAAGTTGCTTCCATGTCTTGGCTATTGTAAACAGCACTGCAGTGAACTTTGGGGTGCAGGTATCTTTCCAAATTAGAGTTTTCTCAGGGTATATGCCCAGTAGTGGGATTGCTGGGTCATATGGTATTTCTATTTTTAGATTTTTAAGGAACCTTCATACTGTTCTCCATAGTGGTTGCACAATTTTACATTCCCACTCCATTTTAAATTATTATTATATTCCATTTCCAAACAGTCGAATCACTTAAGGATATTTGCTTCATATTTGTGTTCAGTCACTGCCAATACTAGGAAACAAAACTGTAAGCGTTCACAGTTGACAAAATCCTAGGAATAGAAACAGGTCTAGGAACCAGCCATCTGAAATCACCTAAACCACATTGATTGGAAACTGAGGAATGAAATACAAGATCCTGTCCACACCATGAACTTCAACCCAGGGATTGAACTTCTTGCTTGTCCTTGTATCATAACAACAGTCAAGTGACAGGGGATGAATACACCTTTGTTAAAGAATCAACTGGTCCCCCAAGTTGATGAATATACCTTGGTGTTGTCTTCTAATTCTGTGACTCAAATGAAGGATTTGAAAAATATCAGCTTTCTACATAGTTTTCTGATTTGGTCCATGTTAAAATTTTAGAATTAGACCTGATAGAACCAGGATATCTGAATACACAGAACAGCAGGTGGTTTTTTTTGGCTTTTTTTTTTTTTTTTTTTTTTGTGGTACGCGGGCCTCTCGCTGTTGTGGCCTCTCCCCGTTGCGGAGCACAGGCTCCGGACGCGCAGGCCCAGCGGCCATGGCTCACGGGCCCAGCCGCTCCGCGGCATGTGGGATCTTCCCAGACCGGGGCATGAACCCGTGTCCCCTGCATCAGCAGGCGGACTCTCAACCACTGCGCCACCAGGGAAGCCCCTTTTTTGGCTTTTTGGTTATGTTTTCAGTGACCTCTGATGCACTGGCCAAGCACAGTTTTGGCTGGGGTGATTGACCTTTATCTACGCAGACAATGCTTTCGTTTTGATGCCTCATAAAATGAAAATAAATTCACCTGCCGTACCTGGGCTGATCAGCACAATGGCCTTGGATGAATAGAATATCACTGCAGGCTTTTGAGACCCAGATGTAAAGAACTTCTTTTTTTTCCCGTATTATGTTCATATCAATGTATATTGACCAAGACTTGGAATCCTGTAGAAAACAGGGGATAGTGGTGGCATCTTACACTTTATCAAGGCATGTGTATCAAAAACGACGTAGTTGACAAAAACAGAAATCTTAGAAAGCAGTGGGAAACCCAGTTGGTCAAGGAGAATGAGAGCCTCAGAGAAGATGGCCTTACAAGTCCCATAGGGCAGTTGGGAAACTGAGTCAGGGCTTTGACATTAGGCAGCAAAGACCAGGATAGGTGAGCAGGTAGAAAGGAGGAGGACAGGATAATTGTGACGGAGGGAAAGATGGAAACAGAGCAGCCTGAAGACCACCTTTGGAAGTATTCTGCCCGAGACATTGAAAAAATAATTGCATCGTTAAGAGCACAGTTAGCTGCAAAGAGGGTCGGATTAGGGGAGAAAGAAGAAATTTTAGCAGGGCTATTCTTTAGCTGGCAGATTCCAGTACCTTTCTTCTGTTTGTTCAAATATGCAACAGATTCTTTATCAGTTGGGAGAGAGTCACGGCCCCAAGCCCACTCCCCCATTAGGTGTCATCACCATGCTTCCTGGACCCTCTAGGAAACCCTGGTAGGGTAAGAGGCCACCAGGAAATCTCTGACAATATGGCTGGAAGCCATGCTCAGTGCTCAGTACCATTCAAAGAGGTGGGAAAATAGGTGGGATGTTGTAGTGGGTTGAGTGGTGGCCCCTCAAAAGATAGTTCCATGTTCTAATACTCAGAACCACTGAAGGCGACCTTATTTGGAGGTAGGGACTCTGAAGATGTGATTAAGTGAAGGGTCTCGAGATGAGACCATTTGGATGGGGCTGGCCCTAACTCCAGTGACAGGAAGCTGTGAACAGGACCTTAGTTAGAAACAGGGTCTCTGCAGATGAGATGAAGTGAAGGGTCTGAGATGAGGTCCTCCTGGATGAGGGTGGGCCTACATCCAATGAAAAGGTCCTTCTAAGACACAGAAGAGGAGAGACACAGAGACACAGGAGAAGCCACGTGAAGACAGAGGAAGAGACGAGAGGGATGTGGCCACAAGCCCAGGGACGCCTGGAGCCCCCAGAAGCTGGAAGAGGCGGGAAGGACTCTCCCCTGGAGCCCCTGGAGGGAGCTTGGGCCTGAGACACCTTGATGTCAGACCTCTGGCCTCCAGGACAGGGGGAGGATGAATTTGTGGTGTTTCAAGCCTCATGGCTTAGGGTCATTTTTTAGGGCAGCCCCAGGAAACTCATACGGACATCATTCCTGATTTGAGGAATGATGACATTTTGAGAAAGAAAAGACACTAACAGAAATATCTTAGAACCGTTAGAGATGAGAAATCAGTGCAGGAAATGTTTGGGAACACACTATACCCCGTGAAAGTGGATGTCTTGGAGAGTGGAGGGGCTTCCTAGAGGGGAGAAGGTAAGAAGGAAGAAAGAAAAACATCCAAACTGTTGCAGGAGCACAAAACTGGTGATTCAAAGCTTAAAGATGAAGATGAATTTGGGCTAATAGAGAATTACAGGAATTCCCTGGCGGTCCAGTGGTTAGGACTCTGTACTTTCACTGCTGAGGGCTCAGGTTCCATCCTGGTTGGGGAACGAAGATCCCTCAAGGCGTGTGGCACGGCCAAAAAAAAAAACCAAAACACTACAAAGAAGAGAATTATAAGGAGCACGGGGAATACACTCAGCCCTCTGGTGGCCAGGAGGACTCTGCAGGCTTCGGGCAGAGGAATCAACTCACAAAAACCTGAAACACAAGAGTTGGAGAGGCTGTTTAGATTGTTTCCAGAACGCTCTGCGTTCCAGATAAGGAACAGAAGTGCCTGGTGCCTGGTCAATGTGCTGATCCACTGCCACACCCCTGCATAGCCACCTCCTACTCTGCCCCGTCCCCATGTTGGGGTACACCCTTTGCAGCTCTGCGTTCTGACAGATAACAAAATAAAGTGAACAGGTGTCGACCTTTCATCTGTGAAAGTCATTTTCAATCCCTTTTATAGAAAGGAGACTTTGTTTTTCTTTAAACCAAAGAGTTTTATGGCATATAGAATGGATAAACAACCAGCCCCTACTGTAGAGCCCAGGGAACTATATCCAGTCTCCTAGGCTAAACCATCATGGAAAAGAATATGAAAAACAATGTCTATATATGTATAAGTGAGTCATTTTGCTGGACAGCAGAAATTAACACAACATTGTAAATCAACTATACATCAATTAAAATAAAATTTTAAAAGTTCTCCTAAACATTAAACCCTTAATTCCTATTTGCATAAATGATAAATTCCTATCTTATTCTTAGACTGATTTTTTTTCCCAGCTGGCTAAAAGATGACTTATAAAATAACTCACTAGTAGGTAAATTTGCAGCTGGATGGTCTCCTGAGGCCACCATCTCCTTCCACAGTAATGGAAATTCAGTCGTCAGAGAAAGGTCAGGGCAGTGACTTCTGGTGTACCCAGAAGGCTTAGAAAACCTTTTTTTTTTAAAAATCATATTTATTTTCCCTCTTGGTTGGCTGATATGTCAATAGCTATTTTTTAAATGTCTTGGAGATGTTTATATTATAGTTTTGTGTTTTATGACCAACATTCTTAGAGTCTGATCTTAACCTTGAGCCTTGGAAACCTTCCATGGTAATAATTTTTATCAGATGGACTCCCAGCTACTGAGTTGGTCACATCATGTTTTATTTTTTCCTTATATTGATTGTGGTATAATTGACCGAACATGTCACATCATATTTTAAATACTGAGCACTGAATAGAGGCCAAACTGTGGGCTTTTTTTTTCCATCACAGTCCTGCCCTGTAAAAATATAGAAGGTCTTATGGGTTTTGCAAGATATAAGTGATAGTTTATTTTTTGAGTAACAAAATAAATAAAGTAGGGTTGGATTGTAACCCAAAGTTTAAAATAAATATCCATTAATCTCTACAGACATAAATAAATGATTGAATAAGTATATAATGGGGAGAATAAATAAATCTCCCTTACGAGAGAAGAACAGGTAGATAATTTATGTAGACAGTCGGCCCTCAAGGATGTGGAGCATAAATTTCCATGCCCTAGGGCTTCCCTGGTGGCGCAGTGGTTGAGAGTCCGCCTGCCGATGCAGGGGACACGGGTTTGTGCCCCGGTCTGGGAGGATCCCACATGCCGCGGAGCGGCTGGGCCCGTGAGCCATGGCCGCTGAGCCTGCGCGTCCGGAGCCTGTGCTTTGCAACGGGAGAGGCCACAGCAGTGAGAGGCCTGCGTACTGCAAAAAAAACAAACCAAAACAAAACAAAAAACCTTGCACATAACAAGAGCCCATCAAAAATCAGCTGACTGAATGCACTTCCTTCCATGTAGCCATTCACTGTGGACAGAGCCGTTTGAATATGTTCATTCTTGCTTCTGGAGAGAGCAACAAACACTCTCACTTCTAAAGAGGAAGAATTCTGGGCTCTGGTTTTTATGGGATGACCCCAGGGAGAATTTCATGATTTCACTTTACCCCTTGGAGCAGTCGTTCTGAAACTTGGCTGTACACTTTATTTGTTTGTTTGTTTGTTTATGGCTCTCTTGGGTCTTTGTTGCTGCACACAGGCTTTCTCTGGTTGCGGCGAGTGGGGGCTACTCTTCGTTGCGGTGCATGGGCTTCTCATTGCGGTGGCTTCTCTTGTTGCAGAGCACGGGCTCTAGGTGTGCGGGCTTCAGTAGTTGTGGCTCCCGGGCTCAGTAGTGGTGGCATGTGAGACTTAGAGCATGCAGGCTTCAGTAGTTGTGGCAGGTGGGCTCAGTAGTTGTGGCACGAGGGCTTCAGCAGTTGTGGCCTGCAGGCTCTAGAGCGCAGGCTCAGTAGTTGTGGCACATGGGCTTAGTTGCTCCGCGGCATGTGGGATCTTCCCAGACCAGGGATCAAACCCATGTTCCCTGCATTGGCAGGAGGATTCTTAACCACCGCGCCACCAGGGAAGTCCCGGCTGTATACTTTAGAATCACCGAGAGAACTTGCAAAAATCCCGATGCCCAGATCTGCTTCTCTGGCCATTAAATAAAAATCTCTTGAGGTGAAATCCAGAAAGAGTGGAGTTTTCGGTTCCCCAGGGGATTCTAATGAATAGGCAACTTTTAATCTCTGTGTAAAAGTCCTATGTAAAAAGGAAGGTATTTCTAGCGGAGACCAAGTGCCATCCCTAAAAAATATTTATCACAAAGTTCTGCGTCTTAACCACTTTGGACTATTTCATAATAACAAAGAGAATCTGACTCATGCTTGGAGTTTGTTGAGGTGAGACACCATTCATCTTTTATTCATCTTCTAGAATATTTGTACTACCTAGGATTTTTTAAAATGAAAAAAATCTGTGATGTTAGCAGCATTTCCTTTTACACAATTACAATATCATTGCATTGTTTCCCTACTCAGAGTTTCCGATCATGTGAATGTGTTTTCATTTTTACGTGTCATATTTATTCACAAAGAAAAAGTTAATCTAGCATTATGTCATCGGTCACCTTGCTACTGGAAGCACGAAGCCCAGGTTAACAGCATTCCCACAGAATAGAGGACCCACCCCTAATTACTCAGTCAGAATCCACATTTTTGCAGTATCTCCAGGACATGATATGCATAGTTAAGGTTGAGTTGCCCTGATAAACAGCACCTACTTAGTAGGAATGCAATGTTGTTTATCAGGAATAAAGGAGCAAAAAGGAGGAATATAAGAGGAAGCAGGGAAGGAAGAATAGAATGTTAGACCTGAGAAGAACCAGAAGGATCTAACGATCATCTGTCTGTCTATGTATGTATGTATCTATCTATCTGTCTGTCTATAATCTATCTATCTATCTATCTATATCTATCTATATCTATCTATTTATCTATATCTATCTATCTATCTTTCATCTATTCATGCATCATCTATTTATCCATTCATCAATCATCTGTCATCTATCCATCATTTATCTACCTACCTACCTATCTACTCATCTATCTCTATTATCTATCTACCTATCTATCCGTCATCTATCTATTATCCATCTATCTATCCATCCACCTTTCATCTATCTACATCTGTGTATCTATCTATCTGTCTACTCTGGTATCAATCATCTATCCATTTATATCTATCTATATCTGTACCTCTATCTCTCTGTATCTATTATCTATCTACCTACCAATCATCTATATCTATACCTATACCTATATCTATCTATCTATCTACAGAAAGAGTGAGAGAGATTTAGTTTAAGGAATTGGCTCATGTAATCATGGGGACTGGCAATTCTAAAATCTCCAGGGTAGACCAGCAGGCTGAAGACCCCAGGAAAGAGCTGATGTTGCAGCCAAAGCCCAGAGACTGTCTGCTGGCAGAATTCCTTTTTGCTCAGGGAAGATCCAGTCTTTATTCTTTTGAGGCCTTCAACTGATTAGATGAGGCCCACCCACACCAGGGAGGGCAACCTGCTTTACTCAAAGTGCACCAATTTTAAAAGTTTATCTCCTACCAAAAAAACACTCTCACAGAAACATCCAGAATCATGTCTGACCATAGATCTAGGTACCGTGGCTCAGCCACACTGACCCATAAAATCAGCCATCACATACCTACTCCCCATTCAGGAAGAGAGAGAGCCATGACAGAATGACTGAAGACCTGGCTAGGGGGCAAGAGCCCGAACCTCTCAGACAGACACTCCATTGCTGTGCTTCCTCACTCGACAAGGCTATGCCTCATTAACAGTATTCCTTGCCAAGCCAAATGCCTGATTTGGTAAAATTCCCACGTTTCTGCCTCATTTACTTGGCATTTTATAGTTGCTTAAAGGTACAGACATCACCACCTGTTCTGTATCCTGATGGACCCATGTACAGCCTTCCTCATAAAGTCTGAAAAATATGATGGCGCACCCTGGTGCATTTTGTGGCAAAACATATTTTTTCTCCATAGATTATTTTTGCAGAAATGAGGCAAAAGATATCAGGGACTACTTCAGGCTTCTCAAACGTTACTGTGTCCATGATTCCCTGGGGGGTCTTGTGAAAATCCGATTCTGACCCAACAGGTCTGGGGCAGGGCTGAGATTTCTGAATTTCTAACAAGATCCCAGGTAAGGCTGATGGTGCTGGTGTATGGACCACACTTGGGGCATCAGCAGATAGACCTTCATCCTCCGAAACCCCAGACAATGGTGAACCAGGCACAAACAAATTTCTTGATTTCTGGTCTCTATGGCACGTCTTCACCTGAGCTTCTGTAAGTCCGTGTGTATCCTCTAAGTAAGGTGTTCCCCAACCTCCTAGAGGCCAGGTGCGCTGGAAAGTTGTGGCTACCCAGGCTGTCTTCTGGGGTGTTAGCTTTGTGTAATCAGGCAAGAAGCTCATTCAGCACACAAGATCACATTATGGCCAGCGTGTGCACGTTCCCAAGGCTTCGACCAAAGTATTCACCCTGATTAAAATGCTCTCATGGTGTGGCATGAAGAGGCAATGAGCCAGGCAGCCAGGATGGAGACACAACTTAAGTAAACAGACTCCTACCCGCTGTCAAAGTCCAGGCACACAAAACCACTCATAACACCCAGCTATGCCCTCCACTGCATTCATTGACTGTGCCTCGTTGACAACCAACCAAAGGGCTACAGTGTGTTTTCCACTCCTGCCTTTGCAGAATTATTTCAATGCATTGGTCTTGAAGAGGAGGCATGGAAAAGAGAAACAGAAGGCATGGCTGTGTGGACAAAAATATGTCACCTGCCATATCAGTAAACAAAGGACGTTGAGGCCATCGAGCCCTCAGCCACTGCAGCCGCCCACAATGGTGCCCCCTGAGGGGATTCAGGATGGAGAAAAACAGGATCCTGTGGCTTCCCTGGTGGCGCAGTGGTTGAGAGTCTGCCTGCCGATGCAGGGGACATGGGTTCGTGCCCCAGTCCAGGAAAATCCCACATGCCGCGGAGCGGCTGGGCCCATGAGCCATGGCCGCTGAGCCTGTGTGTCTGGAGAGGCCACAACAGTGAGAGGCCCGCGTACGACAAAAAAAAAAAAAAATGCTTGTGATGAGAAATAGGAGAAAAGTCAGGATACAGATTTCTCTGTGTTTACTGGGAACTGCTTTCAGCAGGAGGCTTGGGGGCGTGTTCGTACAGGTTTGCTTTGGAAGCGTTTCTTGTGTGGTTTGCAAGCCGCCACTCATGAAAGCCACTCCGGGACCTCACAGTTGGTGGGAAACTGTGCTGTGATTTCTGATGGCTCCAGAGCTACCCGACACCTTATGTGTTAACCACTAAGAAGCTAAGGAAAGGGAGGGGTCCTTGCCTGGATCCGGCTGGACCCACACCCAAAGGTTGGCTGCAGGATATTCAGCGCACAAAGCAAGGAGAGAAGCCCTCATCCCCTGCAGCGGGCACAAACCCTGCTTGCTTTGTGCGCTCCATGCCCAATCACCAGTATTCCTCTTGGAAAGTGTCAACTTGAAAAAAAAACACAAAAACACAACGTGAGAGTTAAGTTTTATTTGGGACAAAAGGAGGACTATAGCCTGGGAGACAGCATTTCAGAGAGCCCTGAGAAACCGCTCCAAAGAGGTAGGGGGGAAGGTCAGTGTATATGGGATTTCTGTGAAGGGGGGGTGCATGCAATCAAGCACATATTTTTGCAGAAGGTTTCTGCTAGTCTCGAGCAGCAGAAGTCACCGGGAAGGATTTTAGTGCTTCTGTGGATACGAGGAGATGCAAGCATTGGGCTCATAAAACCGTCTCCTGAAAATCTCTAAGTATCTGAAGTCCTGTCCCGCCAGTCTTTCCCAGAACACAGCGTTCCTCATTCCTGGTCTCCACCCTGAGCTCGTTTCCGGGGGTGTTGAAGGTCAACAGCTGCAGCGGCTCTTGACTTAATCCTCATAGAGGTAGATGGCATGTGCCCATTTGTAGTGGGCAAAAGCAACATGAGAAAACGACTCCCCCAGCCCCCTCCTAAGTCGCAGGGATGAGCAGCTAACGGAGGGTGGTAACAGGGTGAAAAACCAGTGCGGACGACACGCCCACTGAATGCCGGTGGCTCCATTAAATGCTTACAATGCTCTGATGACAAAGGGATGACGTATCTCCCATTTAACAGGTTAAGGAACTTAAGTTTAGAGCGATGAAGTAGTCAAGTCAAGGTCCCTCCACTGATCAGAGACAGAGCTTCTCCTGTTTACCTGAAAGATCCTCCAAAATCCTCTTCTGTGATCACCTGGTGACCACGGTCCCAGGAACAAAGGGTCAAAACCCACCTGCCTCCACATCAAAGATGGCGCATGGCAGAATCAACCTCCTAAGTCCTGAGGTCCCACAGACCTTCTCTTCCTCCTTCCTTGGTTCACCCTCTTTCATGTATTATTTCAACAAGTCTTTACCTATTCAGGGGTTCTCTGTGCTGGTCACCATTCTGGCTCCAGTGAACAAGCCAGGTCAAGTCCCTGCTTAATGTCCATCCCGGGGGGAAGAAGCAGACGGTGAGCGGAGATGCAAGGAGATGAAACGCACAATGTGTTTTTTTACAACATGGTCGTTGAGTGTTCTGAGGTTGAGTGGGGAGGAGACAGACTGACCAGAGGAGGCCTTGCAGCATCGTGGCCGGAGAGGGCTTCTATGCGGGGTGACATTTGTCCGGAGACCTGGCTGAGGTGAGGAAGGGAAAGGACAGCTGTGCCCCAGCCAGGAGCAGACTGCGTGGACGGTAGAACGGCGATGGTCCATCACGGAGGGATGCAGCTCGAGCAGATGTGTGTGCAGGAGGCTGAGGTCAGAGGGACTGGGCAGGTCTTGTTATCTGACTTGGAGTTTATCGTGAGTGAGATGGGAGCCACTGGAGGTTATTCCCGGATGGAGCCGATGTCGGTGGTGGTCTACCCACAACTGCTGGGAATTCCTTGCCATTTCCGTGAACAACGACCTGTCTTCCAATGCAAGCCCTGGCTCTTGGTTGGATACCTACCCTGCTTGCTGGAACACAGGGGGCCCATGGGAGAGACAAGCTGCAGATCTGGGAAAGGCACATAGCCCCGCTGGTAACTACTGAACACAGGGTATAAATACCCCAGCTCACACACCTCTCGGCCAGGATCACCCGAGGAAAGTGCTTTATGGTGCTTCTCAGAGCATCACCGTGATATTACGCTCCAGTCACCTGGGTGTGGCTGGCCTGCTAATTCCCCCCTCCTTGGCTACTTTCCTCCCTTGTGTGACATCCCCATCCCACTACTGGAGCTCCCTGCCCCTCCCTGCATTCAACCCTCAACCCAGGCTCTGCTTCTGGCGGAAGGTCAGTTGCAAAACCTGACTGGGGTACAAACAGGATCAGTCTGACTGCTGTGTGGACAACAGTGACGCAGGAGGGATAGGTGGCAGGTCCTGGATGCTGGAGTTGTCCAGGGACAGATGTCCAGCGTCTTGGACCAGGCAGGAGATGGAGGGTGGGTGATGAGAATCAGGCTCACTGGGGACTTGCTGATGAACGGCATAAAAAGATGAAGGGAATCTGCGTGGTTATCTGGGCTTCTCTTTTCCTTGTTGAGGCTACCCTGTTCTTGACGGTTCTGTGTCTTTTCGCTCTCTTGCCTTGCATTCTCCTGCTCTCCCCCATACCCACCACCTTGATCTGGCTCATTAACAGTATTGCAGAATTTAATTCAATGCAAGGCTTTTGTGGAGGGTGGTGTAGGCGTTAGACACTCACCCAGGTACCAGGGAGACAGAAATGAGTACTTCCCATCCAAGGTGTGATGAACAGATGCAGCAAATAATCGGGATACAGTGTAAAACTGCACCACGTCTATCTGATGTGAAGACAAGTTTGGGAGAATAAAACTTGTCTTTTCTGAGTAGTGTTTTTTTTAATTGGAATAGAGTTGATTTACAATATCATGTTAGTTTCAGGTGTACAGCAAAGTGAATCAGTTACACGTATGTATACATTTTTCAGATTATTTTCCATTGTAGGTTATTATAAGATACTGAATATAGTTCCCTGTGCTATACAGTAGGTCCTTGTTGCTTATCTATTTATATATAATAGTATGTATGTGTTAATCCCAAACTCCTAATTTATCCCTCCCTCCCCCCCTTCCCCATTGGTAACCATAAGTTTGTTTTCTACGTCTGTGGGTCTGTTTCTGTTTTGTAAATAAGTTCATTTGTGTCATTTTTTAGATTCCACATATAAGTGATATCATATGATATTTGTCTTTCTATGACTTACTTCACTTAGTATGATCATCTCTAGGTCCATCCATGTTGCTGCAAATGGCATTATTTCATTCTTTTTTATGGCTGAGTAATATTCCATTGTATATATGGACCACATCTTCTTTATCCATTCATCTGTTGATTGGATTGTTTCCATGTCTTGGACATTGTAAATAGTGCTGCTATGAACATAGGGGTGCATGTATCTTTTTGAATTAGAGTTTTCTCTGGATATTTGCCCAGGAGTGGGATTGCTGGGTCACATGGTAGCTGTTTTTAGGTTTTTAAGGAACCTCCATACTGTTCTCCATAGTGGCTGTATCAATTTACATTCCCACCAACAGCGTAGGAGGATTCCCTTTTCTCCACACCCTCTCCAGCATTTATTGTTTGTAGACTTTTTGATGATGGCCATTCTGACTGGTGTGAGGTGATACCTCATTGTAGCTTTGATTTGCATTTCTCTAATAATTAGCAACATTGGGCATCTTTTCATGTGCCTGTTGGCCATCTGGATGTCTTCTTTGGAGAAATGTCTATTTAAGTCTTCTGCCCATTTTTTTTTATTGTGTTTGTTTTTTGTTGTTGTTGAATTGTATACACTGTTTGTATATTTTGGAAATTAAGCCCTTGTCAGTCCTATCGTTTGCAAATATTTTCTCCCAGTCCATAGGTTGACTTTTCCTTTTGTTAATGGTTTCCTTTGCTGTGCAAAAGCTTGTAAGTTAGATTAGGTGCCATTTGTTTATTTTTGCTTTTATTTCTATTGCCTTGGGAGACTGACCTAAGAAGACATTGGTGCAATTTATGTCAGAGAATGTTTTGTGTACATTCTCTTCTAGGAGTTTTTTAAAATTTACTTTTATTTATTTATTTTTGGCTGCGTTGGGTCTTTGTTGCAGTGCACGGGCTTTTCATTGCAGTGGCTTCTCTTGTTGGGGAGCACAGGCTCTAGGCGAGTTAGCTTCAGTAGTTGTGGCTCGCGGGCTCTAGAGCGCAGGCTCAGGAGTTGTGGCACACAGGCTTAGTGGCTCCGCGGCATGTGGGATCTTCCCAGACCAGGGCATGAACCCGTGTCCCCTGCATTGGCAGGCAGGTTCTTAACCACTGCACCACCAGGGAAGCCCTCTTCTAGGAGTTTTATGGTGTCAAGTCTTATATTTAAGTCTTTAAGCCATTTTGAGTTTATTTTTGTATATGGCGTATGGGTGTGTTCTAACTTAATTGATGTGCATGCTGAGTAGTGTTTTGAATGTCTGTCTATATAAAATGCAATGGGTATATATTTATATTTATCTCCTGATGCATAAACACACACAAACAAACACAAACACATAAATTATAAATAGTTGCCTTCTAATTAACTGAAGTAGGTAGTCTTGCAGTGTGAGCCTTCAAGAAAATAAAGATGTTCATCAGAAATGGATCACCTGTACAACTGTCATGTGTATAACACATTATAATTTTCAAGGGACTGTATAATTTAGCTCATTTGTCTCATTTAGCCTCATCTGTGATGAGGCTACATCATTTCATCATCAAGATAATCTTCACCACTGTCATCACCACCACCACCACCATCACCATCATCACCACCATAATCATCACCACTATCATAATCATCACCTTCATCACCACCATAGTCGTCATCACTACCGTCACCATCATCTCCATAATCACCGCCATCACCACCACCATCATTACCACCATCAACAGTATCACCACCACCATCATTACCACCATCAACAGTATCACTACCATCATCATCACCACCACCACCACCACCACCATCATCATCATTTTCATCATCACCATCACCATCATGTTACAGAAGTTGAGCCTCACCCAAGGTCACAGAGCTAGTAATTAATGACACCATCACTCATACACAGACCTTCCCAAAGCAAAGCCCTCTCTGCCCACTCCCTGTACCACATGCCAGGAACCTTCCTTCAAAGACAGATAACGGCTTTTGCCCTTTCCTCTCCTCCTCTCCTCTTCTTCCTCCTTGCCCCCTGAAATGGGGAGCCATCCTCCTGCACCATAACTAGGGGTGGAGGAGTAGGGACATGCAAGGACCCTGCTTTCGGAGGATTGACACCAGCCCTGGCCCCATTCCTCAGGGTCACCTTTACGTGAGAGGGAATCACGTTTCCAGCATTTTTGAGCCCTGTTGTTTTAGGGTTTCTGTTCCTGCCAGCCCTAATCCTGATGCAGTCTTCAAGCTCCACAGACCCTGCAAACCACCCCCCTCCTCCCATATCGTAGGCACATACCAACCCCCCCCCATCCTAACTACTCTGAAGGCAGCTCAGCCATTTCCATAATCTGATTTGCTTTTAATCTTTGTTGGAAAGGATAAAAGCAATGGCCTTCAAGGGCAGACCTGGACCAAAACCACCCAGCTGCACCAGGTAAAAACGCTGGGGATAAGTATTTGTTTGGAAAGCGCTGGCTCATCGTGACGGATGTCTAGGAGAGCTATTAAGCAGTATTTTAAAAATCCAGTTTATTCTAAAGTGTGTATTTTCCATCTCTGACCCAGGTCCAGCCAGCAAAGAAAGGCAGGCTTTGGCTTGTGGCTTCTTTTATTCCTCATCCCAAATTGATCATTAGCGATAAATGAGGTCAAAGCTTCCAGACCATCAGCCTGTAAAGGCCCCTGGGAAAGGGAATGTTAAGCCGTCATTGGAATCCAGCTGGACATGGGAGTGGGTGGCCCAGTGCCCACGAGGGCATCATTGTATCTCAGCCTTGCCCTGTTGTGACTGCATGGTCTTTTGGCATGGGGGATGCAGATCTGGGAGGACCACACATCCTAGGACTGAGTCCAGCATCTCAGAGGATTTTTCTGACACAATGAGATGCCAGTTATCAGAGGCAGTAAGCCTTGAGGCTCATGTCAGAGGGAGTTCTTTTTTTCTTATTGAACTATAGTTGATTTACAATAATGCATTAGTTTCAAGTGTCCAGCAAAGTGAGTCAGTTTGTTCTGTTTTTTTGCAGGTTATTTTTCCTTATTATTACAAAATATTGAGTATAGTTCCCTGTTATATAGTAGGTCCTTGTTGATGATCTATTTTATATATAGTGTGTATCTGCTAATCCCAACCTCCTAATTTATCCCTCACCCTCCTTTTCTCCTTTTGTAACCATAAGTTTGTTTTCTGTGTCTGTGAGTGTATTTCTGTTTTGTAAATAAGTTCATTTGTATCGTTCTTTTTTAGATTCCACATATAAGTGATATCATATGATGTTTGTCTTTCTCTGTTGGACTTATCAATACTTCACTTAGTATGATCATCTCTAGGTCCATCCATGTTGCTGCTAATGGCATTATTTCACTCTTTTTTATGGCTGAGTAATATTCCATTGTATATATGTACCACATCTTCTTTATCCATTCCTCTGTTGATGCACATTTAGGTTGCTTCCAAGTCTTGGCTATTGTAAATAGTGCACGTAGGGGTGCATGTATCTTTTCAAATTATAGTTTTCTCTGGATATATGCCCAGGAGTGGGATTGCTGGGTCATATGGTAGCTCTATATTTAGTTTTTTGAGGAACCTCCATACAGTGGCTGCATCAATTTACCTTCCCATCAACAGTACAGGAGGGTTCCCTTTCCTCCACACCCAGGAGGGGCCCTTCTTGATCACCACAGAGCTGTGCTGCAGGCTGCTTGGGGGCCCGGAACACATCCCTGGAAATTCGTAGAAAGGGGAGTGCTGATGTTACTGGACACAGAAAAGCCTCTGTGGTAGGATGTTTATGCAACAGACATCTGGGAAATACGTGAAGATAGTCCTGCCCTTGACGTCCCAGTGGCCAGGAGGGCACATCAGAAAAGCATAGGGTGCTGGCCATGGGCTGCTTCCTAACAGAGCTCTGAGCAAAGCCGGCTCAGTATTTACCGAAGAGAGACATCTGGGTCTTTCGTGCCAACAATTTAAATTAGTCTTGCAAAAAAGCAAGGATTTAATCCAATCCAAAGAAAATTGGATTAAGGGAAGAGCATTTTGTAAAATGCTCCTGGAAACTATTCCAGAAGGCATAGCACAATCCTTGTAAAAGACAGTTTTACAGGAGTGTAATGAGATGGGTGTGTGTGTGTACACACACGAGGTTTATCGTGTGACTAGAGTGAGACAGATGCAGAGAAATCATGGGACTTGGTGGGGTGTGCTCAGGGGGAATTTAATAGATGCTCTAAGAGAAATATATACAACTCATAAAATATCTTCAGTATAGGACTTCCCTGGTAGTGGCTAAGACTCTGCACTTCCAATGCAGAGCGTGGGTTCAGTCCCTGGTCGGTGATGATTGCAATATTAAGTTAATATCACTCTGTGTTCGTTCGTCAGTCAGTATGATTCTTTCTCGCCGAGTACCGCTGATTTTACCATCAGGCTTTATCATCTTAAAACATGCAGATGTGGGTATTAGTCAGCTGAGGCCGCTGTAACAGAACACCCCAGACTGGGCAGCTTAAACAACAGAAATTTATTTCTCACAGTCTGGAGTCTGGGAGTCTGAGATCACGGCGTGGACAGGCTCCGTTCCCGGCGAGGCTCCCTTGTTGGCTTACAGATGCCACCTTATCTGCGTGTCCTCGTGTGGTGGAGAGAGAGACAAAGGAAGAGAGAAAGAGAGAGACAGAAAGCGAGACAGACCCCATAGCATATTATAACCTCATTTCACCTTCATTACTTCTTTACCCCAAATACAGCTACTGCGGGGGGGTTAGGCCTTCAACATGTGAATTTTGAGGGGATATAAATCCGTCCATAGCAACATGGCTTGAGATAAGCATGCAGGATTGTCAGAGCCCAGCAGGGGCATCTCAGCTCCCTACCTCGTTCCGTTTCTGAATGGGAACCTTTCCCAACAAGGCTGAGAAACCTGCTAGTTGAACAATCACCCCCTACTGCTCCCCACGTTTGTAGAGCCCTTCATTTCCGTGAGGTCAGGGTGCCCCTGTTGTGCCCCTAAGCCCTGCCACTCAGCATCCCTGCCCACATCCCAGCTGCCAGATCCAGGATTCAGTGACTGAGCCTCCCTCTGCTCCCAGAAGGCCACTGGCCGCCCTAGAATCAGTTCAGTGCAGGGAATCCACAGCCACCAGCCCCCGAGGGGAGGTGGAGTAGAAATCCCCCAGCCACCTTGGGCAGCTCGCTCACAGGGGCTGTACAGGGCACCGGGGTTTCCAGAGCAATTAAGTCCAAACGCCCCACAGTGCTACCTGGCCTGGTTCACAACCCTGGTCCCCCATCCCTTTCCCTCACCCCACATATTCCCAAATCTGCATCTCAGACTCTGCATGCTGGGGAACCCCAGCCAAGACAATCAGCAGAGCTCCTGGAAAAATAAAACCCACCCTGGATAGTTACCCAAGAGGAGAAATAAAAAAGCAAACACCTTCGGTACATCAAACTACATCCATTCAACACCTATGAGAAAAGTCAGCTTTATTTTTTTTTGAATTTTTGAATTCTATTTTTTTATACAGCAGGTTCTTATTAGTTACCTATTTTATACATATTAGTGTATATGTCAATCCCAATCTCCCAATTCATCCCACCACCACCATCCACCCCCGCTTTCCCCCCTTGATGTCCATACGTTTGTTCTCTACATCTGTGCCTATTTCTGCCCTGCAAACCAGTTCATCTGTACCATTTTTCTAGGTTCCACATATACGCATTAATATACGATATTTATTCTTCTCTGACTTACTTCATTCTGTATGACAGTCTCTAGATCCATCCATGTCTCTACAAATGACCCAATTTTGTTCCTTTTTATGGGTAATATTCCACTGTATATATGTACCACATCTTCTTTATCCATTCATCTGTCGATGGGCATTTAGGGTGTTTCCATGACCTGGCTATTGTAAATAGTGCTGCAATGAACACTGGGGTGCATGTGTCTCTTTGAATTATGGTTTTCTCTGGGTATATGCCCAGGAGTGGGATTGCTGGGTCATATGGTAATTCTATTTTTAGGTTTGTTTTTTTTAACATCTTTATTGGAGTATAATTGCTTTACAATGGTGTGTTAGTTTGTATAACAAAGTGAATCAGTTATACATATACATATATCCCCATATCTCTTCCCTCTTGCATCTCCCTCCCTCCCATCCTCCCTATCTCACCCCTCTAGGTGGTCACAAAGCACCCAGCTGATCTCCCTTTGCTATGTGGTTGCTTCCCACTAGCTATCTATTTTACGTTTGGTAGTGTACATATGGCCATGCCACTCTCTCTCTTTGTCCCAGCTTACCCTTCCCCCTCCCCGTGTCCTCAAGTCCATTCTCTAGTAGGTCTGTGTCTTTATTCCCGTCTTGCCCCTAGGTTCTTCATGACCCTTTGTTTTTTTTTTTTGTTTCCATATATATGTGTTAGCATATGGTGTTTGTTTTTCTCTTTCTGACTTACTTCACTCTGTGTGACAGTCTCTAGGTCCATCCACCTCACTAGAAATAACTCAATTTCGTTCCTTTTTATGGCTGAGTAATATTCCATTGTATATGTGTGCCACATCTTCTTTATCCATTCATCTGTCAATGGACACTTAGGTTGCTTCCATGTCCTGGCTATTGTAAATAGAGCTGCAGTGAACACTGTGGTACATGACTCTTTTTGAATTATGGTTTTCTCAGGGTATATGCCCAGTACTGGGATTGCTGGGTCCTATGGTAGTTCTACTTTTAGTTTTTTAAGGAGCCTCCATACTGTTCTCCACAGTGGCTGTATCAATTTTCATTCCCACGAACAGTGCAAAAGGGTTCCCTTTTCTCCACACCCACTCCAGCATTTGTTGTTTGTAGATTTTCTGATTATGCCCATTCTAACTGGTGTGAGGTGATACCTCACTGTACTTTTGATGTGCATTTCTCTAATAATTAGTGATGTTGAGCAGCTTTTCATGTTCTTCTTGGCCATCTGTATGTCTTCTTTGGAGAAATGTCTATTTAGGTCTTCTGCCCATTTTTTGATCAGGGTTTTTTTTTTTTTTTTTTTAATACTGAGCTGCATGAGCTGTTTATATATTTTGGAGATTAATCCTTTGTCTGTTGATTCATTTGCAAATATTTTCTCCCATTCTGAGGGTTGTAGTTTCCTTTGCTTTGCAAAAGCTTTTAAGTTTCATTAGGTCCCATTTGTTTATTTTTGGTTTTATTTCCATTAGTCTAGGACGTGGGTCAAAAAAGATCTTGCTGTGATTTATGTCAAAGAGTGTTTTTCCTGTTTTCCTCTAAGCGTTTTGTACTGTCTGGTCTTACATTTAGGTCTCTAATCCATTCTGAGTTTATTTTTGTGTATGGTGTTAGGGAGTGTTCTAATTTCATTTTTTTACATGTAGCTGTCCAGTTTTCCCAGCACCACTTACTGCGAAAGGCTGTCTTTTCTCCATTGTATATCCTTTCCTCCTTTGTCATAGATTAGTTGACTATAGGTGCATGGGTTTATCTCTGGGCTTTCTATCCTGTTCCATTGATCTATAGTTGTTTTTCTGCCAGTATCATGTTGTTTTTATTACTGTAACTTTGTAGTATTGTCTGAAGTCAGGGAGCCTGATTCCTCTAGCTCTGTTTTTTTCCCTCAAGGCTGCTTTGGCTATTTGGGGTCTTTTGTGTCTCCATACAAATTTTAAGATTTTGTTTCTAGTTCTGTAAAAAATGCCATTGGTAATTTGATAGGGATTGCATTGAATCTGTAGATTGCTTTGGGTAGTATAGTCAGTTTCACAGTGTTGATTCTTCCAATCCAAGAACATAGCGTATATCTCCATCTGTTTGTATCATTAATTTCTTTCATCAGTGTCTTAGAGTTTTCTGCATACAGGTCTTTTGTCTCCCTAGGTAGGTTTATTCCTAGGTATTTTATTCTTACTGTTGCAATGGTAAATGGGAGTGTTTCCTTAATTTCTCTCTCAGATTTTTCTTCATTAGCGTATAGGAATGCAAGAGATTTCTGCGCATTAATTTTGTATCCTGAAACTTTACCAAATTAATTGATTACCTCTTGTAGTTTTTTGGTGGCATCTTTAGGATTCTCTATGTATAGTATCATGTCATCTGCAAACAGTGACAGTTTTACTTCTTCTTTTCCAATTTGTATTCCTTTTATTTCTTTTTCTTCTCTGATTGCCGTGGCTAGGACTTCCAAAACTATGTTGAATAATAGTGATGAGAGTGGACATCCTTGTCTTGTTCCTGATCTTAGAGGAAATGCTTTCAGTTTTTCTCCATTGAGAATGATGTTTGCTGTGGGTTTGTCATATATGGCCTTTACTATGTTGAGGTAGGTTCCCTCTGTGCCCACTTTCTGGAGACTTTTTATCATAAATGGGTGTTGAATTTTGTCAAAAGTTTTTTCTGCATCTATTGAGATGATCATATGGTTTTTGTCCTTCAGTTTGTTAATATGGTGTATCACACTGATAGATTTATGTATAATGAAGAATATTTGCACTCCTGGGATAAATCCCACTGTGATCATGGTGCATGATCCTTTTAGTGTGTTTTTGGATTCTGCTTGCTAGTATTTTGTTGAGGATTTTTTCATCTATATCCATCAGTTATATTGGTCTGTAATTTTCTTTTTTTGTAGTATATTTGTCTGGTTTTGGTGTCAGGGTGATGGTGGCCTCATAGAATGATTTTGGGAGTGTTCCTTTCTCTGCAGTTCTTTGGAAGAGCTTGAGAAGAATGGGTGTTAGCTCTTCTCTAAATGTTTGATAGAATTCGCCTGTGAAGCCATCTGGTCCCAGACTTTTGTTTGTTGGAACATTTTTCATCACAGTTTCAATTTCATTACTTGTGATTGGTCTGTTCATATTTTCTATTTCTTCCTGGTCCAGTCTAGGAAGGTTATCCCTTTCTAAGAATTTGTCCATTTCTTCCAGGTTGTCCATTTTATTAGCACAGAGTTACTTGTAGTACTCTCAGGATGCTTTGTATTTCTGCAGAGTCTGTTGTTACTTCTCCGTTTTGATTTTTAATTTTATTGATTTGAGTCCTCTCCCTCTTTTTCTTGATGAGTCTGGCTAATGGTTTATCAATTTTGTTTATCTTCTCAAAGAACCAGCTTTTAGTTTTATTGATCTTTGCTATTGTTTTCTTTGTTTCTATTTCATTTATTTCTGCTCTGATCTTTATGATTTCTTTCCTTCTACTAACTTTGGGTTTTGTTTGTTCTTCTTTCTCTAGTTCCTTTAGGTGTAAGGTTAGATTGTTTGAGATTTTTCTTGTTTCTTGACGTAGGATTGTATTGCACTAAACTTCCCTCTTAGAAATGCTTTTTCTGCATCCCATAGGTTCTGGATCATCGTGTTTTCATTGTCATTTGTTTCTGTGTATTTTTTAATTTCTTCTTTTATTTCTTCAGTGATCTTTTGGTTATTTAGTAGTGCACTGTGTAGCCTCCACGTATTTGTGGTTTTTACAGTTTTTTTTTCCTGTAATTGATTTCCAGTCTCATAGTGTTATGGTCAGAAAAGATGTTTGATATGATTTTAATGTTCTTAAATTTTCTGAGGCTTGATTTGTGACCCAGGGTTTGATCTATCCTGGAGAATGTTCCATATGCACTTGAGAAGAAAGTATATTCTGCCACCTTCGGGTGGAATGTTCTATACATATCAATTAGATCTATCTGGTCTATTGTGTCATTTAAAGCTTGTGTTTCCTTATTAATTTTGTTTGGATGATCTGTCCATTGGTGTAAGTGAGGTGTTAAAATCCCCCAGTGTTATTGTGTTACTGTCAATTTCCTCTTTTATAGCCGTTCGCAGTTGCCTTATGTATTGAAGTGCTCGTATGTTGGGTGCATATATATTTATAATTGTTGTTATCTTCTTCTTGGATTGATCCCTTGATCATTATGTAGTGTCCTTCCTTGTCTCTTGTAACATTCTTTATTTTAAAGTCTATTTTATCTGATATGAGTATTGCTACTCCAGCTTTCTTTTGATTTTCATTTACATGGAATATCTTTTTCCATCCCCTCACTTTCAGTCTGTATGTGTCCCTAGGTCTGAAGTGGGTCTCTTGTAGACAGCATATATATATGGGTCTTGGTTTTGTATCCATTCAGTGAGCCTGTGTCTTTTGGTTGGAGCATTTAATCCAGTGATGTTTAAGGTAATTATCAATATGTATGTTCCTATTACCATTTTCTTAATTGTTATGGGTTTGTTTTTGTAGGTCCTTTTCTTCTCTTGTGTTTCCCACTTAGAGAAGTTCCTTTAGTATTTATTGAAGAGCTGGTTTGGTGGTGCTGAATTCTCTTAGCTTTTGCTTGTCTGTAAAGCTTTTAATTTCTCCATCAAATCTGAATGAGGGCCTTGCTGAGTAGAGTAATCCTGGTTGTAGTTTCTTCCTTTTCATCACTTTAAATATATCATGCCACTCCCTTCTGGTTTGTAGAGTTTCTGCTGAGAAATCAGCTGTTAAGCTTATAGGTATTCTCTTGTATGTTATTTGTTTTTCCCTTGCTGCTTTAAATATTTTTTCTATTTAATTTTTGATAGTTTGATTAATATGTGTCTTGGTGTGTTTCTCCTTGGATTTATCCTTAATGGGAATCTCTGTGCTTCCTGGACTTGATTAACTATTTATGTTTTGGTTTTTTGGCTATGAGGCATGTGGCATCTCAGCTTCCTGACCAGGTCTCAAACCCACACACCCCTGCGCTGAAAGGTGAAGTCTTAACCAATGGACCAGCAGGGAAGTCCCCTGGGAGCAGTGGTTTTTGGTGGAGGGTCTCAGCTGACCTGCGAGACGGGGCCGAGGGTGGACAGCCCTCACCTCCGTGCCCCTCACATCTCTCTCCCTTCCTGCTGGGCATCTCTACCCACATCCAACAGGCGGACCCACGGTGAGCTCTGTGGGGCAAGGAGCAGAGGTGGACAGGGATGGAGTGCAGGCGATCAGAACACCCACCATACTCTCCCCCTGTACTCGCCCATTTAATGGATCATCTCTTGCTTCCCTGATCAGAGAAATGAGAATCTGCTGATGTAAGTTACTCTGCAATCCACTCAGCTTTTGGTACATATTTTATTTTTTATTGGAGTATAGTTCATTTAGTGTTGTTAGTTTCAGGTATACAGCATAGTGATTCAGTTATCCCTGTACATATTCTTTTCCCATTTAGGTTCTTACAAAATATTGAGTAGAGTTCTCTGTGCTACACAGTAGGTCCTCATTTTCCTCTATTTTATATATAGTAGTGTGTGTATGTTCATCCCAAACTCACCCTTCCCCCACATTTCCCCTTTGGTAACCATGCATTTGTTTTCTATGTCTGAGTGTCTGTTTCTGCTTCATAAGTAAGTTTAGGTGTATTATTTTTCAGGTTCCACATATAAGTGAGATCAGGTGGTATTTGTCTTTGACTTACTTTAATATGATCATCTCTAGGTCCATCCATGTTGCTGCCAATGGCATGCTGCCAATGGCATTATTTCATGCTTTTTATGGCTGAGTGATATCCCATTGTGTATATGTACCACATCTTCTTTATCCATTCATCTGCTGATGGACAGTTAGGTTGCTACCCTGACCTGGCTACTGTAAATACTGCTGCTATAAACATTGTGGTGCCTGTATCTTTTTGAATTATGGTTTTCTCAGGGTATATGCCCAGTAATGGGATTGCTAGATCATATGGTAACTCTATTTTTAGTTTTTTTGAGGAATCTCCAGGCTGTTCTCCATAGTGGCTGCACCAACTTACATTCCCACCAACAGTGCAGGAGGGTTCCCTTTCCTTCACAGCCTCCCCCCGAGCATGTATTATTTGTAGACTTTTTGATGATGACCATTCTGACCTGTGTGATACCTCACTATACTTTTGATGTGCATTTCTCTAATAATTAGAGATGCTGAGCATCTTTTCATGTGCTTGTTTGCCATCTGTATGTCTTCTTTGAAGAAATGTCTATTTAGGTCTTCTGCCCATTTTTGATTGGGTTGTTTGTTTTTTGTTGTCGAGTTGTATGAGCTGTTTGTAGATTTTGGAAATTAAGCCTTCATCGATTGCATTGCTTGCAAATATTTTCTCCCATTTTGTAGATTGTTCATGGTTTCCTTTGCTGTGCAAAAGCTTGTAAGTTTGATTAGGTCCCATTTGTTTATTTTTGCTTTTATTTCTATTGCCTTGGGAGACTGACCTAAGGAAACATTGGTATGATTTGTGACAGAGAATGTTTTGCCTATGTTCTCTTCTGGGAGTTTTATGGTGCCATGTCTTATGTTTAAGTCTTTAATCCATTTTGAGTTTATTTTTGTGTATGGTGTGTGTTCTAACTTCATTGATTTACATGCATGTCTCCAACTTTCCCAGCATCACTTGCTGAAGAGACTTTTTCCCATTGCGTATTCTTATGTCCTTTGTCAAATATTAATTGACCATAGGTGTGCAGGTTTATTTCTGGCCTCTGTTATTTAAGGATACAGTAAAACAGTATAAGAACTGAGGAAGATTGGGGGAATCCACCAGCGAGTCCAGAGCTGAGGGAGAGCACAGAATAGCCTAAGTAGCATCAGTGTTGAGACACCCACTGTGGTCAGCTGAATAATGTCCCCAAAGATGTCCATGTTCTAATCCACGAACATTGTGAATATGTGAACTTACATAGCAAAAGGGAGTTGGCAGATGTGGTCCCGTTAAGGAATTTGAGATGCACAGGTAACCTGGATTTTACAGGTGGTCCAGTGTCATCACATGGGTCCCTGTAAAGAGGACGTCAGAGGAGCATTTGATTACAAGATGCTGAGCTGCTCGTTTTGATGATCAAGGAAGGGGCCGCAAGCTCAGGATGGCAGATGCCTCCAGAAGCTGGAAAAGGCAGGAAACAGATTCTCCCCCTGGAGCCTCCAGAAGAAACCAGCCTGCGGATCCCTTGATTTTAGAGCTTTAGGCTTTAAAACGGTAAGACAGCACATTTTTGTTCTTTTAAGCTACCAAGTCCTTGGTAGGGACACGGTAAGGAGCTTGTGCATCAGTTACTGTCTAATTCTGATGGATCCAGAGCTGAACCCCTTCCCTCCGAAGCAGATGCTGAAATGGTTTGTGTACCTACATAGACAACGTGGTTTTACTTCATCTCAGTAGCAGCTCCTTTTCTCTCCTTGTCCTCCGTGTGGGCTCCTGAACGGCCTCTTTTCAGTGCTTCTGGGTCTTCTTCAGCCACTCAGCCAGGTTCTCTATGAATAACGCCTGTTCCTGCAATAGGAATGTAATCACCACATCCAACCTTCAGATCTTGGGTCGCAGAAGAGGCAACCCACCCTCAAGCCTTTCCAGCCCAAGAGAAAGATGCTATCCACTTCGTGGCTGGTAAGCGCCAGGCTCCACCACCCCCCCGGGCACCCTTATGCAAGGCACTACCCTCTACTTTCACAGAGAGAGATAAAGACGGAGGGAGAGAGAGAGACACAGAGAGAGGGAGAAAGACAGAGATGGATGGACAGAGAGGGAGCCAGAGAGAGGGAGATGGAAACAGGGAGAGAGACCCAGAGAGGGAGTCAGAGAGATGGAGAGGTAGATAGAGAGGCAGAGAGCGAGAGAGACAGGGAGACAGGGAGATGGAGAGCAGGAGAGATTTAGAGGGAGAGGCAGAGAGCAGGAGTGAGAGAGACTTAGAGGAAGAGAGTGTCAGAGAGGGATGCAGCGAGTGAGAGGGACCCAGAGAGCAGGAGAGAGAGGGACCCGGAGAGTGAAAGAGACAGAGAGAGATGGAAAGGGAGAGAGACAGAGGGATTGAGAGAGGAGGAGAGTGAGAGGGACAGAGAGAGAAAGATTGAGAGGGAGAGAGAGGGACGCAGAGAGATGGAGAGGGGGAGACAGCAGGAGAGGGAGTGAGAGAGAGAGACAGGGAGGCGGAGAGAGAGAAAGCGGGAGAGACAGAGAGGGATTGAGAGAGGAGGAGAGAGAGAGACAGCCAGAGCTGGAGAGAGAGGGAGGCAGAGAGACAGAGAGGGAGTGAGAGGGGGAGACGGAAAGGGAGAGGGATTGAGAGAGGGAGATAGATGGAAAGGGAGAGAGGGACAGAGTGAGAGAGACAGGGAGACATAGGGAGAGAAGAGAGATGGAGAGAGGGAGAGAAACACAGAGGGAGAGGGAGAAGGAGAGAGGGAGATGGTGACAGATAGAAAGACAGAGGGAGTGAGAGGGACCCAAAGAGTAGGAGAGAGACACGCAGAGATGGAGGGAGAGAGGGACGCAGAGGGTGACAGAGAGAGGGACCCAAAGAGCGGGAGAGAGACACACAGAGAGAGAGGGAGGGGGGAGAGAGAGAGACGGAGAGGGTGACACAGAGACAGGGAGACATGGAGAGGGAAAGAGAGGGAGAGAAAGGGAGACAGAGAGGGAGGGATTGAGAGAGGGAGAGATGGTGACACGGATGGAGACACAGAGAGGGGGAGAGAAAGACAGAGGGACCCAAAGAGCAGGAGAGAGACACACAGAGAGGGGGAGAGAGAGAGACAGAGAGGGTGACAGGGAAAGAGACAGAGTGGGGGAGACAGAGGGGCAGAGAGGGAGAGGGAGAGGGAGAGTGAGAGGGAGAAGGACCCAGAGAGAGAAAGGGATTGAGAGAAGGAGAGTGAGAGCGAGGGAGGGAGAGAGAGATGGAGAAGGAGAGACAGAGGGAGAGAGACAGGGAGATGGAGAGGGGGAGAAAGATAGGGATAAATACAGAGAGGGAAAGGGAGAGACAGAGAGGGAGCACGAGAGAGAGGGAGAGAGGGAGAAAGACAAAGAGATGGAGAGAGGGGGATGGAGAGAAAGAGAGGGGGGAGAGAGGGAGCACTCTGGTGTGCCCCCCTCCTCTTATAAGGACAGGAGTTCTATGGGATCAAGGCTCTGCCCTCATTTCACCATCCTTACTTCCCTAAAAGCCCCATCTCCAAATACAGTCTCATTGGGGGTTAGGGCTTCAACGTATGCACTTGAAGGGGGCACAGGGGAGTCTGTAACACACAAGTGGAAACAGGGAGACCCATCTAGGGGCATCACTGAGAGAGCGTGGTTGAAATGGAGACAGTGAGAGTCAGACTTGAGACATGGGATAACCACAGAACCAACAGGATTTGCTGGTAGATCAAAAGTGAAGGGCAAGAGAAATAAAGATGAGGACTCCATGAGGTAGGTGCTCAGTTTATAGAAAGTAAGCATTAAACGTGTATGCTTCCTGCAAGGAGAGATTCCACTGATTTAGAGTGACGGCTTCCTGATCTCAGGGCAACAGACTCGATAACAGAATGTCTGTTATCTCTGGTCACCACTGCTCTGGGTTACTGAAACTGAGCAGGACCCTGTGGGGTTCCTGGGCATGGAAGCCTTTCTGTCCCCCATTTCTTGTTTGTAGGGAACAGACTCCAGCCTCCTGGACCTTCCTTGACTCCCAAAGGGCAGATGCAAACAGTTGCCAATCAGGGGAGGAGGGGATGCAGAGACCAGGGAGGAGGAGTCAAGACACAACAGTGCAGCCCTGGGGCAGGGTCCTCGTTTCCCCTCGAGAGATACACATGACAATATGTTTGAGCTCTTTACAGCACTGAAACCCCCCAACAGATGGAAGCTGTCATTTTTTATTCCAGAGAAGACCCCCTGAGGCCAGATTAAAGGGACCAGAGAAGTTCAAGAGATTACCTGAGCGTCTTTCCTGGTGGTCCAGTGGCTAAGACTCCATGCTTCCAATGCAGGGGGCCCAGGGTCGACCCCTGGTCAGGGAACTAGATCTCACATGCTGTTACTAAAAATTCCGTAGGCTGCAACTGAAGATCCTCCGTGCTGCAACAAAGATCCCGTTCCCGAAACTAAGTGCTGGTGCAGCCAAATAAATAAATGTTTGAAAAAAGTGAGAGAGAGAGAGATTACCTGAGACCAGATTAAAGGAGTGCAGGCCCTGCGTACACCCTGATCCTTATCAGCAACCCCACCCTTGAACCATTGCTACAAAACTCCTCACTACACCCCCGCTCCAGGTTGGGACACAGTTTTGAGGGCATATCCACTATGTTCCCCCTTTGCCTGGCAAAGCAATAAAGCTATTCTTTTCTACTTCACCCACAACTGTCTCCGAGATTTGATTCAGCACTGGTGCACAGACGCTCAGTTTTTGGCATCATTACTGGTTTTACGTAAGCTCTTTCTGCTCACGTTTCTTCCATTCCTGTCCTAAAATTCCCATTCTTAATCTTTCTATTTCCCCTTGCTAATGTCAACCAGGAACAATGAGGTTATGACTCCTGGTGAAACCAAGTCTCCCAGTACTGAGTTCCCCAGCCGAGTTTAAGATTAACCTCTTCATCCAAAACTTTATTGCCTTTCTTGTCCCGTCCGTTTCCCCTAAGGTGTGAGGAATATCAAACAAAAGGGGGCACTGAAAATGAGCAGGACTCTTTGGGGAATCTCCCGGGTACAGTATCTCCTCTGTGTCCCCAGTTTCTTGTTTGTAGAAAAAGGCTTTCGTGTCTTAGGCCTTCCCCACATTCCAGAGAGCAGACTCAAGCAGTTAAGGCTTAGAATTATAGAGTCACAGCTCTCATAGTTCCTCCTGAAAGGACAGAGATACAATCTGACCCATATTCTCTTGAGTTGTTGTGCAGAAACCAAGACCCCCGCCCGGGTGAAGAATGGTGACCACATGCCGACCACAAGCACTAGACCCCAGGCTGGTTGGAACCAGAAGGCTGATGATTGAGATTCCCCGAAACATCACCCTGTACCTCAGCACCAACCAATCAGAAGGTCCAGGAGCTGATCAGGCATCCTAGGACCCTCTCCCCAACACTGTCTTTAAAAACCCTTCCCTGAAAGCCATCGGGGAGCTCAGGTCCTTTGAGCATGAGCTGCCTGTTCTCCTTGCTTGGCACCTGCAGTAAACGCTGTACTTTCTTTTCACCTGGGGTCAGTAGATTGGCTTTACTGCACCTCTGGACCCAAGTGGACCCAAGTATGGTTCAGTAACACTGGCACCCCAATGTTCTTCTATTTGAGATTCAGGGCTATTGTTTGACGAAATAATCTATGTGTTCAGAATTTAGGAAGTAGTTAAAGTTGTTGTTATGCCCTAATTATTGTACAGTCCTTTGGACCTTGTTTGATCTGTCATGAGCTATTGAAAAACAGAATTATGTCATGGTTTGTCTCTAGCCAATGAATACACCAAAAATGAAAAGGTAGACACAGGTAAAATTAGAACATAAGCAGGATAGGAATTTTTGTCATGGATGCCCTAGAATAGTCAGCATTTCCATTAATGCTGGGATATTCTACCTATATAACAGGGTTTATGTCCATGTATAACTTTACTTGGAAGTGATCAGAGCAGTGTACGATTTTAGAGCCAAAAGGGGATTGTTGGAACACATCCCAACCTCAACAAGAGCCAAGCCGACTAAAGACTGAAGATGTGAACTGCCTGCTCGTGGTCACAGGGGCAGCACGAGATCAAGGACGAATGTCTCGGGCTCTTTGCTTTTCCTGTACTACACTGTTCCCGTCCTTTACCTACCACGGGATAAACTTGTTAGTGAGCAAATGATGCTGCGTCCCCCAAATTACTCCTTTCTGTTTCTTCTCAGAACAAGCACTTTTTCCTCCATCCATAAATATGCTTCTCATGCATGGAGACCTGAGTTTCCTCAATTCTAAAATAATAACACCTTTGCCTACAACAGTATAATCTCCTTTTGGTTAATAAAGCATAATAAATCATACAAGCATATTAAGCTGCTGGAGTGAAGTATTACGATTTCCATTATTTCTAGGAATTGAGTCCATACTGATTGCATACGTGAGTACAGTTATGACATGTGGACAGACGCAGTACAGCTGTTCTCTGCCGGAATCGTCCCATCCTGTTTACCCTTTAAAACCTAATGTACACAGCTCCCTTAGAGCCTAATTTACTCAGTGGAATATGTTAAATAGGATTAACTATAAATTAGGTAGTCCTCCAGAATTGGGGGACATTAGATGTACACAGTGCAACACTAAGAAAATGGTATCTTAACCCTTTTCTCTGTCAACTTATATTAAATTTGATAGTGCATGTAACCATTATGGGATTAGATGCTATGTTTTGAAATTAGTTCTGTTATTGTGGTAAATTTGTGTTACTTCTAATTGAAAATAAGCAGTTCAAAGTTTCATATTGATTAGATGACTTAAAATAATTAACAGTGGATATTCAGAGCATTATAGAGCTTATTTGCATTATGGAAAGCAAATGCTTCTTCTAGGCTAATATTTTACCGTATCAAATTGTTATTAAATTCAGTACCCATGACCATTGTAATGATGGTTATGAAGTGATGGTAAGAATTTATGAAAGTTGTTAAAATGGGGGGGGGTTGTATTCCCAAGAGGAACACACACAGTTGGACACCTGGTGAACTGCTTCCATTCATACACTGAAATGCACGTGTTTATTATCTATATCTGGACATCATGGTCCATGGTGATTATTGCATCATTAACCACTGTTATGAAATGAAGTACTGTATGTTGTACCTGCCGGGTACACTAGCAGGATACAAATACAACACCAAAAGGACGTGCTGAGAACTTTCTCATGATTACTTAGAAACGGAATGAAATTACACGTTGAAAGACGACCTGGGTCTTATTCACCACGAGACACTTACCAGACATATGTGAGCCTCACATTCTTCATCTAAGAGGATTCAGGGCGCTTTATGGATTTACAGGTTTCAAAATATTTTCATATAGACCATGTCATTTCATTCCCTCGCACACACATGCACACACTACAGATTAGCAATGTAACCTATTTTGAAAAACAAAAAGACTAACTCATTGAAAATATAAATATGCATACATAACTTAAATTGAGATAACCTGTTTTCACAAGGAATATTTCATTTTCACTTTAGAAAATATATAGATAGATGTAGATGTGATGATTAATATAAAAGATATAGGTATAAATATTATATAGGTAGATAATCACCAGTATCTCTCAAGTAAAACTTTTGCTTTTACATATAGGATGCATAAACAACAAGATCCTACTGTATAGCACAGAGAACTATATTCAATATCCTATGATAAAACATAATGGAAAAGAACAGTAAAAAAGAATGTGTGTCTATATATATAAATAAAACGGAATCACTTTATGTACAGCAGAAATTGACATTATAAATCAACTCTACTTCAATAAAAAAAGTCTATGACAAAGTTTTCTCTGAATGAATTAGTCTGTGTACACAGGAAGTTAAGAGGAAAGTCGCTATCAAACTCTTGTTCTATATGATAAATTTTCTTTTTACCTTGCTAATTTCTTTAACTTACGTTTAGACTGGAGGTTTCACTTGAATTTTCTCTGCACTGCCTGAACCAGTTTTTTGTTCCTGCCTTTTACACTACAAAAATTGTGTCGAGCCTCAGGTCATTGTTCAAAACTTTGCACCCAGCTTTTAAGATATTCACTTAAACAGCTGGGCCTAAACCTTGAAAAGAAACCTATGAAGAAATTAAGCTTTGATATAACACCTTTTCTTTATCCATTCACCTCTCAATGGACCTTTGGGGTTGCTTCCAGCTCTTGGATATTATAAATAATGGTGCAGGGAACACAGGTGTGCAAATACATCCTTCAAGATCTTGCTTGAATTCTTTTGCATATATACTCATAAGTGGGATTGCTGGGTCATACGGTAATTCAGTTTTTAATTTTTTGAGGAAATTCCATACTGTTTTCCATAGCAACTGCACCATTTTACATTCCCACCAACAGTGCACAAGTATTCCAAATTTGCATCCTCGCCAATACTTGCTCTTTTCTGTATGTTTTTGGTGTTGTTTTTGTTTTTGTTTTTTGTTTTTTTTTTTCTTTTTGCGGTATGCGGGCCTCTCACTGTTGTGGCCTCTCCCGTTGCGGAGCACAGGCTCCGGACGCGCAGGCTCAGCGGCCATGGCTCACGGGCCCAGCCGCTCCGCGGCATATGGGATCCTCCCAGACCGGGGCACGAACCCGTATCCCCTGCATCGGCAGGCGGACTCTCAACCACTGCGCCACCAGGGAGGCCCAGTTGTTTTTGTTTTTGTTTTGTTTAGAGCAGTCATCCTGAGTACTATCAGGTGATATCTCATTGTGGTTTTGATTTACATTTCTCTCATGATCAGTGCCAGGAAGTATCTTTTCTCATGCTTATTGGCCATTGTATGTCTCTTTGGGTGAAATGTCTATTCAAGCCCTTTGGCCCATCTTTTAATTGAGCTATTTGTTTTATTGTTGTTGAGCTGTAGAAGTTCCTTATATATTCCTGATAATAACCCCTTATCAGATATACGATTTGCAATGATTCTCCCATTTCACAGGTGACTTTTTTTTTTTTTTTTTTTTTTATTTTTATTTTTATTTATTATTTTTTAAGGGCTTCACATGCTTGGCTTATTTATTTATTTATTTTTGGCTGTGTTGGGTCTTTGTTTTTGCACGAGGGCTTTCTCTAGTTGTGGCAAGCGGGGGCCACTCTTCATCGCGGTGCGCGGGCCTCTCACTATCGCGGCCTCTCTTGTTGCGGAGCACAGGCTCCAGACGCGCAGGCTCAGTAGTTGTGGCTCACGGGCCTAGTTGCTCCGTGGCATGTGGGATCTTCCCAGACCAGGGCTCGAACTCGTGTGCCCTGCATTAGCAGGCAGAGTCTCAACCACTGCGCCACCAGGGAAGCCCCACAGGTGACCTTTTCATTCTTGATTGCTTCTTGTGATGTGCTAATGTTTTGTTGTAGTCCCACCTGTCTATTTTTTCCTTTTGTTGCCTTTGGTTTTGGTGTCCTATCCAAGAAATTATGCAGCCTTAAAAAGGAAGGAAACCCTGTCACCTGCTAAAACATGAACTTCAAGGACATCATGCTAAACAAAATAAGCCAGGCACAAAAGGACACACACTGTAGGACTCCACTTGTATGAAGTATCTAAATAGTTAAAATCATAGACACAGAAAATAGAAAAGTGTACACCAAGGTCTGGGAGGATGGAGCACGGGAAGTTGGTATTGAATGGCTAAAGAGGTTCAGTGTTGCAAGATGAGAAAGTTCCAGAGATCTGCTGAACAACAATATGACTAAACACAATGAACTGTACACTAAAAAATGGCTAGGATGGTAAATAATAAAAAAAGAAATTAAGCTTTAGGAAAAAATTATAAAGAAAACTTTGGAAATAGAGTGTGCTCCCTATTTGCATTCCTGCTGGATGCAGAGGTCTTAAAATCACAGGGGTTTAACCATCACACACATAAAATACAAAGGATACAGACCATCATAATGGGATCATTTTGAAGGGCATTCCTATGAAACATGATACTGAGGCACTTTTAAGGCAGTTACACTACCCTATTATAGTTTATGAAGATTGCCAAAGCAATAGTTAGAACATCAGAGAATAAAGTGTTCAATGAAATCGCTTTCTTTATGAATAGCCTAGCTCCGTCTATTAGAGAAAACCTCGAAGAACTGAGTGGCTTATAGGGCAGTTAAAATAGTTGCATTGTTCTAGTAAAGAGCAATCATTTGATATTAAGTTGGCTATTAACAGATATTAATTTGTGCTTTTAGATTACTAGTGACTGAGATAATTCATTCTTCATTAAAATAATTCCCTATTATTAGAGAACATTATGTACAGATTTTATTGTCCCACTTTTTAAAAATTAGAGTATAGTTGATTTACAATGTTGTTAGTTTCAGGTGTACAGCAGAGTGATTCAGTGATTCAATATTTATGTGTATATATTAAAAAATTGGGTTGGCCAAATAGTTCATTCAGGTTTTTCCATAGCATCTTATGGAAAACCTCGAATGAACTTTTTGGCCACCCCTATATATATATATATATATATATATATATATATATATATTCAGATTCTCTTCCTTTATAGGTTATTACAAAATATTGAGTAGAGTTCCCTGTGCTATACAATAGAGGTCCTTGTTGTTTATCTATTTTATATATATATTAGTTCGTAGCCATTAATCCCAAACTCCTAATTTATCCCTCACCTTTGGTAACCATAAGTTTGTTTTCTGGGGGTCTCTTTCTGTTTTCTAAATAAGTTCATTTGTATCATTTTGTTTTAGATTCCACAAATATGCAATATCATATGATATCTGTCTTTTTCTGCCTGGCTTACTTCACTTACTATGATCATCTCTAGGTCCATCCATGTTGCTGCAAATGGCATGATTTCATTCTTTCTTATGGCTGAGTGATATTCCATTGTAATACAGATATACCACAACTTTATTTTTTAATTGAAGTACAGCTGATTTACAGTGTTGTGCTAATTTCTGCTGTACAGCAAAGTGACTCAGTTATACCCACATATACATTCTTCTCTAATTCTTTTCCATATGGTTTATTACAGAATATTGAACATAGTTCCCTGTGCTCTACAGTAGGGCCTTGTTGTTTATCCATTCTAAATGTAATAGTTTTCCAAATTCCAACCTACTCATGTCTTGTTTCTGCTGTCGTTGTTTTGTGGCATTTGGATTCCTCTCTTCAGATAAAAACCCTACCAGGAGGGCTTCCCTGGTGGCTCAGTGGTTGGGAGTCCGCCTGCCGATGCAGGGGACACGGGTTTGTGCCCCGGTCTCGGAAGATCCCACGTGCCACGGAGCGGCTGGGCCCGTGAGCCATGGCCGCTGAGCCTGTGCATCCGGAGCTTGTGCTCCGCAACAGGAGAGGCCACAACAGTGAGAGGCCCGTGTACCGCCAAAAAAAAAAAAACAAAAAAAAAACCTACGAGGAGCCATGATGCATTCCTATTTCACACTCTGTCAATATTAACTGTCATCCTCACGATCACACTGAAGATTGCTGGGTGTGTTCTTCCCAGCAGTTGCCAAAGAATGTACCTTTCATATTTTGTAAATGGTCTTCACAGTTGTTTCTCCAAAAGAAATAGAGAATTTTCTCTTTTTCCATCAAAGACACTGAAGAGTGTATTAAAAATATTCACATGTTTTGTAGAAACTCAGGCTGGAAGATTTGAATATTATGATAGTCTTGGAAATCAAATTGCCAAAGACTCTGGCACGTTAAACGTTGCAAGGTGATTTGGCCCTTTTTGGAAAAAACACAAAAACTTTTCATCAGCCAACCCTCTCAGAGGAAGATGTCTCTATGTAGAGTCTGAATTTCCTGTGTGAGGAAAGCAAAGTATTTGTGTCCACTGTCTGGTCTGATTCCTTACTCTAGAACTGTGCATTATTTCTTTGATCTGTAGATAAATACCAGCAGTCTCTGTACTGTTGAAAGTAATTTTTTCAGCTTTATTCATTTATTTCTCAAGCAGTGATTATGTAGAATCTCTGGCATATTCACTGTCAGCAGTAAAGCTGGTATTCTGAGTTTGGTGGATTCAAGGCATTCTTTGGTATTTCACACACAAGGGGAACCCTTTTTAGTGCATCTTGAAAACACCAAAACGGTAGTCTTAGGTCAGAAATTGCAGTCTCTCAATACAAATAACAATCACCAAAAACCCTGTGGATTCCACCTATTAAAAATGTAATCTGAATGTGGATTAATATCTCTGATGAGAAGTGATGGCTTTCCTATTAGCTATATGGATAGTGACATACTTGATTAGAATAAATTTGGTTTCTTTCCAGATAGATCTAGGAGAAGAATATGCTCCTTTTCTATTGTGTATGTTTCAAGATATAATTATAAAGTTCTCTGTATGAATTTAGGAAGGCAAGTTATGAACCTCAAATATTTCAATCTATCTTTATGGGCAGAAATCTGTGAGTCTTTGAATTTATATTCAACTGCCTCCCGAAAGATATGTGAGTTACACTGAAACTCAGTGTTCATCATGTTTCCTGCACAGTTTATTCACAGCCTAACCAAGCAATGATCAATGTTAAATGAAATTTACATATAAAATATGCATATGAAGAAAGTAAAGATACAACCAAAACCCCTGTCTTTCTCCTAATTCACTCCCAAAGTTGCCCATGGATTCTGAAGTAAACTCTACAGAGCCACAAAGATACCAAGAATTTAAACAAAGGATGTACTGAATCAAGTCTGCACCCCGTGACTTAATGAAGCAAAGGAAGATGAAGCTGTGTACCAGAAAGTTCTGCGTGGAAGAAGAGACCAACTCAAGAGCCACTGCTTTCCACTGAGATAGAATAAAAAGAACGCACAGATTGATGCTTTAAAGATATGATTCAAAATGTCTAGGGACTTCCCTGGTGGTCCAGTGGTTAAGACTTTGTCTATCAATGCAGGGTGTGCGGGTTCGATCCCTGGTTGGGGAGCTTAGATCCCACATGCCCCACGGCCAAAAAACCAAATCATAAAACAGAAGCAATGTTGTAACAAATTCAATAAAGACTTTAAAAAACAATGGTCCACATCAAAAAAAAAAAAAAAGTTAGGGGTTTGTGTTTAGTGAATGTCATTTTTTTTTTTTTTTTTTTTTTGTTGCGGTACGCAGGCCTCTCACTGTTGTGGCCTCTCCCGTTGAGGAGCACAGGCTCCGGAGGAGCGCAGGCTCAGCAGCCATGGCTCACGGGCCCAGCCGCTCTGAGGCATGTGGGATCTTCCCAGACCGGGGCACGAACCCGTGTCCCCTGCATCGGCAGGCAGACTCTCAACCACTGCGCCACCAGGGAAGCCCGTGAATGTCATTTTTAAACACAGTACTGTAAATAAAAAGTATCCCTAGAGGTAAGTGAACAGGAAAATGGACATCACAGCAAACTAAAATATTCTGGGATTTGAATGCAGCAATTATAACACAAGAAAAAAATACATAATTAACAACAACAGCACTTAAGGAGTGTCAGCCCTAACGTTATATTCTGAGCTAATTTAAAATACTACAATGAAGCATATTCTGATTTTAACCATCACTGAATTAACTGAAAATAATTCCATTGGTGATACCTGATTTATTGGCCAGACCATCCAATATGAACATATCTCAATAAAGAGAGAATGAAATAGTGGGGAATGATACATGTAAATAGATAAGGTTACAATCTTTGAATGACTTATGCAACTACCAAAAGAGAATTCTTTTTTTCTAAATTAAAAAAAAAAACAACTCTTTTATTGAAGTCTAGTTGATTTCCAATGCTGTGGCAGTCTCTGCTGTACAGCAGTGATTCAGTTATATGCATAGAGATATAATTTTTTATATTCTTTTCCATAAACCATAAACAAGACCAAAAGACAACCCTCAGAATGGGAGAAAATATTTGCAAATGAAGCAACTGACAAAGGATTAATCTCCAAAATTTATAAGCAGCTCATGCAGCTCAATAACAAAAAAACAAACAACCCAATCAAAAATGGGCAGAAGACCTAAATAGACATTTCTCCAAAGAAGATATACAGATTGCCAACAAACACATGAAAGAATGCTCAACATCATTAATCATTAGAGAAATGCAAATCAAAACTACAATGAGATATCATCTCACACCAGTCAGAATGGCCATCATCAAAGTATCTAGAAACAATAAATGCTGGAGAGGGTGTGGAGAAAAGGGAACCCTCTTGCACTGCTGGTGGGAATGTAAATTGGTACAGCCACTATGGAGAACAGTAACCGAGGTTCCTTAAAAAACTACAAATAGAACTACCATACGACCCAGCAATCACACTACTGGGCATATACCCTGAGAAAACCATAATTCAAAAAGAGTCATGTACCAAAATGTTCACTGCAGCTCTATTTACAATAGCCCAGAGATAGAAACAACCTAAGTGTCCATCATCGGATGAATGGATAAAGAAGATGTGGCACATATATACAATGGAATATTACTCAGCCATAAAAAGAAACGAAATTGAGTTATTTGTAATGAGGTGGATGGACCTAGAGTCTGTCATACAGAGTGAAGTAAGTCAAAGAGAAAACAAATACCATATGCTAACACATATATATGGAATCTAAGAAAAAAAATGTCATGAAGAACCTAGGGGTAAGACAGGAATAAAGACACAGACCTACTAGAGCATGGACTTGAGGATATGGGGAGGGGGAAGGGTACGCTGGGGCAAAGCGAGAGTGTGGAATGGACATATATACACTACCAAACGTAAAATAGATAGCTAGTGGGAAGCAGCCGCATAGCACAGGGAGATCAGCTCGGTGCTTTGTGACCACCTAGAGGGGTGGGATAGGGAGGGTGGGAGGGAAGGAGGGAGACACAAGAGGGAAGAGATATGGGAACATATGTATAACTGATTCACTTTGTTATAAAGCAGAAACTAACACACCATTGTGAAGCAATTATACTCCAATAAAGATGTAAAAAAAAAAAAACTGCAGGAAACAACTCCCTGGGGTATAGGCAAGCCAAGGTTGGTGGGCAGGCACGTAGAGGTCCAGTCAGGCACTGGAGGCATGAGGCCTGGGGTACATGGTATCCACTTCAGAAGGGCCGTGGCAAGGTGGTCACCAGGTCTAGACTGGGACTGCAGTGTCAGTGAGGGCCTGTTTACTCTGGGCACATGGCTGAGGGAGAGCACCACCAGATGTTCCCAGTGTCCCTAGAAGGGGGGGAGGGGGGAGTGCGTGGAGGAGGGGTGGACAGGACAGACACAGCTCCAGGGAACTAGAAAGGAAAAAACTCCTCCAGCATCCTGACGCCTTCGGCACTTACTAAAGCTTAACATCATGCTCTTTATAAAGGAGAAATGCAGTCGAGTCCAGTCCATTACTGCAGAGCAGGTATTGAAGGGTTAGTTTGGAGCAGAAAGAAAATAAATTGATAATTTACACAATCATCTTTCTGTTCTCAACAGTATTTAAATAAGACAGTGCTTCTCTCACTTAACAACAGGGGAAAAAGGAAAGTGAATATATGGCCATTAGTGTTTATCACAGCCATTAGTGCAGAAATCTGGAAGAGCACCCACAGTCTCTTTAAAGTGTCATTTATTTTTAAATTTTTTTTAAATTTTATTTATTTATTTATTTTTGTGGTACGTGGGCCTCTCACTGTTGTGGCCTCTCCCATTGCGGAGCACAGGCTCCGGACGCGCAGGCTCAGCGGCCATGGCTCACGGGCCCAGCCGCTCCGCGGCATGTGGGATCTTCCCGGACGGACCAGGGCACGAACCCGTGTCCCCTGCATTGGCAGGCGGACTCTCAACCACTGCGCCACCAGGGAAGCCCTAAAGTGTCATTTATTTTTAATAGTCACACAAATTTCTTATTCTAGGTTATTATCCATGTATGCTTTAAAATAAAATGTTTTAAATTAGACCAAAAAAAGAAAAAAAAATTTATTGAAGTCTAGTTGATTTCCAATGCTGTGGCAGTCTCTGCCGTACAGCAAAGTGACTCAGTTATACGCATAGAGATATAATTTTTCATATTCTTTTCCATGATGGTTTATCACAGGACACTGAATGTAGTTCCCTGTGCTCTACTGTAGGACCTTGTTGTTTATCCATTCTCTATATAATAGTTTGCATCTGCTAACCCCAAACTCCCAGCCCATTCCTCCTCCATACATATATATGTAACTGAATCACTTTGCTGTACAGCAGAAATTAACACTACATTGTAAACCAACTATATTTCAATAAAATAAATTTTCGAAAATAAATTTTCGAAACTCACGTCAAGTTGCCTAGCAGAATTGTGAAGTTAAGTACGATTTGTCCCTCTTTTATAAGTGAACTCTTTCACTCAATCCTCACTTGGCTGACGATGTGTAGTATATGATGCTATGGTGAGGAGGATGATTATAATGATGACGGTAGTGCTGGTGGTGGTGAGGGTGGTTTAATGACTATATGGCTGCCAGGTATTTCGTTAGGGCCGTAGTTTTCAAACTACAGAACATGCAAGAATTGACTGAGCTTTTTTTTTTTTGACCACTCCACGCAGCTTGCAGGATCTTAGTTCCCCAACCAGGGGTCGAACCTGTGCCCCTTGCAATGGAAGTCAGGAGTCCTAACCACTGGACCACCAGGGAAGTCCCTTGCCTGAGATTTTAAAGAAGCGAATCACAGGCTTTCCTTCTACAGATTATGAATCGGCAGATCTGTGGAGCCCAGAAATCTCTCAGTCATTGTGGTGGATATATCACACAGCCCTTACATAGAGAAACACTCCAGAGAAAGTACCCTGATATCCTTTAACGACTAATATTTAAAAGAACACACGAACTATAGCTTCTCCAGGGATGTCCAAAGACTTTTTACATCGACTACTTTTGGTCACTTTTTATTTGAAGGGAAGCCGCTAGTTTTCAACTGACGTGAAGATAATTCACCTCTCCTGTTTCTCATATAAAAGACATCCTTCCTCACTGCTAGCTAAGTATCAAATCTCAGTACTTAGGAGTCTGTTCTCTCTCAATGTTCTCTCTTCATCCTTTGTCCACATTAAGCTCAGAGGGATACTTCTGAATTATGACAGCTTCACTGAATATCAGATAAAACCCACCAGAATTATTGGACCTAGAACACAGTGTGAAACATGGATCTTCGGGAAATCCAGTCTCAAACATAAAGCGTTTTTTCTTCAGATGCTTATGATCCAGCCTCCAGAATCCAGAACTTAATGATAATGGTTTCAACTCACAGGTCAGGAAAGAGAAAGACAGTGTAGCATGATGTCAGAGGTATTTATTGGTTTTGTGAGCAGCGTCCATCCATGGGTCATTGGATAGAACTCAATCATGTGCCATCCCGAACTGTAAGACAGGATGACAGATGTGATTTCTCTGTGTGTCTAGAAGGTAGAAAGAATGGGTGTGGTGTTTCTCCACCAAAGCTGGAGAGAGATTGATGTGAAATGTGCATTACAAGCTTTCTAAGTAGCCCAACATGACTGGAGCCTAATACACATGCAGACAGAGAGGATGACAAGACTACGAAATACATGAAAGGGAAAAATCACAGAGCCCCTTGTATGTAATGGCAAGGAGTTTGACTTGTATTCTATAAGCAGAATAGAATCAGGGAATAATACGAGTCTTAAGATTAAGGTCTGTATTTCCTGAGATGATCCGCAAAACCTCTTCAGTGATGCGTTGGCAAACTCTAAAGTGTGCAGGAGTGGATTTCCTGAAGATACTTTTAATACGATACAGCCTGGACCCTGCATACATTTCCATAAGCCTTTTAAGAATTGGTAGATCTCCTAACAACTGAAAGAAAATCCCAAGGTATTTATCCGAAAGGATTGAAATCAGGATACTGAAGAGATATTTGCACAACCATGTTTACTGCAGCCTTATTCACAAGAGCCAAGTTGTGGAAACCACCTAAGTGTCCACCGAGAGATGAAGAGAAAAGGAAAATTTGCTAGATCCATACAATGGAGTACCATTCAGCCTTTAAAAGCAAGGCAATTCTGCAATATGGGACATGCAGGAACCTCGAGGACACCATGCCAAGAGAAATAAAGCGAGTCACAGAAACACAAACACTGCATGATCCCACTTATATGTGGAATCTAAGACAGTCAAACCCATGGGCTCAGACTGTTCTGAGCTGCCTGGGGCTGGGAGGAGGTGGAAATGGGGAGTTTGGAATCAAAGGGCACAGAGTTTCAGGTAAGCAAGGTGAGTTCTAGCTCTGCTGTCCAACAGCGTACCTTGAGTCAACAATACTGTCCACTTAAATTTTTGTTAAGAGGATAGAGCTCACGTGAAGTGTTCCTACCCCAATAAGAGTTTTTAAAAATGAAAGCAAATCCCAAGAACCCCAAACAATGCAAAGCCAAAACAACAAGCAATAAAAAGCAAATCCCATGAGTTGAAACCAAAACGTAGGCTGTGGGCAAGGTCAAATGTTTTTGTTTGTTTGGTGTGTGTGTGTGTGTTTGGGATTAAATAGAAACACTGTGGAAAGGAACCTGGCGATTCAGGCCGGGGCCCATCAAACAAGATGGGTGAGCAGGACCTAGGAGCCCTCTAGCAGGCAGCATTCTTGCCAGGAGCTAAACTGGTCTTAGATCAATATTTCTCTTGGCTTCCAGCAGAAGCCAAAGCAAATATCTCTGGAAGAAAGCAATTCCCACTGAGGGCACAGATGCTGCAATTATGTTGAATCAAAGATGAGATCATAAAATAAATAACCAAAATCCAAGAGAAGAAGCCTCTCTGAGTGACAAAAGCAGAGGATTCGGGAACGCAAAGCCATATTATAATTGGGATTATCATACAAAGAATATAAGAACCAGGTCTGAAATGTTTAAAAGCATTCAGAGGATAATGAAACATCTGAGGGTGTCAGTATCACTTTTGAAAGCAATCGGTGTAATGTGAAAAAGAACAATACTGACATTTTAGAAAACCTTTGAATTTAAAAATCTAAAAGATGGGTAACAATTTATCCATAGCTTAAGGGAACGAATATAAAAATAGAAAAGGGCTGAAAAACGCAGTTTGGGGATATAATTATGCAAAAAATAAATAGGAAGCAGAAATGTCAAGATCTGACACACATGTAATCAGTCACAAAAGAAGAGAATATGCAAATTAGGAAAATAGGCAATACTCAAAGATTTAATGGCTAAGGATTTTCTAGAACTGGAGAAAAACATGAACCCAGGAAAATGGAAAGGAAACCAAAAAAAAGGCAGTACATAGGCTCATCAAACTGAGATAAAACAGCAAAAGGGAAGATCTAAAAAGACCAGGAACAAAGGCATACTTAAGTTAGACTCACGGCAACTTACAAAAGCAACAACTCGACCGGATTCTACCTTTTCCTTTGGGCCATTTAGAGCTATTGCCCTGCGTCGCATAGAGGTTTCAGAGGATCCATAATCATGAATCCTAAAAAAATAATTTGTATAGATTTTGTTTGGTTTTTGCTTGTTTTGTTTTACAGGGATAGCGCCAGTTGTGAGACAGTCTTGATCTTGCAGGACTGATGATTTTCACTACTTCCTTTTTTCTTTTTGTTTCTTTTCTCTCAGCAACAAATCTCCAAGGTGTATCTCTCTCTCTCCCCTAATTCCTTACCCCAAGGGCCCCCGCCTACTAAATCAAAGTCATTATCTATAATTACTTGTATTTTGCTGTAAACATGCAATTGAACAAAAAATAAATACCTCTGGCATCAGAGAACAACACAAGAATTATGAAGTATCGACTATTTCTATGAAAATTTGTACACATTTTTTTAAAGGAGAAAATTCTCACATGTAAGATAGGACATTCATTTCATTGGTTAATGAAATGATTCGGGATGAGAGAGAATTCTCTGGGTCTGTGATGTTTCATGCTCTTTGGAGGGCTTTTTATCTTATGATTTTTTTCTGGGGGTGCTGCTAAATGTCAACGAGAATTTACTCTTAGGGACTCTGACCACACCTTTGAGAAGAAGGGAATGTATCGGAGTTCCCGACAGCAGCCTCGGTGGAGTCAGAAGACACGATTCCGAGATGTAGGAGCCCATGCGTGTGCGTGTGTGCAAGAGGCATAGGTGCTAGGTGAGGATACAGCTAATGAGGTCGCGACAGAGGAGCTAGAAAGTGCAGTCGGCAATGCTGAGCTGGGTCCCCAGTGTTCCCCCAGGGTCCCCTCACCCCAGTCCTTTGTTTCTAATTCCCAAGGGATGTCCAGCAACACAGGTGTCACTGACAGTCATTCCCAGGTCCATTTCTAGCCCAGATTTGACAACACTGAGGCTGTGTCCCAGCTGAGCTTTCAGTCTTAGAACTGGGCAGAAAAGTAAAATCTAAACAAATGAACACTTCTATTCAAAGTATAAACGTGTTAGGAGGTTGGGACTGACATAGACACACGACTATATATAAAATAGACAACTAACAAGGACCTACTGTAGAGCACAGGGAACTCTACTCAATATCCTGTGATAACCTATAAGGGAAAAGAATCTAAAAAAGTTACATATATATAACTGAATCACTGTGCTGTATACCTGAAATTAAGAAGACACTGAAAATCAACTATACTTCAATAAAACATATATTATTTAAATGACACACCACACAGTTTTACAATATTTAGTGGTAAAAAATGAAATAAATGATGTTGAGGGGAAAAGAAAAAAAATCCTTGATACAGAATTAAAGCTATTTGATATTTCGCTTACTTCTATTATTTTGTCTAAATACATAATTTCCTGCAGGTAAATAGAAATTATACCTTCTGCCTTGCCTTGTTTCTATGTTTTTACTTTTCTTAATCACTAGCTTCCTAAAGAGAACACACTGTATTTCAAGATATCAAAATAGGCGGAAAATAAGAAATGCAATCTGTCACCCTGACATCAGATATTTTGTCTCATTGGCACTTTAAAAAATGACTACAGTGAATGTCCACATTATATGTGTTTTGAAGTGAAACAGTTTTCTTGGTGCCAATAACGCTCTTGAACCCAGACCCCAGAGCCAGGTCTAAAAAGGAGTCTCAGTTTTCTATAAAAGTTCATATTATATTCATTGGTTACATTTCAAATAAGAACAGTACTAACAAGACATTGTTAAATCATTTCTGAAGACTTAGGAAAAACATGGAAAGCAGACAGTGCAAATAGAATAAAATAATATAATGCCAGGTATACTTTAAACATTTGCTACACAGTCCAAGCTTTCTGTTGGTTTTGCACTAGACGGCAATGCTTTTTCCTTTAGATAAGGCGTGGTGATTCTTTCAAATTAGTAACCTGCCTCTTCTGCTGCTCGGTATTAAAAATAGGTCAGTAATGACCCTCCTTTACAGATAACTCTTTATAACTGAAAATAGAAGCTCCCCTTATTCCAGCCTTCCCATGTTCATCTAATCGTTCAGGTGCTTTAAAAAGTGGCTGTAAAGAGACACCATTTTACATGCAGTGAGTTAGGCTTCATTAGAATCGCGTACATCACAGAACACCTGCGGATGCCTTTATTCATCTAATTGTAATAGTACCTGGAAGAAAGGTGTGTGTGCGTGAGTGCACAAATATGTAATATATCCTTTATTTGAAGGATACTGTTCTTTTATTTAATTGAAGTATAGTTGATTCACAATGTTGTGTTGATTTCTGCTCTACAGCAAAGTGATTCAGTTACACACATATTCTTTTTATTTTTGTATTCTTTTCCATTATGGTTTATCACAGGATATTGAATACAGTTTCCTGCGCTATACAGTAGGTCCTTGTTGATCACCTATTTTACCTATAGTAGTGTGTATATTTTAATCCCTTCCCCACCCCCTCTGGCCCACCACAGGTCTGTTCTCTGTGTCTGCGAGTCTGCTCCTGTCTCGTAGATAAGTTCATTTGTGTCATATTTTAGATTCCACATATAAGTGATATCATAGGATATTTGTCTATGATCAACTCTAGGTCCATCCACTGTTGCTGCAAATGGCATTATTTCATTCTCTTTCATGGCTGAGTAGTGAAGAATGCTACTCTTATACATGGATTGCACTGTCCTGCACAGTGACCACAATAGGAATAGATATTGCTGGGGTGCAGGCAGGCCACCCCAAAATGTGTTTCCCTGGCATGTTGATTATTTTGAATTAAAGTTACTTAAGAAACAGCCGATGCAGGAGGGACACTCTGACCCTCCTCTCTGTCCCCTTGAAGCAGGAAATACATCCCCCCTGTGAAAGGTTCCCTCCTTGCATCTGGAAACAGAAGGACATCCTTACAGCCAGAGACAGGGAATTCGGGCTGAGAAGCCTGTTATTTCTTTAACTGACTGCCTCAACCCCAAACTGTTTAGACTCTTCACTAACTAAATGCCAGTGTTTCTTTGTCCTGTTAATTCCTCACAAATGTATTGTTCCTTTGTGTAAAAAGTATAAAAGCCGCCTGCTTTGGCCACTTCTTAGGTCCCATTTCTAGGAGACCTCTGTGCACACAAATTAAAATGTGTTTATTTCAAAGCTTTTGCACAGCAAAGGAAACCATAAACAAGACCAAAAGACAACCCTCAGAATGGGAGAAAATATTTGCAAATGAAGCAACTGACAAAGGATTAATCTCCAAAATTTATAAGCAGCTCATGCAGCTCAATATCAAAAAAACAAACAGCCCAATTCAAACATGGGCAGAAGATCTAAGTAGACATTTCTCCAAAGATGATATACAGATTGCCAATAAACACACGAAAGAATGCTCAACACCACTAATCATAAGAGAAATGCAAATCAAAACTACAATGAGATATCATCTCACACCAGTCAGAATGGCCATCATCAAAAAATCTAGAAACAATAAATGCTGGAGAGAGTGTGGAGAAAAGGGTACCCTCTTACACTGTTGGTGGGAATGTAAATTGATACAGCCACTCTGGAGAAGAGTATGGAGGTTCCTTACAAAACTACAAATAGAAGTACCATATGACCCAGCAATCCCACTACTGGGCATAGACCCTGAGAAAACCATAATTCAAAAAGAGTCATGCACTAAAATGTTCATTGTAGCTCTATTTACAATAGCCCGGAGATGGAAACAACCTAAGTGTCCATCATCGGATGAATGGATAAAGAAGATGTGGCACATATATACAATGGAATATTACTCAGCCATAAAAAGAAATGAAATCGAGCTATTTGTAGTGAGGTGGATGGACCTAGAGTCTGTCATACAGAGTGAAGTAAGTCAGAAAGAGAAAGACAAATACCGTATGCTAACACATATATATGGAATTTAAGGGAAAAAAATGTCATGAAGAACCTAGGGGTAAGACAGGAATAAAGACACAGACCTACTAGAGAATGGACTTGAGGACATAGGGAGGGGGAAGGGTAAGCTGTGACAAAGTGAGAAGCAGGCATGGACATATATACACTACGAAACGTAAAACAGATAGCTAGTGGGAAGCAGCCGCATAGCACAGGGAGATCAGCTCCGTGCTTTGTGACCACCTAGAGGGGTGGGATAGGGAGGGTGGGAGGGAGGGAGACGCAAGAGGGAAGAGATATGGGAACATATGTATATGTATAACCGATTCGCTTTGGTATAAAGCAGAAACTAACACACCACTGTAAAGCAATTATACTCCAATAAAGATGTAAAAAAAAAAAAAAGAAGAAACATTTTAAAATAATGAGGTCCTTCATTCCCTTGGACAAATCTATTATTGTTACCAACTATATCTTAACACAATGTTTTCCATTTAAAATAACTATTAATAAAGTAAATTAATGGGGAAAAAAAGTGTCCAGGCTTATGTCTCATCCAGCTGTCAGTGTAGATGTGGTCAGTCCAGGTTGCATCAAAAAAAAAAAAAAAAAATGTGTTTATTTTTCTCCTGTTCATCTGTCTTGTGTTAACTTTATTATTAGTCCAGCCACAAGGACTCAAGATGGGTAGAAGGGGCAATCTCCCCCTCCCCTACCATATTATAAGAGATTAAAGATAACAGGCAACCATTTTCCTCAAGTTGTCTATAAACACGTCTCATCACATGACTGTCACAGTCAGAGTCATTTATTCAGCACAACAATTATGCATAAAAGCGCTCTGTTCTGAAACAGCAAACATTTGCCAAAGAAATACTAATACTTAACAATCACACACATAATTTCATCAACGCTCCTGACACATGGTTTCAGATCTTATACTTAATGGCATGTGATTTTTTTTTCCTAACTGAAATGTTTGTAAAAAGAAAATCATTGTTTGTAAAAAGAAAATCATTGTTTCATTTCATTTCATTTCTATTCTGTTCCACATTACTGTGTTGCAGTCAAGTAGAGTTTTTGAAAGCGAAAGGATATAAAAATAGTCTTTAGGCAAAAGCAACTGAGAAAAGTAAACAAAAGGTCTTCTCATAGATACTAGCAATTTTATCACATAAATGCATTAGGCGCTTTGTTTTATTGGTCACAGAAAAGCAAATGTTCATGCTCTACAACACACACACACACACACAGAGTCACACATGAAGATATCAGTTTCATTTACAAATATAAACATCTTGTTCTTTCTGTGTCTGAAGGCTCATGTCTCACAATGTAATCCACACCTCATTTCCTGTTGATGAACCAGGCTGTTACAGACCCCTGAGCATGGCTGCCAGGGACCAGCTGCCGAGTCCCTTGTGCTGGCAGGCGGATTCTTAACCACGGAGCCACCAGGGAAGCCCCCTTTGCTCATTTTTTTAATCAAGTTACTTGGGGTTTTTTTGCTATTGAGTTGTGGGAATTTCTTACACTTTTATGCCTTAGTATTGCCTATTTGCGTTGCTAATTCCTCCGACTTCAGCAATGGTAAATGTTGGTAACAGTGGTGAGAATAAGCATTTTTTGTGTTTTTCCTCATTTTAATGGATATTTCCCTTAGCGTTTCCTCTATAAGTACATGGTGCCTTTGGGCTACACATATTTAATTTGGTATCATTATTTTTTATTGTTGTTTGGTTATTTTGGCTTTTGTTTAGGTTAGACATTTATGCATTTTCCCTATTTAAAAATCAGGATTTTACTGTACTGAATATATTGAAGATTTGTTTGTGACTCATGTATGATCAGTTATTAATATTGCATATTACTACAGAGAAACGGAGGCCTGTATAAATTTTAATACTTATAAATCAGTTTAATCTTTTTGCCAAGGATACTTGTCTACCATGGGCAATACTTTGTCTAACTTATGACAGATTAACTGTCCTGACATAACATGGGTCTTTCCAAAGAGTGATTTCAAGTGTGATGTTACTTCTGACATTTTGGGGGGATTAATCTGTAATAACCGATATATAGCATGATTTTGGCTTTCTGTTTTCTGGACTACAATTATGCTTATATTGGTCTTTTTGATAGATATATCCCTCTAAGTCTTTTTAATGTCTTTTTATTCTGTTTCATTGCATTTATTTTTCTTACACCTATCCTCTCTGTCTCTTCATTATTTTCCCTGCAGGTTATATTCTTTCTTGCTTTTCTTTTCATTTCCATTTCCGTGATTTTTACTCTCTCTGCATTACAGTGTTATGTTGGTTCATGACCACATTCTGCTATCGTCTTGCCATCCTTTTCTTGAGTGATTGTATTTTGACTTTGTTTTCTTCCTTCATGGGTGTGAATTGCTTTATTAAAGACGTGTAAGTGTTCTAGAAAGTGGTGTATAAAATTTATTGTTTTCAAAGCTCTTCAACCTTGTTTTCATACAAGCGAAGATCCTTGTCCTGAAGTAGGTTATACTGTTACACCCATACACTTCCTTCAGACTTTGGATATTAGTTCCTCAGTATTCTGTATAATTTCTCCTCCACCTCTTTCCTGTTTTGTCTATTATTACTGCCGTCACTCTAAAATTTGTAGACCTAGCCAGTATGGTCAGAGCAGACTTCTTACCATGACACTTACTGAGGTTATGATTCAGTGGCAAAATTTAGTGGGATATTTTTGAAAATTCCCTGCTCAAAATATCATCATTTTTCCCAGTGTGAATTAGAAGTAGAATAATTCAAAGGAAAAGAGATAGTTTGCAGGGTTGGGTGAGCTCTTGGTTCAATTTCGCTTTCGTTATGAACAATCTGGGTTAACTTTACGTTGCTATCGCTCCAAAGTACTGATATGGCTTACTGAACTGGTGTTCACTGTAACAATTCTTGGCCGTGGTCATTAGATGTTTCCCTCCTTCACTTTCCTGGTTCTGGGTAGTTGTATGGGTACTGTACACTATTGTTCTAGTTAATAAATGTAGCTTATTAACATCAAGGTAACTCGTTCAATCAATATCATTTCAATGATCAATAACATGTGAACCCTTAAAGTCTTATTTCAGGGACTTCCCTGGTGGAGCAGTGGTTAAGAATCCGCCTGCCAATGCAGAGGACACAGGTTCGAGTCCTGGTCCGTGAAGATCCCACATGCCGTGAAGCCACTAAGCCTGTGAGCTGCAACTACTAAGCCCGCGTGCCACAACTACTGAAGCCGACAGGCCTAGAGCCCATGCTCCACAACAAGAGAAGCCACCGCAATGAGAAGCCCATGCACCGCAACCAAGAGTAGCCTGTGCTCTCTGCAACTAAAGAAAGCCCGCACGCAGCAACAAAGACCCAACGCAGCCATAAATGAATGAATGAATGAATGAATGAATGAATGAATGTTTTTTAAAAGTCTTATTTCAGGCAGGGAGATTCAAGTGGAAATCTGACAAGCTCCTCATTTGTGCCCTCAAGTAATCAAGTGATGGAGAAAGGAAGGTAATTATTTCATTACAATACTGGTATATTTGTATGCAGGATGCATACATATATAAAAGGGCTTTGTGAATGGGAATAAAAGGGTAAGAGAATGTTTTGGAAAGAGATGACATCGGACTGGACGCACTGAGGATGATAAGGCATCAACTAGGTAAGGACTGGTGGTTTGTGGCAGAGGGTGCAACATGTATCTTGCCAAGGCTCTGGAGACCGCACACCTCATGGACACAGTTGCTAGTAACTCAGGGACCCCGGACATGCATGGGAGTGGACGGACAGAGAGGTAGAAAAGGCACGATGCTAACAGCAGCTGTAGAGATGGCAGAGAGATTCAGAATACAGCTGCAACATTTAATAGCAAGTGACCACGGGAAAGCAAGATTTTAATTGCAAGCGTGGGAAGCAACAATGTGTGGTTTTTGACAAGAGACTTTTCAGCTGTGAGAAGATAAGGAAGTTCATTCTGAGCGGGCTAAGGAATGAATGGAAGATGAGAAAGGCGAGGAACGAGATGTAGATGACTCTAGAAGATGAGATGTCAAGGAAAGGAAGGAGGATACGACAACGTTCAACGCTAGGACACCGCACAACGGCTTGTCGTGCAGTTTTTTTGCTCTACGCCGTAGGAGGTCCGGAAACGGACGCGATCTGAAGAAGCACGTTTGGGGAACGTTGGCGGAGGTCGATTCCTTCTCAGGAATCAACCGCCAGATCCCGATTATAGCAATGAATTCTGAAAATGGTAGAGAAATAATTGGACGGTGGGTGGAAAAAATCTCTTAAATTAAGGCAGAACCCCCAACTGGACTTGGCCATTGGAATTCCAATCCTAGATTTGAGGCTTTAGCAGAAGTGAAGTGTTCACAGCATGTCTGATGGGCAGTAGCCACACTGTCAGCTTAATGTGTAAAAGGAAGATCATGTTTCTTCTAATTTGATCAATGGCCTGAAAGCTACGATGATGAGAACTGGCAGCTTTAAATCTCTGGATATAATTTGTCTGGACACCAATTCGTATTTTGAAATACATGGCTGTTTGAAAAAACACGAGAGTGAGATATTACAAGTATTACAAGTGAACTGGGCAAAAGTTAAGGATTATCTAGGTACATAAATGATAAATAGAAGACAGACAGATATAAGCTGAAAATTTTATATATATGTGAAAATTAAGACTGAATGATCTCTTGTGTTTTGTCTTACTGGAAAACTCTAATGCAGAGAATGCTAATTAAGATGACAATTATTGCTGGCTTGAACAGGCTGACAGTATGCATAAATTTGAAAAAAACTTACACTTAGTATATTCACTTAAGATTCTTCCATGTCTTTTTATGGCTTGAAAGCTCATTTCTTTTTAGCGCTGAGTAATAGTCCATTATGTGGATGGACCACGGTTTCTTTGTCCACTCACCTACTGCAGGACATTTTGGCTGCATCTGAGTCTGGGCAATTATAAATGATGGTACTATAAAGAGTATATGCTGGGTGATTCTAACTATGTGACATTCTGGAAAACCCAAAACCGTGAGGACGATACAAAGATCAGTGCTTGTCAGGGGTTAGGAGGGAGGGAACGAGCAGACAGAGCACAGAGGATTTTGAGGGCACTGAAGCTCCCCTGTATGATATTACAATGGGGGATACATGTCATTTTACACTTGTCCAAACCCACAGAACGGGCAACACCAAGAGTGAAGCCCAATGCAAACTAGGGACTTGAGGTGATGATGACGCTTCAATGTAGGTTCATCAGTTACAACAGCTGTACCATCTGTGGGAGCTGCTGACATTAGAGAAGGCTGTGTCTGGGTGGGGGTGGGGGTATGGAAATTGTCTGTCCCTCTCGACACTGCTGTGACTCTAGAATCGTTCTGAAAAATAGAGTCTCTATGAAAAATCATCTTACCGAACCACCGAGCGATACCCTTCTTATGTCCTTAACGCAAGAGAAACGAAAACCACAATCACACACGTATCTGTTCGGGTATACTCAAGACAGCGTCAACTGGAAAGAAAGTGGACATCCGACAAAACATGACTAGATAAAAAGTGGAATCTTGACACACAAGTAGAATGGGACTCGGCTTCAGAACTGTTGGACACATCAATACCCTCCACGGTTGAGTGTCTAAATTATCTGCTAAGCCAGAAAGACAAACACAAAAAAGTACATGCTGTCTTATTTCCTATATTTGACATTCTGAAGCGTGTACGGTGACAGAAAACATGCCAATGGTTGCCTTAGGGCTACGAACAGCAGGAGGGTCTGTCGGAAAAAGGGCATGCAGGGATGTCTGGGGTTCTACGGGGGCTCTGTGCGTTGATTGTGGTGGGCATGTGGCTACGCTAATTATACAACTTTTTCAAACTCACTAAACTGTGCACTTTCAATGGATGTAGTCCCAAATTCCTAACAGAGACACACTACTATATATAAAATAGGTAAACAATGAGGACCTACTGTATAACACAGGGAACACTACTCAACATTTTATTATAATTTATATGGGAAAAGAATCTGAAAAAGAATAGATACATATATATGTATAACTATCACTTTGTGGTGCAACGGAAACTAACACACACTGTAAATCAACTACACTTCAACAACAAAAATATTTTAAAAAATTAAGTGGATGTAGTCCCTTGTATGCATTATATCTCAACAAATTAGATGAAAAATACAAACTGACATAAACACATTCATACATCTATGTAATACATAGACTCAGTAAAGGTTAAAATCCAACATCATGCTCCTAGAAGAGATACACATTAGTTACAAGAATCCCTTAAGTTTAAAATAAGTGGATTCGAGACTTCCCTGGTGGTCCAGTGGTTAAGACTCCACACTCCCAATGCAGGGCGCCCGGGTCTGATCCCTGGTCAGGGAACTAAGATCCCTCATGCCTGCCGCAACTAAGACCCTGGACAGCCACATAAATAAATGTTAAAATAAATTAATTAATAAAAATAAAATAAGTGGATGGGAAACATCTACTATGCAACACGAGGCATAAGAAAGCTGAAGCAGCTGTGTTAAAACCAGACAGGATAGACTTCAGGAATATACGAGTACCAAGGATACCTAACGATAAGGGGTTAAATCATCAGGAAAATATAACCGTATTACAGATGTATATCTGCAAATAACAGAGATTCAAAATAGAGGGAGCACCATTCTAACAGATCTAAAGTCGAAAATGGACAAATCCACAATTAAAGATTCCGAGTTCAACCCTCCCCTCTCAGTAACTGGTGTAACAAATAAAATATCAGTAAGGGTAGAGGTGATGTGAGCTGCCCCCTACGACACCTTGAAATAACTGACCTCTGCAGAACATTCACTCCCTTGCCAAGTTTAGAACACATCCTATCCTCAAGTGCACATGAAACACCCACAAGGATCAGCCATACTCTGGGCCATAAAATAAATCATAACACATTTTCAAAGACTGAAGATCTATCAAGTGTAGTCTTTGATCAAAACAGAATTAAGTTAAAAATCAATGAAAACAATTACTTGGGAAATCCTTGAATATTTAGCAATTTAAGAAAAATAGTTCTGCTTTGTACATGGGTCATAGAAGGACAAGAAGTATTAAAAACCCAACCTATTAAAAATGTGAGATGTAGCTAAAGCAGTAGCTAGAGGGATATTTATGGCTTTATATGCTATTAGATTTTGTAAAGGACCAAAATCAACGTACTTTTTCTCTAAGAATATAGAAAAAACAGCAAATTAAACCCAGCACCAGATGAAGGAATAGCAGATATATGAATATATGAAATCATAAATCATTGAAAAAAATCAGTACAGAATATATATGCTTTCAGATTAATTTTCACTGCTCTATGATTTCTTTAGAGAGATGCCTGACACCTGGGAAATTCTTCCTAATTTTTTTTTTAACTTCTATATTTTTGGCTGTGTGGGTCTTGGTTGCTGCACAGAGGCTTTCTCTAGTTGCAACAAGCTGGGGCTATTCTTCATTGCAGCGCGTGGGCCTCTCACTGCAGTGGCTTCTCTTGTTGTGAAGCACGGGCTCTAGGTGCACGGGCTTCAGTAGTTGTGGCACACGGGCTCAGTAGCTGTGGCTAGTGGGCTCAGTAGTGGTGGCTCGCGGGCTCTAGAGTGCAGGCCCAGCAGTTACGGCGCACGAGCTTAGTTGCTCCGCAGTATGTGGGATCTTCCCGGACCAGGGCTCGAACCCGTGTCCCCTGCATTGGCAGGCAGATTCTTAACCACTGAGCCACCAGGGAAGTCCCTGCTTCCTAATTTTAATAAAAGTAAATAGGTAGGAAAGGAAGAATGAGTTTCAGAAAAAATGGGCAGGATGAAGACTGGGTACACTGTGACACGACCCTTCTCGGTGACACACAACATCATTGCTAAGATTCCTGACAAACCTACAGGAGCAGGGTCCTTGTGGGAATCAGCCAAGGAGAAGTTTTCTGTATGAAGACGGCCCCGTGACACAGCAGTAGGCTTGTGTGTGGGCACCGGGAAGGTGGAGAGAAGCATGCGGACTGAGCTGGGGACCTTTTAGAAACCACAGCTTGAGAGTGGACACATTACATGCAGTCCTTCTGCAAATGCCTACTGGGCATTTTTATAAACCTTGGTATAAAGTATTGAGGAAGCTTAGAAGACCCTGCCTTCTCCTGGGGACCTTCCCATTCGTCTGGGAAAAGCAGGCAAACAAGTAAATAAATGTCTATTAGGTCAGATGTCGATGAGTTTGGTGTGCAAAATAAAACGGAGAGAACAGCGGAGACAGACTACAGGTTTGAAAGAGGACGCCTTAAAATAAGAGCAGGAACATTGCTCCACACAGAAAGCAGGGCAAGGGAGACACCCTGGGATGACCATCCTCTGCCACTGGGAGATGAAGTGTGGGTCCCGGGTGGAGGGCTACTGAGCCTGTGACGTCATGGAGGGTCTGGGGACCGGCTCAGCTGTGACCTTACAAGATTTACATGGACTCTGGGGGAGAAGCTTTCCCTGGAAACACTTTGGAATTTTGTAAGTGGTGGCTAACATCACAATATTTGTACCTCTTCAGTGGTCACGATGCTTGCTTTGTTTGCAATACTTTTGCACAGCAAACGAGTTGAAACGGAAGCGCTTTGAAAACAATTAAAACAGTCCAGAAAAGATCGGGGTCAGAGCCTTTGCATTTTAGCCTGTGCCAAAGCTGTCCATCAATACTTTATGGAAAAGGCAGGGAAAAATTATTTAGTCTATTTGCACAAATTATTGAAACCTCTGAAATATTTGTCTTAAAAATAACAAGTGATTTTTTTTTCTTTCTCCCCTGAAGAAAAACAAACAACCCTGTTCAACCAACTGCTCCCTCCTTGGAAACAACTGTCTTGGCCATTTACCAGCTCTCACTGAAAGTATATTATAAATAGAAAGCCAACAGGATATTTTAACTCAACTTACAAGTGGAACTTATTTAACTTTTATCAGCACTAGACAGGAAAACAGGGTCTTGCAACGTCCTGCAACTCCTGCACAGAACTGGTGAAAATTAGATGTGTTTCCTTTGAACTTCTGAAAACCCGCCCTTCCCCACATTTAGAGAGAGACGTGGGGTGTGTAGTTTCTCTGGTGTTTTTGTTCTGTTTTGCTCAACCGTAAGATATGAATAGGTGAGACCCTCAAAGGATGGATGAGTGTGAGCTTTCATACCAATAAGGATATATTTAAAATTTTCACTAAGTTTCTCTATGCATGCAAAAATACTCTGCTTTGTTCAACTTAAATTTTATATATAATACTTATAATCAACATGTTTATGTTTAATATAAAAGTATATTATGCATTACATAAAGTATACATTATACTATTATATATTATAAAAGTATATGTAATATATAATATATATTACATATTTTATATATTTATATTAGAGATGTTTATTATGTATAATATATATTCAGTATATATATCTCATATTTGTTCTGTTTCTCTGGAGAACCCTAATACAAACTTCATGAGCAATTATTAAATTTTAAGGATGCTTTTTAGATTTGCAAACAATATTATGGGGTTTGAGAAACATATTTGCTACATTTGATTGTTTCACTCTCTTCTGAATCATTTATTTGTTATACTGTTGATACTTATTTATTTTGATTATTCCTCAATTAAAAAAGTGACTTTAGCACCTATTCCTCTCCAAATATGCCATGCTTCTCTCCTTCTCTTGCCAAATTCTTCAAGAGAGTAGTCTAGACAAGAGTACCCCTATCTCTCCTTTTCATGTCTCTCTGGAATGCACCTCAAAGCTGAGGGGAGGGTGGGGCTTATGGATGTCATACGGACATGAGCTGAAATGATGAGTGACCGGGATGCACCCACATTTCAACCATCTCCACACCGTGAGGTATGACGGATCACGTCAAGTTCTTACCTAATGACATGTTCTGCGGAGGCATGCCACATGCCACCTCTGAGAAGAAACTTGCAATGTCATTGTGGGGTTCAGTGCAAACTCCTATTTTTCCCTTTGCCCCGAGAATGGGCACTTCCCACGGAAAGAGCTCTTTCTCCTCTGCTGTCCTGGAAAGGAAACATGGAGCAGTGCCTTCCACGAGCTGCCGCGTGCATGGCCGGGAGGCTGAAATAAACATTGACCCGTGTCGACTACCACTGACGCTGGGTGCTGGGGACACCAGCCAAGCGGGCTGAGGAAGACATCTGGTATGTTCTCACACATCAGGTGTCCACACACAGACTCCACCACGTGCCCCCAAACGACCCAAGGTCCACCTTCTGAGTCTTAGAAGCCTGCACACAGACGTCTACACCTCTGGCTGTTCCTCCTCTCTCCCAATCTATACTGAAGCTGCAAGCACGTGACGGAGGTTCTATTTCAAAGTGTTTGCAGAAACCAAACATGAGTCATTACTAATACCAGGACCACCAGGAACAAATACCACCCTCTCATCCATTGCTCTGTTTTCTAACAAGACCCCTGAGTGGTCTCACCCGGCCCGGCCGCTGTTAAGAAGTGAAATATACAATCTGATTAAAGTTAACGTTAGAGCACGGTGTCTCTCCACTCAAAACTCACCGGGGGCTTTCTGTTTTGCTAAGGGTTAGAGACCACATTTCAAAAATGCTTCTGTGTCTCCACAATTCTCCTGTCTGTATATGACTTGCGAGGTACAGAGGGAAGCCCTGAGAATTTATGACCAATTGTTATTTAAACAGCTTATAAATTACCTCAGTATTTATGGTAATTTCATTTATGCCTTACCCCAAAGTAACACCTGTGTGTTTGGTCAAGTTCATCTGTAATGTAACGATAATAAGGACCCTTATTTCAGAGGGTGGCTAAAAGAATCCCAAGAGATATGCCGAAAACATTTAGACCAAAGCTTAACATATATCCTCCCAATAAGTTCAAAATATTTTCAAATTTCCAATTATTTTTTCTTGGATCCACCTTTTTTAAAAAAAATCTTTCTAAATTCCAAATATATATGCACTTTCCAGTTCTCCTTTTACTTATGCTGTACTAAATTCAATGTTAAATGCATAATAATCTGTATGATTTTACTGTTGTGTCATTTGTAAGACTCCCTAGAAGTTTCAGCAGATAGAAAATTTGGTTTGCTTTTTTAAAGTTCAAGCATTCTCCCATTGCTCTGCGAAATGTTTTAGACAGAATAATTAGTTCAACTTGATGAATCTTCTTTTCCAAATGTTTTATATGTTTTGTGATAGTTTATTGAAATGTTCTCTCAGTCCTGAAAGAAGTGTGTTCAACTCTCCCACTCTAATTTTGCAATCGTAGTTCTGTAGATGTCTGCTCTGGTGATTTCAGGATTTAGTGTTCCTCATATGCTCTTTTAGGATTGTTATACCTTCCTGGTGTGTTTCATCTTTTACTCTTGTCCACTGTTCCTTCCCCCCCCCCACCGTCTTGCATTTTTTTTGCTAATTCTGTGTGATATTACTATAGCCATAACAGCTTACTTAAACTTAGTGTTTGTTGGGTTTTTATTAATTTTATCCTGACTCTGCACACAAGGTGTCTTGGTTCAGAGGTGGATTTCCTGTGAAGAATCTCACAGGAAATAATAAGTGCATTCCTGGGGTTTGCTCCAGTCCTTACCCGGGGGGGGGGGGGATGCAATGAGAAACAACTGTCCAAAGAGCTTAATGCCCTAGCGGGCAGGAAAAATGAGTTTTCTTTGTGTGGACAGGTCAAGGGGGAAGCTGTCCTCTAAAGGAGTCCGCTCCTTCCTCCAGCCCTTTGCAATGTAAATGAAACCTCCCCAGGAGCCTGAGACACAGGTCTTTTTTTTATCCCTACCCATGGCCATAAGGTCATGGGATCATTCCTCCTTGAAGTGTAAATACCCCAAGTGAATACCAGTCATCTAGGGACCTTGGGGCTTCACCAAAAGATAAGTCTGAGTTCTAACCAGTTACCTTTGGGGGAGATAAGTTTTATTATCCTGTTGGATCAGAGCAATTATTTCCTTCATTAGAGAAACAAATGGCTACACACCTAACCCTTATGGCATATGAAAATGTTTCCAGAAGTGAAAGGTAACATTTCCTAATTTTATATCATATATACTTCCGTGTCCCATTGACAAAAGCTTTTTTGTTTTATTTAATTTTTTTTTACAGAAACACTGAAAAAGCCAGAAAAGTTTTTTCTCCAAAATGTTCTTTTTAAGATTTTCATGGTATATTCCTTTTCAGTCTGTTTGCATCTTTATATCTAAGAAGTATATCTGGTAAAGAGCATACGTTGTACATTTTTCACAGAGTCTGATTCTCTTTGTATGTTATATGAAGATGAAAGTAAATTTTAAATAAGTTTATTACTGTACATGTATGTGCAAACATAGATGACAGATAAATTTAGGTAAATTATATACTATAACATTTAATAGGATCTATCTACCTACCTATTTGTCTATCTACATACAATTTCATTTTATCAATTTCAAGTTCTGTGTATTTCACCAAAATTAACAATTAAAAGAAAAAAAGGTATTAGACTTAGTAGTCACTCTTTCGGGAATCTTTTCACTCAAGCGACTGTATGACTTGCTGTCTTCCACTCATCAGATCTCTGCCTGGGTGGCCTATGTTATGTTTCCATATAACCCTCTTCGATCTCCTACACTGTCGGTTTATTTGTCTGTTTCCTGTCTCCCCTTCCGGAACAGAAGCTCTGTGGATCCTACCTGTGTGGGCCGCTGTTTTCTCTGCCGCAAGCCTAGAACAATGGCCTTGCCCCAGCCTGGCTCAACAGATACCTGCTGAATAGACACTGACCCGACGGTATTGGCACCTGTGAAAATACCCACTTTCTGGACAGTATGCATGGGGGTAAGTGCCTACTTTGCTCTCTGCTGTACTTTTTGAAATTGGAACATAGTTAATTTACAGTATCAGGTGTACAGCAAAGTGATTCAGTTATATATATACATCCATATATATACTCTTCATACATACATTTTAAAAAGTTTTTATTGCAGTATAGTTGCTTTACAATGTTGTGTGAGTTTCTGCTGTACAGCAAAGTGAATCAGCTCTACGTATACATATATCCCGTCTTTTTTGGATTCCCTTCCTATTTAGGTCACCACAGAGCAGTGAGTAGAGTTCCCTGTGCTCCACAGCAGGTTCTCATACATACATATTCTTTGTCAGATTCTTTTCCATTATAGGTTATTCCAAGACACTGAACATCTGCTATACTTTTTAATAGTTATTTTTTAAAAATCGGAGACACCCATTCATTCCACAGACACTGAATTTGTCTCCTAACACACTCACCAGATGGCTACAATTTAGGAAGGTTCATTAAGTGCTGTCCTTGAGTGCAGGTAACCTACTAGGTAGGATTGGAGAGGAAGCTCTTATACGTTTCTAGTGCACCTTATTTGTGCTGAGGGTGGCTTTTTCCTCAAACGCAGGACTAGCTAATATGGAACTGTAACTCTGGGGCGGGGAGGGGGAAGAAATTCCACAGCTCATGGACGGTAAACATGGTGACAAACAACGGAGCTCGGCGCCATGTCCCCACAAGAACGCCATGCCCGCCATCTGGCAAAATAAATACGCACACCGAGATGAAAATAAAGAACAGACACTATGCACGTGAAAAGCAGCGCACGGATAATGGGGGAGACAGTGGTGCCTACCCTTCCAGCGGGAAGCTGACCCTCTGATGTTTGTACAAACTACAGGACTGTCTCCTCTAGTTGGGTCAATGCCTATTTTCATGATTGAAACGGACCACACGTGTATCCTGAAGTTAGCACAGACACTGGAGGTGTGACCAGGGTTTGCATTTTTCCCCGTCTGCATGGATGGATCTATGGGATTCTGGACGGCCCGAGGGGCGCACAGGAGGCTTGGGGAGGAGAGATTTCTGGAGAGAAAACCGCGTAGCAAGATGAAAACCCTTGCTCCTGCTTTCCCCTTTTGGAGACCTGAGCCTGGCCCTTTCTGAGCCTGAAAACCTCTCCCTAACAACACCAAAGTTGAGACTAAAACATAATAATAGCAATAATAACAACTATTATTAGAATATGAAGCAACGAGTAGGGGCTGCTTTGGCTACACCAGCATATGCCTGAGATGCCCTTGGAATGATACAGTGCACTGTGGAATCCACACAATCAATTACCAGGGGGCATTTTTCTAGGATATGCATTCTCAGTGGTGGCAATACTGCCCCTAAAAGGGGCCCAAAAGGGATTCCTTGTGGGTTAAAAAGAATCACGTCCCTGTATCTACAAAGCCCAGACACAAATAGTGTATGTAACCAGACAGACAGTTATTTCTGCTATTAAGATTTCATGGAGGGCTTTCCTGGTGGCCCAGTGGTTGAGAGTCCGCCTGCCGATGCAGGGGACACGGGTTCGTGCCCCCGTCTGGGAAGATCCCACATGCCGCGGAGCGGCTTGGCCCATGAGCCATGGCCGTTGAGCCTGCGTGTCTGGAGCCTGTGCTCCGCAACGGAAGAGACCACAACAGTGAGAGGCCCACATACCGCAAAAAAAAAAAAAAAAAAAAAAAAGATTTCATGGAGGTGGGGCTGGCTGAAGAAGAAAGATCTCAAAAGGCTCCCTGGAAAAAGGGGGTGTGATGGCTGTTTTATGAATGTGGATGTGCATGTGAGTGCGTGAGTATGTGTGTGTGCGTGAGTGTGTGTGTGTGTCTCTTTTAGGGCTTTATATACGTGTATCCAAATTTATCTGCCCCAAAGCCTAGCCATCTCCTCTGACTCAGAATTACTCCATTACCTGGGTCCATATACACTTCTACTGAACATGTCTTCCACGGTCTCTGTGTATTTATATTGTCTTTTAATTGGGTCCTCATCCATTTCTACTCTGCTTGTAAAAGAGAAGGTGAATCAGCCACTTAACTACTGGACTGGAGTTCTTGCATTTGATAACAGAGTGTAAGGTATTTCAGGAATATCTCCATTTCTTGTTTTACCGTTGATACGGGTAATCACACGATTTTACATATCCTGCTTTGTTCAGTCAAGTTAGGCAATTTGTGCTGAAGTGCAAAAGTGAAGGGAAACTACTGACGGATGATGTCGGGCAAGATTAAAAGAGATGGACTAAAATTTCTAGAGAATTTTGCTTTTACCTTTCAGGAGAAAGGAAAACCCTTTACATTGCATCCAGTAACCCAGAGAAGACCAGTGAGAATGGACTATGCAAGGTTTATTTGCATAATATTCATCTTGATGATGAAAATGACAGAATAGCCTTCAACTTTTTTGTCAAGTAAGTAAAAATAACGTAGAAGGAAACCACATATAAATCCCGAAGCCTGAGGGAGGGTCTGGCTTCCACGTTTGCAGGGAATTATGGGGATTATATGTTGAAGAGCATGACTCCCTGAGTTATGGGGCTGAGAAGGGCCTCTGGAGTTGTGGGATCAGGTCCACTCTAAGCCTCCAGGGAATGTCCTGGAGCCTTTGCTTCGAGGGAGGAGTCCCAGAAGCTCCACTGGCATCAACTCATGAAAGGAAAGAGGGACACAGCAGCGGGAAGAGGATCCTGCCCTCGACCCCGACAGTCCCACCCAGGGGCTTGAATCCTTCACACGGAATTGGTAAGCGATGGTTCCCACTGCGCCCCAGAAGCTGTGAGCAGGTGGAAGAACACAGCGTGCTCTGCCCTGAAAGGGCTTTACACACATCGATGTTCAATCGCGAATAAATTTGTTAAAGCTGTCATAACCCCAAGTACTACCCATGGAATGTTGACTATACTGCAGGGGTTTACTAGGAACTCAAAGGAATAAGAGAAGATGAAGAAACATGTTCTTGACCATCACTGGTGAAAGGAGAGTGAAGGATACAGATTCATATGCTAATAACAATATTGTACGGGAAATTCTACAATAATGGTATGGATGAGGTGGAAAGAGGGCACCAAGAAACTGGAGAGGGTGGGAACATGGGGAGCCTGAAAAATTACATGAGGAATGTGGGGTGCATAGGATGCTTTGAAGGGGGGTTGGGTTTTCTAAACAAAGAGCTAGGAAAAGGGAGAAATACTGCCATCCTCAGAGGCACCCATTTATTTAAAAACCCAGGAAATAGCAAATAGCATCAGGGAGCTGGGATAGTATGTGTGGAGGTCACTGTAAAAGCGGAAATTTAGAAAAGAAATATGAGACTTCGTTCTGAAGACTCTTATATGCCCAACGACTACCAGTTTCAACTTCGCCATGACAGAAATGGGTATCTGCTGAGTTATGCAGAAGCAGTCAAATTCCACTTCTTTCTGATTATGCTTCTCCTATAAACTCATGAAATAGAAAAGAAACAAGGTTTGGATTCTCAAATTTAATTCTGAAGTTTCAGCTTCACCATATAGATCACTGGCAATGCCTTAAACTAAATAAGAATATTTTAGGAATTGTAGATCTTAGTGTCTGTCTGTCTCTCTCACATCTAAATTTTACGTTAAATTAGTAATAAATGTAAACACATAATTTGATGATTTCGTCCTTGAAAGAACAGTTATTCCCACACTAACATTTAAGTTTAAGCAGAAGAAGACAAACATAAAGAAATGAAGCAGGAGGAATTATTTAAATCGAAGAAATGTAGGGTATCCAAAAGCATCAAACAGTGCTAAGAGATCGCTTGTCGATAGGATTAAAATATATATTTACATGGTAGGTATAACTTATGTTAGTGTTTACATTTATCTGTCCTTTAAATCCAGGTATGATGGCATTGAGAAATATAGCTTAATGTTTCAAAAAAATGGCAGTATAAACAAAGAGGGAAAGTGCAAAGAAGAAATCTAGGAGGAAACAGAAGACTGAAGGAAATATTTCTATCAGTATAAATAACCAGGGCAAATTTACTGTCCAGAAGAGAGTCAAGCATAAAGCCTTGAAAATAAGGACAGAAAGTTATTAACCTGTTAGGAACTGAAAGAAACTGGAACTGGAGGAGGAGGGCAGCTTTTCCTATGATAAAAAAATGAAGAACAGACACCAAAAAATTATATAAGAAACTGAAGTCTATTTCTGAAGACCTAATTTCTAACCATATACGTGTATTCCAACAATCTCTCTCTCCCTGTCTTCACATACTTTGAAGAATAAAAACATTAAGAAAAAAATAACTAAGAGGCTTATGCTTGGAGAGATTGGTTTATAAATATATATGATTGATAATCATAAAAATATATACCTGATTGTATACATATAATTAAATTATATACACACTCATACACACAATACATATCCTATCCCAGTAGATGTCCCTTTCAGTTCTCAGTATTTTTTTTAAGAATACATTACCTGCTTGTTTGCTATTTTTAGAATGTCTGTGCCCCATTTAATTGACATTATATGTGGGCACACTTTTAAAAATCAACTTTATTGAAGTCTATTTATCTGTAAGTATATGCACCCTTGTGAAGGGTAAGGTTCAGTGAGTTTTGACATATGTGCAGACCTGTGTAATCACTGCCACAGTTAAGATATAAAACCTTTCCATCACCCCAGAAAATTCCCTTTCTCTTTCTGACCATGAAATGTCTACCGATCCAGCCAGAGGTAACAACTGATCTGATTTTCTCACCTGTTCTAGAACTTCAAACAATTATACACTCTGCACCTTTTTCTCCTGGTTCTTTCACTCAGCATACTACTTTAAAAATGTATCCACCAGGCTACATACACAAGGAGTCACATCTTTCACGGCCAAGTGAAAGGACGATGGGGATATAAATATTCGTATTTTGGCAGTTACTGGACAACTGTGTTATTCGCAATCTGTGATGACTCTGACTAACTCTGATGTGAATAGTTCTGTACTAATCTTTGTGTTGACATATACTCTCAGTCCTCTTGGGTAGGCACGGAGTGGCTGCTTCCCAGTACAAGTGTATATTTAGCTACAGGAATCAGTAAAGTACCCAGTAACAATTCCTTTTGGATTATCACCACCAGTGTTTAAGACATTCAACTGCAATACGTCCTTTTACAAACTTGGAATAAACATCGTCTGCAATTTCATCCAGTCTCATTGATGTAAAGTGGAATCTCACTGTGGTTTTTTTTTTGTTTTTTTTTTTGCGGTACACAGGCCTCTCACTGTTGTGGCTTCCCCCGTTGTGGAGCACAGGCTCCGGACACGCAGGCCCAGCGGCCATGGCTCACGGGCCCAGCTGCTCCGCGGCATGTGGGATCCTCCCAGACCGGGGCACGAACCCGCGTCCCCCGCATCGGCAGGCGGACTCTCAACCACTGCGCCACCAGGGAAGCCCTCTCACTGTGGTTTTAACTGGCTTTTCCCTAATGACGAATAATGGGGGTACACAGTTTCACACCGCCATTCTTCTGGATGTGTCTGTTCCATAATGTATCCAATTTTTGTTGGGTTATTTCCCCTTTTATTTGGGTTGTGTGCATCTTCATATATGACAAATAGCATGTTTTTGTCTTATACTTACACACAGAGATACATGAAGACAAAGCCTTTTGTTATACAGGTGACATATGTAATTATCTTATGTTACATGTACATAATTTCCTTATGTCAGATATGTATGTGTATTTCTGCATTTGCTTGTGAGTGTGTGAATGTTTGTATACACATATGTGGCTTTCAGTGTTTAATTCTCTAAAAGGTTTTTTATAGAAGACATTTGTGTTTTGATGAAATTAAACTCACTGTTTTCTTTAATTTTTTGGCCATCATATTATCTAATAAATCATTGCCAGGGTTGTGAGAACCCCTAAGGTCTAGTCATGATGGCTAGACCTCTCAATTTCCAGGAAGTATTTAAAGGAAAGACTTGTTTTCTTCTTTTCTAAAATTCTAGATTTCTTCATGTTTATTTGGCTGTAAACGTGACCTGTTTATTTGCAGTTTATCTTTGGAACTTCTGCTCGCATTTTATGTGTAGACATGACACCTTTGCCTCCTGATAGCTGCTTGATGTTAGACAACATATTTCTACTCTTTCGAATGTCAGATCGTGCCACAGGCACTAAAAGGATACCTGAACACGGGGTCTAAAGAGGGTAAAACGGAAAATCCTAATTGTATGTCACATTTTTATCACTGTAATCAACCAACTTGAAGATCTTTTGTTTTTAAGGTTCCATGGAAAATGCACAGAATTATCTGCTAACAGAAGAAAGACAGCAGACCATGTTTTCCAAGTTGACTGTAAGTATGAGAGTGTTTCACTGGTAAAGGTGTATCAGGGTAGAAATCTTGGTCTCAACTTCCTCCAACCACTCCATATATCCGAATTCTAGTTCTATTAACAATTAGAGGTGTGACCAGGCACTAGTCCCTAAATCTTCCATGTACCTGGTCATGAGCAAAGGGTTCAATCACCCGAATTGGACAGCCCCCCCCCACCCCGATTAGGAGTGTTACTCATTGAGAGACTAAGCACAGTGTGGAGAACTTGTACTTCATAAGGTTCTCAGTATAAGAAACTGTTTCTACGTAATCTAAAACAACCTTAGGAACTAACATCTCATGGGTCTATATTGAGTTTAGACATCAATGCCACTCCACAGAGTACACTTTTTAAAAACAATCTTAGGGCTTCCCTGGTGGCGCAGTGTTTGAGAGTCTGCCTGCCAATGCAGGGGACACGGGTTCGAGCCCTGCTCTGGGAGGATCTCACATGCCACGGAGCAGCTAAGCTCGTGTGCCACAACTACTGAGCCTGCGCGTCTGGAGCCTGTGCTCCGCAACAAGAGAGGCCGCGATAGTGAGACCCGCGCACCGCGATGAAGAGTGGCCCCAGCTTGCCACAACTAGAGAAAGGCCTTGCACAGAAGCGAAGACCCAACACAGCCAAAATAAATAATTAATAAACTCCTACCCCCAACATCTTCTATAAAAAATAAAAACAATCTTAGAACATCTTAATCCATCCAATGTCTGGTGGATGAATATAAATCCAGGGATATAAATTATTTCAATTCTCAAGCACATTTCTTCATAAGCACAGCTTCTGTTCAAAGCAATGGGGATGTTGGCTCAGATTTCTATCTCTACATCCTTTTCGATTCATTCACTCTGAATGTGGAATGGTCTAAGGGGTACGTATTTGATTAAAATTTAAACATTATCAACCTGTGGTTCCTACCCTTGCCTAACATAACCAACAGCAAAGTGACTGTACAATGAACAAAAGTAAGTAAAACATATGCCTGAAACGTACCCGTACACATTCATCAGTAATTTTTAGATTGGGAGTAGATTTTTAACTCCTGTATTAATTTTTCCTTTGGCTGATTCACTAATGCTTCTACTATATTTTCTTCACTTTTCTCCACTGCTGTACATTATCTAAATGGATTTTGAAAGGGCAATTTAAGATGGAAGAAAAACAGAGTAGCTGGCCTTCTTGTGCAGGTCTCTTGGGAACTAGCTATTGGAAACCCTCACCACCCTCCGCCCTTTGATTTGGGGACTCTAATGTGTACCCACAGTATGCAGCACACAGCAGTGGCCTTGATGATGACGTGAGACCTGGAAGACAGATTTACTTTCATTGTCTCCATCACCTTCATTGCCTTTACAGCCTATCTAGTGATGCTGCAATGTCCACCTCTGTAAAACCACGGTTATAACACAGGTGCTCACTGAGGACCTGAAGAGATGTATAATCTGATTTAAATTGTCCCAATATAACCCAAGGCTCATGGACTCAGAGTGGCCTTGGGCAAGACGCATGTACCTGTCTGGGGCTATGAGACTTTGAAGCTGTTTCGGCTGCTCTTTTTTTCTTTTTCTCAAGCAGACTAATGCTTTTTCAGTGTTTCAGACAATGAGCAATGGTATTTGGGGTTTCAGGAACACAGCTGGGCACTTTGACATCCTACCTGGATGAGCGATTTCAATAAGGTGTGATGCAGGGCTAGACGAGAGAATGCATTTAGAGGGTTTAGAAGGAAAGCAAGGTAGGTCACTGCTTACTCTTCCCCAGATAAACAAGGCAGAGTGGACAGGCAGAGCCAGAGATGAAGGTGCAACCCTCCAGGCGGGGTGTGAATTAACTGTTAGGTGGTCACTGCTTGCATATCCTAGCAAGTAAAACTGTCTTCATACCAATAGACATGGTAGTGGTCTCTACACATTTTTTTAAGTCTACACATTTTTAAAGTAATAACCTAGACCGAGGGGCAGAGGAAATGCAATAATATACAGTGTTCAGACGGTTCCCTGGGACAGGGTAGGCACTCAGGATCACAAAGTTTTGAGTGGTTTATTGACTTTGGTCCCAAAGAGAAGTCAATTCCACGGCTGGGATCATGGAAAACCAAAGAACTGTAGAATTTGGATCTGATAAATTGCTCATGTTGTTTAAAAAAACTGTTGGGTTCATTAAAAAACATGTTCTAGAAAACATCTTAGTAAGATAGCAAGGTGTGGCCAGTTTAATTGTATAAGAAGGTGGGAATAAGGAAAACTCTTCCCTGCTTGCCTTGCTTTATAATCAGTTGTAGCATTCAGCACACCCATGGAGCAAGACAGAGATCAATACAGGATGTACTGTTGCTAATACCCTAAATGTGCCATGATAAATCTAATCGATAATAAATTAATTAACGTGGGGTTGTATATATGTATATTCTCTCTCACAGATGTAGGTAAAAATGAAATCAAAATTATTCCTATCTCTGAAAATGCTCTGAGGATGTATAATGTCAACATGGATGAACAAGGCAAGACTACAAAATTTACTGGACTGATTGGTATGTATTACATCCTAATATTCCCATTGCTACTCTCATGTAACATTTCCACTGTCAGTTTTTTTTATTCAGAAAGTAAGTATGTGCTGACAGGGCTTCCCTGGTGGCGCAGTGGTTGAGAGTCCGCCTGCCGATGCAGGGGACACGGGTTCGTGCCCCGGTCTGGGAAGATCCCACATGCCGCGGAGCGGCTGGGCCCGTGAGCCATGGTCGCTGAGCCTGCACATCCGGAGCCTGTGCTCCGCAAGGGGAGGGGCCACAACAGTGAGAGGCCCGAGTACCGCAAAAAAAAAAAAAAAAAAAAAAGGAAATTTAAAAAAAAAAAAGGACAAGTATGTGCTGACAATATTCATTACTCAGGGTACAAGGCCTAGGTCTTTATGTTTACTGAGTTAACGACCCTGGAAAGTAATCTATCAAGAAAGAGGGGCTTGTAGGGGTGGGAAGTATCAGATCAGAAATTTCAAAATAATTCCCACCTGCTGAAATTAAAAAGTAAAATACGGAGTTTTCCTAGGAGTAGTTTAACATGTCAACTAATTTCAAGCCCTGGTTATAATCAGGCTGACCTCCATCTCTCCATTCATGCCACTTTTCTAATGCATTCTGAGCCTTGGAACTGAAGCTTTAAAAGTAAATCTTCAGGGCTTCCCTGGTGGCGCAGTGGTTAAGAATCCGCCTGCCAATGCATGGGACACGGGTTCAAGCCCTGGTTCAGGAAGATCCCACATGCCGCAGAGCAACTAAGCCCATGCGCCACAGCTACTGAGCCTGCACTCTAGAGCCCACGAGTCACAGCTACTGAGCCCATGCGCCTAGAGCCCGTGGTCCGTAACAAGCCACTGCAGTGAGAAGCCCAAGCACTTCAACAAAGAGTAGCCCCCACTAGCTGAAACTAGAGAAAGCCTGCGTGCAGCAACGAAGTCCAACCCAGCCAAAAATAAATTAATTTAAAAAAATAAAAATAAATAAATCTTCATCTTGTTCAACTGTTCTGCTGCATTGTTATTAGGGATACTGGCATCACCCCAAACACCCACACAGGGGCAATGAGAGATGTATGTACCACTGGGACAACAGGTGTCTATTTTGGAAGAGGTATTGGGTAGAATGGTGGGGTAATTAGAGAATAAATTTTCTCCCATCACCCATCACCCTGTGTGACAGGGTGAATGTGTCTCTGGAAGCGGAGAATCGTGTTTCCAGTTAATCTCAGTCTAGAACAAGGCATGAGTGTCAGGTATAGATTCTAGGAAGTTGATAAAGGACCAAGTAGGTTCCATAATGTGATGATTGAGCCCCAAATTCATAGACCTCCTGGTCAGCCTTTGGGGTCTTGCTGCTGATGCTGGACGGTGCCTAGTTACAGAGTTGGACTGGGATTCATTCTCAAGACAGACAGCAGACATCTGTGTCATGGGAAACGGTAACCGTTTGAGACTCTCTTACATTGTACACCAAGCGAAATCTGATTTGCACATTCAATTCCTTGTTCTGTATTCAGACATTTCCCTGGGTTCTAACGGGCAAAATTCTGCTTTCTGTATGGTGGTTTTCAGGCAGAGGAAATAACATTAAAGAGGAAGACTTTGAGAAGTTCAAGCAGATGACGAGAGAAGAGGGGATTTCAGAAGAAAATACTGTGAATGTCATGGAAACTGGTAACAGAACTATACTTTTTCCTGAATGTATCATTCACCTGGTATGTAAATATGCTATCAGGAAACAAGTCAATTTATTTAAAACTTCATCTTCCATAAGTAATCTTTTATAAAATCCATTACTTAAAAAAACAAACTTTGGAAATACTGAGAAATGGTAGTAATCGGTGGCTCTTTGATTCCTGCCCTTTTGATTTTCCCCAGTGGAAAAAAAAGTGACTTCACCACCTAATTCTAAGTAAACACAGCCTGTTATTAATGCTGTTTCATCAAACAAATCAACAAGCACACGCTGTGATTTCATATGTGCCAAATTTTGTAGGTAACGATTCTGTGTCCCAGTAACTTAAATTCTGTCACTAGAGAACTTTTTCTGTTACATTAGGTAATTTCGCTTCTCTTGAGCCCTATTAAATTTCAAGTTTGTTGGTTGATTAATGCTGAGCGGTTCCGGTGAGACAGCCTTATCCTGCAGGAATCATGCCAACCAGAGTCATTACAGAGAAGCAGGGATGGCCAGAAGTTGGTGGAAACTAATTTGTGTTCCAGTCACTCCTGACATGATGGCTGTCCATACACATCCCAACTCTAGGAGGACTGGGGTTAAAGAGAACTCACACTTCCTGCAAGAACAATGTTTAATTTTGCCCCGCTCAAGGCCTTCCAACCACACTGTCTGAAACATGCGTTTGGTTTATATTCCCCTTCAGAAGGTGATTTTGTTATAGTGGAATCTTTAAACTTTCTAACCTAAGAGAGCCTCAGAAAATGACACTGATCTAGGCTAAAGTGTGTTTTTATTTTTCTGTTTGAACAAAATGGAAGAAAAAAAGCAAATAAAAACACTAGCTTTCAGGTGAATGTGATAAGAAAGATGTGGTACATATGTACAATGGAATATTACTCAGCCATAAAAAAGAATGAAATAATGCCATTTGCAGCAACATGGATGGACCTAGAAATGTTCATACTAAGTGAAATAAGTCAAACAGAGAAAGACAAACACCATATGTTACCACTTACATGTGGAACCTAAAAACTGAAACAAAAGAACAGACTTACAAAACAGAAACAGTCACAGAGAAAAAAACTTATAGTTACCAAAGTGGAAAAGGGGTGGGGATGGATAAATCAGGAGCTTGGGATTGACATATACACACTACTATATTTAAAATAGATAAACAACAAGCACAGGGAACTATACACAATATTCTGTAATAACCTATATGGGAAAAAAATCTGAAAAAGAATTGATATACATATCTGTATAACTCAATCACTTTGCTGTACACCTGAAACTAACACAATATTGTTAATCAACTATACTCCAAAATAAATATTTTTTAAAAAAATTCTCAAAGCCCCAAAAGACAAAACGTTTGGAATTGGAGAGAAGTGTACCTCAATCACAGAACTGGTACACCAGTTTTACATGAGGCATCCACATGAGCATGAATCCTGAAATCATAACTCCTAGAGTGGATCCCAAATGGGAACGGTCCCACCATACGTACATCCTTAGGTAAATTCCAAATGGATCCTCCCACGTCACAGAGATGTGTTCACAGGAATTTGACCATTGGATTCACTAACATCTCCTCTACCCTTGGAAGTCCCCCTACCTGAGGCTCACCCCTGTCAGCTGTCATACAGTCAACTCCACTAAACTTTGGTCCTGTTTTATTCACCTGCAGGATGTGTCACTGAGAACCAGGCACATCATCTTCTCCATGGAATCAAGGTCAACAACATGAAGGCAACGTTCCTGGTTCCTGCACAACAATCATCCTTCTCTCTTCAGAATCACACTCCCTTTCCCATTTCATCTCTCCTGGTCACCATTCATGTCCCGTCTGGTGCTACTTGATTTCAGAGGGTTTAAATAAATAGATGTAGTATATACCCTGCACATGTGTGTCTGTGCAGAAAGTCAACTAATTTAAAACACACAAATATCCACATTAAGTACCCAGGAAAATGTGCCCTTCATAGGATAGATGTCCCATCAGACACAATTCTGATGAGGATTAAATACAGATGTCCTAGAGATGTCCAGGAGAGAAGGAGAAAGAGGACTAAACCATCACCGGACAGGGGACAGGGTTACAGAGACTCATATTGTAGTGGGAGGAGGCAGTCTGGTCAAGAAAAACGTCCCCAGAAAGCACCTTATTCATTACAGGAAGGGGAACTTGTGTTTGAGTCACTGAGATTTATGCACAGAAAATGCAAGATGCCATGTGCCATAATTGAAGGGAAATGCCTATTCTGACATCACCAACACCTCTGAAATTGCGCTGAAGACCTGATATTTCTTAACAATTAGGTCCCTAGTAATCAAAGATGGAGCAGCAGCTGAGACTTGGTCAGTCCATAGAATCACGAAGTCAGTGTACTGCTTGGAGGGGCCAGATGACTGAGAGTTCAGTCAGGAAGATGTACCTGCAAACACAGCTCCAAATATCTAAAGATGGTGTTCCATCCTCTTATGCTTCGAAGAGCAGTAGACACTAGTATATTCCCAAGGAGTGGCCATCCCCACTCTAACGGGCACAGCCCCGTGATCAGCTCCGCACAGCACTCAAGGTGCTTTTGGTCTGAAAGATCCAGCAGCCTCCATGCATGACTTATTCCCAGGGTGGGGCCAAAGTTCAGAAAACTGGTCCAAGCCCTGGGAAAATAAAGCTACACCTAAGCAATATTTACCAGAATAAATGTTTGAGTGCCTACACAGACACAGACTCCAAATGTACAGCTGGCCAGTGTCAGAGACATCAGTTGTGAAGATTACAGGGACTGTCTGAAAGTAACAAAGCCCTCAATGGCAATGTTTGAATTATCTCTCCTGTATAATAGGGTGTATGCAGTTGGAGTTCTAACTCTGGTCTTCACAGTATGTCAGGAAATGCTGGATTGGTTGGGTGGAAATACACATAGGCAATAGAATAGAGAGTGACGGGATGAACCTCTTAAGGAATATTGAAAGGGAGGACCTGGTATAGACAAGTTAAACAACTGTGAAATAGTATATGTGATCGTGGTGTGAGCAGTCTTAATAAGGAAAACAGGGTAGTCACCACAAATGCTACAGAAATGAAGAAAAATGTAGAAGAAAACCAAAGTTATGCCAACCAAATTAACCCTTTCGATGAAATGGACACATTTCTCGAAAGATCTGTTACCAACACTGACACAAGATGAAACACAAAACTTGACGAGTCCCTTTTCTTATTAAAGAATTTCAATCTGTCATCATACGATTTTCCATTAAGAACTTGGAGGTCCAGAAGATTTCACTGCAGAATCCTCTCAGACATGCAGAGACGGCACTAAACTTAGTCAAAGTTTTCAGAAGGAGATGGTGAGGGAGACTGTCCTACTCCTCTTATGAGGTTAGCACGACCTAAAACCCCCAAATCTGATTAAGACGTCAAAATATACATAAACATACGAGTTCATATTAAAATATCTCTATATCCTGAACTGTTCTTTAATCCCCTAGACAGAATTGGGTCCTCTCAACAGATTGGTATAATTTACACATTACACGTAGGCATGCATTTTCATTAAAACACAAACCTATTAATATATTGGACAGCAGTCTTTGTTTTGCACATACATAAGAATGAAACTATATGGAGAATCTTGCTTCTGCTTTTTCACAAGGTAATATATTTAGAGATTATTTGTATGTTGATTCATAGAGATCTAATATATTAATTTTTTACATCTCACACTATATGTCATAGCTACCAGATTGTTGTTTTAAATATTTCAACACTACAGACAACAAACCAGTGAATCATACTTATATGTATCAATCATTTTAAAATTTCTGTAAATGGAAATGCCTTGACAAAGTGAACACACCTTTAGGATATTTACAGTTACAACCAAAAGGACCTTTCAAAACCCCTGTGTATTTTCTGTTCCCACGTCCCAGCATGTCCTACCCACAGATACACACTTCACTCACTCTTCCAGCCATCATCAGAGCTTCACTCAAAACCCTTCCTTTTGGAAAATGCGACTCCCACGAAATGGATTTCAAACACACTCCATGTTCCTGCCTTGCCTTATTTTTCATCCTTCAACTTAGAAACAGGTGATATGTTTGGCAATCACCAGTTAGCCTGATGGTATTCCGTCTCCTTTCACTGGAAGACACCTCACTGGATGGTGAACTGAGTCTGGTTCACGAGTTATGAGTTATGAATCTGGTTCACATGTTGTGGCACCAAATCAATATTTATTAACACAGACCAAACACTGGACAGTAGGAATCTTACAGAATACACTCTCTTTATAATGCGGATATGTATAAAAGGTTACTGTATACTGGACTATACTGTATACATTCTACTAAGTTACTGTAAGATAAAGGAAAAGCTGAGTCCTTCTACAGAGAACTGAGACTCTTCCCTCACTGAGTGTACACACCTGGAGAAGGGCTGGCCTGGGATTCACTGTTCTGCACGTCGGATTTTGTTTCCAGCCTGGCATTAGCTAACACTCACCAATTATTAGAGTAGGGTGGAGGGATGGAAAAAACCAATTCCTATTTCATTGACAAGAAACATTTTGATCAAGGATTAGGTGCAGAGGCTGACTGAATGAAATACCCACCCAGGAATTAAGTGTCTACCATTTAGTAAGACAAACACACAGGCTGAAATGAACACAAAGAACAAACAGACACCAAAGGATAAATACCAATACAGGAACATCAAGCCAAAGGTAAACAGGGGAGAGAGACAATGGAACCTCTTCTCTCTGGAAGTTGCCGTCTGACATTCGTAGGAAATTTTGTCCCGTCCATATCTACCTGCATGCCTGAAAGCTTCCACAGGGATTAGTAAGGTCATGGAATATGTTTTTCTCTTAATATCTCTCTTTTCCTCTGCACCTGGATAGCTTCGAGAGGTTCTCAGTGGCTAGCATGGGCTCAAAGGAAGCTCCAAGGGGTGAGGATTTCTAGCAAGAAAATTTGAGATAAGGTATAGATGTTGCCTTCACTACTCACATCGAGGGCTTATCTGTTCTTGGCTTGGGCCGTGTGCCACCTCCAAGTGGTTCCAAAGCGCCTGACCATTAACGGAAAGACGGAGATCCTTTCCTGAGTCAGACTGACGAGACACCCTTGGAAGCTATGCTGAAATGTACAACCCGGGTACTCATTTAACAGAGGAATCCTGATTCTCTATCAGTTTCTACGTGGCGACTTCCTTCTTGAAACAACCCCACTGTTACTGAACCTGCCACGACTAGTTTTCCATTTCTTTACGTATTTCGGGTATAAACAGTCCTACAGTGCGGGATGCTGAGCGACTCTTATTTCCTTCTAAATGCACCCGGGCCAGTGCACCCCGGCCTCTAGAATAAAAGTCCCCAGGGACACATACGGCCTCATTGATTAGCCAGCTCCAGCACTGGGGATGCAGCCAACACCAAAGTCCAAAGCCCATGACGTTGTGGAAGTTACACATTAGTGAATGAAGACTGCCTATAAGAAGAAAATGAGATCATGAAGAGGGAAGGAGAGAGGAGTTAGGGAGTGTGGGGTTTGTTACATTAGAGAGGGGAGAAAATCCTGCTGAAATCTGCAGGTGCCCCTAAGGACTGAGGCTTCCTTCTGGGCCAGAGGAGCATGTCAACTCATACGAACCAGGATTTCTCAGCCTCCCCGTGGTTGACACGACTGGATAATTCTCTGTGTGAGGTGCTGTCCTGCACACTGTAGGATGGTGAGCAGCCTGTCTCATCTATACCCACCAGATGGAAGGGGTCGCCACCCACCTCTCCCACTATGACAACTAAAAATGTCTAACCGTCCATGTCAAGTGTCTCTCTCGTGAGGTACAGAGGTCTCTGATGGAGAACCAACATCCTACAAGCAGTTTTAGAAAGCCTTCCCAGACATGGTCAAACCAAAGCTCCTGGGTAGGAACAGAGACATCTACATAGGGAATCAGTACCCCAGGGGACACATAGAACAGGGCAAGCTTTGAGAAGACGGCTCTAAAGCCTTGCTGCTGAAAAGTGTGGTTTGGGACCAGAAGCAACAGCACCTCCTGGGCACTTGTTAGAAATGCAGGATTTCAGTATCAACACTAAACATGCTCCATGAGAAACATCAGCATCAATAAATTTCTCTGGGAATCATTGAGCAAGTTCCTATTTGAGAGGCACTGTGTGGAGAATGTCACCAGGATCAGATCACAAAAAGTGGGCTGGTGGTTGATTATCTCATCTGAGATTCTATGTATATTGGAACCTTGGTCAGGAATCCTTGGGGAAGGCAATCTACAGATTCAACGCATCCCCTATCAAAATAACAATGGCATTTTCCACATAACTAGAATAATTTTAAGATTTGTGTGGAAACCCCCAAAAAACCCAAATAGCCAAAACAATCTTGAGAAAGAAGAACACAGCATGGAGGAATCATGCTCCCTGACTTCACACTATACTACAAAGCTACAGTCACCAAAACAGTACAGTACTGACAAGAAAAACAGACACAATGGAACAGGACAGAAAGCCCAGAAACAAACCCACACACCTGTGGTCAAATAATCTGTGATAAAGGAGGCAAGGATATACACTGGAGAAAAGACAGTCTCTTCAATAAGTGGTGCTGGGAACACTGGAAAGCTAGATTTAAAAGAATAAAATTAGAACATTTTCTAGCATCATATACAAAAAAAACCCCTCAAAATGGATTAAAGACCTAAGTATAAGAATGGATACTATAGAACTCCTTGAGGAAAACATAGGCAGCACACTCAACATAAATCACAGCAATATTTTTTTGCTATGTCTCCTAAACTAAAGGAAATAAAAGCAAAAATAAACAAATAGGACCTACTTAAACTTAAAAGCTTTTGCACAGCAAAGGAAACCATCGACAAAACAAAAACAACCTACCATAGCAAGAAAATATTTCCAAATGATATGACTGACAGGGATTAATATTCAACATACATAAACAGTTCAAACAATTCAACATTAAAAAAAGAAACAACCCAACTGAAAAATGGGCAGAAGAACTGAATACACATTTTTACAAAGAGGAAATGCAAATGGCCAATGGGTACACGAAAAGATGCTCAAAACTGCTAATCATCAGGGAAATGAAAATCAAAACCACAATGAGATATCACCTCACACCAGTCAAAATGGCCATCAAAAAAATCTACAAACAATAAATACTGGAGAGGGTGTGGAGAAAAGGGAACCCTCTTGCTCTGCTGGTGGGAATGTAAATTGATACAGCCACTGTGGAGAACAGTACGGAGGTTCCCTAAAAACTAAAAATAGAATTACCATACGACCCAGCAAACCCACTACTGGGCATACACCCTGAGAAAACCATAATTCAAGAAGAATCATATACCATAATGTTCACTGCAGCTCTATTTCCAATAGCCAGGACACGGAAGCAACCTACGTGTCCATCATCCAATGAATGGATAAAGAAGATGTGGCACATATATACAATGGAATCTTACTCAGTCATAAAAAGAAACGAAACAGAGTTATTTGTAGTGAGGTGGAATGGACCTAGAGTTTGTCATACAGAGTGAAGTAAGTCAGAAAGGGAAAAACAAATACCGTATGCGAACACATTTATATGGATTCTAAACAAAAAAAAGGTCATGAAGAACCATAGGGCAGGTCGGCAATAAAGATGCAGACCTACTAGAGAATGGACTTGAGGACATGGGGTGGGGGAAGGGTAAGACAGGACAAAGTGAGAGAGTGGCATGGACATATATACACTACCAAATGTAATACCGAGAGCTAGTGGGAAGCAGCTGCATAGCACAGGGGGATCAGCTCAGTGCTTTGTGACGACCTAGGGGTGGGATAGGGAGGGTGGGAGGGAGACGCAAGAGGGAAGAGATATGGGTATATATGTGTATGTATAGCTGATTCGCTTTGTTATAAAGCAGAAACTAACACACCATTGTAAAGCAATTATACTCCATTAAAGATGTTAAAAAAAAGAGACATGCACACCAATGTTCACAGCAACACTATTTACAATAGTCAAGACATGGAAGCAACCTAAATATCCATCAACAGATGAACAGATAAAGAAGATGTGATATATATATATACAATGGAATATTACTCAGCCATAAAAAGAATGAAATAATGACATTTGCAGCAATATGGATGGACTTGGAGATTAAGTGAAGTAAGTCAGAGAAAGACAAATACATGATACCACTTATATGTGGAATCTAAAAAAAATGAAACAAAAGAACTTATTTATAAATCACCTTGCTGTACACCTGAAACTAACACAACATTGTAAATCAACTATACTTCAATTTAAGAATTAAAAATTAAAATAAAGAAAAAGAGAGAAGGAAAAAAAAGAGGAAAATGGAACACAGAACAGATGGCACAAATAAAAATAAACAGCAACTCTATTGGTAATTAAAATAAATTGTCTAAACACTTCAATTAAAAGAAACTGTCAAGTTAGATAAATAAGAAAGCACAAGACAACAACCTGCTGTCCACAGAAATATAAATCCTGGGATTGACTAATTTTGCAATATAGGTTCCTCAATTTCTTAGACTTTGAGTGCTCTGATTAGAGCCTCTAGGTTTCAGATTATTGCAGTGTGTACACTTTTCTTCAATTAAAGGAAATACTTTTTTTGATAAATTAAAGACATTCTTTTCTCAATAATAACTATAAAAAAAGAGCACAAATAACAAATGTCAGCGAGGCTGTGGAGAAAAGGGAACCCTCCTACACTATTCATGGGAATGTAAATTAGTGCAACCACTGTGGAGAACAGTACTCCTGTGTGGAGAGGTTTCTCAAAAAACTAAAAATAGAGTGACCATATGACTCAGCAATTCCACTACTGGGCATATACGCAGACAAAACTAATTCGAAAAGATGCGTGCACCCCTATGTCCATAGCAGCACTATTTACAATAGCCAAGACATGGAAGCCACCTAAGTGTCCATCAACAGAGGAATGGATAAAGAAGATGTGGTCTATATATACAATGGGATACTACTCAGCCATCAAAAAGAACAAAATAATGCCATTTGCAGCAACATGGATGGACCTAGAAATGTTCATACTAAGTGAAGTAAGTCAGACAGAGAAAGACAAATATCACATGATATCACTTACAGGTGGAATCTAAAAAATAATACACATGAACCTATCTACAAAACAGAAACAGACTCACATACATAGAAAACAGACTTATGGTTACCAAAGGGGAAAGGGGGTGAGGAATAAATTAGTACTTTGGGATTAAGAGATATGAACTATTATATAAAAAATAGATAAACAAGAACCTACTGTATATCACAGGAAACTATGTTCAGTATCTTATAAACTATAAGGGAAAAGAATCTGAAAAAGAATACACATTCATAGATATATAAAAGATTATATAAAATAAATAAAAGACTATTATATATAAAATTTTATATATAAAAATGTATACATAAAATATATAAAAGAACATATATATATATAAAACTGAATCACTTAGTTCTACACAAGAAACTAACACAACATTGTAAATCAACTATACTTCAATAAAAAAGAAAGATTTGCAATCCAAAGGGGAAAACCATAGAGGTAATTTTGACATACTGAGGTATAGGGAAGTCATCCCGGCTTATACATGATTTAATTTGAACTTTAGGCTAACCAAAACAGCATGTTTGTGGCCTATTAAACATGCATTGTACATCTACTTTAGCCATGAAGGAAACATACATTTAAAACTCAGAATGGAGTAACTGTGGTTCAGACATCCAAAATGGAGCCAGGTGGCCACTGCTGAGGTGGGTTCAGACACATGAAAAGATGCTCAACACTGCTAATCATCAGGGAAATGCAAACCAAAACCACAACAAGATATCACCTCACACCTGTCAGAATGGCCATCACCAAAAAGAACACAAATAACAAATGCTAGGGAGGGTGCGGAGAAAAAAGAACCCTTTTACACTGTTGGTAGGAGTATAATCTATGGAGAACAGTATGGAGGTTCCTTAAAAAACTAAAAATAGAGCTACCGTATGATCCAGCAATCCCACTCCTGGGCATATATCCAGACAAAACTAATTCAAAAAGATACATGCACCCCACTGTTCACAGCAGCAGTATGCACAATAGCCAAGACATGGAAACAACCTAAGTGTCCACCGACAGAGGAAGGAATAAATAAGAGGTGGTGGTACATATATACAATGGAATATGACTCAGCCATAAAAAAGGAATGAAATAATGCCATTTACAGCAATGTGGACGGACCTAGCGATGATCATACTAAGTGAAGTAAGTCAGAACAGAGAAAGACAAACACCATATGTTACCACTTATATGTGGAATCTAAAGTACGACACAAATGAACTTGCCTATAAAACATAAACAGACTCACAAGAGGATTGGTTGAACATGGAATCAGTAACCTTTCGGCAGGTTGGTGTCGTGACAAAACATGAACCTGAAAATAGATGCCTGCATATATGGCTTTGATCGATTTTTTTCCTTTCATACATTTTCTATATAAAATGCACACCCCAGGACAAAGCTCCATGCCCCACACCCCTGCCAAGTGCTTGATGGTCGCAAACTAAAACAAATCATTTGCATTTATAAAATGCACACCCCAGGACAAAGCTCCATGCCCCCCACCCCCGCCAAGTGCTTGATGGTCGCAAACTAAAACAAATCATTTGCATTTTCATTTATAGACAATGTGTGAATGCTGATGGAAAATGTTTCCCCGACCCACCACTTTGCAATTCCAATGATTTGTTGTAAGTTCTGGAAGCTGCTGCGAAGAGGCTGGTCTTTGTTGTAACAGGGCTGCAGATTTCAGCGGGTTACTGTTAAGCATCAGGGGGACTCTCATGACAGTAGGATATGGGAACGGCCCAAAGCGATTTGCACGGCCACATATCCAACAAAGCCCAGAGCTTCTGAGTGAAATCAAAGACAGTGGGATCTCTAGGTGTATCCATGTTGTTGCAGATGGCATTATTTCATTCTTTTCTATGGCTGAGTAATATTCCATTGTATGTATGTACCACATATTCTTTATCCATTCCCGTCAATGGACATTTAGGTGGCTTCCATGTCTTGGCTATTGTGAACAGTGCTGCTGTGAACATAGGGGTGCATGCACCTTTTTGGGTTACAGTTTCCAACTGGAATTTTAAAACTCTCTTAAATGTCTTTTGGGAAGAAGAAAGGAAGTTAAAGCAATCACCGTTTCGGAACACTGGAATGCATTTATCTTTCTGAATTATGGTTTTTTCCAGGTATAGAATGAAGTAAGTCAGAAAGAGAAAAACGAATATCATATATTCGTTTAATGCATATATGTGGGATCTAGAAAAATGGTATAAATGAACCTATTTGCAAAGCAGAAAGAGACAGAGAAGAAAGATATGGACACCAAGTGGGGAGAGGGAGTGGGATGGATTGAGAGATTGGGATTGACATATGTACACTACTGTGTAGGAAGCAGAGGTTTAGTGAGGGCCTACTGTATAGCACAGGGGGAAGAAAAGGAGGTACAGTATGTTTGCAGGACATATATTAAGTTAACCTTCAAAATACATTCCAATATACACTGGGTGCAGACAAATGCTGTTTGATACCACTTATATGAGGTACCTAGAACAGTCAAATTCATGAAGTCAGAAAGTACTTTGGTAGATGCCAGGGACCGGGGGGTGGGGGAATGAGCAGTTAGTGTTTGATGGGGACAGTTTCAGTTTGGAAAGCTGAAAAATTCGGGAGGTGGAGGATGGTGAGGGTTATGCAATAATGTGAATGTACTTAGTGCCACTGAGCTGTACAGTTAAATGTGGTTAAAATAGGATGTTTTGGGCTTCCCTGGTGTCGCAGAGGCTGAGTCCGCCTGCCGATGCAGGGAACATGGGTTCGTGCCCCGGTCCGGGAAGATCCCACATGCCGGGGAGTGGCTGGGCCCGTAAGCCATGGCCGCTGAGCCTGTGCGTCCGGTGCCTGTGCTCCACAACGGGAGAGACCGCAACAGTGAGAGGCCCGCGTACCGCAAAAAAAAAAAAGGATGTTTTATATTATGTGACTTTGACAATAAAAACATAATAAACTAAGTTAAATAAAAAAAAATTTTTAAAGACAGTTGGATCACAGTCCCTTCAAATGCGCTCGTGTAACAATTCATTCGATGGAAGGCGCATTTCCCCTGGAGGTCCCCCCGCTCCATCATAACGAGCGATAAGGACCACTTTTCCGTGGCTACATTGGCTTTTCTCTGAGACATCCACCCCTTCTAATCCTCTTTGCAAGCCCAAAGCAAATGACCGTTGTCTCCATTCTGCAGACCAGAAAACTGACGTTTGCAGACGTTGAGGGTCTCCAAGAAGGCAGCCCAGCTACAGAGGCAGCAAAGCAAGAACTAGGATCCCAGGCCATCAGATGCCAAAGACCATGCTCTCTCCACAACTCCGGAACATTTTATTACTTTCTCCTTCCATCCAGCGGAGAAATGGCACACACACGAGCACAACATGCTGTGAAATGGGTCACCGCGGACAGTACAATAGCACTGCACATTATTAAAAGTGTACGTGCGGGGACAGGATGCAGTGAGAGGTGTGGAGATCAGAGATGAGTTTTAATTAACATTTCTTTGCAACCAGGACCTATCCTGGCAGCCTTTCTGGCATCGCCTGATGCCCTGGGAATCAGGCTCCTTTGGCGAGATTGCTTTGAAGCATCAAGCAAACCAGCTGAAAAATGGGATAGAATCCCCTCAGCATCCCTTAGGAGTCTGTTAAAAGCTGTCGCTCTCAGGATCTTTTAAAACCAGCACAGAGCAGACGCTGGGAAGCTAAGAACAGTCCTTTTCTAATGGAAAAGCCCAAAGAACTGCACACTAAGGTTTTACCTGCAGTGTCCCCAAGGCTAGGAAATGTCCCCATGATTCAACAGTTCTCTTTTCTCCAAATATGCCAGGGCAAAGGGAGTCATGGTGAGGAAGGAAATGGAACTGGAAACAAAGGTAAGGTCAGAACCCCATATCCATTCACCGAAGCCTCCTTATTCATGCCCATTCTCAGAAGAGGTCCTGCAGCATTTCCAAACAGGCTCCTCAAACACTATTGTCACAGCCTCTCCCCCACGCCAGCATCTCTCACCCACAAGTGTTATGTTTATTTCTCTGGTCGTAAAACTCAGTCACACAGGGAGATGCAAGCATCTGTCTGAACCTTCTCAGGGGTCCCACCATGGGGCACCTGAGGTCTGTCACCTGCTGCTCAGGTGTTAGGCAGGCTCCCAGCCATAGGATGACGTAATGTCCCACTGTCCATCTTCTGTTGGTTTAGCCATCAGGAAAATGAACACGCTCTCAGCACTGGGAAGTGCTTTTATTTACACAACGCCTACCGTAGAATATCACCCATGGGACAAACCCACGCAATCAGGGAGGGATCACCCCCGTGACACTCCCCCCTGTGCCCACCCCATCTGTGGCTGAGTGTCCCCAGCACTGGGCAGCAGGCCGACCAGAGAGACACCTGCATCCTCTCCATCCACAGCATGCCCGCGGCCTCCATCCACCACCAACATTGATTTTAGGCTGCTTGGGTCCAGGGAACATTCCACGCTTCCGAGACAGGCTCTTCTTTATGCAGCCAGGAGGCAGACATTCATGACACTTAAGGTGGGGGGGGTCCACTTTCCCCACATGATCTAGCATGGCTCCAAACCACCTATTATAAGGAGCTGTGAACAACTGTCTGCAATTAAGACGGGCTCCTTCTGGGTTTCTCATGTCACCAGGTCCTCTTACGCAGCTCTGAAACCTCACAGATAAAGGGGTCATCGTTTGCACCCTGGCGAGCATCTCTGTCCTGGGGTTGGCATTGGTGATGGCCCAGCAACCTCTCGTAAATGCAGAAATGGACTTCCCACTCCCTGTGGGTCATCGCGGGCTCCACAGTCCGGGCAGGGAGGGAAGGATCCTTCCCCGCCAATGTATCTGGGGTGCTCTCTGCTTTGGGTGGATGAGCGAAGACCACTGGGTCTCTGGGATTTCAGAACCTTGTTTGTGGTCTCCCAGTCATGGTGATGCAAGCAACAGATTTCATAACAAAGGTAAAAGGAGGAAAAATGGCTGTATCCACAGGGAACAACAATATTAGAATTCAGAACTGGGAGAGAGCACGGGGAACCTTTAGAAAAAGTTCAAATAAAAGGAGAGCGTGTTCTTAGAGACACAGTCTTTTGAGCAGGAGAAACTTGTGTGCGCCTCATGCCGGTCACAATGGCCGTCGTCAAAAAGTCTACAAATAGGGCTTCCCTGGTGGTGCAGTGGTTGAGAATCTGCCTGCTAATGCAGGGGACACAGGTTGGAGCCCTGATCTGGGAAGATCCCACATGCCGCAGAGCAACTAGGCCCGTGAGCCATAACTACTGAGCCTGCGTGTCTGGAGCCTGTGCTCCTCAACAAGAGAGGCCGCGGTAGTGAGAGGCCTGCGCACCACGATGAAGAGTGGCCCCCGCTTGCCACAACTAGAGAAAGCCCTCGTACAGAAACGAAGACCCAACAAGCAAAAATAAATAAAAATAAACTCCTACCCCTAACATCTAAAAAAAAAAAGTCTACAAATAACAAATGCTGCAGAATGAGAGAAAATATTGGCAAATGATGCAACCAACAAGGGTTTAATTTCCAAAATATACAAACAGCTCACACAACTCAAGAACAACAAGAAAAAAAAACAATCAAAAACTGGGCAGACTGAGCTATTTGTAATGAGGTGGATAGACCTAGAGTCTGTCATACAGAGTGAAGTTAGTCAGAAAGAGAAAGACAAATACCGTATGCTAACACATATATACGGAATTAAAAAAAAAAATGTCATGAAGAACCTAGGGGCAAAACGGGAATAAAGACACAGACCTACTTGAGAATGGACTTGAGGATATGGGGAGGGGGAAGGGTAAGCTGTGACAAAGCGAAAGAGAGGCATGGACATATATACACTACCAAACGTAAGGTAGATAGCTAGTGGGAAGCAGCCGCATAGCACAGGGAGATCAGCTCATAGCACAGGGAGATCAGCTCGGTGCTTTGTGACCGCCTGGAGGGGTGGGATGGGGAGGGTGGGAGGGAGGGAGATGCATGAGGGAAGGGAAGTTTATTTAAACTTAAAAAAAAAAAAAAAAAACTGGGCAGAATTTGTTGAAAAGCTGGTTTGGTGGTGCTGAATTCTCTTAGCTTTTGCTGTCTCTAAAGGTTTTAATTTCTCCATCGAATCTGAATGAGATCCTTGCTGGGTAAAGTAATCTTGGTTGTAGGTTTTTCCCTTTAATCACTTTAAATATGTCCTGCCACTCCCTTCTGGCTTGTAGAGTTTCTGCTGAAAGATCAGCTGTTAGCCTTATGGGGATTCCCTTGTATGTTATTTGTTGCTTTTCTCTTGCTGCTTTTAATATTTTTCCTTTGTATTTAATTTTTGATAGTTTGATTAATATGTGTCTTGGCCTGTTTCTCCTTGATTTATTCTGTATGGGACTCTCTGCACTTTCTGAACTTGACTATTTCCTTTCCCGTATTAGGGAAGTTTTTGACTATAATCTCTTCAAATATTTTCTCAGTCCCTTTCTTTTTCTCTTCTTCTTCTGGAACCCCTATAATTCAAATGTTGGTGCGTTTAATGTTGTCCCAGAGGTCTCTGAGACTGTCCTCAGTTCTTTTCATTCTTTTTTCTCTATTCTGCTCTGCAGTAGTTATTTCCACTATTTTATCTTCCAGGTCACTTATCTGTTCTTCTGCCTCAGTTATTCTGCTATTGATTCCTTCTAGAGAATTTTAAATTTCATTTATTGTGTTTTTCATCACTGTTTGTTTGCTCTTTAGTTCTTCTAGGTCCTTGTTAAATGTTTCTTGCATTTTCTCTATTCTGTTTCCAAGACTTTGGATCATCTTTCCTATCATTATTCTGAATTCTTTTACAGGTAGACTGCCTATTTCCTCTACATTTGTTTGGTCTGGTGGGTTTTTACCTTGCTCCATCTGCTGTGTATTTCTCTGTCTTCTCATTTTGTTTAACTTACTGTGCTTGGGGTCTCCTTTTCGCAGGCTGCAGGTTCGTAGTTCCCATTGTTTTTGGTGTCTACCACCCAGTGGGTAAGGTTGGTTCAGTGGGCTGTGTAGGCTTCCTGGTGGAGAGGACTAGTGCTGGTGTTCTGGTGGATGAGGCTGGATCTTGTCTTTCTGGTGGGCAGGACCACATCCAGTGGTGTGTTTTTGGGTGTCTGTGACCTTATGGCATCTAATAAAAAATGGTTCTGAAGAATCTAGGGGCAGGACAAGAATAAAGACACAGACATAGAGAATGGACTTAAGGACACGGGGAGGGGGAAGGGTGGCTGGGACAAAGTGAGAGAGTGGCATGGACATAAACACACTACCAAATGTAAAACTGATAGCTAGTGGGAAGCAGCCACATAGCACAGGGAGATCAGCTCAGTACTCTGTGACCACCTAGAGGGGTGGGATAGGGAGGGTGGGAGGGAGGGAGACGCAAGAGGGAGGGGATATGGGGACATATGTATACGTATAACTAATTCACTTTGTTACAAAGAAGAAACTAACACCACTGTAAAGCAATTATACTCCAATAAAGATGTTAAAAAAAAAATGGGTGGAAGACCTTAATAGACATGTAAGTCCAGAGAAGACATACAGATGGCCAACAGTCACAGGAAAAGAGGCTCAACATTGCTAATTATTAGAGAAATGCACATCAAAACTACAAGGAGGTATCAACCTCACACTGGTCAGAATGGGCATCATTAAAAAGTCTACAAACAATAGGTGCTGGAGACAGTGTGGAGAAAAGGGAGCCCTCCTATCCTGTTGGTGGGAATGTAAGTTGGTGCATCCACTATGCAGAACAGTATGGAGGTTCCTCTAAAAGCTAAAAGTAGAGCTACCATATGACCCAGCAATCCCACTTCTGGGCATATGTCAGGAAAAGACAAAAACTCTAATTCGAAAAGATGCATGCACCTGATGTTCATAGGAGTACCATTTATAACAGCCAGGACATGGAAGCAACCTAAATGTCCATCGACAGAGGAATGGATAAAGAAGATGTGGTACATATATACAAAGGAATATTACTCCACCATAAAAAAGAATGAAATAATGCCATTTGCAGCCACATGGATGGACCTAGAGATTATCATACTAAGTGAAGTAAGCCAGAGAAAGACAAATAGCATATGGTATCACTTATATGTAGAATCTAAAATATACCACAAATGAACTCATCTATGAAGCAGAAACAGACTCACGAACATAGAGAACAGACCAGTGGTTGCCAAAGGGGAGGAGGTGGGGTAGAGATGGAGTGGTAGGTTGGTATTAGCAGATGCAAACTAGTATATATAGGATGGATACACAACAAGGTCCCACTGTATAGCGCAGGGAACTCTACTCAATATTCTGTGATAAACCACAATGGGAAAAAATATGAAAGTGTATATATATATATATATATAATGTACAACTGCATCACTTTGCTGTACCCCTGAAACTAACACAACATTGTAAATCAACTCTACTTCAATAAATTTTTTTAAGATTTATGGGTGGATCCCTGGCTGAAGACACTCTCTACGCTCAGCTCACCGTAGGCAGATTTGGCCAAAATTTCCACAGCACACCTGGTGGAATTACACCTCCAAGAATCGCCCTCGGAATCTAAGGTTCCCACAAAGCCACCTTAGGACACTCAGTGCTTTCTTCATTTTTTGAAATTAATTTTTATTGTTGTATAGTTGATTTACGATGTTGTGTTCGTTTTCTTCATTTTTATGTTCGTTTCTCTGTTCATCAGTTCAAAATCCAGCAGGGCCAAGCTGCACCTGGTTACCCAGAATTACGTTTAGCAGTCTTCCCGGAATCCATTTATTCCTTTGAAAGTGGATGCTGTGTCCACCGTGAATTATCCTTGTCGGCATCAACAGTCTCACCCAGACTCCCAGCACATCCTCCGTGGCTGAATTCTATGTTATTTGGCTACTGCCTTTCAGTGGAAGGTGTGTTCCTCACTGCAAATCCTTCCAACCCCCAGTGTTCTGTGAAGTCTCCTCAATGCACGTTCCATTGCTCATTGCAATAGCTACGGCCAGAACCACCATTCCCACAACCGCTTTGAACGCTCAAAGTCCAGCTTTCAAAGGCTCACAAATGTCTTTTCAGAGATTCACACAGGGGAAAGCAACCCTCGTGGAAATATGCTCGGAAGTATTCCTACTTTGCCAACGGGCCTCCAGGCCCAGACGGGAAACTCTGGGATACACAGTGAGTGTCCTGTAGGGTCAGTTTTTGCCCAGGATGCCTGGTTCGCATAGAAACAAGCCTAGTCCACCCCACTTCCGCCATGGGAGACCCCAGTTCCAACGTGCACGGTTTGACCAGCTATCACAGCATCAGGGCCCCCTTCCTGGAGTTGTAGACTTTCAGTGTGACAAGTGTAGAGATATGTGTATTTATATCATGCTGGCAGCCAACCGACCTCTTCTGTTTCACTTTCCCCACTTTTTCTGGAAGCCACTTGCTTGTGGAAGGTCCTCCCAGGCAGTCCCTAGAGGCTTCCAGGCAGGCCGAATGGAATGATGGTTTACATGACAAGGGCACCTTTCATATGCAGAGCTTGAAAGCAATGAGCTTCCAAATGAGGTTTGGTTCCCGCAGGGCTGGGGAGGCTACTGGGACTCTCACACCTTCTTCTTTCTTTCCCAGCTGCTTCAAAAACATTTCTTAACCACCACAATAAAAAACAGAACTACCATATGACCCAGCAATCCCACTCCTGGGCATACACCCGGAGAAAACTACAATTCCAAAAGACACATGCACCCCCATGTTCATAGCAGCACTATTTACAATAGCCAGGACATGGAAGCAACCTAAGTGTCCATCAGCAGAGGAATGGATAAAGGAGACGTGGTACATACATACAGTGGAATACTACTCAGCAGCCACAGAAAGGAACAAAATTGTGCCATTTGCAGAGATATGGTTGGACCTAGAGACTGTCATACAGAGTGAAGTAAGTCAGAAAGAGAAAAGCAAATATTGCATATTAATGCATATATGTGGAATCCAGAAAAATGGTAGAGATGAACCTATGTGCAAAGCAGAAATAGAGACACAGACGTAGAGAACAAATGTATGGACACCAAGGGGGGAAAGGGGGTATGGGATGAATTGGGAGATTGGGATTGACATATATACACTACTATGTATAAAATAGATAACTAATGAGAACCTGCTGTATAGCACAGGGAACTCTACTCACTGCTCTGTGGTGACCTAAATGGGAAGGAAATCCAAAAAGGAGTGGACGTACGTATACATATGACTGATTCACTTTGTTATACAGCAGAAACTAACACAACATGGTAAAGCAACTCTACTGCAGTAAAAATTTAAAATATGTATATATATAAATAAAAAGAAAATTTAAAAACGGAAATAAAGGGGGCCCACTGAGGGAAAAAAACTGAGTTTTTTAAATGGGCAAAGAACGTGAACAGATATTTCTGCAAAGAAGATATGCCAATGGCCAATAAGCACAAGAAAAGATGCTCAACATCACTGATCCTTAGAGAAATGCAAATCAAAAGCACAATGAGACACCACCTCACACCCACTAGGATGGCTATAAACAGAAACAAAAAACAGAAAATAACAAGTGTGGGTGAGGCTGTGAAGAAAAGGGACCCTCCTACACTGTTGGTGGGAATGTAAATTGATACAGCCACTGTGGAGAACAGTATGGAGGGTCCTTAAAAAGCTAAAAACAGAGTTACCGTACAGTCCAGCAATTCCACTTTCGGTATTTATCCAAAGGAATGGAAAGCAGGGTCTTGAAGAGATACCTGCACACCCGGGTTCATAGAAGCCTTATTCACAAAGGTGGAAACAACCCAACTGCCCATCCATGGATGAATGGATAAACAAAGTATGGTCCATCCATACAATGGAATCGTATTCAGTCATGAAAAGGCAAGAAACTGACACAGGGTACAGCATGGATGAACCTTGAGGCCATCGTGCTCAGGGAAAGAAGCCAGACACAAAAAGACACAGCTTACAGGAAACACCCAGAATACGCAAATCCCTAGTCAGAAAGAAAAATGGGTGCCGGGGCCAGGGGAGGGGAAAAGGGGAGTTAGTGTTTCATGGGGACAGAGTTTCAGTTTTGCACAAGGAAAGGCGTTCTGGAGAGGATCATGGCGATGTCTGCACGACAGTGCGAACGGACTTAACGCCACTAAACACTTAAAAACGGTTAAAAGGGTGCATTTCATGCTTTGTCTATTTCACTACAATAAAATGGGTTTTATTAAAAAGTTTGAAACACACATCCTAGGCCTTCCTTTGCTCCAATAAAACTGAAAGTTGGCATGATTTCTTCAACCCCGAGTAAAAAAGGAGGGATGACACACACTAAAAAGAAAGAAGACGGAAGAACACTGATGTGTGCGTGGGCAATCCCCCCGCCCCGAGGTTCTCTTCCCGGGGGCAGGGATCACGTTCTACTAAAAGCGCTATTTGCCTTTTATTCCATGGCTTTCACTCTGTGGGTAACCCTGGGAAGGTTCTGAGCAGCAGGACAGACCGGAGTTAAGATTTAATGAGCCATTTATATGCATGTCTCTTTCCAACGGCTGCTGTAACAACAGCGCACCCTCAAGGCTCAAATGATGCATATTTATTATCTCACAGGTCTGGGGGGTCAGAAGCCCCACAGAGCTAAGACCCCGGTGTCAGCGGGGCTGGTGCCTTCTCGAGGCGCCGAGGGAGAACCTGTTCCTTGCCTTTTCCGGCTTCTACAGACCACCCACACTGCTTGGCTCCGCGGTCCCTTCCCCCATCCTCAAGTCCCACAAAGGCTGGTCCTACGTTCCTCACATCACATCACTCCGCCCCTCCTTCTCCCTCCCGCGCCCACTTTGAAGGACCCTGTGCTTACACTGAGCGCATCTGGATAATCCAGGATCATCTCCATCTTAAGGTCAGCTCAGGACCAACCTTAGCTCTACCTGCTACGGTAATTCCCTTTTGCCACGTAAGGGAACATGCCCACCTGCTCTGGGGATGAGGAATCAGGGATCGGACGTCTTCGGGGGTCATTTTTCTGCTTGCCACACACGATCAAGAAGGGACGTAGTGGGGACCTAGACCTGTATCCTCTGACAGAATTCACGTAGCAGTTAATTTCCCACCAAAGTTTTCTATAAACTGTCGTGATTCCCTCCTGCCTCCCGGTGGGCACGTCAAAGAATTGAACAAGGCTTGACAGACAGCTGGGCTTTTTGTTTTTCTAAAATAAATAAATAAATAAAATCTAGAGTCTTATCACAAAATCAAAGATGATAAAGCACAATTTCTCTTCTAAAACATGGATTCAGACAAAGTCACGCCACTAAAAATAAATGGTGTGTATGGCGGAAATAAAGCCTAGATGATTACTCTTCTCCTGGATACTTTCTCTTGGAATCCACAGCCCTGGTGCTCACCTCGGGCTGGGATGCCAGGAACAGAGCCCTTGACGTGGTTTTGTGAGCATCGTGAAACTGCCAGGCATCTCCTCACAGACGAGGAGCTAAGGTGTTTCCCGGGGAACTGAGATCATGCCTGCTTCTACCAGGGCTTCCTGCAAGACACGCTCTCACTTTTATTTTGTTTGGGCTTTTGGTTTGGGTTTTTAATGTTTGTTTATTTATTTATTTTTGGCCATACCGCGCAGCTTGTGGGATCTTAGTTCCCCAACCAGGGAGTGAACCTGGGCCCCTCAGCAGTGAAAGCATCGAGTTCTAACCACTGGACCGCCGGGGAGTTCCCTGCTTGGTCTTAAATATCAAAATTTTGTGTTCTTGATATTTAGTTTAAGTGGTTTAGGGATAATTTAAGAGGTTATATGCTATATGACGATTTTATGTTATATATTATATGCTATTGTGTATGTTATGCTCCATCAGTTATGTCATTTATATATCATAATGGCAATTGTATGTTATGACGTACATTGAGTGTCGTGTTTTATGTCAATTACATGTTATGGTATGTACTGCGTGTTATATGTCAGCTATAATGTCTTTTTTTTTTTTGAGTTTAGAACTCAAACCTTTATTCATGCTGTAAAGGGGAAGCAAACTGATTAGTAGTCACATACATGGTGTAACAAGACTGGTTCTTCCCATAGAGAGCAACATAAGTACTTTTTCCTCCTACTTTTAGAGTTTCAATTTCACAACAGCTTACCGGAACACATTTCCCCATACATGCATGACTACTATTCTTTAAATTCCAATGACAGTCACTGTATCCTGCCCCAATCACGGGTTAAGAA